>NC_044285.2:22387816-22987816 GCF_004027225.2 Strigops habroptila
TGTAGAATCTGACTACCAAAAAGGGGGAGTGAAAGACCTGAAAGAGAGCCAGAAGCGCATAAAACTCCCACCTCCACAAAATCTGAGAAAGTCAATCTCCAGAGGCAGTCCAGACTTGCTTGTTAGGAGGAGAGAAAGAAGCTGTGGAAAAAAGTACAGAAAACAAAGTGCCAACTGTGGCATTACAACAAAGCACAGAAGTAAAATCAGATAGCTTGGATGGTGAATTTGAATCATTAATAGAATGGATAAGGAAGCGAAGTATACCTCGAAAACCTATGTTAAGCACAAATACAACTGTCCACCAGCCAAGCACAAGAGGTGAGCAATTGTTCCTGGCTGACTTGCAAGCTACTGACAGCAATGGTAGTGCCACTTACATAATTATTTTCATTTGCGTGGCATACGCTTTAGAAGTGCAACCTAGCATCTTGCAAATGAATTTCATGAAATCAGAAATGATTTCTCTAGCATTGTGATGAGTGATTCTACTAGTCTTGTGGTATCAAAGATCTAAGTTTTTCAGCATTGCTTGTTTTTATAATTCCTATAACTGCAGGCATTTTAAAAATTGTTCTGAAAACAAAATCTAACTGGTGGTTTTGAATGGCGTTCCCTAGCCAACAGAGGGAAGGCCTACTGAAATCACAGACCTCCAAGTGGTTCTTGATTTCTGGTGTGAGGGTCAGTCATTTTACCAATCTGTCCAGATGTGGAATGGGGATATAGGTAGCTATCTGATCAGAATTTGATTGTGAAACAAATAATGTGACTTACGGTGCATGACAGAAGGTTAATGTCATTTTTTTGTTCAAATAGTGTCTCTGCATTACTTACAAACTCTTGTTTGCATGTTTTACATGCATTACTTACAACAGTTTCTTTCTATGCATCACTATGCCAGATCATTTTCTTTTCCGATGGGTAGAAAGTCACTGGTTTTCCTCCTAAATCGAATTCTTTTTTTCTAGGAAAGCTCCTCAAATGTCACTTTACTAATATTGTTTCTTTGCAAGCAGGGATTTTAAACGGAGGACATAAACCAGCAACCTCCCCACTCACAGGTATTTCTCCAATTTAACTTTCTGTGCTGTAGACTGGGCCATGGCCTGAAAAAGGCAGTGAGTTGGTCAGCCAGTGTAAATGACCAAACCAGACATGTACTGGTCCCATTCAGACACCCTGAGAACTTAGTGTGTGCAAACATTTCTGGCTGTGTCCTGTGAGATCATCGTATGTAATCTATCTGTTTCTAGCAGCAGAGAGCCATGAGGATATATTTCATGAGGAGTATTTTGAAATACGTTTCTACAAACCATTCTCTTACATGAAATGAAGTGACCCTCATTTGGAGTAACAGGCACGCAAGAAAGATTCTCACACTTGTTTTCCCTGTGCTTCTGTTTCTTGTCTTCCTAGTGGGCTGTTCATTGCAATGATTATGAGTCTGCTCTTCCCTGTGTTATTGAGGTTCACAGCTGGGGTTCTTTTCTGGATTTTCATCTTTGGTGTGATTGGAATTATGGGTTATGGTAGGTGTAATCCTCCAGCCTCTGAGGCTGTTTTTCCTTACTGCTTAATTTTGGGCAAATAAAGTAAGTGATTACATCAATTAAATGCTATAGCTGTGAGAACTAGTGCCTAGGTTTAGACACAGTTAAGTGAGAAGGGCTTAAATGGCAGTGAAATTTAGTAAGAATCCAGCTGTGCTGATACTTAGCACCAGAGGTAGTAACCCGAACTATCTACCCACAGTGTGCTTAGTCTGTATTCACTTGTACTGATCTTTCTTTTCTATATACGTGATGTTACAGCTGACTAGTCTCTCAGTAATGCGTGTTTGGGTTTTGCTTACCTGACATGCTGAGGACAAAACACTTCACTTGTCAAAGATTTAAAAAAACCCCAACCTTGTCTTTGCACTCTTCAGAAACACTCATTTTATGTTGATTGTTTTTTAACAGGCATCTGGCATTGTTACTGGGAGTACGACCATCTTAAAAGAATACCTGGATCTGACCTCACTGTTTATGATACTGGATTCCAGAGAGACTTCAGAGTGTGCCTGCAGCTGAGGCAAACATGGTTAGCTTTTAGTAGGTGCCCTTTAAACTTGGTATCTGTTAATGGATACTCAGGAGATTCAGTCACTGTCTTGCTACAGTTTCTGCCTTGTTAAATCTCCTCCTCTACATATGTTGCTCATAGAAGTAAGCAGAATTCTCTTTCTTATACAAAGTACAAAAATCTACTTTTTTTGCAAGGCTACTAGTATATTTGTAAGGGGACATAATGCAGCCGCACTAGTGATGAGAGTGAAAAACGCTTATGTTACTGGCATGTGTGTCTATGTGTGAGGACACTGTGGGGGTGTTTGGGGGCACCCCCAGTGCCGCTGGAGCTGCTGGTACTGGCCAGGAGTGTCGCCTGTGGCTGCTTCAGGGCCTTCCCCTTCCGGTAGGAATGCACCTAAAGGGGTGGTGATGGGGGCAGCACCCATGGGTGCCCCCTATGACTCTCTTCCCCCCCTCCCCCCCCCCAGTGCTTGGGGTGAAGCGCTCTTGCTCCTCCTGCAGGCCATGACCCTCGGCTTCCTCATGCAGCACTTGGGGAGCACACAGGGAGAGATAAATGGGGTCTAAGGGGCACCCATGGGTGCTCCTTTGCCTTCATTATAACACCCCCCCTATTGTTTCTGCAGGGGCGCTGCTGGCGGCTGGTTACTGGGTGTTACTGGGCACCTTCCTCTCCCCCCATACCCCGCCCCGGCCTCATCACCTTCCTCCAAGTGGCAAATCTGCCCATCGTCATCCTCAGCAGGGTGAGGGGGTCACCCCTTGGGGGGGGTTAAGCCCTGGGTCACCATAAGCCCCCCCTGAATTGACCCAGTACTTTGTTCCCTCCTATTCAACCCAATGGTTCATTCCTTCCCCCCCCCAATCAACCCAATGGTTCATTCCCCCCCAAATCGACCAAATGGTACATTCCCTCCACCAATTGACCCAATGGTTCATTCCTCTGCCCCAAAATCAACACAGTGGTTCATTCCTCCCCCCCCAAATCAACCAAATGGTTCCTTCTCCCCCCCCAATCAACACAATGGTTCATTCCTCCCCCCCCTAAGTCAACCCAATGGTTCATTCCTCCCCCCCAAATCAACCCAACGGTTCATTCCTCCTCCCCAAATCAACCCAACGGTTCATTCCTCCTCCCCAAATCAACCCAACGGTTCATTCCTTCCCCCCCAAATCAACTCAATGCTTTGTTCCTCCCCCCCTCCCCATCAAACCAATGTTTCATTTCGGCCCCCCCCAGTGACCCAACAGTTCACTCACCTCAATTCGACCCAAAGGTCCCCTCCCGAATCAACTCTATGGAACCCCTACAAATCAACCCAATGGTTACACCCCAAATCAACCCAACGGTTCATTCTCCCCCCCCCAAATCAACCCAATGCTTCATTCCTCCCCCCTCAAATCAACCCAGTGGTTCATTCCTCCTGCCCGCTCCCAAATTAACCCAGTGGTTCATTCCCCCCCCAAGTCAAACCCATGGTTCATTCCTCCCCCCCAATCAACCCAGTAGTTCATTCTCACCCCGCCAACGCAACCCAATGGTTCCCGCAAAGGGTTGGGCTGGGAGGATCCTTCTTCCCAAGTTAGAATCATGGAATGGTTTGGCTTGGAAAGGACCTTAAGATCATCTACTTCCAACCCCTGCCATGGGCAGGGACACCTCACACTAAACCCTGTCACCCAAGACTCCGTCCAGCCTGGCCTTGAACACTGCCAGGGGTGGAGCATTCACAACTTCCTTGGGCAACCCATTGCAGCGCCTCAGCACCCTCACAATAAAGAACTTCTTCCTTATATCCAACCTAAACTTCCCCTGTTTCAGTTTGAACCCATCACCCCTTGTCCTGTCACTACAGTCCCGAGTGAAGGCCCCTCTCCAGCATCTTTGTAGCCCCCTTCAGACACTGGAAACCGCTCTGAGGTCTCCACACAGCTTGTCTTCTCCAGCTCCAATGTTCTCAGCCTGTCTCCATACGGGAGGTGCTCCAGCCCCTGCTCATCCTCGTGGCCTCCTCTGGACTGCTCCAACAGCTCCATGTCCTTCTTATGTTGAGGACACCAGAACTGCACACAATGTTCTGTGGGTTGGGTACTCCAAGGTTTACAGCCTATCCAATGCATATAATCTCCATGCCAACTGTCCTGCCTTTCCATCTCCCCTCACTCAATTTCATACACCCCCTCCTCTTATTTATCTCTCCTTTCATGGTTGGATGCCATCACTCTCTGGCAAATATGTGGCACCCAGCTTACTGCTTAACTCCAGAACCACTTTGCACCCACTTAGTTTCATAGGTTGTACAACAATAGCATTCTTGTTAACCACAGAGTGTGTCTGTCACCCAAAGATGACATTGTCTTGAACTAGAGTGTGTCTGTTTAAGCTATGGTATCTCAAACCCTCTGTTTCATTCCCTGAGTAACTTAACCCTAGCCCCAATATTATTACAAAGCCTTAATACTGCAAAGCCTTAATATTGTAAAGCCTTTATATTACAAAACCTGAATATTATAAAGCCTCGCCCCCAATATACAACTACAGTACTGCTTGTATCTCACTGGGCATCACCTACACACAGTGAGGTCCGCAATGGTACCACCAACACGGCAATCTATCCTTGCTTTCCCACCTATAGCTCCACCTCTGTGTTGCCTCTCTGATAGTCACTCTTGAGCATCATGGAACACAGATGTAATCCTGGAGCAAATCCTGGTGTTTTGGCTTTATTGAAGAATCCTTTTCTCTCTTTTACCTTTTCTGCTCTACAGACATCACTTAGCACAGGTAACAGACCTCATCCTGCCTCTTTTAACCCAGCTGGTGGTTTGCCCCACCCCTGCCCCAGGGCATTGAGGGAGGGGCTGTGGGTGGTGCCTGGGGTATATAAGGCTCAGTGTTTCAGCTGGGGGCTCATTCAGCTCTTGGGCTTCAGCAGGGTCAGTTCTCTGGTGTTTGCTTTGTCTATTGTAGCTTTTGAGCCTTGTGATATGTTGTGCTGTTATTGTTTGTTGTTTAATGCGATGGAATCAGCTGAGTGAAGAGTTTCAGGTCTTGTAAAGCTTTACCAATGTATGTATTAATAACTACCTCTGTCAGGTTTTGTAAGGTATTATATTTACAGGATATGTTTGGGTCTTCTAAGGTTGTTTATTGTTATGTTCTATTGTTTTTATTACTGGGCATTGAATGGTGTCTTTACTGAAGATAGAGTTTTGAGGTTGCTTTTTACTGCTTTTGTTCTGTATTGGATTATTAAATGAAATACTTACTACTATAGAGAACCAAAGTAGAGCAGTGATAAGAAGGTGGAACTGGAAGTCATTGTTCATGTGTTATTTGTTGGTTGTTATTGCCAATTACCTATAGATGCAGGTCTCATGATCAGTTCCACAAACATGCCAATCCATCCATGCTTTGCTATCTAAAACTCTCAGTACTACTCCTATATAAAACACAGTCAGGTGTCCTGGAGCAGAGCTCTCACAGTGCCAACATCCAGCCCTTGCTCTTAGTCCCAAGATGCCAGTACAGGAAGCAACTATTGGCTAGCAGTTACACCCGAAGACCTCCAGAATGGTGCTTTCAACAAGGCAGTTGACCCTAGCTTAAAGCACTACAGCCCCCTAAAGGCCCTTATGTATACTGCACTTACACTGAGTGCTCTCAAGTGTCCTGAAGCACACCGCACAGAGCCCAACTACCCACCCCCTGCTCCCACAGCCGAGGAGCCAGAACAGAAACCTGGTGCTGGGCATCACCTACACAGGGTGAGCTCCACAATGGTGCCACCAACATGGCAATCAGGCCTTGCTTAGCCACCTAGAACTCCATCTGTATACTGCATCTGTTGGGTGCAAACGTCCAGCCCCTGCTCGCATGCCTGAGGGGCCAGGACGGAAAGCTGGGGTTGGGCATCACCTACACATGGAGACATCCAGAATGGTGCCACCAATATGGCAATGAAGCCTGCGTAGGTGATGCCCGGCACCAGGTCTGAGTCAGTTACACAGGCATCAGCCATTCTATGCTGCAGTGAACGGGCTGTGCCAGTGACATCAGTCCTCCACAGACAGTAATAAAAGGGTACAAAGGAAAACAGGGGGAAACAATAAGGTCTAAAGCCATTTTTCAGGGTTCCAGCATCTTTTTGGTACTCCCTGATCTTCTGAAGTGCCTTAGCGATGCTGGATTGGATTAGCAAACAGGTTTAGACCACTCCAGTAATGCTTTTGCTGGTCTAATGTTGTCCATTTTCGTTTGGTTTTTCTCAGCCTTGATGCTGCTCTTGCCTGCATGTGATCATCCAGAGCAAGTCTAGAGGGAAGACTGCTGGAACCCCTTCCATCCTCTTCCTACGTACCAGAAACTTGATCATCTGACAGTAAGTAATATTTATATGCTTCTATTGATCATACATAACCTGTACAACTGCTTTATTTCCAAGTTATCATCATGTATTACCCAGAAGCAACTGCGACATTTTGATTTAGCTTTGTATATACATAGTGATGAGAAATCTGAAGCATGTCGATATCAGACTCGAATAGATCTGGAAAAGATGTTCCTTATGCTCCTGCTGAAGTACGTTTAGAAGAGATCCCAAGCAAGGATGGCTCTGTCTAAATCACAAGTAGTATTTGTTTGGGACCATTTTATTCCCTGAAAAGGCTTCTGAAGACACATATCAGCATATTGGGAATCCGATGGGAGATGTAAAGGCCTTTGCTGATGTTTATTGGGACTTGAATGCTTGTGGTGGAAGGGAAACAAAGAAGTAGTCATGGAGTGGCCATTGCAGGTTGTAAGGGTTGCATTGGTAAGACACGTGTTGTCCTGGTCATTGGAGGCTGAGTTGGGAGAAGGTAAATGAATGGAGCGATTACTCATGAGCAAGAAAAGGGCTGATAATGTCTACTGTTCAAGATGGTGCAAACAAGCTGAGGAATGGGTTTTGGATGGCAGATCCTTGTACTGCTTTAGATTTGATGCTGTATTGTTTGAGGCTTCTTCTGCTATAGGTCTATCAATTTGTGTAATGCTGTTTGCACAGAACACATGGTATAATGAAACATGAAGGCTTATGCTCTTTCTAAACTGTTTAAATGACTTGACATTGTATAGTACTGAGCATGTCAGGATTGGAGACACATCATGAAGGAGAAATAGAATGGAATAGGAAGGAATATACCTCTCTGGAGCTTAATTTCTGCTTCACTTGAAGTTTGCACTTAGGGAGCTGGTTTGTGGGTCAGCGGAGAGAGCTGTCCAGTGGTGCTTTACACAGATGGAGTTTGAGGTGGGTAAATAAGTGAGGATATCCACGTTGGTGGCACTGCTCCGGAGGCCACCCACTGTAGAACGTGCCCAGCTATTTCTTTTTGTTCTAACACATGATGTTTAGCTTTAGTGTCTGGACGTTTGCACTTTGGGAGCTGGTTCATGGAGTGTCTGAGAGCTCTGCCCTGCGTGGTCCTGCACAGATGGAGCTTCACGTGGCTAAGCAAGGGTGGATTGCCATGTTGGTGGCACTGTTGCAGAGGGCACAGTGTGTAGGTGATGCCCAGCACCAGCTTTCTCTCCTGGCACCTTAGGCTTAGCAACCGGGTCTAGACATTCACACTTACGGATCTGGTGTATTGGTCTCCTGAGATTGGTGTAGAGTGAGGCTTAACACAGATGGATTTTTAGGTGTGTGATTAAGCAAGGATATCCATGTTGCTGGTGGAGAGCACTATGTGTAGGACATGCCCAGCTCCTGATTTCTGTCCTAACACATGAGGTTTAGGTACAGGGTCTGGGCATTCGCAGTTTGGGAGCTGGTGTCTTGGTCAGAGGAGAGTGCTGTCCAGTGCTGCTTTACTCAGATGGAGTTTTAGGTGGGTACATAAGTGAGAACATCCACGTTGGTGGCACTGTTCTGGACGGCACCCTATGTAGAACGTGCCCAGCTATTTGTTTCTGTCCTAACACATTAGGTTTCGGTACAGGGTCTGGACATTCCCAGTTACGGAGCTGGTTTGTGGGGCATCTGAGAGCGCTGCCCTGCGCGGTCCTGCACAGATGGAGCTTTACGTGGCTAAGCAAGGGTGGATTGCCATGTTGGTGGCACTACTACAGAGGGCACCATTTGTTGGTGATGCCCAGCACCAGCTTTCTCTCCTGGCACTTTGGGGTTAGCATCAGGATCTGGATGTTCACACTTACGGATCAGGTGTCTCAGTCACCTGAGAGTGCTGTCCAGTGGTGCTTTACAGAGTTGGAGTTCTAGGTGGGTAAGCAATTGAGGATATCAACGTTGGTGGGACTTTTCTGGAGGGCACCATGTGTAGCATGTGCCCAGCTCTTTGTTTTTTTTCTAACGCATTAGATTTAGGAGCAGGGTCTGGACATTTGCACCTAGGGAGCTGGTTTATGGGGCGTGTGAGAGCGCTGCTCTTTGAGGTCTTGCACAGGAGGAGTTTTACGTGGCTAAGCAAGGGTGGGTTGCCATGTTAGTGGCACTGTTCCGGAAGACAACATGTTTATAACACACGCAGCTCGTCATTTCTGTCCTAACACATTAGGCTTAGCATCAGGGTCTGGACGTTCGCACTTTGGGAGCTGGTGTCTCGGTTAGCGGAGAGTGCTGTCCAGTGAGGTTTGAGATAGATGGCGTTTTAGGTGACTAAGGAAGGGTGGATTGCCACGTTGGTGGCACTGTTGCGGAGAGCACCATGCGTAGGTGATGCCCAGCCGCAGCTTTCTCTCCGCGCACCTTAGGCTTACGTTCAGGGTCTGGACGTTCGCACTTAGGGAGCTGGTTTGTGGGTCAGCGGAGAGTGCTGTCCAGTGAGGCTTTACAGAGATGGAGTTTTAGGTGACTAAGGAAGCGAGGATACCCGTGTTTGTGGCCCTGTTGCAGAGGGTGGCATGAGTAGGACATGCCCAGCTCCTGATTTCTGTCCTAACATATTTGACTTAGGAGCAGGGTCTGGACGTTCGCACTTAGGGAGCTGCTGTGTTGGTCACCAAACATGTCCTTTGAGTCTTTACACAGGTGGAGTTTTAAGTCTGTAAGTAACAGAGGATATCCATGATGGTGGCATTGTTCCGGAGGGCACCCTTTGCAGAACGTGCGCAGCTCTTTGTTTCTGTCCTAACACATTAGGTTTAGGAGCAGGGTCTGGACATTCGTACTTAGGGAGCTGGTTTATGGGGCGTCCGAGAGCTCTGCCCTGTGAGGTTGTACACAGAAGGAGGTTTACGCGGCTAAGCAAGGGTGGATTGCCATGTTGGTGCCACTGTTACAGAGGGCACCATTTGCTGGTGATGCCCAGCACCAGCTTTCTGTGCTGGCACCTTAGGCTTAGCATCAGGGTCTGGACATTCACACTTCAGGAGCTGCTGTCTCGATCACCAGAGAGTGCTGTCGAGTGAGGTTGTACACAGGTGGAGTTCTAGGTGGGTGAGCAATTGAGGATATCAATGTTGGTGGGACTGTTCTGGAGGGCACCTTGTGTAGGACAGGTCCAGATCCTGGTTTCCTTCCTAACACATTTGGCTTAGGTACAGGGTCTGGACGTTTGCAGTTTGGGAGGTGGTTTGTGGGCCACTGGAGAGTGCTGCCCAATGAGGCTTTACATAGATGGAGTTTTACGTGGTTAAGAAAGTGAGAACATCCATGTTGGTGGCACTGTTGCGGAGGGCACCATGTGTACGTGATGCCCAGCACCAGCTTTCTGTGCTGCCACCTTAGGCTTAGCATCAGGGTTTTAACGTTCACACTGTGGGACCTGGTGTCTCGGTCACCTGAGAGTACTGTCCAGTGAGGCTTTATGCAGGTTGATTTTTTAGGTTGGTACATAGGTGAAGATATCCATGGTGGTGGCACCGTTCCAGAGGGAAACCTGTGTAGAACGTGTCCAGCTATTTGTTTTTGTCCTAACACATTAGGTTTAGGTACAGGGCCTGGACATTTGCTATTTTGACCTGGTTTATGAGGTGTCTCAGAACGCTGCCCTGTGCAGTCATGCACACATGGAGTTTTAAGTGGCTAAGCAAGGGCGGATTGCCATGTTGGTGGCACTGTTGCAGAGTGTAGGTGATGCCCAGCACCAGCTTTCTGTCCTAGCACCTTAGGTTTAGCATCAGGGTCTGGACGTTTGCACTTTGGGAGCCAGTGTCTCGGTCAGCGGAGGGTGCTGTCCATTGAGGCTTTACACAGATGGAGTTTTAGGTGTGTAAGTAAGTGAGGATATCCATGTCGGTGGCACTGCTCTGGAGGGCACCCGCTGTAGAACATGCCCAGCTATTTCTTTTTGTCCTAACACATTAGGTTTAGGCACAGCGTCCGGACATTTGCACTTAGGGACCTGGTTTATGGGGCGTCTGAGAGCACTGCCCTGTGTGGTCGTACACCAATGGAGCTTTACGTGGCTAAGCAAGGGTGGATTGCCATGTTGGTGGTACTGTTGCGGAGGGCACCATGTGTAGAACATGCCCAGGACCAGCTTTCTGTCCTGGCAGCTTAGGCTTAGCATCAGGATCTGGACATTAACACTTAGGGGGTTGGTTTCTGGATCAGTGGAGAGTGCTCTGTAGTGAGGCTTTACACAGATGGAGTTTTACGTGGCTAATCAAGGGTGGATTGCCATGTTAGTGGCACTGTTCCAGAGGACAACATGTGTAGAACATGCCTAGCTATTTGTTTCTGTCCTAACACATTAGGTTTAGGTCCAGGGTCTGGATATTCGCACTTACTTACGGAGCTGGTGTGGCATCCCAACCTGGTACCTAGGCTAGCCAAATTGCCACCTACACTACCCTAATGCTAAACCTAAGGTGCCAGCACAGAAAGCTGCTGCTGGGCATCACTTACACATGGTGCCCTCCATAGCAGTGCCACCAACATGGCAATCCACCCTTGCTTAGCCGCATAAAACTCCTTTTGCGCAGGACCTCGCAGGACAGCACTCTCAGACGCCCCATAAACCATTCCCTAAGTGCAAATGTCCAGACCCTGTACCTAAACCTAATGCATTAGGACAAAAAAAAAGCACTGGGCATGTTCTGCAAAGGGTGCCCTCCGGAACGGTGCCAGCAATATGGATATCCTCACTTACTTACCCACCGAGATACCAGCTCCCTAAGTGCGAACGTCCAGTCCCTGAACCTAAACCTCATGTGTTAGGGCAAAAACAAATAGCTGGGCACATTCTACACATGGTGTCCTCTGTAACAGTGCCACCAACATGGCAATCCAGCCTTGCTTAGCCACCTAGAGCTCCATCTGTGTACGACTGCACAGGGCAGTGCTCTCAGACGCCCCGTAAACCAGCTGCCTAAGTGAGAATGTCCAGAACCTCCTCCTAAATCTATTGTGTTAGGACAGAAACAAGTCGTGAATGCTCCATCTCCGGCAGTGTTCAAGGCCAGGCTGGACGGAGTCTTGGGTGACAGGGTTTAGTGCGAGGCGTCCCTGCCCATGGAAGGGGTTGGAAGTAGATGATCTTAAGGTCCTTTCCAAGCCAAACCATTCCATGATTCTATCTTGGGAAGAAGGATCCTCCCAGCCCAACCCTTTGCGGGATTCTATGTCCTATGGCTGGGCTTTAGGACCCAGCGGCGCGGGTCGGGCGAAGTGAAGCGGGGTTGGATCTGATTGGAGCCCGCGGTGCCGCGCGCGGATTGAAACCCCCCGTATTGATTCGACCGCGTCCGGCTCCGTCCTGTATAAAGCGTCCTATAGAAATGTGCCCAAATTGGTACCAAACCCACCCAAAATAACCCAAATCCAGCTCAAGTAGCCCCAAACCCCACCTGAAATGCCCCAAACCAGCCCAAATTACCCAAATCTAGTTCAAGTTGCCCCAACACCCGACTGATATGCCCCAAATCGAGCTCAAATTGCCTCAAAACCCACCTGAAATGCCCCAAACCAGCCCAGATTACCCCAACATCAGCCAGAACCCAGCTGGAGCTGCCAAAAGATGTCACAAACCAGCGCGAATTGATCCAAATCTGCCCCAAAATGCCCCAAATGGCCCTAAAACCAACCAGAAATGCACCAAACCCACCCCAAGCACCCCCAAATGCCCCCAAACCCTCCCAAACGACCCAAAACTCAGCCAAAACCAGCTTGAATTGTCCCAA
Source organism: Strigops habroptila (assembly GCF_004027225.2). NCBI lineage: Eukaryota > Metazoa > Chordata > Aves > Psittaciformes > Psittacidae > Strigops > Strigops habroptila. The sequence continues at coordinate 22,400,024 of NC_044285.2, forward strand.
AAGAGCAAAAATCACCCAAATTGACCCCGAAGTGCCCAAAATGCCCCGGAAACAGCCAGAAATGCCCCAAAACTCACCCAAGTGCCCCCAAAATGCCCCAAAGCAGCTAAGTGTCCCAAAACACCCTGAAACAGCCAGAAAAGCCCCAAAACCCACCCAAATTGCCCCAAATCAGCTCAAATGACCCCCAAAGTGGCTTTAATGGTCTTAAACAAGCCCTCAAATAGCTTGAAATGCCCCCAAATGCCCCAAAAGTCCCCAAAGAAGCTCAAAAACCACCCAAAATGCCCCAAAGCGGCTGGAATTAACCCAGATTATGCCCAAACAGCCCAAGCTGGCCCCAAATCAGCTCGAAACCCTCCAGAAATGCCCCCAAACACCCCAAATTAGACCCATAGCACCAGTGAAAACCCATTTTATTAACGGGGGGATGTTTGACCCCACAAAAACCCCCTTTTTAACACCCCACCCCCTCGGTTTGTTCCGTTGTGGGGAGGGGTTATGGGGGGATCCGGGGTCAGTCCACCTTGCGGTGAGGAGGAGGTTTGTGGGTTCCTCCCCCCATAATACAGCAGCTGCCCCAATGGGAGCCCATTGCAGGCGGCTGATGTGGCGAAGGTCAAGGCCAGGCGCAGGTGCCCTGTCTCCTGTTGGAGACGGAAGAACATTGGTGGGGCTGGAAAAGGGGATTTGGGGGTCCAAGGTGGGGGGTCTCACCTGAAGGGAAGACCCGCACCCGGCCCCCCCAGAACAGGAGGGTGGTGGTGACCCCCAAGAGCTGCTCTGTGTGGCCCTGGCGGTAGTTGGTGGCAGCTTGAAGGAGCTGGGGGGGGAGGGGACAGAAAAGAGGGGGTCACATATGGACACTTCACATCAAGGACCCCCCCCCATTGGGTTGAATTGGGGGTGATGGGGACCATAGGGATGAATGGGGGGGAATGAACCATTGGGTTGATTCAGGGGACAACCATTGAGGTGATTTAGGTGGTGGAATGAACCATTGGGTTGATTCAGGGGAGAACCGCTGAGGTGATTTAGGTGGTGGAATGAACCATTCGGTCGATTTGGTGTGGGGGGGATGAAACAGTGGGTTGATTTGGAAGGGGGAGGAATGAACCATTCGGTTGAATAAGGGAGGGAATGAACCACTGGGTTGATTTGGGCGGGAGAATGAAGCATTGGGTTGATTTGGGGGGGGAATGAACCATTGGGCTGATTTTTGGGGGGGATGAACCATTGGGTTGCGTTGGCGGGGTGAGAATGAACTACTGGGTTGATTGGGGGGGAGGAATGAACCATGGGTTTGATTTGAGGGGGGAATGAACCACTGGGTTAATTTGGGGGCGGGCAGGAGGAATGAACCACTGGGTTGATTTGAGGGGGGAGGAATGAAGCATTGGGTTGATTTGGGGGGGGGAGAATGAACCGTTGGGTTGATTTGGGGTGTAACCATTGGGTTGATTTGTAGGGGTTCCATAGAGTTGATTCGGGAGGGGACCTTTGGGTCGAATTGAGGTGAGTGAACTGTTGGGTCACTGGGGGGGGCCGAAATGAAACATTGGTTTGATGGGGAGGGGGGGAGGAACAAAGCATTGAGTTGATTTGGGGGGGAAGGAATGAACCGTTGGGTTGATTTGGGGAGGAGGAATGAACCGTTGGGTTGATTTGGGGAGGAGGAATGAACCATTGGGTTGACTTAGGGGGGGAGGAATGAACCATTGTGTTGATTGGGGGGGGAGAAGGAACCATTTGGTTGATTTGGGGGGGGAGGAATGAACCACTGTGTTGATTTTGGGGCAGAGGAATGAACCATTGGGTCAATTGGTGGAGGGAATGTACCATTTGGTCGATTTGGGGGGGAATGAACCATTGGGTTGAATAGGAGGGAACAAAGTACTGGGTCAATTCAGGGGGGGCTTATGGTGACCCAGGGCTTAACCCCCCCCAAGGGGTGACCCCCTCACCCTGCTGAGGATGACGATGGGCAGATTTGCCACTTGGAGGAAGGTGATGAGGCCGGGGCGGGGTATGGGGGGAGAGGAAGGTGCCCAGTAACACCCAGTAACCAGCCGCCAGCAGCGCCCCTGCAGAAACAATAGGGGGGGTGTTATAATGAAGGCAAAGGAGCACCCATGGGTGCCCCTTAGACCCCATTTATCTCTCCCTGTGTGCTCCCCAAGTGCTGCATGAGGAAGCCGAGGGTCATGGCCTGCAGGAGGAGCAAGAGCGCTTCACCCCAAGCACTGGGGGGGGGGGAGGGGGGAAGAGAGTCATAGGGGGCACCCATGGGTGCTGCCCCCATCACCACCCCTTTAGGTGCATTCCTACCGGAAGGGGAAGGCCCTGAAGCAGCCACAGGCGACACTCCTGGCCAGTACCAGCAGCTCCAGCGGCACTGGGGGTGCCCCCAAACACCCCCACAGTGTCCTCACACATAGACACACATGCCAGTAACATAAGCGTTTTTCACTCTCATCACTAGTGCGGCTGCATTATGTCCCCTTACAAATATACTAGTAGCCTTGCAAAAAAAGTAGATTTTTGTACTTTGTATAAGAAAGAGAATTCTGCTTACTTCTATGAGCAACATATGTAGAGGAGGAGATTTAACAAGGCAGAAACTGTAGCAAGACAGTGACTGAATCTCCTGAGTATCCATTAACAGATACCAAGTTTAAAGGGCACCTACTAAAAGCTAACCATGTTTGCCTCAGCTGCAGGCACACTCTGAAGTCTCTCTGGAATCCAGTATCATAAACAGTGAGGTCAGATCCAGGTATTCTTTTAAGATGGTCGTACTCCCAGTAACAATGCCAGATGCCTGTTAAAAAACAATCAACATAAAATGAGTGTTTCTGAAGAGTGCAAAGACAAGGTTGGGGTTTTTTTAAATCTTTGACAAGTGAAGTGTTTTGTCCTCAGCATGTCAGGTAAGCAAAACCCAAACACGCATTACTGAGAGACTAGTCAGCTGTAACATCACGTATATAGAAAAGAAAGATCAGTACAAGTGAATACAGACTAAGCACACTGTGGGTAGATAGTTCGGGTTACTACCTCTGGTGCTAAGTATCAGCACAGCTGGATTCTTACTAAATTTCACTGCCATTTAAGCCCTTCTCACTTAACTGTGTCTAAACCTAGGCACTAGTTCTCACAGCTATAGCATTTAATTGATGTAATCACTTACTTTATTTGCCCAAAATTAAGCAGTAAGGAAAAACAGCCTCAGAGGCTGGAGGATTACACCTACCATAACCCATAATTCCAATCACACCAAAGATGAAAATCCAGAAAAGAACCCCAGCTGTGAACCTCAATAACACAGGGAAGAGCAGACTCATAATCATTGCAATGAACAGCCCACTAGGAAGACAAGAAACAGAAGCACAGGGAAAACAAGTGTGAGAATCTTTCTTGCGTGCCTGTTACTCCAAATGAGGGTCACTTCATTTCATGTAAGAGAATGGTTTGTAGAAACGTATTTCAAAATACTCCTCATGAAATATATCCTCATGGCTCTCTGCTGCTAGAAACAGATAGATTACATACGATGATCTCACAGGACACAGCCAGAAATGTTTGCACACACTAAGTTCTCAGGGTGTCTGAATGGGACCAGTACATGTCTGGTTTGGTCATTTACACTGGCTGACCAACTCACTGCCTTTTTCAGGCCATGGCCCAGTCTACAGCACAGAAAGTTAAATTGGAGAAATACCTGTGAGTGGGGAGGTTGCTGGTTTATGTCCTCCGTTTAAAATCCCTGCTTGCAAAGAAACAATATTAGTAAAGTGACATTTGAGGAGCTTTCCTAGAAAAAAAGAATTCGATTTAGGAGGAAAACCAGTGACTTTCTACCCATCGGAAAAGAAAATGATCTGGCATAGTGATGCATAGAAAGAAACTGTTAAGAGCCATCAGTGGGACCCCCAGAAAGACATCTATAGTATCTTTATCAAGTCTGTGGTAAGAAAGTATTTGCTTTCATTTCACTCCCAGAAAGCAAGTCAGAAAGGAAAAAATGACTGCAAAAGGCCTTTTTACTCAGGGGGGGCTTCTAAAGCAATGCGAATAAAGCAAAGTGAACAATGGTTCCATCCAACAAAGATCCAGCTCAGTTGCTTCACAGAACATTTCATTTCTCAGAGTTTTGAGGTGTCACATCAGAATTTTGTATTAGAATAGACCTAAAAGAATTGAATGCCTTCTCTTGCCTGTGTTCAGGAACTTCTCTTCTGAACGTTCCCAGTTTATTTAGCCAGTTACTAAAGATAAAAAATGGGTCAGCCTGATCACAATCAACCAAAAACAGACATTTTGGGCAAACTAAGCCAGATGGGTGGAGGGACAAGAAAAAGAACATCAGTTTATTTAGTTAAACCTTTGTAAACTGGTCTGAAGTCCTAGCCCTTTAAATGCAGAATGTATTTCTCAAAATAAAGCTGTCCTTTTGGACTTTCTGACTCTATTCTTGAAAGGAGTAAGTTACCTTTATCTACAGTTAGCTTCAGATTTACACGAGTCCGAGTAACACCAAAACTGAATGAATACATGGCAACAACTGTCCTTAATAGAGTAGTTCCCTTAAACTGAGCCTTGAAAGCAGCAGTTCTTTGGGAGTATGATAAAAAGAACAGAGCAATTCTATATTTAATTTTTAATCCTGCCTCCTTTCACCATTAGGCCTTCACTGTCATCACCCAAACTCTGGCACTTTAATATGTTTGCCCAGAAATCATTTGATGCATGCTGTCATTTGCTGAAACGTGTGAAGAAAATTCTATCCAACTACTTTAAAAGTAACAACAATTCCTTATAAAAGTATCATATTTGAAATGTGGAAACTGGCTTCAATATTGAGAAATTCTGTTCAAGAAATGGTCAATTCTCTCTCCAGCCCATCTGTTGAGCAGTATCTCCTTTGAAAGAATCTGCACTATAAGCCTGATTTCAATAACTGAGGTAGAGAGAACAGCCACTTATGCACATATACTTACGTATTTGCTTCAGCAAAATAGCTACTTCTTTTCTTTTGGTGCTGCATTTTTACTAATTGCTGATTATTGAGTAATAATGGCAAGATAAAGCTAACCGTTCAATATGTTTTGTTCTTTAAGTTGCTTTGCCTGTTGCACTGGATTTACAGAGTTATATTGGATTTATGTATTATAATGAATTTAACTACATATTGCTAGTATGAATTTGGAAATCGTGATGTGTTTTCTACAGATACCAATGACATTTAGCAACTGCAATTGGTTTGAAAGTCTCTTAATTAAGATTTTTTAGTTTTGGAATTACCACGCAGATGGGTCCTGCAACAGAAGACAGCACCTCCTGGGTTTCTGCCTGGTAGGATATTAAAAAGCTACTCCAAACCATACTGTATGCATGTATGCTGTGCTAGCCTTACCTCATGTACAGAACCATAACAACATTATGGCAGAGTTTAAAAGTAGGTTTGGGAATAAACATGTACATGATCTATTTTTCAATTCCCTACACACTCCAAAGTGAGTTTGGAAAAACATAAAAATACCCATCAGAATCTTACATTAAAATCCAGAAGAAGGAAACTTCGTAAGGTGCTAGAATGTGGTAGCCTCAGATCAAGAGGTAAGAAAAGGTACCCCTGTGCTCCATACAGGCTGTGGGTGGAGAGCAGCTGGAAAAGGGATGCTATTGCAGCGGTTTTCTCTCATCCTGGTTGATACCCAGGATTGGAGATGCTTGCTGTCCATCTGCAAGGGAGGTGCTGTCTGGCATCAGAGCCCAGGACATTGCCTTTTGACCTTTAGACATGTGGTAGAAACAGGAGCACGCTGATGAGGTGAGATGCCCACGTACCAGGACAGTCCACGTTAGTAGAAAGGCCACTGTAGGAAGGAAGAGCTGAGGCCATTACTGGCTGGCCCAAGTCCTGCTGCATGAGGATTTCATTTTGAACCTCCTTTAACTTCCCTTGGTACTAATTTTTACTAGGAAAACCAAGTAGAATGTTTTAAAAACTGACAGTCATTCTGAGGCAGACTAAAGCTTTTGGCTCCTTGCTCATTTCTGCAGACCACAGTGGTTTTCCTGACAGGAACTTTGCAAGTGTTCAAGCACAGAAACCATCTACTAGCAAGTCTTGTCTGGGTGCCCTCAGCCATTTGTTACAACAGGTTCTGATCACTTTCTTTCAATTCCTATATTATTTCACAGTCCCAGAATCCAACAAACCAGCACTTAAGAAGGGTAAAACCTACTTTGCAGCTTCCCTGAGATCGGTTACATTTCTTGTTTTCCCTGTTCCATCTTTGAATGTAGTCTGATTTGCCACGGTTAGCACACCGCTCTTCGTGGAGAAGTCTGGGAAGCATCTCTTAAGAACTATTCAAAATACCAAAAGAAAGCAGAAGTGTTACACCTCATGTCAAGCTCCACTTTTGTCACTTGTCTTTTGAAACGTATTTAAACAATTTCAGAGTCAAGGTCTACTGTTTTTCAGCTGATTATCTAATGGAATGTTGACAAGTCTTGGAAGAGCCATTATATTCAAAATTAGGATTTTTATGCTCTGGGACTTTTTGTCCCAGCTCAAGCATCGTGGGATCACAGCTTTCACCTGGAGATTCTAGGTGCTACTGAATAAGAACAGTAGTATCTGTAGCAGTTTAAGAATTTGTAATAAATGCAGAACTTACTCTCTGTCAGTATCTGGGCAGCTTACAAAAACTGCGGCTTCTTCTTCATGAATAGTATTAGCACCCAAAACAATACATAACAGCAAGTGTCAGTTCCTCATATGCCAGGTAAGCTCAAGTACCAGCCACGAGCACTAGACATTCTTGGAGAGGAAGCAACGGAAAAAAGACAGAAACTATTGGTTAGACAGAGGGAGGAGGAGATTATGAAAGAGAGAGACACGGACAGATGTTTACATACTCATTTATGTTGCCCTGCTCTTTGCTGCATGAAGACCTTGTTTTCATTCCAAAGGGAAGAGCAGCTCAGTCCTCCTATGCAGCTGTACTTCACCTTTAACAGTTCTGCACTTTCCTTATCAGGTTCCAATAAGCACTGATGCCTGGGCTCAAGATTCAGTCTGGAATATCTACCCTCCCAGTTATTCTCAGGAAATAATTAAGTAACATGTCTCTTTTCCTCCCTCTGTAATCTTCGCCTCTTGCTGTAGTCTAAAAGAAGATAATAGCTTCTTTGCAAATGATTTTCTGTCTTTTGGGTCAGTACAGCATTTTTCATACAGATTTTTAATTGTTTATCATTTAATCCATTATTTTCTCTTTTTGACAGCCTGTGCCTGGTTTACATAATCTCTATTTTAAAGCATGGAGAAATAAACAAGTTCCTTATTTGCATGAGCTTCTAGGTCAGTGACAGATACTCTTGAGCTCTGAGACCTGTGGTTATCTACTCAGAAACACCTGCTGACCATAGTGACAAAATCAGGTTTTTGTCCCGTTAATTCTTCTGCCTCCCTGCACAGCCAGCACTATCTGCAGCACTGAAAAGCAAGCTGCACTGTAACTGGGCTCAAGTGCCACCTGAACTTCAACAGCTGCCCAGATGAGCCTTCCTACGTTTGTGGCATTTCCTTCTGCCAACAGGTCGGGTTGGGTGCTCACATGTTTTGGAAGGCACAGTTTGCGCTGTAAAGCTTAAGAGCAAGAAAGAAAGAGCTCAGCTTGACCCAATCACACTCCAAGTGTCCATGGACGGCACTTATTAAAAATAATAATAAATCTTTATACTTTCAAGCTGTTTAAAATTGAATAGATGCCAGTGCCAGGTAACAGTCAGCTCCTCATGATCTTGCCACAAAACACTTTTCAGACTGGAGTTGTGCTTTCATGTGAACGCTTACAATCTGCTAAGATGTGTGTAAGAAATAGAACCATTCACAAGGCCTGCTTGGAATGATCATTGAAGGACAATCTTCATCACGTAGGACTTGAGCAACAGACTAAAAAGGGGAAAAACAGGAATGCTGAATACATAGCAGAAGAGCTACGTGGGTTTTGTTTCTCACCCAGTCTGAGAAAATGCCCCAAACTGGACTTTGTAGCCTCCTCCCCAAACTTGACTGGTGGAGCTGCAAGATACATTCATGATGTGAGAATCCAACCTCTCAATGTGATTTGGGAAAAGATTATTCTTTACTTTTCTCGTGACAAAAAAGAAAAGACCTGTTCACTTTGGACCGGCAGGTAAGGCAGTAATGACCGGGTAATTGTTACTTGCCTCCCCCTTACTTTTCCTTAAAGAAGAGTAAGAATTTAACACAACTAACAGAGCTGAATTACAAGGTGGTTTAAAGATGGGAGAAATAACACAGTACATTTAAGTCCAAAATCAGTTACATGAAAGACAGATTTCTTTTCCTATCTAAATTACTGCGGAGCTCTAGATAACTCAGGAGCCTTAAGAACTGGTTTGAGGCACTCTGCTCTACTGCTGTGGAGTGCTTAAGTACTAAACGATACTTGCCACAGTACCACAACCACATGGGTAGCTGCAGATACTCTTTAAGCAAACAGTAATCATTTAAAGAGTTAGGGATTTGATGTGCATACAAGTCCTTCGTCCCTGATTAAATCACTGTCAAAGCATATGTATGGGACAGCTCCTTACATGGTGAAATCAGAATAATTCAAAGCTTTGCTGTAGCGCAGTAAAATCATGCGTATTACACATTGCTTGAAGAAAAAAAAAAAGGATTCCATCACCTCCTGATACATACAGACCTTGAGAGGACTGTTAAAACCAGGTTTGCAGAACTGCTTGAAGTAATTCCACTTCATGGTTTGTATCTGTAGGAAGCCTGAACATCAGTGTAGGTCACAAACCTGTCTGGGCACTGTGAGACACAAAGCTGCAAGAAAAGAAGACACACTGAGGGTAGAGAAGGGTAAGAACTCTTGCAAGTCAGTGCAATCAAAAAGTGAGAAAAAAGGCCACCTGTAAAAGTGCCCTGTTTTATGGAATTGCCTTCAGCAATGTTTACTGCAGCATTTGGAAAGGGACACAATGCACTCATGATTTCCTCAGTGAGTACTTCTAAACTGCTTTGGTAAATACTTTCAAAGTCTCTCCCCTTACCTGGCACATCAAGTACCGCCTGTATCTCCGTCGGCTCTACACATCCTGGTGGATCTGCAGAGCTTCCAGTCCGCTGGAAAAAAAAAAAAAAGCAAAAACTTTTTTTTAACACCAGGAAAAAAGCATCTGCCGGGTCCTCCTCTGCTCCCCTCAGCAGCTATGCACTGACCAAGGTGGTGCAGTCGCTGCTTTCACAGTACACACCTCACGTCCTTCTATTACATTTGTAACAAAAACTTTATTTAGAAAAGGTCTCACAGCTAAAATTGTTCAACCTTTCTACACGGTCTCTTTAGTCAAATACAGCTCCACAGTTTTGTGTAAATCACCCAGAAGTGACTTTACTACTGACTAATGATGAATCTCCCCTAGTTACAAAGCAGGAAGGGTGCACATGCCAGGAATAAAATTCTCAGCACTTGAGGTACAGCCATTATTAACCAGATTTATGTGAGAAATCGAGCGAGGACTGGGGTTTGATGGAAGTATCCACTCAGAAGTTATGATTCATGTAATGGAGAAGCAGTTGTCCCATTGACCCTGAAGGCTCAGCTGGGCTCTGGAACCATGCAGGTGTACAGCCATTCTGACTCCTCGGTGCTCCTAAACACTCCCAGGTAGTCTGAAGTCCACCTGTTTAGCAAGTTTCAGCCTTTTCCAGAAGGCTGTTCACTGTTTCCAGAGCTGTATTAACCAAACACCCTTTGCAAAGCTCTGCTATCCAAGTGCAAGAGGACATCATGCACGAACCTGTGCTTCACCTCAAGGGATTCCATCATACATGATTCACCTAAAGGACTTTTGCAAAAAGATCTTGTACTAATCCTCAGAACAGGGTGGATGCTGCAAGAGGGTCTTTCTACACGAGTGCTACAGTCCGCCGGACTACCCACAAGCCAAGGAACAAAGAAGAATTTTGTCTTGCTGGGACAACAGGTAACTAACAAGTATACGCTTTACTCTAATCTCGGCTTCCCACCTATGAAACAGGCAATGAAACATGCTCCCTGTGGATCCAGTGAACTGTAACAACAGTTTGCAAATCCACTGTCTTACTCAAGAACTGAAGCTCTTCCCACACCAGTTCTTGGTTTTTTCCCTGCTGCTGTTTGATATGAATGGGACAGGAATGAAAGACCTTGTTTGCAGTTCAAAAGAGGAATTATCAAACAAGCGTTTTCCCAAGAGACCAGAGAATTAACCACCTGCAGGAGCAAACAACCAAAACCATTCTCTGCTTTGGAGATGTTATATGTTTGGAAATAAACAAAATAACTACTCTGCTCCCCCAAACTCTCCTTCAACAAGTATTTCACCTTACTCAATTCATGACCACTGCCAACTTGCCCACAGCCCCAGTCAAATCCCACACAATGACCTCAGTATTTCTGAACAGGCTGGATCGTTCCAGCAACAAACTCTAAAGACTGCAGGGTAACAGTGTCAGTGTCTGCATGCAAACAGGTGGGGATTCCTGGAGCAAATCTGCTGCTGATAGAGAAAGTTTCCATTCTGACAGCAGCTGGTCAGTGTTAAGAAAGTTCTTGCTCTTCCTTGCTGGAGATTTCCATCTCTTCAGCTGTGTCAAACAGTCCATAGTGTCACACTAACCGATAGGCCAGAAACACCTATCAAGGACAGGGATCAGGAGTAAGGGCAAGCTGGAATGGGAAGCATTTTTAAATGATAGTCAAATAAAGACAATTAACATTTGTAATCAGTAAATTGGTGACCATGTAACAACCCTCATCCAAATTAATACTGGACCTCACTGAATATTGTCAGGATGGCCAAGACCATAGTCGGTCACCTGCAGTTTAGTTACACAGTACAATCACTTTGGCAGCAAAACTGCATCAGAGCAGCCCTTCACCTAAGTCCCCTGACCTACGCCATGCCGTAAGTTGTTGCCTTAGAAGGTGGAACAGATGAGCATAACTGTTTGTGCAGTTGTCCAACAAAGCAGGTCAGTGAAACCGTCTCATGTAAAAAACATCAGGAGGATGATGTTAACCCACACAAGCTCCGTGCCTGGGTTTATTTCACAGCTTCACGAGATGCTGCAGCACATCCAAGGGAGTAGGACTTGTGGCACAAGGCAAGAACAAGCTTTCAAGATCTTCACTTTTCAAAGTGCCGCAAGCTCTAACCATGCTCAGATACTCCTGTCACTGCAGATACGCACATCTTCTTGAACATGTCTAGTTTGGAAAACCCTAGATGTCAATCAGAAGTATTTTCTGCATGCACTGATTACTACTGAACATCTGCTTGTGATGAATTCAGAAGTTACAGATTGCTGCATTCAGCTAAACAGGCCATTCGTTTTGTCAACTCTTATGCAAAATACTCAATCTTGTGCATTTCTGTTTATTTTTTCTGACCACCCAGAGGCTACAGGTACACCATGGTATAAACCAACCGCGCTATATTTTGAAGGATATGAATTTTTAAATCAAACAAATGCATGTCTAGCTCTTAAGCACCATGACTAAGAGGCAGGGAAAATACGTTATCTCTGTATTGCACTCACCTGTGTTGTAAGGCACTGTAGGTTTATTAACACTATGGGGCTGGCACATTCCAGAATGTTAAACAAAATGGTCTTGTTCCTACGGAAGTGGACGTAAGATAAGTAATGTTATAATTATGGGTGCTTGTACATCCTACTTTTCAGAACCTGACACCATATATTGGTATTTAAATTCTATTATTGTGATTGGTCATATTGCAAACCAAATAAATCCCAAATTCCAAGCAGACCCTGGGTGTTTCATGCCAAGATATCCCTGAAACCAGAAGCATTTGGTCTAAAGAACTATGCTAGCTAAAGAATGCTAACTTTTGAGAAGGTTTTTTCACAGCATGGTTTTAAGCTGAAACAACCCAGGCACTGTTACAGGCATCTGTAGTCCTGCCTCTGAGCAGTGAGGTCTGTAAAACACCCGTGCAAAAACTCTGTGGTCCCTCTGCTTGCACTCAACACACTGTGTGTGCACTGCATGCAAAATCACTACCAGCAAATGCTATACTGTGAAAGCTCCCTATTTCTGGCTGATCAGAAGGTGCCACCCAAACCAATCGAAACATTTTTAGGGTTGAAACCCAAAAGCAGCTGGCCAGGAAACAGCATGATAACAGTAGCATCTGCTCGTAACCCTGATAAATCTCCTTTGATGTAAAGAAGGGGCAGTCTGAGGAGTTTGAACCCCAGAATCCTCACACTTGACAGCTTCTGGAATTTCACTGCACATTCAAGCTCCCTTTAAAACTGGGATTAGCTCAACTGCCTGACATTTTACAATGTTAAACTGTTTTCACTGACCAAGGTATGTTCTGCGGTGCACCGGTAACAAAACATGCATCCTGGCAAAACCAGTTCACTGACATTAGCTGTTATTTCTTTAAATCAACAGAATAAACTTTTGGACTGAAACGTCATCGCCCTTCAATAGCTTCCTGACAGTGCTCATAATCTGTAGCTGCTCAAAGCCATTAATGAAATAATTTTTTTCCTTAGAACTTAGCCCACGTGCTGATTTTAACAGCAGGAAAGAAAGTTTAAATATGTGTGTGACACAAGAAAACAGCTACCGAGAACTAGGTCTGTGTTCTTTATAATGAAATTGTGCTGTATTCCGTCATTACACCGTGCTCTGCAGGAGGCAAAACAAGTTTACAGATTACATGCAGGTTAAGGGATGGACTACAGGTAGACACAAAGAGGCCTAAGGAAGACTTGCATGACAGCACAAGGTAGAATTAATTTGACCGCATGGAATTCACACGAGTTCAAATGGGTTTTTGCGTGAGCTGTGAGTGCTGGCTTGGTTTTTAGCTTCTCTCTTCTACTCCTCAGTGAGATTGCTGTGAATGCTTGTTCCAAGCACAAGACTCAAAACACAGAGACTGTGATCACTTTCCAAGGAAAACTTCTCAGACTAAGGCCTTAGGGGCTTAGGAAAACCATAGTCCTGGGTTAGCTTTTCACAGTGCTTATTTTCAGGACATCAGAAAAACCTGACGGTGGCAACACTGAAGGCACAATGAGCACATCCCACTTTTAGGAACTAGAGGGATTTGTTCAGAGGGGCCTCCTGGCCCACTGCCATGAACACTCCTGCTTTCCCAGTAGGTTGCATTATGTGTCTTTTGGCTTATATTTTTACAAGAAACTCCTCAACCAGTAAGCCAGTAAGTGCCAAAATGCATTCTCAGCAGCTGTATTATTCTACAGAAATCGTATAGATGGAGGAACATTTGTGAATAGGAACTGGAAATCACATTGTAAAAAATAACTAAAGGGAAGACTTGATTAACAAAGAGAAAGAAGGAATGGCAGTGTAACAAAGAGGAAGAAGAAATGGGAGTGGATGATAACAGAGACGCACATCTGCCTACACACCACACAGTGCACGAACACTCTGTGTCTCAGGCTCCCAAACCCACTTGCCCACTGCTTCGTACTGACCTGAGAGGGCACAAGGGCAAATTGGGGGTGAGAAGGGGAGCAGAGAAGGGGTGCAGTGAAGGGAACACACAACATGACAACTTTTGCTCCTAGTTTTTCCTCTTCAGGAAGTTGGCCTCTCCAAAAGCTGCTGTGAAGAACCTTAGAGGGTGGAACAGGTCTTCTTTACACCATTTAGTCTGTTTCCTCTGTAACAAAAACTTGGGAGGATATGAGGTCCTAGCTCTGCCTCTGTTCCACTCCCCATCTCCTGCTCCTTCCCTTCTGAACTGCCCTTTGGACAGTGGCTTCCTCAGGTTTTTTCCCCAGAAAACTAAATGGGAAAAGAAAGAAGCAGCAAAGAGCTGTTACCAAACACTAGCTTCTGGTTTGCTTCCTGCAGAGCCTCTAGCTTCTTGACAGTGACAAGGGCATAAAGGGTGCCTAACACTTTTTAAAAGGGAGAAGTTAAGGGGAAAAAAACAAACTGTCTTTAAAATTCTGTTTCATAAAGCAGTTAGATTTTCAAAGGAAATATTGATGCGACATCTTCCCTTCCTGAGCAGCTATTTCCACATAGAAGTGCTCTATTGGTATCGACGGATTAATTTAACTCTCACAATTCAGAATTTAAAACCACTGGGAAACAGAGACAAGCAAACCAAGCCATTTGGCAGGTATCTCAGGGAAGGTATGCTTACAGCTGCCTGCCTCCCAGACCTCTCAAGTCTCCTCTCTACTGGCACTGGGTAAACACCAGAAAAAAAAACCCAAGAGCTTTTCCTTATGGTCTTTTCTGTTATTTGGTGCAGGTTGAGAAAAACTAAGAACCAGGCAACAATGCTTTAGGACTACTCTTGCTCCGAGGTGGATAAAAGAATTAACTATTCAAACTTGGGTAGTTAGAAGCTGTGACAGCTAGTCACTTACTATGCAATTAGTGATGCCATCTTTAAGCTACGTTGATACTCTACCAAAAATATTCTCTGAATCACGAAAACAACTGCATTATGGTAGTAATTTGGATCTACACAGGCACCGAGCAACTCATCTATTTCTGACCTTTATTTGGTATAAAAATACAGTAAGAGCGTCGCTGTTTCTTCAGCTTCCCAAGAGAACCACCAGCAGACAGAGAAACTTGAAACCTCACACCTTATTCACACTGTGTGAGTAACAGAGGTATGTGAATGCATTGAGTACTCACTCACTGGGGGTATCTGCCCGTAGCTGTCAATTGGATAAATCACTTCCCTGGGGTCGCCGTGCACCCAAGCTGCAAACATACACATCATCGTTCAACATGCTACTCAAGCATACACAGTTAACAGGTCTCAGAGTTTCAGCATGTCGTATCTTACTTGCAGACAGCATTTGCTGGTTTAGCATCTATCGGCTAGGGGGCCCGGGCTAAGGTTCTTGGCTAAGGTTCTTATTTCACTGTACTTCATGGTAATAACTTGTAATACAATAGACTCATTAATCATAAAATTGGTCTGGCATGCGTTTCCAGCATGGTCATCACCTCTATACTTTGGGAGGCATATAATGGGAATTTTAACAATTACACGTCTTTTTTTCCCTCCTCAGGGGGTCAACCTCTGAAGGAGACATTCCCTCACACCCTCCACCAGGCTACTTAGAGCAGCATTTGAGAATTCTAAAGGTTTTGGATGGCCTTTGAATACCCCTGAAACCTGCCTGCTGCTTTTTCTGGGGATCAGCATGTTGCCACAAATACAGCGTGCTTTTTACCCATGGCCATCCCACCTTGAGAATGTCCTGTGAGAGAAACAGTGTTGTCTTCACATATTGGGGATGGGGCTTTGCAATATTAAGGTTTTGTAATATTAAAGCTTTGCAATATTGGAGCTGGGGCTAAGTTACTAGGGAAATGAAACAAAGAGTTTGAGATACTGTAACTTAGAAAGACACACTCTGTGGTGAAAGACAGTATCATCTCTGCATGAAAGATACACTCTGTGGTTAAAAAGAATACTACCTTTGTACCACCTATGAAATCAAGCAGGTGCAGGCTGGTTAAACAGTAAGTTGGGAAGTTGGGGTACCATATGTCTGCCAGAGAGTTATGAAATTGAACTGTAAAAGGAGATAAATAAATAAGAGGAAGTGGCATATGAAATCGAGTAAGGGGAGGTGTAACCAGATGCGGGACATTCAGCACGTAGATTATACGCGTTGGACAGGCTGTAAACCTTGGAGTATCCAACCAGTGGGGAAACAAGAGAGGGAACTTGCAGACGGGACAGGAAATCTAAATCAAAGTTCTGCCTTTGCTCTGTGTGTCTATTTGCCAGGACACCTGTTTCTGCACAAATGTTAAATAAATAGCTGCCTCACTGCTGTGTCTGACCGAGGCATGCCCGAACCTAGAGATTGTTTCTCACAATTCAGCTTCTCAGACACCAAAACCCAAGACCCATTCCCTCAGCATGGTGCTCACCCAAGACCGCAACTTCTCACCTTCTTCCTTTTCCTGGGACTCTGCTCTGGGAGGGGCAGTTTCTTGCCAGACCGGCTGAAGGCTGTTGCTTCTCTTCTCCCTGCTCTTCACTGGCATTTTCTGCACTGCTTTTCCAGTCTTGTTTCTTCCCCCTGCTCTTCTTTACCCGTCTCTCCTAGGCATTCTTCTTCTTCTTCCCGGTCATCACAGGCAAGCAAAGGGGAAAACAAAACAGTGGGTTTTTTAATGTAGAAATCCCATGCAAGTGTTTCACAGAAGAGACAATCCCCTGCAAAAAACCATATGTATGAAAACCGGCACTCACAGCGACTGCAGCCATTAGCGAGGGCCTGTGCTGAGCTACAACAGTAACTAAGAGTCACTTCAGTGCAGGATGCGACTCTGTGACAAAGCAAGGAGCCTGCTAGACACCTGCACAGACAACACACAGCCAGGAGCCTGGCCACAGAGCACCAGGACAATATACAAACGAGAGACTTCTCCAGAAACAAGTCCTGGAACATTTTCAATTCATTCTCAAATAACCTCCTGTGACACTACACTCATTTTTAGCCACACAAAGTGACCAGTAAGGTCATACATATTTTGTACTGTAGGGTGCTGTAGGCATAGGCTGCGTACTGGGCCATCCATAGCTATCTCATACATTAAAAGCACCAGGATTTGAAGGGCATTTGTAAAGCTTTAACGAGAGAAACTCGGTTTAATTTTTAGGCAGCACAATTTTTAGATGGCATAAAATGATGTGAACGAGCCTTAGATCAACTGCTCCTAGATCTAAAGCCTTCAGCTCAATGAGCAGGGCAAGTCAGCAGCAGAGCAAATAAAGATTCTGCCTGTTCTCAACAGACTGAGACTTGAAATGACTTGGCATAAACTAGAGAAGCCCTAAAGCCACCCAGTCTGGTAACTCAATGGGTCTCCTGTTTACAAGCGCCTTGCA
Source organism: Strigops habroptila (assembly GCF_004027225.2). NCBI lineage: Eukaryota > Metazoa > Chordata > Aves > Psittaciformes > Psittacidae > Strigops > Strigops habroptila. The sequence continues at coordinate 22,417,007 of NC_044285.2, forward strand.
ACACAGATCGAGATCTGCATCAGCTCCCTCACAATGGTGTCTCTGCATCTACAATAGTAAGCATTTATGAAGAAACCTAATGACTTTTGATTCGTAGAACTTGTTAAGACCTTGCCAACAAGTTTAAGTTGACAAGCAGGTATTCTTTATTGCGGCGTCGGGAGACACAGGGGTATCTCCTCCTAATGTGTGTCTCATTTAAGCATCAAACAGACCGTGATTATATTGTTGCTTAACATACATATTCATTACATTTCCGATAAACGTCATACATACTCATTAGTTGTCTGAGAATCATTTTACATAATTCCACGTCTATTTTCGCATGCGCATAACAACGTGGTAGTGGTCTTTGGTGGTCGTTTTACTTCTTCCAACAATCTTCATCACTTGGCTGTTCCTTGAACCCTTGTTCTGGAAGTCTTCGAAGCATGCGCAGTAGATAAATGATTACACCAGCTTAATTAGTTCGGTAACACTGCTGACACAAGTGAGTGATTTCTCCTTGTCCTTCTACTTACCAGTTAACTTCGCTACAGTACCTCCTGAACATCTGCTAGTTTCAGATACTCCTTAGCTACAATCCTGTTTTGGTTACAATAAATTTTGTATGCAGGTCATAAGGTTCTAAAACTATGATGTCAGCTACAACGATTTATCTTACACAAGGACCCTTATTATGTTCTTTTGGTTGGGCTTTTTTAGATTTGGAAAGTTTTGTTGTTATATACAAAGCCACCAAGCTTAAAGTTACTTAAAACTAAATTTTCTTATTTACAAAGGATTATATTTCATTTTGTACTTCCTTGTCTCACTTTATGGTAGCAAGACACGTGCCCAAACCGGGGGAAACCAGGAGAGCAGCAGCACCAACTGAAATCCTTGCTGACAGTCAATAGAAAAGCTGTGATTAGCTGGGGTCCACCAAGGCACAACACAGCAAGGTCTATTTGCAGAACAAAAGGAGGGCAATTAGCCCTGCTGCTGCAGACCTTACTGATTTCATGGGAAAGAATTTCAGTCTCCAGGTCTTTCAGCATCTTAAAGCTACAGTACACAGCCTCATTTCCAAAATAACTGCAATTTTAGAACGGAAGCGAGAAACAGGGAATTTCTTGGCTAGTTTCTAAACGGGTATTTCCATCTTCGCCCCTTTCCCTATCAAGGAAGATGCAGTGTGAATTAAGCACCCCCCGGGTAACTCCCCCCCAGTTTCTAGACCGAGCACGACGTGCTGTGAGATGTATGGAATACGCCTTTGGCTAGTTCAGGTCCGGTGTGCTGTCTCTGCTCCCTCCCGGCTTCTTGTGCCCCTCCTCGCTGGCAGAGCACGAGGGACCGAAAAGTCCTCGATTGGGGTAAGGGCGACAACTGAGCAACAACTGAAACATCGGTGCATTACCAGAGTTATTCTCAGAGTAAAGCCGAAATACAGCACTGCACCAGATCCTAGGAAGAGAATTAACTCTGATACAGCTGAAACCAGGGCAAAGGCAGAGACAAGCACAGGGGCAGGGCGCAGGATGCCGGAGCAGGAGCCTCCGAGGCGCCTGAGATTAATCAAGGGAGATTAAGGGAGAATCCAGCGCACTGGACGCTCCTGACCCGGCTCGCCTCCGGCAGACCGCAACCCTGCGCACCGGCCGCTGTGAAGCTCTCCACGCCGGGCAGCCAGCGGGCAGGAGACGCGCCTCTGCGCCCGCCGAAAGGAAGGACGGGCGGGCTCGCTCGCCTCCCCGATGGCCCCAGACCCCCGGTGGGCTCGGATCTCACCTGCTGCCGCCGCCGCCTGGACCCGGGCCCTGCGCGCCGCCGCGCTGCTCCCGGGCGCTGCGCATGCGACACTCGCCGACGGCGCGCCGGAGGGACCAGAACCGGTGCGCGAAAGCCGGGCTGCGGCCACGAGCACTCCGCGCGCCCGCCGACACCTGAGCGTGGAGCGGCGGCGGCGGCGACTCCTCACGGGGAGGAAGCGGCGACCACGCGGTACCGGCCCGCAGGATCGCGCCGCCACTTCCAGCGAACAGCAGCGGGGACAAAGGGAGCGCCGCGGCGCATGCGGAGAGCCCGGGCTGCAGTACCGAACTCCGGACACAGGATGGCAGCAGAGAGCGGCGCCCCCCCCACCTGCTGTACCGAGTTTGGGGGGGGTATCCCCCACCCTGCACCCCCCCCGCCCCAACCCTTGCAGACCCAGAGTCAGGGGGTTTGGAGTATTTTGGGGCTACCGCAGCGGCTCCGGCTCCACAAGCACAGCCCGTCATGAAAAGGTCTTTTTGGGGGAATCAGCCCCAAATCAACCTATTACCCCCATTTCTTCAGAGGACCCCCCAGTCCTCTACTCACCTGCTCCTCTGCGAAATTATTGCCAAGCACCAGCTTTCTGTCCTGGCACCTTAGGCTTAGCGGCAGGGGCTGGACATCTGCACTTAGGGAGCTGGTTTCTGGGTTGCGTGAGCATGCTGTCCAGAGGGGCTTGACGCAGATGGACTTTTCTGTGGCTAAGCAAGGGTGGATTGCCATGTGGGTGGCACTGTTCCGGAGGACACCATGTGTAGGTGAGGCCCAGCAGCAGCTTTCTGTCCTGCTGGCACCTGAGGCCTAGGAGCAGGGCCTGGATGTTTGCACTTTGGGACCTGGTGGTTTGAGTATATTTGGGGGCATTTGAAGGTGGTTTGGGGGCAATTTGGGCTGTTTGTGCCTAATTGGGGGTAATTCCAGCCGTTTGGGGGCAATTTGGGCTGTTTGTGCCTAATTGGGGGTAATTCCAGCCGTTTGGGGGCAATTTGGGCTGTTTGTGCCTAATTGGGGGTAATTCCAGCCGTTTGGGGGCATTTTGAGCTGCTGTGGGGACTTGTGGAGCATTTGGGGGAGTTTTGGGCTATTTGGGGGCTGGTTTAGGATGGTTAAAGCCACTTCGGGGGTCATTTCAGCTGATTTGGGGCAATTTGGGTGGGGTTTTGTGTAGTTTCATAGAATCATAGAATACTTAGGGTTGCAAAGCACCATAAGGTCATCTAATTCCAACCCACTCTATATAGCTAGGGTTATATTTCAAAGGTTGGGGACATATGTCAGGGGTCAGAGGTCAAACACCATGTGTCAGAGGTAAGGGTCAAAATGTCAAAGGCCGGGATTAGAGTTCAAAGGTCTTATGTTAAGTATTAGGGGGTGATATGCCATGGGTCAGGGGTCAGAATTGAATGGCCATAGCCCCCCCCAACACCACCAGTACCTGCAGTACGGAGTTTTTGACACAGGATGGCAGTAGCAAGGGGCGCCGAGCACCACACCGCGCCCCCTCCATCACCCCCCCGATCTGCAGTACAGAGTTTTGGATACAGGATGGCAGCTCCACCACAAAAATCCCAAACGTCATTTTCTTTCCCCAAATAATTCTGTAGATTCCACCTCCACCACCTTGCAGAATCAGAGGTCTTCCTTAACCCAAGTGTGGTGTTCGGATGAAAAACAAGAGATCAAAACAAAGCCAGGCTGCGAGTCCCGTTGTCTTCCTATTTATTCCAGCACAAGCTAGTTAAAGCTACAGGAAATACACTTCCCCACTAGTGACCAGACATCTTTAAAAAGAAACACTACAAATAAAATGCTATGCGGGCCCAGAGAGGGGACAGGTGCAGAGGAGGCAGGTTTCACAGCCCAAGGCCCCATATGTCTGTGTACCTGTCCCCTTGCTGAGATGCCGAGTAGCAGCTCTCCGGGGGCGCTGGGGCACCTGGAGGTTCATGCGAGATCTCCCAGGACAAGAGCTGCCACCCTGCTCTGCATCTCCCTTGATGCTCTGGAGGGCATCCCTGGAACGCACCATGGCCCAGGGCAGGGGTGTCTGTGCTGCCTTAAGTGATGGTGCTAGAAGGGACAGTCACAACCGCAGCCACAGATCTTTGCTTTCCAGCGCTGGCTGGACCTCCACCGAATGCATAAAGTGCTGTGGAAAAAGAGCACTAGCAAGGCAGTGCAGCGCAGGAGGAAAGGAAAAGGATGGAGGAGTATTTCAAATATTTTATTTAAAAAAAAAAAAAAAAAAAAAATCCCAGTTAAAAACATCGTGGCTGGGCCCCTCCCTGGGCAGGGGCACAGACGGCCCCAGGCCCTGGCTGGCCCTTGGCCCGTCTCCAGGAGGGCAGCGTAGAGGCCGTGCTCCTGCCTCCAAGGCAACACGGTGCTGGGCTTGGGCCACAGCTCTCTTGAAAAACATTTAAAACTAGTTGTGAGAATAAACTCTGTGGTGTTGAAGAAGGAAAAAGGAAGGAGCAAGGGAGGCTCTGCAGCCACTGGAAGGCTGTGGCTGTGGGGCCCAGGCTCCTGCCTGGGAAGAGCCACAGTGCCCATGGTGCACAGCAGCTTTTCTTCTTTAAAGAGAAAAACATCACTAACCACCAGTAATTTCTTCCAGATTTCCCTGACGGCCATGAATTTCACCAGCTGCTCACATAAACACACCATCTTCCCCACAGGAAATGCTCTTGCAGGAAACTGAACCTTCCTTTTGTGCTAAACAACATGCTTCAGATTCCCTGCAAATAAAATGAGGCAGAAGACGGGATTTTCACCAGTGGTTCAGCCTGACAGCCTGGACAGCGTCAGCACAGCCCCTGCTCCTTGCTGACCCCTTGCTGCCTTTCCAGAGGCTGCTGCCCTCCTCCCAGTCATACTCGGGCAACTACCAAAGGGAGATGCTGCCACCACTTCCCACTACAACCTGCAACTGGCTTGGATTCATGGACCAGCACTGGAGGGGCACATGCTCCCTCCAGGCTGCCTTGTCCTTCCTCTCTGCCAGATGCACTGCCAGAAGCGTCCAGCACAGATTCCTCCCAACTCTGGAGAAATGCTGTTCCTCCTCTCCTGGACAGGTCGGGGGAGGATGTCCCCTCCCTAGGATTGGCCTGTGCTTGGAAATGGACAACCCAAGGCATCCATAGCCACTGCATCTCCTACCCACCTCCTACTCTGCTTTGGACACCAACACATCACAACATACACGGAGTGGAAAGGGCTGCAATGACCTGTCTCACTACCTCCAGCTCCTCCTGTGGACAGGGGCAAGACAGATGGGCAAGGGCATCGAACAAGGCTGGCAGGAGCTTGTCAGGCTCACCCAGCTGCCTGCCCTGGACTCCCAACAGCTTTCAATCTCCTGCCTGGCTAAAGGACTGTCCCAGCTCCTGAGGAGATGCATGGAGATCAGGTGGGGAACCACCTTTGCCCTCAGGCAAGTCCCAGACCTGCAGGAAGCTCTGAGAAGAGCAAGGCAGCTCTGGCTCTTCCCAGTGGAAGGATGCTGCAGGAGCTGGCCCCAGGGACACTACACATACTCCTGCCAAAGGCAGACCAGGGGCTCTCGTTAGGCCTGAAATAAAAAAAAGAATAGCTGGGGCTTTGTGGGATCCCGGGCAAAGCACTCAGCATCCAATCCTCGATTCGGGAGCAGCTCGGTGCGCCAAAGGGTTCTGTCACCTTATTAAGGGGGGGTTCGTTGAAAAAGTAAGGTCAGGTTTGTAAAGAACTGGTGACACTGCCAGTTACGGTGAGAGACCATACTTGAAAAATATAATCATCATCCTATTTGAAAAGCCACGACAACCAGGTGAAGTCCCCAGTGACTGGACAGGGAAACACTGGCCAGTCAGCCTCATCTCTGTGCCCAGTCAAGTGAATGTGGTTCATCTTTCTAGTCTGTGAGAAAGACTCTAATGAGCTTTCCTGAAGTCCTCTCTAAGACAACTTGTCAGCCTGCAGCAGGAACGCTGGCTTGGACAACTCACCTTTGATTGAGTTAATGATTTCTTGAATTCTCTGTGGCTCGTTGCGGTCTGGTCTGCAGCTTGGTGTGATCTCCAGCACATAATCTGGACCATACTCTGTGAAGAACTGCAGGGAAGAGGAGAATAGAGTCAGTGTAGAGGTCTCTGGTGGGCTGCAGCTGTGAGAAGGCTCCCATGGGGACCTGTTTGTAAAAAGAGAAGAGCATTTTCTCCACCTGAGGGGCACGTGTATTTTAACTGCATCAAAGAGGTGCTTCTGCAGCATCTGTGCCAGCTTGAAGTTTGCAGCCACTATCAATTAAAGGGCTTGGGAAGCAGAGCTCTGTGGTGCAGCCAAAAGCAGCCAGATGTCTTTCCCAGTGCTTTATTTGGGAAAGCTGGTGACACTCATTTTACTCATGGTTCTCTGCAAACCCGTTTGTTTGGGGGTTTTTTCTATGAACAAAATTCAAGTGCTGCCTATCAGATACCCTTTCTTCCAGATGTCCACTCCACCTTGCAGAGTGCTGCATTGACATGACTGTGAAACACCTGGAAGAAGAAAAATCAGAGTGCTTTAAGGTTAATAATGTGTCTTTCCAATAGTGTGCAGCTGAGCCCAAAGGAGAAAATCTGCACCATGTGGGCTCTACACAGTAATGCAGAATCCCAAATCACTGTCAGCAGGTTTATTTCACAAGTACATAGCGCTGCCCAAAGACAACAACACACTAGGATTAAAAATTCAGTGCTGAAGTTGCAATAGGTCCTCTTGCTATCCCTGGAGAGCTTCACCCCATGGAGAGCTAGTTCAGACTTCAAGCTATTGCACCAGACAGGGAGATTCACAGAACCACAGTCTCCCAGCTGATTAATGAAGCACAGGGCTGAGGTTTTCTTTAAGGGTGAGATTGGAGGTGGCAGATCTGGCAACCCAAGACTAACATCTCTGCACTAGCAGGGGCAGCAAGGGCTTCTCTAAGCAGACTTCAACATGCCAGTACTGACAAGGAAAATGAAGTTATTTAAGCACACCTCTCAAAAAGCATCTTGTAGCTGTAATCATCAGTTTCTATAATGATAAATTTCCAGTTTTGATGCACAGTGCTTTACTTCCTCATGCATACTGATCCACGAGATCCTTAGACAAAGGCAAACCCATAATTCTCCTCTGAGTCACTGTAGGCTGGAACTGCTTTGCACATGCAGGTTTGTTTCTGTAGGGTCAATGACTTTGATCTGTGTTTTGAGACCTATTAAGAACCTGTAGCTGTTACACCCAGATTCAGTCTAGATTGTGCCTCTCCAACCAGCTACCCAGCCCCACTCAAGATGGGAACTGAGGCAGCTCATGTGCAGTCATGACCAGTACCCGGCCCCACAGCCCACTGTAGCACCCACTACAGCACTGGTAGTCAGAAAAGCTCCAAAGCTGCAGCTGGTACTTCCTGTAAGTCAATGAAAGCAGGGCTAAAACATAAAGCCTTCATAAAGGCCTGGCACAAAAAGTACATACATATCCAGAAGAGCTCTCTCGAGCACACAGGTGACTCCCCCTCCCCATCCTTTCTGTAATTATCAAGAGACTGGAAGTTACTGGCAAACACGATCCCTTGTGAAAAGGTGTGGACAGCCCCAGGGTTTGAGACCAAGCACCCGCTACGTTGCTAGGACAGTGTGTTATTGTTACAGGAGTGTCTCAACAGAACAGTATTGAGCAGCAAGGAAGCCACGTGGATTAGGGAGAACAACTCAGCTCTTGTGCATGGAGAAGGAAGGGTTTATCAAAGCTTTACCTCGTGATCAGGGATCTCGGAGGACAGTGTTCTCCCAAGGATGACCCCAGTCAAGTATGTCCAGCAGCGAGCTGTGTTGGCAAGGTTGTAGCCTCCTGTCTCCAGCAAGATTTGTGATTTTGGAGGGGGGAGAGTGGGAGAAAGGAGAGATTTTAATAGAAGGAACAAATCGTGGAGGCAACACACACAGTTTACATGAATTCAGCTTGCTTCATCCACTCAAGCTGTGCCTTGCGTTTTGCACCTGCTGGCTATACAAGGCCAGGTCGGAATGACACTGTATGCAAGGGCAGACCTCACAAACTGAACTCCAGTTACACCCAGCATGGCACAGGCCAGAGTCCTCTAGTCATCATCTCAGACCCAGCATAAGCCGCCAGCCCCATGTGCTGGGCTCTCTCCTGGCAACAAGGATGGGGTTCAAAGTCAGCAGAGAGGGAAGTGCAAGGGCAGCAGTGGAGATGGGGGATCCCTGCTTTATAATGCCAGCCTCCAACCCATAAGGCATGATATACCTGTCAGGCCATTCGCTGGTAAGCTCTTCAGCCGTGTCATGTTTGAGAGGACCAATATGAAGCTCATTAGTACAATCTGGCACTCAGCAGGTTTTGTTGATCTGAAATGCTCTGTTGTATAAAGCCTGTCCTGACCTCTCCCTGCTGGATAAGCAGCTGGTGATGCAGTATGAGCTAAGCTATCCTTAGCTTTCAGAGCCCTGCTGCGTCGATCAGGCAGCCAACCTTTTTCCCAAGTCCCTGCCTGAGTACAAACAAAATCATGCATTACCAGACACCCATGGTAAATTTGGGAACACAGCGCTCATTTTTAAAGAGAAGCACTGAAGGGCTGATGAGCAGAAATGGGAATCAGAGGTGCCATTGAGAAGCCAGCATCAGTTCATCAGGGTTAACAGCCTCTGCCCGTTTCCAGAATGGCCAAGGAGCCTATAACCCAAGATCTGAGGGTCAGGATTGAGTCTTGCACCTGTCAGCATCAAGGATTTCAGGTCTGTGTGAAGACAGCACCGTGGCACAGACCACTCTCCTGGCACTGCCTGCAGCCACCCTGCTGACCTCCAGCCAGAGCCGAGCCCAGGGCACCCACTTGAGGACAGGCCACAGGACAAACCCATCTTCCTCATGACCAAACAGCAGGACAGGCACACTCACCTCCTCCCAGGACCAGGGTCGCCAGCTGCCACTGCAGGACGTAGTTCAGGCACTTGCCCACTCCCTCGGGCGTCATGTTGAAAGAGCACATGGGATCCCCAGCGATGGTGTCTGCCCCCAGCTGCAGCACAACCGCGTCTGGGTTGAACACTGCGTACACCTCCTTTAGCACACTGTGAAGAGGAGCAGCAGCAGGGGTTACTGCAGACACAGCTCGGAGGGTGCTGGTGGTATGGCCCTGGTCTCTCAGATCAACTTATGCTTCTCAAGGTTTCTGCATTCTCTGCTCCCACCCCCCTCATACCAGTTATGCTCCCTCTGCTCCCAGTTAGCCTTCTGCCTCTGCTACTATCCTGCAGACAGTTTAGCTCTCAAAGCACTCATCACAAGGCTGATGAAGGCAAAAGCATTACTGAGAACACAGGGGAGGGGGGTCTAATCCTGATCAGCTTAGGGGTACCATCTAACCACATGTTTACATCAGCTGCCCTGAGTGGAAGGGCTGCAGGCCAAACCCATGAGCTTTTCTCTCCTGTAAAAGTCATGGTGAAAAAACAGGTCTAGAGAAACAGTAACCCTAAACTCTTAGACACCTCTTACCAGGGCAAGATGAAGAGAGGAAGGCTCTGTCTAGGTTCTCACTCTCCTCTCTCCCATATGGCTCAAGGCAGAAATACATTTTCCCTGGCTCTAGTGGATGCTGGGGTGCCTGGAGATAGTTCATGAGCAGTATTCTCTCTTGCAGAAGGCAGTTGGGCATGTCAGACACTTGGCTTTGCTCCAGGTCTTTAGTATTATCAACACCACAGAGATAATAATCCTGTTTGCAGCACTGTGCTCCAAAGCCCAAAATACAAGGAAAAATAATGGAGGAAAATATGGTCTTTTCACAACAGTGTTTTTATCTTGCTAAAGTAGAAACAGATGTGAAAACAAAACAAAAACACTTGGAAAACACTTTCAGCTCAGGCCCAAGCAGATCTCTCACAGATAGTCAGGGTTCAACTCCACAGCTAAAAGATATTTGTCCTGGTTTCAGCTGTAGCAGAGTTAATTCTCTTCCTAGGATCTGGTGCAGTGCTGTGTTTGGGCTTTAGTCTGGGAATAACACTGGTAATGCACCGACGGTTTAGCTGTTGCTCAGTCGTGCTTACCCTGATCAAGGACTTTTCAGTCCGTGCTTTGCCAGTGAGGAGGGGCACAAGGAGCCGGGAGGGAGCAGAGACAGGACACCGGACCTGAGCTAGCCAAAGGCGTACACCATACGACAGCATGTCGTGCTCAGTATAGAAACTGGGAGAGTTACCCAGAAGAGATGGATCGCTGCCTGGGTCGGGCTGGGTATCGCTCAGCGGGTGCTGAGCAATGGTATTGGGCATCACTTGTTCTTTTCTCAGCAGGGTGTGGGGTTTATTCCTTCCTCTCTCTTCATTTCCCTTTTTAACTAGTATTACTTTTTTTATTTTACAATTTTTATTTTACAATATTTTATTTACATTACTAAACTGCTCTTACCTCAACCCACAGGTTTTTACATTTTTGCTGATTCTCCTCCCCATCCCACAGGTTTTTACATTTTTGCTGATTCTCCTCCCCATCCCACTGGCGAGTGGGGCAGAGCGAGCCAGCGGCTGCCAGCTGGCCTTAAACCACGACAGTCCTTCTCAGTCTCTCTTTAAACACACAAGGCTGACCCGTGGCAAAGAGGCCCTCCAGCCACCCATAAACGCCTCTGTATGTTCAGTTTTCTTAAGGATTCAGACAAGACCTCTGAGACCTCTTAAGACCAGTGTTTGCTGTAACCAAAATCTCTAACAGGGGAAGGAGAAGCCTTAAGGAAGGACTATAATTTAAAATAGTAAATAAAAAAATCTGTGTGGTCTATGTTCTGTGAAATCCCATCCAAGTAAACCAGATCAAAGCAAGAGGGCTTACGTTTCACAGATCTGGTAATATCTCTCATCCTGAATACCATCTTGAATGGGTACATTCACACTGTAATAGCGACCTTTCCCCAGGCCAACATCTGTCACATCCCCAGTGCCTGAAAAACAGAAACACCCCATGGTGAATTAAGGGAAGCAGATCAGGAACAAGAGAAATGTCTCGGATGAGAGCAGAGAGCTCAGACCTTTGGCATGCTCATGGAGAGGTCCACCTGCCACCACCAATAAAGGAGGGGCTGGATGGACCTGGTTCTCACTCCCTGCCCAATTCTGTCATGCAGCTTTCACGGGTGTGCAAGTGGCCACCCAGCAGTAGCTCTGCCAAGCTCAGCCACAACCACAAAGGGGGAAACGTCAAACATCCCCTTCTTCTCCTAGGTCAACAGCAAAGGCAGCGAGACATCTCCGCTGGACAGAAGAGATGTGACCTGCGTTTGCTGGGGCCTTGTCAGCGTTGATCTTAAGGTCCTTTCCAACCCTGACCATTCTATAATTCTACATGTGAACTGAATTAGCACAAACCTCCTAAGTTCAACTTGCCTGGGAAAAATCCTGGTGAAAACTTATGCAGAGAAACAGTCATTACTTTTGAGGTGAAGCTAAAGGCATCTTCAACTCCTGTCAGAAGAGAAAAAAGCTTTCAAGCATCATTCACATAAATGACAGCCACTCGACAAATGAGCCACCCGATAAACATGGGGCTGCAAACAGAGCAAGAACAGAACAAAGAAAGCAGAAAACCAGATGTGACTCAGTAACTCCATCCTTAATCAATGGAGAGCTGAATTTGGCTGCAGCAAAGGTCACAACTGAAAAGAATTTGGGAGGTCTCATGCTAATCAATACTGAATGGGTCTGAATGCCTCACATCAGTGCCCACATTAGCAGCACTCCATGCCTGCACTGCTGGGCCTGCCAGGCTGGGGGAAGGAGTTGAGCAGGGATGCCTTGGCCAGAGCTTGGCTGCGATTAGAAACTGAGCACCCAGGCTCTGGCTTTTCCTCAGCACTGCTGCGGTTCAACATACCTTTCTTTTCTTTAAAGACACATTAAAATAGTTGGGGTGGAAAGGGAAAAAGAAGTAACAGGAAACTTAACAGAAATCAAATGTAGGGGGGAAATGGAGCAAAATGAAACACACCAAAAAGTTTACGAGAGCAGGAAACATTAAATGGTGTTGAAATGTTTCTGAAGGAGAGAGCAATTTCAGTAAGGCCAGCACTAGCTTTCATTTTATACCATCAAGAACTCTTTCAAAAGCACCGTTTACTACTGCTTCCCTCTTGCACTGGTGGCATCAAACAATCAAACACTGTCAGCAGCTGCTCTGCTGGAAGGAGAGACAAGGGACTGGGGAAGTTCTTGCTGGAGAGCCACTAGCACAGGGGACTACTGGGACAGGAACACACTGTTTGTTGCTTTAGGTACAAGACTGCTGCCCAGACCCTCAAGAGAGGTCTGATGAGTAGCACAAGGCAAGTCCATAAAGCAGGACAAGGCAGAAATGGATTGAGGGAACTCTATTGCACTGAAAGGAGGCAAAGCCACAGCTGCTGCAGTAGGTACAGCCCCACTGCACCGACATGCCTTGATTTCTCCCATTCCCCCTCTGAGGCAGTGCTGCTGTGCTGTCTGCAGCCTGCACTGGTCCTTACCATCTCCATGATGCAAATCCAAGTCGATATAAAGGACGCGGTCAAATTTCTGGCGCAGCCGCAGGATGCCCAAGACGGCGTCGTTCAGGTAACAGAAGCCAGACGCTTCATCTCTGTGGAAACAATGTCCGTGAGTTTGCACATTGCTAACCCACCACTGATCTGATCTTGGCATTATCACCTTTATTTTGCAAGTCTCCACCTTGTGGGTGCACAGAGGAGTACGAAGAGCCTGGCCAAGGCCCAGCACCAACCAACGGATGGGTCAGAAACAGCTCAAAGCATGACTGGGGAGCACAGAGAACATGACTGCTTGTGCCAATGGCTTCGCAACCCTGCGCTTGCTGGCAGCTGGTAAAGCATCAGCTGGCTCTGCTGCAGAGAGGTCTGAGCCATGGAGGGCTTGGGCTTGACCATCTCGCTGTTGCACAAATAAAATTTTTGCTTTCTGCAGCTGGGGTATTTTTAAGTGAGGTATTTTTAAGTAAGTTCAGAGCCACCCAACTCAAACACACTCTCCACTGTTACCTCCTCTCCCTTTGCAGCAAGAGAATGGGCCTCTGGACAGTCCTGCTTGGCCCTCAGGGTATGAAGGTTAAGCCTTTTCCCAAAGCAACTCTCTCCCTTCCTGCCCAGGAAAACGCAAACAGGATGCCCCACAGGCAGTCCCTTACAATACAACTCCTGGGGTCAGCCAGACGACAGCCCCAGCAGCTAAACAGAAGACAGATGTTGCATGGAAAGATTTATCCATCCCTAAAATACGTCAGGGGGCAGCTTCCATACTGCTGGTATCACAGGAAAAAGTTTATTAATCCCTACTCCAAACTCTCTTCTGAGTCAAGTCCCCAGCACTGCTTGGCAGTAGCCCATTGCACTCCTAGTCAGCCCCAGAGAGCTGATTTAAACCAAAGCTTTACGCTTCGCAACAGGAGTGTCCAAACCCCTAATCCCCAGGCTCAAATGACTCCGGGATCTGAGATGTGCCTCTTGGAAACGCTTCTTGACTTTCAGCCACAGCATTCCACTCATTTCCTGACACTCCCCTGCTCAGCAAACAGCTGGAAACAGCGAGGAGCAGGCATGGGGTGGCAGAACTGCACTTGCTCTCACTCCCTGCAAACGTCACAGAGCACAGATGCTTCCCAGTGACTCTGTTCATTTACAGTGATGCTGAGAACTGGGATGCTAGCAGGTACCCTGGGAATCTTCCTTAACTGTGATTACAAACCACACTCCTCCCCTCCTTCCCAGCCTGCAAGGAAGCAAAGTGGACTACATCATGTGTCAGGCACTCTCTCCATGCCGTAACACACTCACTCTTTCAAACTTGAGGCCAAGCAGAGCAGGACACCAGCTCAGAGGCTGACCAGCATCAGAGCTGCAGCTCAGGGCCAGCACTTGGGATTTCCCCACCCCAGATCCACACAGCAGAGCTCGGGCAGAGGTCAAGAAAAGGTGCCAACTCAGCATCTTGCCCTCTGCCCCAAAGGCACTCCAGGAAACCGAGCATGGTGACAGCGGTTACCATTCCTACCTTCAGGTAAGTAACTAAGCCACCAGTCAGCAGGTCTTTTTTGACAAAAGGACGTGTATTTTGCTAGAACACAGGTCCTAGCACCAGACACCTGCAGCGCAGCATCAGTCTTGCTGGACCTTCACACTGGACCAGCACCTACCAAAGCTGCTGCCTGCCCCGAGCATCCCGCGCCACCTCACTGGAGTGACTAGGAAGGCTCCTTTCAGATCAGCAGGTATTCAATGCCTTTTTAAAATACTGTTTGCTTCCCAGAATAGGGGTAACAGCACAGCTCGGTGGCAGCAACACTGTGAAGGTTTCTTCTGTTACAGACATTTTATAAACTGTGCAATCAAGATAAAAGAGATTTTTAAAAGCCATCCCTCCTGTGAAGAGTTTCAGCTCAGCCAGGCTAGACCCCTTCCTTCCCCAGCAAGCTGCAGCTGAACCCGTAGCCAGCGAAGTGCTGACCAGGAAGAGGTCCCGGTGCAACGCCGGCATCGCTGGTGGTTGCACCCACCGCTACACCTCCGGTTCCTCTGCCAGGTCAGAAGAGTCACTGGAGCAAGAGAAATCTGCACACCCATGTGCAAGTCTTTAGGGTCGGATGTGTTATTCCTGCTAATTTCTGGGGCTCTCCAGGGAAAGAGAATGGTGCTGCAAAGGCCAGATTCCTGGGGACAAGGGTGCCATCCTGTCCACATATGCAGACAGGCCTCATATTCTGGGAGATGTGGGACATGAGTTAAAATAAAACATACAAAACAGGGAGGCCATGGAAAAATTATTTTACCACTAGAGAACCACAGGATCCAGGAACGAAATTTTTACTTCCTCTCCTGTTGTTCTGGAAGATAGTTATTAACATCAGAGATCAGAACAAAGAGCCACCCACAGAGCATGGAGAGAACAGTGGTCAGTCCTGCACTGCTTCAGACCTCTTATTTAAGAAACCAAAAGGCGACACAAACCAATTTGGACAATGTGTTCCCATTCTCTTCCAAGTTAGGAGCAACAACAATCATCTACCTCTCTACAGCCCTTCTCTATGGAGTTTGCAAAATCAATTCTCACTTGAACTCCAAGAGATAACCAAGTATCCATGGATGTCGGGACACCTCTGAATCTATCTGCCCCAGACCTGCGCTGTAGTTCGTGATAGCATAAGGACTGGGCAGTAGTAACCAGCCTAGTCTCAGGCCTCTGCCCTACCCTCTGCTTCTTCCTGCAGAGTATAGGGCAGAGGGCTACCTCCTGACCTTCCCTCACCCCCTCACATCCTGCTTTCTTTCCAGCTGGATGGCTACACCCTGAGGGTTCAAAGGGAAGCTGGGAGCTAGGAGCAGGGTTCACACACCGGCTGAGAAAACACAAGGGAAGAGATTGTTTTCTTACTTCTTTGCATGATGCCACCCTCCAGGCCAGTTAATGGCTACCTTGCACTTGCCATCCAGCAGACACTGGGCTGCAGTGATGGTGGCTCCTCCCACGGCTGCCGCGTACTCAAAGATCCCTTCGGTAGCTGGACAGTCATAACCTGTGGGCAGGAGTCCGTGTGTCAGACACAACAGGCCTTTTCCTCTGCAGGAAGCACATTCGCTTTGTTTTGAGCTCTCTCTCTTTAACCATTGCTCTAACTTTCTGTACCAGGCACAATGAAAAAGGCACAGCACAAACCCCTGCAGCCCAGGGAGGTTAACAGTGGAGCAGACCATAGAATCACGGACTGGCTTGGGTTGGAAAGGACCTTAAAGATCATCCAATCCCCCTGCCACCTGCAGGGACACCTTCCACTAGACCAGGTTGCTCCAAGCCCCGTCCAACCTGGCCTTGAACACTGCCAGGAATGGGGCAGCCACAGCTTTCCTGGGCACCCTGTGCCAGCACCTCACCACCCTCATAATAAAGGATTTTTTCCTAATGTCTAACCGAAATTTACCCCATTCCAGTTTAAAACCATTTCCCATTGTCTTGTCACCACATGCTCTTGTAAAAAGTCCCTCCTCTAGATTTTTTGTAGGCCCCCTTTAGGTATTGGAAGACTTTTATAAGGTCTCCCTTTAAGGAGCCTTCTCTTCTCCAGAATTGTTTTCAATTCTGTCTTACTCAGTTATTAATTGGCAACAAACGGAATTCATTTCCCTAAGCTGAGTCTGTTCTGCCTGTGATGGTAACTAGTGAACCATCTCCCCTACCTTGACGCATGTTCTATTCCATCATATTTTCTCCCCTACGCTATTGAGGGGGAGTGAAGCACCGTGGTGGGCACCTGGCAGCCAGCCAAGGTTAACTCACCACAAACATCAACAATCCAACCATTTCCTTGCACTCAGATCATTCAGAGGTGGGTCTTGAACCGACTTGTGATGTGCGTGCCTGGCTAGCCTGACCTACTGGTCCCTCACACCCATCTTGCAACAATACTCTCAGTTCTCTGGCTACCCTACCAGGAAGGCCATGGCACAGTCACTGATGTATGTCCCCCCTAGAAACAAGACATCCACAAAGGAGACAACCCTAGGTAGAACAAGGCAAGCCTTCCCCAGCAAGGCACAACTCCAGGGCTGCTCCTCTGCCTCCAGACAGATCAGTTTCAGAGACACAAAGGGTAGACCTAGGGGGAGACCCACGAGACCAGTGCAGAATGTATACCACTGCCTCAGTGCTGGGTCACTCCTCCTGTTCCTGGCATTATGAGTACCCAGAGCCATCTTGCCTGCTCTAACTACTGCATTGCTCAGGCTGTCTTAAGAGCAGGCAGGTGGCAGCCCTTGCTCAGGAGGTAAGCAAAGTCACCTGGAAAACACCCAGACCGCTCTGGTGCCTGGCTATAGCTTCAGGCCACACGTGCCCTTCACCACAGCAGACTTGTGGCAGCCAAGGTCAGCAAGTCAGGGCCTTCTGTCCTGCCCGAGATCCTAAAAGCAGCAGCAAAAGAGACTGGCTGCCGGTAGGCAAGGGACAGTGTGAGGCTGACAGTACCCTCTGCTGGCAACAGTGAAAACGCCAGCCCGACAGGGCTCAGCAGCACCTTGTCAAACAGTGTTTTCCCCCCAGAAACAGCCCACCTGAGCTCACCCCTCTGTCTAACCTCAGCGCCAGCAAAAAGCATCCTGGTCCTAATACTCAGTTAATCTCTCACTGAAGATACACATCCTTACCCAGTCCATATTCCACGGACTCCGGGTGGTCATCGTCTCCCTCCTCACTGACCTTCTGCAGGTGCTGCAGGTAGGCATCTGTGTGGAAGCTCGCCATCTCCTCCATGGAGGCCACTTTTGGCTTGACTATCCTAGGCAGAGAGGAGGAAAAGAGCACGTCAGGACAAGAGGCTCCAAGGTTTGTCTAGCTTTAAAGCCTAGCTTTAATCGCCTCAGACCAGAAGCCTTCTTTTGGCAGTTACTGTTGACAAAGCAAACAAAACCCCCGCCTCCTCTCACACCAGACTGTCCCTTGGAGTGAAAAAGCTGATCAGCTGAGCAAGCCTTTCCCCCAGCATGGCACTATCTGCTGTGCCTGTCCCAGTGAGGAACACTTGCAGGTGCTGCCTGCATTAACCTTGCCACTTTGCTTTAAGTTTTTCCTCTCTTTTCTGCATGTTCTCCCAGTTTAAGCAGTGCCCAGCACATCCAACGCTCTGGTTACACACAGAGGAAAGAACAGAGTGACAACGGCCAGGCCCAGCCCAGTGCTGCAGCAGGACACCAGCCTGCTGGGTCAGGAGGCTGAGCAGCACCTCTCACATGCTCTTAACTCTGCCTGCATTCAAAGCAGAGGCTGTCTCTGTCCTCAGCAATTCACACATCACCTTTCCTGAGTTGTGGTGCTTTGCAATCTGCCGAAATAAGTATTGTCACATGTTGAAGCCCTCTCCAAGCCTCAGGCCCTGGGGGCACATGCAGGCAACACAGTTACTATGGGAAGAACACAAGAAGCTCCCAGCCCAAGTGCTGAGCACTTCTAACCCCATGCCAGGGCAAACAGCCCTTTGGGTCCACCTCTGTATTGGTACCTACAGACGTTTCCAAAGCACACTTTGCCAAAATGACCAGAAAGAAAAAAAGTCCTTAAAAAAAAAAAAAGTTTCAATAGGCCCCTCTGGCCCGGCTGAACTGAAACGTGGAACTTTTTCCAATTTTTTGTCCAATTTTCCATAATTACCATAATCTTGTCCATTTAGCAAAACTCAAGACTTCCTTTAGATCCTAGAGATACACACTGCCAGGCTCCCGGAATCATTCTGCCAGCAGGGGCAGCCCTGGAGCTACTCAGTACCTTCCAAACCTCAGCAGAGAAGAAAACATTCTCTTAACAGAAAAGAGTACTTACTTCATCTGGTCAAGTAAGGAATACGCTTCAATCAACGAATGCACCATACTGGCCTAAAGAAAAAAAAGAGTAAGCCCGTGAGCAGCTCCCGTGTAGGAGATGGCAGCAGCGCCTGGCGTGGACCGCCCTGCAGCGAAGGTGTAAGAGGGACTTTTCCAAACAGCAGCACGGTTCCAGTGGCGCCAGCCTGAGCCAGGCTGTGCAGCTCTTCGGCGAGGGCGGGCGCACCTCGGAAGTGCCACCTCCGTGTCCCGGCCGCCCGCTCCCGCCCGGCCACACGCGGAGCGCGGGTTGAGCCCGGCTCTCCCGGGCCCCACACCGCCGCTGCCCGCGGCCGGCGTTGCGCCCTCCCTGCACGCTCCTGCTGTCGCCGGCAGCCTCCCCAAAGCCCCCG
The DNA here is from genome assembly GCF_004027225.2 of Strigops habroptila. Lineage (NCBI taxonomy): Eukaryota > Metazoa > Chordata > Aves > Psittaciformes > Psittacidae > Strigops > Strigops habroptila. Next base: position 22,435,583 of record NC_044285.2, read on the forward strand.
GGCTTCCCGGCGGGCTCCAGGGGTCCCCTCCGACCCCAGGCCTCACCCCTGCGCTCCCAAGGCCGCCCCCCCGCCGCTGGAGTCCACAGGGCCGCGTTACCACCGTCCCCGCCAGCCCCCGGCGCGGCGCTGACCCGCTTGGGCACTTTGCAGAGGGAATCGCAGAGGGCCACGTACTCCGGGCTGTACACGTATACCGGCACCGCCGCCATCGGGGCCGCCGCGCTGGGCCGCCCGGCACTGCCACCCGCCCGCCCGGGGCACGCCGGGACGGGCACTTCCGGCCCCGGGGCACGCCGGGAGCTGAGGTCCCTTGAGCGTGCCCGGCCCTGCTCGCGCGGCGGTGCCCAGCGCGGCCAGGCGTGGGGAGCAGCCGCACGTCTGCGTCGGAGGCGTTTTACCGCGGTCCCCTCAGCTCGCAGTAGCCGCTCTTTACAAACGCAGTACCGCCATTACAGGAGGCCCGAGGCCGCCCGCCACAGGGCGCAGCCCCGCTCCCGGAGCACTGCCGGGGGACGCCCGCCGTTCCCTCCTGGCACTGTCCGCATCCCGCCGGCTCCCAGCGCAGCTTCCTCCTGATTTTACTGGGACAGGGAGAGAAGCCGGGCTGGGGGTTGCCCATCCCCCGCTCCCTTCCCCGCCGGGCTGAAGGTGGCAGCTTAAAAGAATGGAATGAATGGAGGCAAGTCCATGCTGGGGACAGCAGGCAAAACCCCTCCTTGCCCACCTCACCTTCCCAGGTGGCTCTGTATGATAGGTACGATGTTCTAGATGGTGGAAGGCAAGTCGGTGGATGATAAGGATGACGTTCCACCTATCCCAGAAGCGTTGCCAAGGTAGAAAGGCCTAACCCCTGTGTCAGGACCACCTCCATTAGGAAGAAATGATGTGTTATAGGGTTAGGCGATTCCCTTCTGAGGGCAACAGAAGGTCCAGTATGTTGGACAGACCCTCCTCTTAGAGAAGCCTGCTGCCTCCCTGGGGCCTGGGTTAAGGACATCACTAGGAAACTTCCTAGCCTGGTATGGCCCTCAGACTATTACCCCATTACTGCTCTTCCAAGTGAGTGGTGATGAAGCCACAACACATAATCCAAGGGCAATCAAGAGACTTCAGGGCCTTGGGACTATTGGTAATCTGGAACACAAGTTATTTGTAACTCCACCATTCTAGTTGTAGGCAGCGCCTCCAGAACAAACAGATGACACAGTCTCTTAATACCTGGCTCTGTGGCTGGTGTCACTGCCCCAGTTTTGGGGTGTTCAATAATGGGATGGCCTACACAGCACCAGGCCTGCTGATATCAGGTGGGATTCACCTTTCTCAGAGGGGGAAGGGGTCTTTGCTTACAAGCTAGTGGGGCTGATTGACACAGCTTTAAAGGGGGACTTAAAGGGGGAGTGGGATAATATCAGACAAGCTGTGGGATGACATGCCAAAGTTAGGGGGACAGGGTGCTGGCAAGGACCCTCAGCCTGTTGTTCTCAGACATGCTGGGTACACTGCAGCACACGTGGAAGTCTTACGTACATCCTGAGGTAATAGGAGCCAAGAGGGAAATACCAGACAAAGGAAGGTGACATGACCAACAGTCCAGCTGAAGTGCCTCTACACCGATGCACGCATCATGGGCAGCAAACAGGAGGAGGTGGAAGTGACTGTGCTGCTAGAAAGCTACAACCTGGCTGCCATTATTGAAACTTGGTGGGATGAACCCCATGACTGAAGTGCGACAGCTGTCAATGGCTACAAGCTGTTCAAAAGGGACAGGTAAGGAAGGAGGGGCAACAGTGTTGCCCTCTACATCTAGAAATGGATAGATTGTGAAAAGCTGTCTCTGAAAAACAGCCATGAGCAGGTTGAAAGCTTATTGGTAGGAACTGGAGAACAAGGCAACAAAGGGAACCTTGTGGTTCTGCAGGCCATGTTGTCAAGGGGAGCCTGTGGACGAAGCTGCCTGACTCCAGCTACAGGAGGCATTGCACTCACAGCCTTTATCTTGTTGGAGGACCTCAACCACCCTGAGAGCTGCTGGAGAAGCTGCAGGCAACTGTATGGGGTCTGTGTGGCAAGGGCCTGGTAGTGGGGAGGGGGAGTTACAGGGTGGATTCCGTGAGAAGCTGCCAGAAGCTTCTCCCATGTCTGAGAGCGCCAATGCCAGCTCCTCATGTTGGAGGAGTTTCCTATGGGATGGAGCCCATGTCAGAGCAGGGAAAGAGTGTAAGGAGTCCTCCTCCTGCAGAGGAAGGGATGCCAGAGGTGTGATGAACTGGCCACAACTCCCATTCCCCATCCCCCTGTGCCGCTGTGGGGGAGCATGTAGAGAAAATAGGAGTAAAACTGAGCCCAGAAGAGGGGTAGGGGGTAGGTGCTTTGAGATTTAGTTTTTATTTCTCATTATCCTACTGTGATTTGATTGGTAAGAAATTAAACTCATTTCCCCAAGTCAGTCTGCATTGCCCATGACAACTGATGAATGATCTCCCTGTCCTTGTCCCAGCCCAGGAGCCTCTCCTATTTTCTCTCCCCTGTCCAGCTGAGGAGGGACAGAGCGGCTCTGGTGGGCAGCGGGCGCCCAGCCAGGATCAACCCAGCACTGCAATCCAGGAGACTCCTGGAGCACATGGAGGATAACTTCTTAAACCACATAATAGGCAGCCCTATACCTGAGGGGAAGTGATACTGGATCTGACGGTCACCCACCCAAGTGAGCCAGTTGGTGACACTGAGAGTGGAGCAGCCTGGGCTGCAGTGCTCACACACTGGTGGAGTTTGCAGTCCTGAGGGATACAGGTCAGGCAAAGAGTAAAAGTCACGACCCTGAATTTTAGGAAAGCAACTGCCAGCTGCTCAAGGGGTTGAGTGGTGCGACCCCCTGAGACGCTGCCCTCAAGGACAAGGAAGCAGACAGAGCTGGCAGGTCTTTAAGGATGCTTTTCATAGAGCAGAGGAGCTCTCGATCCCCATATGTGAGAAATCAGGAAAGGAAGGCAAGAGTTGAGACCTGCAGGTCAAACTAAAGTGCAAGAAGGAAATGCACAGGCAGTGGAAGCAGAGACAGGTATCCTGGGAAGGGTACAGGGACACTGCCCAGCTGTGCAGGGATAGGGTCAGGAAGGCCATGGCACGGCTGGAGCTGAACTTGGCAAGGGATAAAAATAATAATAAAAGGGCTTCTACAAGTGTGTCAGCCAGAAAAGGAGAGTCGAAGAAAGCAAAACCCTCTTGATGAGTAAGTAAACCAGTAACACGGGGCGAGGACAATGCTGAAGTACTCAACAATGGTTTTGCCTCGGTCTTCACTGGCAACCTCTCTTCTTTAAACTAAAAGAGAGTTTATGTGTGGATCTAAGGAAGAAAGGTTTTAAGATGATGGTGGTGAAGAACACTACTAGCACAGAGATGTGGTAGGTGCCCCATCCCTGCAAACATTCAAGGCTGGGCTGATGGTGGTTCTGAGCAACCTGATATAGTTGAAGATGCCCCTGCTCATTGCAGGGGGGTTGGACTAGATGACCTGCAAAGGTCCCTTCCAACCCAAACTATTCTATGATTCTACAACCTCACTCCCCCTGCCACTCTGTGGTGTGTGTGCCTGATCCCCATCAGTCTGACTGCACTATCCTGTGCGGGGTTTGACCTGCAGGATAGAGCAGAGCTGGGACCCGCTCTAAAGTCACCACCCCTCTCCAGTGCAAGGCTGTGGGAGCTGAGGGCAGAGGGCAGAGCTGAGCATTCAGAGCACATTTGTGGTGGCACAGCTAACACCAAACTGAGCAGCCAGCTCAAAGCTTCTTTATAGGGCGTATATGAACTTGGGAGCCTGTCATTTAGCCATGAGTGACACTGTCAGAAGCAGAGAAGATGGCATGGAGGGGCTGCCACCAACAACTCCCAGCCAGCCAAAAGCCCTGTCTTTGCAGCTCGGTGGTAACTGGGATCTGTTACCACCTTGGGATGCTCCTGGCTCCAGCAGCCTCCGAGCTCTGTACACAGCACCCCTGACCCCATCTCCTGTGGGATGGGCTACCTACTTCCAAGCAGCAGAGCTGTGGCTGGGTTGCACCGTTTTGGTTTTGGGTATGCTGGGGGAGAGGCTGAGGTGGCACCCCCTATTCCTCTAATTAAGCTTTTCCACCAGCAGCAGGAAGAGCAAGAGCTCCAGCCTACACTAGTATAAACCCTGCAGATTTGGAATAAACAGCAGCACGCAACAGGTTAAAAACATAAAATCTGCTGGAGGCATCTGCAGGGCACGCTGCAGCACTGCACACACACCTGGTGAAGGGGGCCCTTTCCACCTCCCTCAAACACAGGTGCCTCCTGGAGTGATGGCCCAGGAGGAGCTGTGCAGGCAGACACTTCTAACACAAGCAGGCTTCAAAGCTCAGCCTTTCCTTGCCAGCCCAGGCTGCACACAGCTTAGGACGATGTATGCTTCCCACAGAGCTCCTCAGGAGAGCTGCTCAGCCACCAAGAGGCCAGGACTAGGAGGGGAGATGGCCACAGAGGCTGCCTGCAAGCTACCTAATGCCCGTTTTTCTAAGCCATATGAAACAACCCTTCTGCAGCATGTGCAACCCAGGGCGAGGAGTTGTGAGAGTTACTGCATGGAGCAGCCATCAGCGGGCAGGAAGTCGTACACGTACATGGCCACCGACTTGGACAGGTAGGTCATGGTGCCGAACCGCCCACTCGGCGCGCTATCGTACAGCAGGCTGCAGATGCCTGTCGTGGGATCCCTCTCCAGCATGTGCTCGTCAGCGCCCAGGGCCTTCTGGATGTTGGACAGGGAAGGAGAAAGGCAGCATCAGGAATAAGGCAGTGTGACACATCGATGGTGAACAGCGGGAGGAGTACACTACGTATTTGCTGTGCCCCATGAACACAATGAGGGCAACAGGCAGGACTCTGAGTGGGTGAACACTGCATGGCTGTGGGGAACGCAGCCAGCGGCCCTGGGTGCAGCCTGTGGCCCCTGTGTGAGGCCTGGCCCTTACCTGCTCCTCGTAGAAGAGGTCGTTGGCCATGTGCAAGATCCTTTCCACAGCTATGATGCTGCCGATGGTGTGCACCTCCATGTCCACCAACATAGTGAGCACTAAGATAGCCTCCACCAGCAGCTGCCTGTACTCTGGCTGGGGCACACGGTTGAGGACCGACTCCACATGCACAGCAAACTTTATTTCCCCAGGGGTCATCTGTGAGGAGAGAGAAAGAAAGGCACCTGCAGCACTGTAGCGCCAGCGCGAGTCCTGAGCAATGCTGGGTGCTTGCGCAGGGCAACCCAGCACCAACCCACCTGCCCTGCTTCCCCCTCACATAAACCTCCTACCTCTCTAGTTGTTGAAGAGGGGAGAACAAAGCCCTCCACAGAAAGGCCATGGCACTGCAGAACAAGGAGAGACCACGGTTATGGCATTGAGAAGCACCTATGCTAGAACACATAGGGCTGGTCCACCAGCTCGCTCCCCCTTGCACACTGGTGCATGCTGCCCACACACCCCAGCTCCACCTCCTAACTCCTTGCACAGCATTGCTCCTTCCCCACCAGTTCAGCATCAGCCAGAGCCCCCCCTCCTCCGCACTCAGCACAGGGCTCTGCTCCCTGGCTCACCATGCCAAGGATAAGCTGTGCCCAGAGCTGCTTCAGCTGCAGCTCCAGCCTGCCCTTGCCTGGCTAATGGGTAAAGCCATTATCTGTTACTGTGCAAGGCTCAGCAGAGTATGAGGTAGGTCCTGTGTGCCTAGCAGGCAGCCCTAGGTCTTCCTCAGTTTTCCAGGGCTAGCCCGTCCATGAAGCGTATATCCACACGACAGCAGGGACCACCCTCGGGTACCTGGCAAGTTGCCCTAGCAAGGCTGGTGTGTGAGACCCACAGGCTCACGTGCATGGAGAGGAGCCAGCAACGCGTCCAGCTCACCTTCTGCAGGACCTTCCAGACCTTCTGGTAGAAGCCCACAGGGACGCGGTTGAGGGCCCCATCCAGCCGCCGTCTCCGCTGCCACTGGCCCTGGCGGCTGTCCTTGCTGCCCTGGTCTTCCAGCATGCTTGAAAAGGAACCCTGGCCCAGCAGCTCCGTGTGCCCAGGAGACTGAGCCAACACAAGACAAGGACCACAGAGACTGCTGTAGAGTAAATACCCCACAAGAACACACCCTGCTGTTGCCCAAGAGCTCGTGCTCCCCCAGCCTGGCTTCCACCCCCCAGCCAAGCAAAGCCACCCTGCAGCACCCCCAGCACACAGCTCCTTCATGCAGCCACAAGCAGGACAGACCCATGTGCGCTGCCAACAAACACCGGTTACCAGAGAGGACTTGAGGTCAGTGTCCCCGGACTGCAAACCAAGGGGCTGGAGGAGAAAGGGAGAGACCAAAATCAGACCGTGCTGGAGCAAGGAAGCCATCACAGCAAGCAAAGCAGCAGCAGCATGGACCAAGCTCAGGTCACAGGGCTGTTATCCCAGGGGCTGTGGTTAGCTGGAGAGGCAGTTTCAAAGGGCAAACCTGCAGAAGTCTCATGTTAGCACCAGAGGGGAAGGGCTGCACCTCACAGGCCAGCTGTGAGGCACCTGCACGCTGGTGCTGCGGCGGCAGCGAGCTCGTGCTGGCAGGCACGAGCAGGGCTGCTACTGCTCTGCTGGCATAGGTGGGGTTTAGTCTCAGGCAGACGGGGGGGCCAGTAGCAAGGTTACTACTGCCCGCAGGTGACCCTCCTCACCACATATATGGTCCCTCATGTGATGTCAGGTTTCCCTCTGCAGCAGACCGGCCATAAACCTGCTGCAACAGCCTGGTCCCTGCAGACCTCATCTTTTTGAGGACAGGACACCTCCTAGAAATCAGGACTTGTCATGGACACATGCTAGGCTACAGAGGAGGTCCTTGTAGCTGGGCAGGAGCCTCTTCCCCCAGAGAATAGCTGAGGGGCTACAGGCAGGACCCAGTGACCACCAGAGAGCTGCCCGACAGGGCCACTGCTGGTCATGGCACTAGAGTAACATCACCCCATCAGGCTCAGCAAGCTTTCATGGGTATAATGGAACCTATTAGGCCACAGCAGCTATGGAGCACAGCTCTGAGCTGGTTCTAATGACAACACACAACCAAAGGCGGCTTCCTCCCTGCCAGCCCAAATATGGCAGGTCCCACACAAAGGATAGCTCCCTGAAGGCTGTGGGACAGCGCCAGCCCTGGGCCCCACAGCACGGTGAGCCATGCCAACCTTTTCCCAGGGAGCCAGCCTCCCTTCCTGTCCTGAACAGAGCAACCCTGAGACTTTGGAGGGGCAGCCAGTTCACTGCTGCAGCAGCTCACTCAGGTTTGCTTAGGAAAGCTCGCTAACTCATGCATGCTCAGAAGCTGCCCTGGTGTGTGGCGTAAGGGACAAAAGCTGATGCTGCAGGAGGACCAGGGGGGCTTCACCTTACTTCCAGGCAGAGACTGCCTACGTTTATCCAGTTGCTGCAAGAGAAGAAGGAAATGAAGTTTCTGCTGCTGGAAGAGGCCCACCAGGACACCAGCTACGCCCGAGATGTTGCGTGGTGCTTCCCACCCCTGCACTTCCCAAGCACTCGTGTGTTTCCCCCTTGTGCTGCTTGCTCTGTCAAAGAAACCCCCAGTCCCATTAACAGGTTTGCCCCAGTTCTTCCCACAGGGCAGGACTGGAGCTAAAAGCAGCTCCTGGAAGCAGCTGTAAGCTCTCTGAAGCCCAGGAGCGAGCTCCCTCCTGCTTCCCCATTGATCCTGCTTGTCCCATAGCTGTTCCTGGCAGGAGCAGCCTGCACCACCTGCCCTCACCTGCTTGATCTCGCTTTTCAGCCTGATGATGCCGGAACGTTCGTGCTTGGTGGCCCCGACGGCCCCCACCTCACAGATGGAGATAGCAGTGGTGAGCGACGAGTCGACTGATCGCACTGGAGAAAAGAGGCCCGGAATGGGTACCGTGGCTCGGGGCGCATGCATTCCTTCCCTCTGCTTGGGCATTGGTATCTCTGCACACCCTCGCCCTCTATCCCAGCCAGCACCAGAGATGCCCAAGCACAGCACACAACTGCTTCAATTCAGGTCATGCTCTGCCCCAGCACCCAGCTTTGCCCAGAGGTGCGCTCACAACCCTGCTGAGAAACTCACCGCTCCTTTCCACCCCAAACTCCTTGCCAGAGAGGATGTGGTAGAGGAGGGTCTTCATGTCTGATGGGCTGAGATTCATCAGGTTCTCAGTGGCCTCTCCAGCTGGAAAGAACAGAGTTGGAATGTCGCATCCCACTTCACAGCCCTCCTGGGATATTTCTACCCTGCATGCCATTCTGTCAGCAGGGGAAGCACTGGTACAGGAGCTCATCCTCCAGGGATGTACACTAACTCCGGGTTTTGCCTACAACAGGAACTTTTCCCCAAGCCAGCCCAATACACCTTTGAATGGAGGCTGAAGTGAAACCACCCCACTGTGCCCAAGAACAGTCCCTGGCACTTTCAGTGCAGGTTCTTGCCCTAGAGCTGAGCTGCCAGTTTTTAACAGCACTTCTCCTCCCTGCTGATGGGGTCCTGGGTGCTGCAGCACCCCCCAGGCCGCACACTGTCCCCCCTGCACGTACCTGAGCAGCGCAGGGAGTGCGCCAGCTCCGTTGCCATCACCTGAATGATGAGCCCGATACGAATGCGGAACATCTCAGCGAACAGCGCGGGCTGCGTGCGCATGTACATGGCCAAGTACACCATGATCTCCTAGAGGGGAAGGGGCAGATCACTCCACTGCTCACCAGGGCAGACACCCCTAGGCCAGGGTCCTCTGTCACCCTGGCCCATCACCTGGGTGAGGATGGACACACTGAGGTTCTTCTCACTGGCTTCATCAATGAGGTGAACAAGCTCCTCGTAGGGGATCGGGCTAGGGAGGGAGCAGAGGTGGTGAGAGGCAGCAGAGTGAACCCCGAGTCCCTCCTGGTCTGTACTGCCCAGAGGGGAGAGACACAGTCTGGGGACAGTCACCCAGAGCCGCTTCTCCCATAGGCTTCCAGGGCAGCGGGTCCACATCCAGCCCCAAGCCAGCATGCGCCAGGAGGGAGAGAGGCCACACTCACGCAGAAATAGTCTTCTCACGCGGCTCCGGGGGCAGTCCCACTGTCAAGTGCTTCTGGTGAGACAGGAGGTCAGTACAAGCCTGGGGACAGAAAGGGTCACCCCGGTCATCACCAACAGCTCAGGGCTTGGGCCTCGGCACAAGGCAGAGCGAGACAGAACCAAAACAGCTGCAGTCTGCCTGCCACTCTGCAGCCTCCTCCACGACAGACCTCAGCCCATTGGAGGCCAAGTGCATGGCTGTTACCTCATCCAGAGCTTCCACCTTCTTCTTGAGGATGCCAGAGATGTAGCGGATCAGGGCCCACTGGCGCGTGTCCCCAACCCGCATGTACAGCTCAGTGAGGAGCTCCTTCACCGTGGGGCCAGGCTCACTGTCAAGCCCTGTGTGCCACTCGGGTCCTCTGCATTGAAGGAGATCCTGGGTTACAGCCAGCAGCTTGCCCTGCAGCAGCCCTGGGCTCTGCGGGGGCAGGGAGGATGACTGCATGGCTGCACTGTGCTCTGCTCAGTGAGCCTGCAGCACTCGGAGCTCATTATACTTGAGGATGTGGAGCATGTAGAGGATGTCTGCTTGCTCCTGCAGTGTGGGGCAGACACGCAGCTGGTCCACCAGTGCCTTGCAGTCCACACTGCCGTCCTCATCGCGGGGCAGGTTCATCTCTGCATAGAGTGTGTAGCTCTGAGGGGAGACCCATGCTCCTGGTTAGCACCACCAGCACCCCACACAAAGTGCAGTCTGGTTATGGAGCCGAGGACATTCACCCACAGACATTCCCCCTCACCAGACACTAAGCCTTCCCCATGTAGCCCCACAGGGACCCTCTGGCTCCAGCTTAAAGGATGGCACTGCTTGGCCAGCCTAGGAGGGACAGGGCTCACCTTGCCTTCCACATCATGCTGGTGGGGTGAACCCAGCAGCTTGACTGACTGCTGGGATGCCTGGAAGATCTTGCTGGGGACATACATCCCAACATCTAAAAGAAAACCAAGGTTAGTGCAGACACTTCCCAACCCCAACGCACCTCACATCTCACACTCTGCTCCCCTGTCAGCCCCTGCAGAGAAGTGGGCCGTGGGAGAAGCAGCCCCATTCCACCCTGCTAGAGGAACACCACAGGGAGCTGCCATTGCTTATCGTTCAGAATTTTCCATGAGGACTGCACAGGCACCAACTCCAAGATACTCTATGGCCAGGACTAACATGATGGACACAATCTGGGTTTCTTTTCAGTCTATGGGGCACTCAGCACTACACAGCTGGGAAAGCTCCCAGAGCACCTCAGCCTTACCCCTTGGGCTTGACCAAAGGTGCGGAGGGCACTGGAGTTACTCACTCTGGACATGAAGGTCCTTGGCCTTGGACGCCAAGGACATGAGGTCGCGGGTGGTGTGGACAGCGGCACGGAAGCGGCTTAGGCCTCCCCGCTGTGCGGTGGGAGGCAGGTTCACCTGCGGAGCTGTGCGCTGCAGCAAGTGGTCCAGGTACTGAGCAACCTCGTCGTACGTGTCCGCTGAAGGGGAGGCACAAGAGGAGGTTCAGCTGCTTTGCGCCCCCACGCCCAATAGAGCTCCTGGCTGCACCTTGGCGAGGGTGGAGCTTTGCCGGCTGAGCAAAATGACAACATGCGGCTGGTGCCCAAAGCCCCACAGCCATGACACCCCTGTTCCCACTCTGTTCTGCTGCCTGGGACACTGGCTGCCAGCCGGGCTCCCTTGGAGTCCCACCCGGATGAAGGAAGCGATGGGGATGCAGCATGTGCCAGGTCCGACCCCGCACAAGGATGGCAGAGCCTGCCCCAACCCCACAGTGAAACCCTCGAGTTCGTTCCCTCCAGGGAAGACAGGGGGAGGCACAGCCAGGGGCAGCCTGTCCATGCAGAGCGCTTGAGAGCACCCCACCACAGCAGGGACCTCATCCAAGCAGGATTCCAGCATGGGAGCAAGGCAGGGCAGGTTTTGCAACACAATTATTTCTAATCAGAAATTACCAGTTACTTCTAATTAGGAATTAGAGAAGGAGCTACAGCTCCTGCCTTGCTCTTTGCCCAGCCTACAGCAGCTGCCATCACTCCCAATGCCACAACGGGAGCACCAGGGCCACCGCTTGTTTCCTGCAGCATGGGCAAGGGTGCTCAGAGGCCACCTCTCTCCTCAGCCAGGAGATAACAGTGATGGAGATGCCCCAAGAGGGAGATGCCCCATGCCAAAGCAATGCAACACAACCAAGAGCTGTTGAGCACTTCCAGTCAGTGGGCCAGGGCAAAACCATGCTGCTCTCCAGCTGACAGACAAGCTCCGTGGTGTGTCCTTCCCCAGGAGGTGAGCTGCAGACAGCATCTGAGGCCCACAGCATGGCATCCCCTTTCCCTATCTGGCAGGGATGCATTATGACAGTGCCTGAAGGAGAAGTCCTCCAGACATCAGGCTCGAGAACATCATCCTGCCTGGCTGCAGCATCTGACCACAGGGAATGCTTAAAATTAAGCATCTTGTAAGTGCTGTAGAGAGGCCAGGCAGGCCCCATCTACCCTTGGGGCTGCAGAGAAGCAGACACCTCGGAGCAGCCCAGGTGCAGCCTACAAGGAGACTGCGGGCAAAGCGAAAGGAGGGCAAGAGAAGTGAGTATTCAGAATCACAGCAGTGCAGACATTGGCTGCAGAAGCAGCAGAGGCAGAGCAGACTGATGGGAAGGCTGGGAAGATGACCCACTAGGTCACAGCAGAGGATGCACGCAGGCCTGTTTGCAAGGGGAACAGCAAACCTTGCACCCCACCATGGTCTCAGGGCAAGATGGATCCATCACGCTGTGGTGGGCCAAGGCTCTCTCAGGCACCATATCCACAGCAGCAAGACCTCAATTTGGCACCCACTGGAGCAGCTCTGCCTAGGGAGGGTCAAAGGCTTTGGGAAAACAACACTTCGATTGCTTAAGACACATGGTGAGTCTTCCCCACCATCTTGGGCACTGTCCCATCACTTTCTGCACTGTCACTGGTGCACGAAAGATCCTCAGCCCAATCTCCTGAGTAGAGGCAGGTTGCCAAACCCATGTCTCTTCCCTATGCAACAGCCAGATCAGCTCGTTTCAGAGCATCCTCCGTGCTCTCCACGTCCACACCAGCCTCAGCCCTGGCTGGCTGTGAAACCCCTTGGTGAGGCTGCATCAATCCACCCGGTCCCACCCCACTGGTGTCACCCTGAGCATTACCCAGACAAGGTTAACTGATGGAGGGTCAGATGGGAACAGAAACATGGTGAACACCTAAGTGTATGAAGAACATGGTGGTGGGTGCTGACGGGGTGGTTGGGTGTTACGGGTGAGTTTGGCATTTGCCACGCCATAGCAGCGACTGGCCTGTTCCCCCTTACCATCCTTTGCTATCTGCAAGCCATGCAGCCAATCCTCGGCGTCTAGCTCCTCAAAGCTGCCAGTGCTGAGCTCGTAACTTTTGGCAAAGACCTTACCCTCTGGCCCAGGGTCCATAAAGCTGAGGTGTGTTCGGCATGACGTTGTCAGGAACTCCGACAACTTACCCGTCTGGATCCTGGGCGAGAGGAGGGGAGGTCACACAGGGAGGAAAGGGGGAGCAATACCTTTGGCTTTGCCTTCTGGATCCAGGACAGGCCCTTTGGCAGGGAGAGATGCACTTGCTTGGGAGCGTACACACGCTCCAGCACCTGCTTTAGCTGCCTGCAACTCCTCCAGCCACAGGCAGGCATGAAAGGGCTGCCCAAAAGGTATTAGAGGGATCCTGCAGCCATGGGCCTAGTGGCATGAAGAGCTATGTCCTTTCTTGCATCTCCACTGTTGGGACTGTAGCCCAGGGGTACACTTACAGCCTAGCACACCCCAATGTATTCTCCACAGCTTGTTCCCCAACAGCCGATGCTCAGGCCCAGGCCCTCATAAACAGGTTTTTGGGGGCCACCAGCCCTCTCCAGGAAGCTGCACTCACCTTGCACCACCGAAATACCCATCCTGCAGCTTCCGCAGCATCGCCAGCACCGTGGGGTGCACGCTGCTGCCGGATTCATCTGTTGGGGACAGAGACAGAGGCAGTCAGGCTCTCCCACTGCTAACCCAGTGCAGCTCCTGTGAGCGGCAAGCTTTTCACAGTATGCTCTTGGCTCTTCACAGGATGCTCCTGGCTCTCCCAGTCCCACAGTGTCCCCATTACCAAGACAACTGCCCACCCCCTTCCTCCTGCATGGGCTGCTTCCCAGGGCTGCTCCAGCCAAACACCTGCAAGGTTGGAGGGTCTGTACCGAGCATGGTGTGGGAGATGGGGAAGGTGATGGTCGGCCGTCCGGTCATCCTCCAGCGGCTGCAGAGGTACGAAAGATCTGTCCTCAGCATCTCCACAATCATCCTGTTGTCAAGAGCCAGGTAGAACTGCTGCTGGTCTATGAACTGCGAGGATGGGAGGAGACATGAGCGGCCCTTCCCACAGTCACCAGATCCCTTTAGTGCCAGTCACATCTTCCCACAGGCGCTCAGCCAGGCCAGCCACACAGTGCACCCAGGGGATGTGCTCCCCTGCACCAGCAGCATGTCCCACCACACCTGGTAAGCGCCAGTAGAGCCTAGAAAGGCACCCTCAGCCCCCAGAGCAGCTGCTGGCCACTAACAACTACGGCGAGGTAACACCACAGCTCAGCAGCAGTGTCACACAAGCCCCACACAGCCAGTCTGCTGTGCCAGGCTTGCAACCCTGCTCGTCCCTGCACCATGCTCGACACAGGGGACAGAGGGATCCCTGTCCTGCCATCAGCCTTTTCCTCGTGCCCTTGTCAAGGTGAGCAGAGGTTTCCACCCAACACTGATCACTGGAAGGCTGAAACCGTCTTTTCCCAGCACGCACGTAGCCAGGACCACTGACTGCTGCTCCACGCCACAGAGCTGGAGCTGCTCCAGGCTGTTCAGAGCGTGTTTGGCAGCCCCTGAGCACTCAGCCAGTGGGGAACGCTCCTGCCTAGTCCCAGGTCTCCTGGCAGCGGGGAATGGCACCCACCTGTGGGGTGAACGTAAAGATGTTCTTCCTGATGTTGTAGAGCTTGGAGGTCCCGAGGACGCCCATGTGCCGATAGGGCCGTCCCGTCAGGCACATCTTCTTGTTGCGGCCTAGGGGGCCAGGAGGAGGAGTTTTTAGTGCAAGCCTCCTCATGGAAGGGGATGCAGCAAGCAGAGGCAGGCCTCTGCACTCCCAGCCAGCAGGAAACAGCTGATTTGTGATTGGGGTACCCCAGGAAAGCACAGTGATGCTCTATCCCACAGCCCTGCCCAGGGGCTAGAGACACCCAGGCCCTCCTTTTGCTGACACAGGAATAGCCTGTCCTGGCTTCCACAATGTGCCACGCCTCCGGGTTTTGGGGTATGTTGGAAGCTGGGGCAGGACCACGGGTTCCTCCCTGCACAGGGCTGGTTCCCAAAAGCCGAGAGCTCCATAAGCATTCCCATTGCTCCTGGGATTACTCTCAGAGCCCAGGATGGTGCAGCAGCATTGCCCCTTGCTCACGTCAGCCCTGGCAGCTGCCAAGCTGTTCCCCTGCTCCCTTTGCCTATGTTACACTTGGCATTTTGGTGGCTTAAATTAGCCGGCGCGTGCAGCCTGTGGTGGGTCAGGTTCCTCCTCTGGCCGAGGCCGGGTCTCCAGCTCCCGCACAACAAGCCCTGTGCCCAAAGGGCTGCTGCACCAGGGAACAGCCCTGCCAACCCTCCAACAGCAGCCACCCCACCTCAGCTACAGGCTCTCTCAGCAAGCCAGGAACTGCCAGGGGACCTTCTCTGGGGTCTGGCTTGCCTCCTCCATTGACATCTGGGATACAGGAACAAAATCTGGCTCCTGTCCACACCAAGTCCATCCTATACAGATCAGAACCTCTGCCTGTCCCTGGGGTGACTGTGCAACTGCAACGCCAAAGCTTTATCCCTTTTAGAATTACCCTGCATAGCACTGTCTGCCACCCCGGCTCCCCTTGGGCAGGAGTTCCCCTTTACCAGGCCAAGGAAAAGTTAGCAGAGCCATTATCAGCTAGCCATCATCAGCCCATCATTGATGAGCAGGAATGCCAGGGTATGGGAGAGACCCTTCTGCACGCCTTTTGCTGCAGGAGCAGGGAGCCCAGCTCACCCAGCCGGGCGTAGATGTGGCTAAGGATGCGAGCAGGCTGCACTCGGATGGGGTAGACGTCTGCCACAGTCTCCACATCGATGTCCTCCTTCCTCAGGGCGGCCTTGATCCCCTCTGTCTCTGCCAGGATGCACACTGCAGAGGGAGGAGGACAGGCTCAGTGTGGCAGGGGCACCGGAGCGAGGAGCGCTGCTTCACGCCTCTGAGGACACGTAGGTACTTTGTCACATAGAGGCGTCTGTCTGGGGTCCCTTTGGGAACCACTTCCCACTGCAGAGGTCTGCCTTGCTCCCCCTGACACTCTCCACACCCAAGCCTTCCGTGCCAAGTGGCTGAAGGGTAAGACCATTTTCAACGTGTCTGCAGAGGAGGCTGTAGCCGGTGGTGTTTCCCTGGGGCAACGCAGGGTGGAGTAGAAGGACTTACACCCCATCTTACACCCACTTTGCCAGGGCTGAGACCTGCTGCACCGGCAGCCACCCAGCCAGCCGAGCCACCCCCAGGAACTCCACGCAGGCAGAGTCCCCAGGCCTGCTGGGCACAGGAGTTTGGAACTGGGCCCTTTCCCTCACCTTGGACCACCACATCAGGCTTGGGGACAGTCGCAAAACGGCGGTTGAGGGGATCTACTTCACCAGGAGCTAGAAACCCCTGAGCAAAAAGAGGTATGAGGAGATCAACATTTCATGCGCAGGGTGAAGTAGGTGATGCCTACAGACAACCTACCTTTAAGAGCTCCTGCACAGTGGAAGTGACAGGTTCCCTATGGCAGGTGGCACAGGGTGGCAATATTTGCCCATTCAGGGCTCAGACCCTCACCCCACAGCCCCCCCAGCACTAGGGATGACCATACCTCAGCCATCAGGCAGCCCAGGATGTAGAGGGACTGCCCCCACATGAGTGGCAGCTTGCCCATGGGTATCCTGTCCACAGTGTGAGGGTTCCTGTACTCCTCGTCCACCTGGAAGGCAAGCCAGGAGGTCAGGGAGGGATCCACAGACACAGGATGCTGAAGGAAGCAGCATCATTGCATTTTGAAGTCTAGCAGTACAAGGCTTAAAACAAGAACTTAGCATTTGCCACACAGGGCCCAAAACCTCCCAGCTACGTTCCTCACACCTTCTCATGATTGCCATAGGCACCCGTGCCAGACACCACATCAGCTACTCAGCATTTTGGTTCCCAAGATGTTGAGCTATCCCCCTGGAATGGCTGACATTCCCCAGGAGCACTGCAGTGATGCTCTTGGATGCTACAGCACTTGGGCACCAGGAGGCCATCGCTCTCAGCCCAGGCTCACACATCCTCAGCATAACCTCCTCAGCCCAGGTCTGCATGTCCTGAGCTCTCAGAGGACTCAGACTCCAGGCTGCCAGCCTGTCAGCACAGCAACTTGTGTATGGGGGCAAGAAATGCTTTTGGGGGGAAGGGGGGAGCAGGTTGTTTTTTTGTTTGGTTGTTTGTTTTTTTCATGGGGTTTCCATGTGCACGGAAGCCACTACGTGTGAGTTAACAAACCGTTAAAACCTGATCGTAATTACCTGGTGATGAGAGATTCCCACTCCCACTGTAGCTCAGGACCGCTCACCTTATCCGGTGGAACACTGTACAGCTCCGGCACCAGGCGCACCCCATTCTTCCCCTTGATGAGAACCCCCTCAAGGGCTTCCCGGTACTCCTGCACCTGTGGAGAGAGGAAAGGGAGTCTGCCCTGGGCATGGCTCCCTGCACGCCTCCTTTGCCAGAGACTTCTTTCCAACAGCATGGCAGGTCCTGCCTCCTTTACCTGCTCCATGTTTCCACTGAAAATCCCATCGATGATCAGGTATGCCCAGAAGAGGGGCCACTCACACTCAATGTTTTCAAACAGCTTCAGCTCTGCAGGCTCGTAGTAGGGGCGGTTGGGGTCCTGCAAGGAGGGTGACAGCGGCGAGGGTGGTGGGCAGCAGGATCCCCTCAAACAGGACTCCCACTCCCCCCCGAGGCCCCAGCCTCAAAATGCCCTCCCAGCGTTCTTCTGCAGATGATGGCTGAGAGCGCCAAAAAGCAGCTTCACCTCCAGGCTGTGTCCTTGCCATCAGACATCCTCTCCCAAACCCCTGCACTAATGCCACAGGGACTCACCCTGCCTGGGCAAAGGGAGCCTACCCAGTCCCCAGGAGAGCACCTCAGAGCCCTGTACAACAGCACAACATCCCCCTTGCTGCCCTGGGGACACTTGCATCCCCTTCACCTTGCCTGCTGTGCCCTGGCCCCTCAGCCCCTGCCTCCTCCAGCATTACCAGGGCTTGGGCTAGAGAGCAGGGGGCCAAGCAGGGGCCCTTCTGCCAGCTGGTAGGACTGCAAGCCTGGCACAAGGGAAGGGGTCGGGATGGAGACCTGCCAGTGATGAATCCTCCTACCCCAGATGTGTGTGCTGTAGTGCTCCAGGGGAGCTACGACCATCGACCTTCCCTGCTGCCTGCTTTAACTCTGCTGCAAAGAAGGGAGATGGGTGGCCTTAGCAGACTATCGGGCAGAGAGCACACATGGAGCGTGTGTTTTCTATAGTGGCTGCACACCGGCCGCAAGCTCCCAAACTCCAGGCAGCTGCAGTGCCTCTGCAGGTAGCACTGTCTTTCCTGCCCCTCACAGATCCCCAAAAGCAATCCATGGCTTTGCATGCTGGCAAAGCTTGAGCA
The DNA here is from genome assembly GCF_004027225.2 of Strigops habroptila. Lineage (NCBI taxonomy): Eukaryota > Metazoa > Chordata > Aves > Psittaciformes > Psittacidae > Strigops > Strigops habroptila. The sequence goes on from NC_044285.2 coordinate 22,453,479, forward strand.
GTGGAAAAGTCAAACTGGAGATGCTGCTGCTCTTCTCTGGCTCTGGAGAGATGCAGCCACACATGCTGCCTATTATGGTCACGTCTGAAGGGCGCAGCGGAGGAAAAGCATTTAGAGACACACGTGCCCAAAGGAACCCCACCAAATAACAGGCCCAACGGGTGATAATTTAAGAGCTTCCAAGTACCATTTCCTGGCTCTGTGGTGATCAAATCAGTCCCAGGAGAAGCAGAAGCAGGGTTGTGACCTCCAGTGCTGCTGCACAGCCAGGGAACTGTGCCTGTGCAGTGATAGTGACTGAACAGTGTTGAGGGAGGAACACTGCAGAGTCACCTCCACAGGCCTCCGGCCCTCACTCAGGGCTTGTGCAGCCTGGAAAGAGCTGGAGAAAGAGCCCACCTTGCAGGGCTTCCCCATGGGGCATAGTCCCATCTTCCTCCAGCATAAGAGATATATACTGCCAAGTCCCAAGATGCAGAAAGAGCCAGCCTCTGCCCATCTGCCATGGGCACTGGCGGGATGTACCACCTCTGCAGTAGTCCTGGCATTTTGGGAAGCCTTGCCCAGACCCATGACACTGCCTGGAGCTGCTCAGGGCTCTCATCTTCCCTGTGCTCCCCACCACAGCCTTGACGCTGCACCAGGGGTGCAAATGCAGCTCACGCTGCTGATGCTTGGCACTGCTATTCGGGGCGGGGGGGGAAGGCTGAGCACACTCACCTCTTTGGGGGTCCTGTACCCATCCCGCAGGAAGCGGCAGCAGCCGTAGCGCCCCTGGGAGGGAGGGAAAGTAGTGCTGAGCAGGAGGAGGAACAGCGTGAGATACCTCGTACCTTCAGTGGAGAAGCAGGGGCGGTCCTCCTCCAGCCAAATACCCTCTCACTTGCTCACCTGGAGCTTAGGCACCATGACCACAGCCGAGGGCCACAGCACACAGGACTCACTTGGCACACCCTGGCCATGGGTCACGAAGACTGGGAGAAGACATGCCCCAGCACCCCCTCCCTGAGCATGTCTTTGGGGAGAAAAGGGCTACAGCAGTTGGGACTGCAGCTGTCTCCTGGGGAGGGCAAGACAAGGGCAGAGCCACTCACCTGCAGTTTCGTGATGATCTCTAGCTTGGTGATCTCCACCAGCTCACTGTCCTCCACAGCGAATGCTGGGTAGGAGATGACAGAGAGCACGCTGGCATCAACTTCCTTGGATGTGGAGGCCCTGGGCAGCATCGAGTGGAGGATGGACTGGTTGGAGGGGAAGGTAAGGCTGTTTAGGTTCCCAGGCCAGGCATCATCCACACTGCAACCCCAGCAGATCACAGCTCATCTTACTATGGTGTAAAGCCCATGCGCGTCTCACCTGGCAGTGCTGGACCTCATCCGACAGCACCCTTATCACGGACTGTGGGCCTCCCTTTGCTCCAAAAAGATCCAGCTCATCCAGTGCCTCCAGAGCAGCCTGCAAGCAGGGTGAGACCCAAAGCAGCAAGTCCTGCACCACGCTGCTCACCTGAAAGTGCTCTCACCCTGTGCCAGCCCCTGCCCAAACCTAAACAAACATAAACCCTGCTGTGGCTGCAGAGCACCCCGGTCAGAACATGAATACATCTCACAGGCAGCCAGACATCAGCAGGGCCCCACACCTTTCGGCCACACACGCCAATTAACTTCTCACTCCCAGTTCAGGCACAACTTAGGCAAGAGGGGCAGTTTTATCCCAGCACACAAAGTGAAAAGCCTTCCTCCCCAGGAACCTATCACTGCTTGGGATGTTGAGCTTCAGTAGTTCAACATGCCCAGCCTTCCCCGCAAAAAAGCAGCATGGGGTCACTGGTGCTCTCTGGCACCAGCACCTCTCCCCCCAGCTCACCTTGGCCATGCCGACAGAGCTAGCATTCAGCTCGGTGATACCCTGGTTTGTCTTGTCTCCACGTTCCCATATCCCAAAGTCCTGTGCAGAGGCAACGGCACATTGGAGCGGGCAGCAGTTCACAGCATGCCCAGAAAGCCTTCAAATCCCCCCCACTGGTGCCAAACCCTCCCAGCAGGTGCCATGGGACTCTGCCCACTGGAGCCCAGGAGTGACCCACAGCTGCCCCTGGGCACCAGCCCACCACCTGCACCTCCTTTCCCCAGCACGGGCTACCCACCGCAGTTTTGTAGGCTGCTTCAATGTAGAACACGAGGTTCTGGATAAAGTTGACTTCATCCAGGCTGTGAATGATGTGGAGGCCTGAAGTAGGGGGAGCAAATCACATTAGTCGCTCCAAGCCCACTGGCAACCCTAGGAAGGGGCTGCAGTTACCCAAGCTGGACCCCTTCTCCTCACGGCATGCCTGTCCCAGGGAGCCACATCCCAACTGGCTCCCATCCTCACTCCCACCCCGCTATGGAAGCTTTGGGGCTTCAGGCAAACAGGGGCTCTTAGAGAGACAGACACCGAGGGGCCCAAATCCACCTTGGGTGCTGCGAGTGTAAGAAAAGAGGGAGGTCACGGAGGCCATTGCAGCAGCTTGGCACCCAGGAAGCTGCACCCAAACCAAGAACATGGAAAAGCCTGGGAGATAAGCATGCTCAAAGCTGCAGTGGCATCCCCCAACAGCATCACCTGAGGCCGTCATTTGCGCCAGCATGAGCAGGTAGAGGGAGGTGGCATCCATCTGTAGGTGACCCCACTCATGGTCCCCCACCACAGTGGCACAGGTATGGGTGTTGTACTTGGCATGCAGGCAGTCCTTGGTGCTCTGGCTGTACTTGAACGCCTCCACCTTGTCCACCTGGAAAGGGACAAGGAGATGCAGGGGTTCATGAAACCCTATCTCCAGAGAGGTCTGGCAGCCCTGGAGGCAAGGGCTGACCCATGCCATCAGCCCAGCATGTGGAACCACGACTGGAAGAGCAGAAATCCTACTCCTCAGCCCCCAGACTGAGCCCCTCCACGCACCAAGGCTCATGTGCCTCACCAGGGCTGCAACCATGGAGGGCCCGCAGCCACGATTGCCCTGAGTGGAGAGAAAAGGGCCACACATGCTCTCAGGGAGAAGAGCTGCAGAGTCCCAGCACCAGCCAGGCCACAAAACAGGGAGCAGGTGGCAAAGGCTCCGCTGGCCACCAGCCCACAGCACTGGGACTTCCACCACACCAGGGACAGATGCCAAGTCAGACTTTACTTCAAGACTTGTTGGAAGGGGGCCTTCCCTCCACTCGTCAGGGAAGGCTGGGGAGAGATGGCACAGTTGGGACTGACAGTCTTTGTAGCAGAGCTGGGCTTTGAGGGGACCACTTGACTCTCGGAGGCACTCCCCAGCCCCTACCTGTCTCATCATGCACTGGAGCAGCCCTCGCATCAGCTTCACCACACTCTGCAGGAACAAGGAAAGCAGCCTTGTAAATCCCCATGTGGCCAACAGAAGCCCTGACTCAGGATCAGCTGGCTGCTGACCTTTGTGGAGCTCTGGAGCCTGTAACCAGAGCCCCTGCTCACATTTCCAGGGCCCCTTCTCCCTAGGCAACAGCACAGGGAAGCATGATTTCTTGGCCTGCCAGCAAAGCCAAGCTACCATACAGGGAAATGGAGGGCACGGCTGCAGGATGCAGCTTGCTAGCCTCTGGGAGAAGGCTGCATCCCCAGATCACCCCAGGGCCAGAGGGCGGGACCCTCTATCTGGGCTCCACCGTGCTCTGGGAAGAGCAGGCTCTGAGATTCCTTTCTATTGTGTGTCCCCCACGCCTAGGACCAGCGCTGCCCCCATCCTCACTGCACTGCCTCCCATGGCCCTTTGGCCCCAGAGCCTGGCTGTGCCAAAAGCAATCCAGCCGGGAGGTGACAGCTGGGTCCCGGGTACAACCGGCCAGACTGGGCGGCCGCCACGGGCCCTCCCTCCCGCCGGCTCCCTCCTACCTGCTCCAGCTCGTAGGCCTTGGCCTTGTCCTCGTCGCGGTCGGCATTCTTGCGGTAGGCCAGGCCCAGCCCCCAGACGGCTAGTATGCTGTAGACGTTATCCCGCACCCAGGCATCCCGGTGGTCGGCGCTGGCGGGGAGCAGGCCCGTCACCGCGTCCTGTAGAGGGGGCAACACCGAGGGGCCGCGGCCCCTTTCCCAGTTAGCCCCGGCCGACGCGGCCAGCGGGGTCGGGCAGCAGCGTCCCAGGCCTCGGGGGCCGGCGGGGGCCCGCAGCGAGGGGGGTTTCGCCCTGCTCCGACCCCCTCTCCGGACACGGGCCCGCACCTGGTGCCGGAGGATGGTCTGCTGCACCAGGCGCCCGTACCCGTCCAGCCGCACGCCCGAATTGCTCCGGCTGCGCATGGCGGCGGCGGCGGCAACAGCGGGCGCGGCGGACAGCGGCACTGGGGGGCCGGCCCGCGTTGCCCCGGGTCCTGGCAGCGCCCCGCCTCCCGGCCCCGCCCGCTCGCCGCCTCCCGCAGCACTGCCCTGAACAATGCGGCACCTTCGAAGCGGCCTCCCCATTCGCGCTGTTTCGCGCTCCCCGTCCGCGCTGTTCCGCGCTTCCCGCAGATAGCGGCGGCCCCGGCCCGCCAGGCGCTCACTACGGAGCGGTGAGGACCCGCCGCCGCGGGGCTCCGGCGCTCATGCGAGGAAGGGGGCGGAAGTGCTAGCGGCGCCCTCTGGCGGGAGGAGGCTGCGCTGCGCTGTGAGGGGCCACGCGGCCACGCCGGCGGCCAGGGGTGCCGGTGGGCAGCGGCGGGCGGACACACGGACCGCGGAACTGCCGCGGAACTGTGCAGACACAGGGACACGCGTGCCAGGGTGGGTGCACCGACACACAGATAGGCGTATGGACAGAGGCATGGATGTGTGTACAGGTGTGGAGAGGCACACAGCGGCATGGACATGCACACATGCACATACACCTACCTGCGTAGACACGTGCACAGGCAGACCTGTATGTGCACACACATCCATGCACACAAGTGTGTACACACCTGGGCGTATATACTTACTCTTGCATTTCCATGAGTACACAACACATACACACGTGGCACACACAGGCCCTCACACATATACACATATAGAGACAGGAATACATGCACATACACACATATGTACATCCACGTGTGCACACACATATACATACCCACATACACACACATCTATACACGCATAGACATACATACACACAAGCACACATACACTTCCCATGCACATACATAATCATATGCATATCACACGCACAGATATAGGGACAGGCACATATATATACACCTACGTGTATAGGCACAAGCAGACTTGTGCATATGCACAAATACGCTCACACATGCACACGCACATCGGCAGCATGCAGGTGCGGTGGGCTCCTGGGGGTTCCTAGCATCCCTCCCCCTGTCCGGGCAGGTGGGGGCCAAGTGGAGGCTGTGGTGGACTCAGCACCTGTTGGGTGAGAGGCGGGAGCCCACGTGCCACCCTATGCCACCCTAGGGCACACGTGGCCCTGACCCCTGTGTAACCCGTTCGTCTTTGCACAGGCAGGGCGGGAAGCTGCCAGACGTGGGCAGGGAGCAGCAGGTTTATTGCCTGCATGGAGCGTCCAGAGCAGCTGAGCTGCAGCAGTGCCCCAGGGGCTCGGTGGCACAGTCCTTCCCCGGGGTTGCCAGGCTGCACGTGGCTGCTGAGGAGTCCTGTCCTGGCAGTGAGTGCACAGTGCACTCTCGTCCCTGGTGGTCCCAGTGCAGGGTGGACACTCCTGGCGTTGCTGGTGGCTATCAGCACTTGTACTGTGGTGGGGCACAGCACCTGGCCCTGTGGGGCAGAGTGGCAGTGAGCACTGTGCCAGAGTCCCGGAGGGGGGGAGTGGGAGGCAGCTCTGGGCTGGGGGCAAAGCTGGGCTCTGCTGAGTCTTGGCCATGGGGCTACCTAGGCTGGGGGCACCGGGGCTGCGGGACACCGGGACTGGGGTGCCCACGAGGTCCCTGGGCTGAGGACAGCAGGGAGTGGGGGCAGGTCCCAAGGTGGAGAACTCCCAAAGCTGAGGAGGCTGGTGGAATTGGGGTACTTGTGAGGCCTCAGGGCTGGGGACATTAGGGGTACATGGGCAGGTTCCAGGGCTGGAGACAATGTGAGAATAGAGATATGTGTGGTCCCAGGGGTGCAGGCGAGGCTGGGCAGGGGGTAATGCAGGGGACGGGCAGGGGTCCCTGCTCACCTGCAAGCCCTGGTGACACACTCGAGGCTGTGCCGGCAGTGGGCACCCAGGGGTCTGCTGCCCACCATCCTCCAGAAGGGTGTCATGCGGGGCAGCCGGGGTGGCGCCTGCCCCTCTGTCCCACCCTGGGGCTCCTGCAGCACCCAGAGGAGGAGATGGGGCATAGAAGGGGCGCCAAGCCCCTGAGCCCCTGTTGCCCACCCTCCATGCCCAGACCCACCTGGAGGGAGCTTGGGAGAAGCAAGAGGAGGGACAGGAGCAGTGCCAGGCTGGTGGCAGTGCCCAGGTGAGCAGGGGAGGCCCCCCTGGCTCTGCCTCTTCGGCTGGTGCACGGCACGACAGGGACTGAAGCTGCCATGGTGGTGCTGGCTCCAGCCGTCCGTGCTGCCGCTGGGCACTGCTCCTCCCAGGTCACAGCCCTGCACAAATATTTGAGTTGCCCCAGGTGGCGGGATGGCCCCTTGTCACCCTTCACATGGCCATAGGACCCACAGGAAAAGCTACCCCCCGAGGCACCCCAGGGCATGGGGCCGGGAGCCCCACACCCTCTGCATGGCTCTGCTCTGACAAGCCCCAATGCTGGTGCGGGCATGATGCCACGGTCAGCCAGGGACAGCGGCTTTTTCCATGAACTACTGCTGCTCCATCCCTTTGGCAGCACAAGCCCCACTACCAGTGCAGAGGAAACCACACTGCTGGGGTAGCCCTTCAGTGTCTTGGGGTACCCAAAGAAGGTGTCCAGCCCAACGGGCATGAGAGCCCATCAGCACAGTGCATGCAAGGACACAGAACTGGGACAAACCATGGTGCCCGTCTGCTTCTGGCCACCCAGCAGGTTTGAGGGATGCTCACAGCAGGCCTGGGTGCAGGTCTGCGCCATGGGCAGCACCAGGCACTGGCACCCAGCAATGCCCAGGACTGGGAGTATGCCCAGTTCCTGTGCCTTTCATCATGGTTTGCCTGGATGAGCCCACCCCACACATTTAATCATTGGCAGGGGAAAATCTTCCCTCTGGGGTCAGGTCTAGGAGCATCCAACAAAGCAAAAGAGGTTTCCCTCCCCAAGCCTCCTGGCTGGATGTATGCCCAGAGGCAGGAGAGGAACCTGAGGCTCTGAAGCTTCTCAGTCTGTCAGAATGGGGGGATAAACTCTGGAGCTGGTGGGTAGGATAGGGGGCTGAACAGCACCCTGCCCCACAGCAAACACCCCCAGGAGAGAAGAAGTGCTGAAACATCCCCACGGAGCTTGGGCCAGAAATAATAGATGGGGCTAGAGGCCGAGAGCCCCAAGATGAGGATGCAGAGGCAGTACCACCAAGCACTGGGGACAAGAATTACTGCTGCCACCCATGCCTCGCTGCGCAAAGAAAGGGAACTTTGCCCCAGCTTTGCAAACACGGAGCGTTGTGCCCAGGAACAGGCAGGTTTGCCTGCAGACACCTTCCCAAAATAACCCTGGCAGCCAAAATGCCTTGGCCATGGTGTCAGACAGCCTAGAGAGATGCAGCTCATTGGTCCCCCAGGAGCTGCCCCATATAGAGGTTCTCTTGTCCCCAGCCCCACCAGCGCAGCTGCCTGCAGCCAGATCTGGTCCTTCCTGCCCCAGGGCAGGCCTGTGGTCCAGGGCTGCTCCTTCTCCGGCTTGAACCAGCTGGGCTTTAATCCCTGCACACAGCAGGGAGCAGCACCCACCCACTCCAATGCAAGCACAAGGGCAGCAGCACAGCAACACAGTCTACACCAGCCTGGCTGGGGCCGTACACCCGCTGCACACCAGGGACAGAGCAAGAACAGGCCAAGATGGTCTTTAGCAAAATCCATCAGTTTATTTATTTACACAGTCAGCAATAAATAGAGGAAAGCCAGGTGGCAGGAGCGCTGGAAGTGAGACCAAGCCCTCCAGGAATAGGCACAGGCTGGGAGGCCAAGCCCCATGAAGCACCAAGGGTGCAAGGAAGCAGAGGGACACTGTGATTGGGGGGGCACAACCCCTGGGATAGGGTGAGACTTGAGCCCTGCTAGAGGGCAAGCCAAGGAGGTGAAGGACAGGATGGGGTTGGCAGAGGAAGCAGCAGGCAGAGCCTGGCATAGGCAGCTGCCTGACCCCAGCACTGGGAACAGAGCTGGCAGCCTGGGTCCCTCCAGTTTTCACAGCCTCCCAGAGCAGAACCACAAGGCAGGAGAGGGGTCCCCCTCCCCACCAAGCCCAATTCCCAGCCCAGTGAGATGCAGCTGCAGCTGGGACTAGACAGGATTGGGTGCACGTGAGCTGGGAAGGAATCCCACAGGCAAGATTGCATTGGCTACTGACAACACCAGCTTGGTGCCAAGCACAGGGACACCTGGACTGCTTGCCCTCCCTGCCCTGGCTCCACCAGGAGATCCCCAGCCATGTCTTAAGAGCTTCATGCTCCAGTTCAGGGACACAGCTCTTCTCCAGGAGCATCAAGCCAAGCCCTCCCGCCCCCCAAAAGCAGGCAGCAGCCTTGGGGCTGCAGGAAGGACAGATGCCACAGGGCAACCGCCCCAGCACAGGCACCTGCCTTTAAAAACCTACAATTTACATAAAACCGCCATGGTAAAACCTTCCCACAGAAGAGTAGCCACGCAGGGAAGGGAGACGAACCACCCCAGGCAGAGCAAGACAATCCCTGAAGTCCGATGTGGCAGGGCCAGGCAGAGCCTGGGGCGATGTGCCTGGGCAGCATTACCGGCAGGTGCAGGACTCTGCTATCATGTTCTCATACTCCTTGTAGAGGATGCTGCCATCACGCTCGATCATGAGGACGCTGATGGGGCTGTAGCGGTAGGGAACGCAGGAGGGCCAGGGCACATTGGCATCCACCAGCTGATGGACAAAGCTCTGCACCACAGCGTGGTTGGGCGCGTGGTAGTCGTGGCGGAGCAGGCGGGGACAGGCACCCTTGCAGTAGCGTGGGTTGTAGCGATGGGGAGCGATGATCCAGTGGTCCCAGCCCAGCTGGGCAAAGCTGACAGGGAAGGGGCGCAGGGAGCAGTCACTCTTCTCCCCTTCCTGCTCCCGCAAGTAGCCAGGCAGGTCGTGGGCCAGTGTCCCCGTGTCACGTCGGTGCCGATGGGGCTCTGCTGCCAGAGATGCCAGTCCAGCCTGGGTGTCGTTGAGGTAAAGGAGGAGGAAGGGGTGGCTGGGGGCTACCGGGGCATCATGGCCACCCATCCGGCCGGCATGTACACAGATGTGCTGCAGTGCCAGGCTCCCCACGCTGCCATTCCCTGACACCAGGTAAGGGGTGACATCCACTTCGGCCCAGCCGCGGCGCGGGCGTGCGACAGGGCTGAGCAGTGCCCCGGGTGTGTCGCTGGTGGCTGACAGCTCCAAGGCACAGAGGAGGCGACCACGGGCCAGCGGCAGGCTCGGCAGGTAGACTACGGTGGCTCGGAGGAGGTGCTCGGCCTCGGGCTGGCCCTCCAGGCGATAGGTGAGGGGCTGCACGTACCAGCGACCTGCGGGGAAGCAGCAGTCACTGTCCCCGGTACAGTATGGCACAACAGGCACTGCCCCAGCACTGCCCCAGCACAGCCTCCTCCCAGGAGGAGGTACTGCACCCAGGAGAGTGCTGCTGCCGCGGGGCTGCACGGAGGCCTCAGCAAACAGCAGCCATGTGCCACAGCTCCCCTGCTGGGTGAAGGACAGAGAGATCCTCGGACAATTCCCATCCTCTGCACCAACACCACTGCTCAGGATGGGAAGGGGAGAGAAGCATGCGGGGCTGGCAGTGCCCTTGCCCATCTCACCCCTGGGGCAGGGAGAGCCTGTGGCCCCTGCCAAGGGGGACCCCGCAGTGCACAGGACCTGCCAGCCCTGGCTGGAACACTGTGAAGAGCGGGAAGGAGGCAGGCAGAGGCCCCCCCCAGGGCTCAAGCCCACTTCACAAGCTCTGCTAAGCCTCCACGCTGCCCTTGGTGCCTGCCTGCTCCTTACCTGCCCAGGGCTGGCCTCCCTGGGGACTGGTCCGGATCAGGCGGATGGTGTTGGTGCCCAGGCTGCGGCCGTGGCGGGGTCGCCCTTCGCGGTCAGCAGCTCGCCGGTACAGGTTCAGCATGTAGCGCAGGGGTTGCCCGCCCGCTGGCTCTGCTTGCCAGCCCCGGCTGCCCGGTGCCCGCGCTTGCAGGGCCTGCAGGAGGGGCAGGGCTGGGACGGCAGGCGGGGCGCTGGGGGACAGCGGGGACTGTCTTGCAGCCCGGGAAAGGGGCACAGCAAGGAGGAGGAGGAGGCTGGTGAAGGGATGGAGCAAAGCCATGATAGGTGTAGGGGGAGGTGGGTGAGCAGGGCAAGGTGGGGCTGGCCAGCAACAGGATTAGGGGAAGCCTGCAGTCATACTTCTCCCCCCTAGAGGGGCAGAGCTGGTCGCTGGCACCAGCAAAAGGACCCCAGGGTGCTACCAGCTGCTTCTGTTGTTCAGAAACAGAAGAGGGAGGGAGAGACGGGGGACAACACACGAATCTAGATGCAAAAAAGGGTGCAAATTCCAGACTAAAACCCCGACCAGTGCAAAGCCAACCGGAGAAGAGCCTGGTCTTGGGGCTGTAAAGGTGCTGGGGCAGGGAGTGGAGTGGGGTGGGTGTGTGGGGTGGGGAGGACCAGCTCGCTCAGCCCACCTGCTCCTGGCCAGCCTCCTCCTGCAGACTGAGAGCTCCTGCCCCAGGGGCCCGTTTTAAAGGCACGGTCCCAATCAAGGTTTAAAGGGCAAGGATCACCCAAATTCCCAGGGGAGTGGTGTTAGAATCTGGTGGGATGCTCCGCTGACGTGAGAACCCCCTCAGCTCCGCCCCGCCCCATGCTGACTCTGGCAGCAGGCTCAGCACCTTTATGCCCGTTGCTGCAAGCTGGGACACATTCCCCAGAGCGGGCACAGAGGCTCGGAGCCTGTGCCTAGGCAGGCCCCGTGGCACAGCCAGGCTGCCCAGTGCCTCACTTTCCCCAGCTGAGAGATGGGTATCAAGCCCATGGCACACATAGGTGGGCAGAGCAACCCGGAGCCCAGCAGCACTGAGTGCAGCCAGGGCAGCCAGTGGTACCCATGCGGCGGGCATCACCCCGCAGCTCTGCTGCACTTGGCTGTCCCAGCTCTTGCTGGTGCAGACTATTTGAAGCATTACCCATACAGCAGATGTGGCCACCCCAGCTCTGGTGCCACAGTGGCCTGGTGGTGCTTGCCTGAGGCAGGCTCTGTGGGCACACTGTGGTGCCCCGGCAGAGTGCCAGGCACGGTGCCCTGCTCCTTAGGACACTGTGGCTCTTCCGCTGGGATGGAGGGAGCCAGGCGGGGTGGACACACTGTTTGGGAACCACTGGTGCAGGGAAAAGGACATGGGGGGAGCGGGGAAGGGGGTGTTGGTGCTTTCCCCCCTTTCTGGTGCCAGGCGGGCACAGGCAAGGGCTGGCAGGACCGTGGGGTGCTGGGACGGGGAGAGGGCAGAGATGCTTAATGGGGTGTGAGGACACGTGAGAAGCCAGGGCGCAGTGCCTGCAGAGCCTCACGCTTGGCCAGGCAGCACTGGTTACTCATTTGGGAAAAGGCATGGGGGCAGCGGAGCCTGATGGAGGATGGGAAAATCCAGGCATGGCAGGAGGTGGCCATGAGTGAAGTGCATGGCACGGGGGAGTGGCAAGGCTAAGGGGGAGGCACGGGCAATGCAGGAGAGTCAGGCCAGGGGTGGACATGTCCAGACTGTGCGAGGTGGGCCGTGCATCGCTGCTGGCTGGGCTCCAGCACTACAAACAGCCTGGGGACCGCCGTGTCCCAGTGCCCTGGGACCCTATGGCACAAGGACAGGGCACATGCACTGGGCTGCCTGCAGCTGGGCTGGCCAGGGTGCAGGCAGGGTTCAAGGCCAGTGGTGGTGGACTAAGGCTGCCAAGAAAAACTCGAGGGACCGTTCCTGTGCTGGAGCCAGGCAGCCTGGGAGGAGCTTGCCAGCCTGGCACCGCAAGCCCACCTTCCCGGGCGCCCACTCAGCCCACAGGCAGCCGGGGCTGCGGGCACTGCTGGCAGCACAGAGGCTTTCTGGGCCAGCTGCACTGTCTGGGAAGGAGATGAGTAAGAGCTGGGGCCCCAGGCGGGAAGGGGAGGAGCGGGACTCCTGGGCTCCCCGGGGAATCGGTGCTGATTCACTCCCACCGCCCCAGCTGCCGCCTAGCGCCTCCTTCCCCTGCCTCAGTTTCCCCTCCTGGACCTGGGCCTGGTGGCAGAAAGGTGGATGTGAAGCGTGGCCACACTGTCATGCACAGCCCCTGGATCCTGGCAGGCCAGACAGGAGCTGGCAGCATGAGCTTGCCTGCAGGCAGCAGGTCTCTGGGCACCAATGAGGGTGCCTGTGCTGCAGTGAGCCGCCGGGTGCTGCATCACCCCACCACCATCCAAGCAGGCACCCCTCACACCTAAACTGTTGGCCACACTGTGCCACCATGCTTGGCTGAGCTGTGCCAAGGCAAGCCATGCCGTGCCCGACCGAGCTGTGCCGAGCTGGCCCTGATGGCGCTGGTCCCTGGTGGCACCATATTGTGCTGTGCCAGAATGGCTCGTGCTGTGCGGAACCTAAGCCAGGCCAGACCATGCTGTGGCGAGCTGAACTGTGCCAGCCCTGCTTGTCCGTGTCAACCCAAGCTGAACTGCACTGAGTGAAACCTGGGCAGGCCAAGTAGAGCCAAAGCAGGTCAGGCCACCGGCTGTGCCATGCTCTACCAAACTGAACCATGCTGGCCTGTGTCATGCCATGCTGAGCTGAGCCATGACAGAATGTGCCAACCAAGCTGAGCTGCACTGAACCATGCCAGGCTGAGCCATGCTGGACCAGCCAACCCATGCTGTCCCTCTTGCCATCCCATGCCAAGCTGAGCCAAATTGTGCCAGGCTGAGCTGTGCTGTGCCATGTTGCACTGCATTGAACTGCGCCATGCTTGGCTGAGCTGGACTGAGTCAAACCCTGCTGGCTAGGCTGTGCCAAGCTGAGACAAGCAGCTCAATAGAAGTTCCCGGGCAGAGCTGTTCTGTGCCAAGCCAAGCTGAGCAGCACTGTGCTGTGCCATGCCATTGTGTGCTGAAGCCATGCCATGAACTGAGCTGAGCTGAGCCGAGCCGAGGCCAGCCAAATAGAGCTGTACCTAGCGGTGCTGTGCTGTGCCATTGTGTGCTGAAGCCATGCCATGAACTGAGCTGAGCTGAGCCGAGACGAGGCCAGCCAAATAGAGCTGTACCTAGCGGTGCTGCGCCGTGCCATTGTGTGCTGAAGCCATGCCATGAATTGAGCTGAGCTGAGCCGAGCCGAGGCCAGCCAAATAGAGCTGTACCTAGCGGTGCCGTGCCGTGCTTCGCCGAGCCGTGCCGTCCCCCCGCGCCCCATTGGCGGCAGCGGGGCAGCCCCGGTGCCGGGCCGGCCCCGCCCCGCCGCTCGGCTCCGCGCCGCTCAGCCCGGGCGGGCCGGGGTGTTATTTCCTCCGCCGTGCGGGGCCGTGCGGGGCCGGGATGGGGCAGTAGCGGCCATGGAGCGGGCCGAGAGCCGGCCCGGCGCCCCCCAGTACGTGCATGTGCAGCTGCAGGGGGGCGCGCCCTGGGGCTTCACGCTGCGCGGCGGGCTGGAGCACGGCGAGCCCCTCATCGTGTCCAAGGTACGCGGGGGCTCCGCGTCATTCCCCCGCCAGCGGCCTCCGACCCGTGGCGGGGCGCGGGGGGCGAGGAGGGAGACGACACCCGGTGCGCGGCGGCGCTGGGCGCGCGGGGAGCCCCGGCCCCCCCCCGATCACCCGCACCCACGTCCCACCCGCAAACCGCGGGAGAGAGCGGGAGCGGGGCCGCGGGGGTTGAGGGGGCGGAGGGACAGCCCAGGCCCGGCGGCAGGAAGAAATTCCTCCGGCACATCCGTTGGGCTGGCGGCGGCCCCCGCGGCCCCCCCGCCCCGGTCCCGTCCCGCAGGGTTCAGCCGGGGCGGGGCAGCCCCCTCTTCGTCCCCCCTTCGAAGGGATCTGTCCGGGAATCGGCGAAACGCTTGGGCAGGGCCGTGCGCAGGACTGGGGTTGCTGGCGTCGGGGTGCGTCGCCGAGCGGGAGGCACAGGGCCCGGCCGTCCGCGTCCCTTCTGCAGTCGGGAGCGGGAAGAGCGAGGGTGGGGCCCCACGGCCGCGACGTCCTGCCCCGCAGGGGGTCATTGACTTCCGTGGCCCGGCTGGGCCATCGCACTCCAGGGAAACCTGCTGGTAGCCAGGCAGTACCCTGTACCCCGTGGAGCCCGGCCGAGCCCCTGTCACCAGGTGATTTGGCTGACCGCCCGCCGGTGCCACTGTCCAGCCGGGGCCAGGTTGCTGGCGGGCAGGGCTGTGCCGCGGCCCTGGGGCTGCCTGCCTATCCTGAGCCGGGCTGGCTGCCCCCTGGGGCTCTCCACACCCTGTGCCGGGACGCGGGCAGCGTGGTCTGGCTGGGGAAGCTGGAAAAGTGGCTCCGGTCCCTGCCCTGCGCCCGGGGTGGCACTGCCGGGGGGCGGGAGTCGGGGCCCTGCCGGGGCCCGGCCGGGGGGGGCTGCTGCCGCCCCCCGACTGGCTGCTGGGTCTCGGGGCAGTGGGTCCCGGTGGGTCCCCTGGCTGCTGGAGGAGGGGATGGGACGAGGATGCTTCCCACCTCCGCCGAGACCGTGGGGTGCCGCCCCCCGCGCTCCCCTGGCCGGACTGCCGCGCCGCGTGTGCTCTGCAGACAAAGGGGGCTTGTTTCAGCGCTCTGTGCATTCAGGGGAGGATCCCCCGGGGGACCCGCTCTGCCGCCGCGGCCCGTGCGGGGAGGGGGCAGCCCCCGCCGGCGGCGTGGGGAGCCGGGGCCTCGCGCCGGAAGGGGGAAGGGGCTCCCGGTCCTCACTGAGACAGTTTGGCCTCTGAGCCCGTGTCAGGCAGGATCCCTTCCTGTGGCAGATTCCCACGGCACGTCTGGTGTGGGCTCCAGGCCCTCCGTGGGGCTCTGAGCACCCCCGTCCCATCCCAGCACAGGCTCCCGCAGCCAGGCACATTAGGGGAAAGGATGGAGGTCTGTGGTGGGGGGCAGGATGGGTGCAGTTCAAGCACTGCCGTGGCTGTGACTCCTTTTAAGACAATTCACTCCAGGGGCAGGCAAATATTCCTGTGAGCCAGCTGGTGCCCACCATTAGGGCCCAGAGTGAACACGGGGTGGGTGGTGTCAGGGAAGTGCCCAGGGCTGGCCCAGCCAGGCAGGGCAGCCGGCGGCACAGTTTGGCTGCCAGCGCTGAGTTCACTGGTGGTGAAGGCAGAACAAGGGTCTGTTTGTGTCAGATTAAGCTCCTGGTGAGCGATGCCAGGGCTGAGCTGTGTCTGTCCTGGCGCATGTGGTGACCCAGACACGGGTGCAGCCGTGACAGTGTCCTGGGGTGCGCCCACTGGGGGTGCGCCCGGTCCCACCCTTCACTACTGACTCAGCCCGGTGGCTGTGGCAGGAGGGACGGGGTGGGCATGTGACGGGACAGGGGACGGGGACTGGGATGAAGGTGCAGCCTGCCCTGCCTGGCTGCTCTGCTGGTTGGTGAGCAGCAGCGTGGCAGGAGTTAAACCCAGGTGCTCCAACAAGTTCATGGTGGGACCGGGAGCCCTTGCAGGCATCTGGGGCCTGTGCTAGGAAGGCAGCCCCAAGGCTGACTTCTGGGTGGGAGAGCAGCCTGCACAGCAGGCACATCGGGCTCTGCCCCGCCTGGGCATGGCATTTCAGTCCCCAGGTCCCTGAAAACATGGGAGAACTGTGGGGCGCTGGGCACAGCCTTGCCAGGCAGAGCCATGGGGCAGTGCCAGGATGAGCATGAGAACGGGCTGCCTCTGCCTGGCGCCCCTGGTGCTGTGTTGCCCACGGACAGTGGGATGCCCCCTGAGCTCTGCCCTGCACAAGGGCTGAGAAGGGGTGCCTGAGGGCACATGCATAGTGAGGGCCTGCTGGGGAGTCCCCTGGCATCTGGGCCTGGCTGATGCCCAGGCTGGGCTGCAGAGATGGTGCTGCAGGCACTGCGGGCAGAGCTTGTTTCTCTGCTGTTCCGGGGATGGCAGGGCAGGGTGAGGAGCCCACGGGCAGGGTGGGCACAGGAGCCCCGGCACGTGGCCAGGCCGGCTCTGCTCGTCACGCTGCAGGTGGCTGTAGCATCTGTCCAGGTCAGGCTCCACATCCACGCTAGGCCCCTGGGGGGCACAGGGCACCCCAGGTCCTGGGCCATGCGCCTGCATGCCCTCTGCCACTGCCACCATGCAGCCCAGCAGCCAGGCTTGCTTGCCAGCCTTCTGGTGTGAGGGGCTGGGCATGGCAATCCCTGGCCATCGGGAGTGGCAGGATGGGCAGCAATCAGTGCCAGCACTGGGTGCTCTGCCTGCCCTGGCTGGGCACTGCTCATCCCAGGGCTGCCCACGCTGCACCTACCTGCTGGGGCAGAGGATGGGCTGGGGCTCCTCCGTGCTGGCAGCACCATGGCTCTGTGTCTTCCAAGCCATGGCAATATGGGATACTAGGCTCATTTTGGCTGTGGGTGCTGGGATAGGGTAGGTGCATGTGAGAGCTGGGCACAGTTTTGTGCTTCCCCTGTTGCTGGCTCCTTTGGGTGCACGCAGTGTGCTGGCATCCTTTGGGCATCGAAATAATTGCGGGTGCCTGGGCAGGGCTGACACAGAACTGGGAGCAGCGGCAGGGGGCTGGCATCCACATCGGACAAAGGGCCCTTGTGCTGCCCGTGCCTGCGGGGGAATCTGCTGGGACGGGACATTTTTCTTCTCCCCCTTCTCCAATGCCCTTTCCTTGCTCAGAAATTCATGTGACTGAGGCAGGCGGGGAGGCCAGTGCCGCAGATCCCTCTGCAGTGCCTGGGGCACAGGCACCCTGTCTCTGAAGCCTCTTTCTTGCCTGGCACCCAGCAGCAGCAACAGCAGCATGCTCCCCAGCCTGTTTTGGGGGTTCTACCCTGCCTGACACCCCTCTTTGTTGCCCAGGTAGAGGAGGGGGGCAAGGCTGCGCTGTCCCACCGGCTGCAGCCGGGTGACGAACTGGTGAACATCAGCGGGACGCCACTTTACGGGTCTCGCCAGGAGGCCTTGATCCTCATCAAGGGCTCCTACCGCACCCTGAAGATGATCGTCCGCAGGTTGGCGGCACTGCGGGTGGGGGGGATGGGAGGGCACCAAGGCTGGGGGGGGCATCGCCTGCCTGTGGGACTGGTGGGAGCCCAGCGGTGTGTTGTGCTGAGCTGGGGTGTGGGGCAGCCCCACCGTGGCTGCCAACCCCCCGTGGTGGGTGGGGGTTCCCCAGACCCGTGCGTTGCCCGCAGAGCTGGGGCAATGCAGTGGGCTTGCCAGCCACTGGCTGGGCGGTATCCTCAAGCGTAGCCGCTCCTCTCCCTTCCTGCCTGCTGCCTGCCTGCTGCCTGCCTGGGAAAGGAAGGAGAGGCAGGGCCAAGGCCCTGTAGCCCCCCCCCGTTCCCCACTGCAACCCACATCCACTCCCTGGCTGCATCCCGACCGGGCTCCAGCTCCAGCAGTACCCAGGGGCTGGGGCAGTGCAGGGCACTGCCCACGGGGCTGTACCGGGGGCTCAGCATCATCCATGGTGAGTCTGGGGGCTCTAGGGAGGAGGGACCCCTGTGCTGACCCCACAGCTTGTCCCTGCCACCCTCTGTGCATCCAGCAGATGCCGGAGCAGCACCAGGCACTTGGGAGGGTACAGGAGATGGTATCTGCCTGCACATCTGGGTGGTGGCACGGGACATCGCTGCCTGCATGTGCTGGGGGACTGGAGACCCCCATGGCTGCCTGGCACGGGGAGTGGGAGGGGCCTGGCACAGGATCCCTCCCCGGGGACGGAATGTGGCTGGTGCTTGCTGCGGATGCTGTGGGACAGAGGAATGAGGGGGAAGGTCAGGCTAGCAGTGGGGACTCAGATGTGGCCTCAGGGTCCCTTGGCATGCCCACAGAGCCAGTCCTGTCCTGTCGGGGACCCTTGCCCTGCAAGGACATTGCCTGTGGGCTGCAATGGGGCCACGTCCTCAGTGCCCCATTGGTGCTGGCAGCGGGGATGCTGCAGGCAGGGGAGCCCCGGCAGCCGGGGGTAACCATGGGATCCCCCTGCCCAGTGCTGGGTGCTGGCAGGGCTGGACCCTCCTCACCGCCATCCCCCCTCGGGCGGGCGCTGGCCTGGGGGGGACAGGAAGCCCCGTAGGAAGTGACTTCAGCCCCGGTTCCTCGGCCCGGCTTCCTCCCCATTCTTGTCCTCTCCTGCTGTTGCTCTTGGCAGGAGGAGCGTGCCCATCCTCCGGCCCCACTCCTGGCACGTGGCCAAGCTCGCCGAGAGCCGCCCCGATGCCCCTGCCATGCACTGCCCTGCAGACACCTTCAGCCTCTCCTGGCCCTCGGGGTGTGATGTCAGGTAAGACCCCGAAGCCACCCATGGGGTTCCCACGCAAGGGGAGGGAGTGGACGGGGCACTGCTTGGGCTGGGGTGGCGGGGGGTGTGGGATGTGAGCTCACTTGCTTGCCCCATGCCACTGTCGGGCATCCATCCTCTGCGTCCTGCCACCGCGCTGCCCTTTCCCTGCCTGTTTACTCCTTGGCTCCCAGCAGGAAGGGGCGGTGGCTCTGCCGGAGCCGGCCAGGAGCTAAGTGCCAGTGCCCCCCACCCCTGCAGAGCGGACAGCTCCCTAGTGGCTGGAGCCATGCACAGCCTGTGTCCCCATGCCCACTTCCCCTGCCAGCGCCAGGGCAGCCCTGGTGCTGCCCCCAGCCTGGAGTGGAGGGCAGGTTGAGGCTGTGCTGGCCTGTGCCCCCCCACCCCGGGGGAGGGGTGTATGTGGTAGTGGGGTGTTGGCTCCCTGGGATCTTGTGCCCATCAGAGGGGCTAGTGGGGTGCTGGGAGGGGGGCAGCAGGCACCCCTAACGCCGGCATGGGGCCGGGTGGCAGTGAGCTGTCCCTGCAGTGGAACCCACTGTCCCGGCACTGCAGCACTGACCGGAGCAGCTCCATCGGGAGCATGGAGAGCCTGGACCAGCCTGGCCAGGCCTACTATGAAGGGGACCCCTCACCCGTTGACCAGGGCATGTACCACAGCAAGAGGGACTCGGCCTACAGCTCCTTTTCCGCCAGCTCCATCGCCTCGGACTGTGCCCTCTCGCTCCGCCCTGAGGAGGCCGCCTCTGTTGACTCCAGCCTCCAAGCCCCCTCCAAGCCCCCCGACGGGCGCTACCTGACCACAGGGGCTGAGCCGCCCAGCAGCCGGCACCCAGAGGCCTGGCGGGCGCCTGTGCCCCCCCAACCCCCTGTGAGGAGGGACAGCCTGCGGGCAGCCCCAGCTGGTGGAGGGGACCGGTGTCGGACCGTGGTGTCAGCAGATATGCTGCATGCCAAGGGCCGGTGGATCTCTGACACCTTCCTCTGCCAGCGGGATGGGGAGGCAGAGGCAGCAGGCAGTAGGACACCGGTGCCATACCCCATGAAGGACCGTCTCTCTGCCGACCAGTATTACATGCTGAGCTCCCACCTGGACCGGTGCGCAACCGAGCTGCTTGTGGGGGAGAGTGTGGAGCCTAGCAATCGGCTGTACCCGGATGGCAGTGCGCACCGAGTGCCAGATGCTGCGGCAGCAGGTGACAACCCTCTGCTGTCCCCACTCAAGGGCCACATGCTGCACCGGCACAGTGCTCCTGAGCAGCTCTTGGCCTCCCAGCTCCGCTCCCTTCAGATGGGCACCGGCAGCGGGCGAGCCTCGCTGGCGCCCGACGGGCACCGCTGGACTCTCTCCCCGCTGCAGCCCGAGGGCAGCCGGCCAGGGGCTACCCAGGACCCCCAGCTCTGCCCAGAGTCGTGCTGCCGCCTCCCGCCGTGCCGCTGCTGCCCGGAGCTGCAGCGAGCCTGCGGGCAGGACGGGCCGGGGGCCAGCCCTGCGCGCAGCACGGAGGGGCCGGGGGAAGAGGAGAGCCGGGGGGGGGGCCGGCGGGCCGGGGTTCCTCTTCACCGCTCCTCTCAGATGCGCCGCCGCAGCGACCGCTTCGCCACCAGCCTGCGCAACGAGATCCAGCGGCGCAAGGCCCAGCTGCAGAAGAGCCGCGGTCCCGGCGCCCCCCCGCCCGGCGAGGAGCCTGTGGAGGAGGCGGAGGAGCCCCCCGAGGGCAGCGTGCCGGCGGAGGGACCCCGCGCCCCGCCGGAGCGACTCAGCCCCGCGCCGAGCGAGGGCGGCAGGAGCCCGGACCGCTCGGGGGACCGGAGCATCCCCACCCCTGACCCGCCGCCGGTCTCCAAAGAGTCCCCGTCTCCCGAGCGGCTGGTGCCGACAGGCCGGGGCCACTGGCGCTGGTCCCCCGAGCGCAAGTTGCCGCTACGGCACTCGCCAAGCCTCGGCGAGCTGGAGGGCTACGGGCAGGGCCCGGCAGCCCCCGGCTCCCCACCACGGGGCGGGGATGAGGCCATCCTCCTGCCCTTCGCTGACCGCCGCCGGTTCTTCGAGGAAAGCAGCCGGCCGGCGCCGCCCCGGCACGGCAAATCTGCGGCGGGTGAGCCCGGTGCCTTCCAGCCCTCCGGCCCCGACCGCCGAGACCCTCGCCGTCTCTCCGTGGACCAGCCCTACAGCCCTCCCTCGCCCGGCCACCCTGGCTCTGCCGGCCCCTACGCTGAGTGCTGCCGGGAGAAGCCTCCCTGCTACAAGCCGTTGGGGAGGCCGGAGCTGGAGTACGTGCGGGGCTTCTCCTACCCCTACGGGGTCCCGATGCGTCCTGAGCCCTGCCGCTACTGCGGGGGGGACCCGTGCCCCCCGCCGCTGCCCCGTGGCCACACCTGCCGCTGCCACCTCCAGCCGTGGGCACGCTGCCCCGACTGCTGCTGCCCGGCGCCGCGCCCCGGGCGGGAGGAGAGCGACGCCTGGCCCCCCCGGAGAGCCTTTGCCCCGGTGAGTGAGACCCTGGGGCTGCGCCAGGAGCGCGCTGGCACCACCCTGCACCCCTGCAGCGTGACTCTGGGTTGGGATGGGCCAGGTGGTGCTGCAGAGGGGGATGCTGACCCCGCTTTCAAGCTCCCTCTACTCCCGCGTGCTGGAGAGAGACTCTTTATCAGGAACTGTAGTGATAGGACAAGGGGTGATGGGTTCAAACTGAAACAGGGGAAGTTCAGATTAGATATAACGAAGAAGTTCTTGACTGTGAGCATGATGAGGCACTGGCACTGGTTACCTAAAGAGGTGGTGAATGCTCCACCCCTGGCAGTGTTCATGGCCAGGTCAGACAGGACCTTGAGTGATGCGGTCTAGGGTGAGGCGTCCTTGCCTGTGCAGGGGTTGGAACTAGATGATCTTAAGGTCTTTTCTGACCCAAACTGCTCCATGATTCTACTTCCCCCACGCAGGAATTTCCTCTGGATGAGTGGGAACCACCAGCAATAACCAGGAAAGCCAGCCAGTCCAACAGGTGAGCACACGCTGGGTGCTGGGGTGATGGGATGTGCATGCCACTTGGTGAGGATCTCCGCCAGTGAGGTGTGGGAACCACTGTGGTTTTGGTCAGTGATGTACAAGGTGCTTCCCTTAACACCCCGGCCATAGTCGTGCTGTGCCCTGCAGAGCGGGGACATGTGCTACCTTGGGCATGCAGGGCCAAGGGCTGTGAGGAGGTGCCTGAGGCAGGGGAAGGGTCCATCCTACCCATGCTCAGGGGTCTGGAGGCATCTCTGGGGGGCTATGCCCAGCATGGGGGCACGGGAGAGCGTGGGCTTCCCCTGCCGGCTGGTGACTGGTAACCGAGGGAGGGCATGAGCTTTGGGGGGGGTGACTGACTTGGGAGATCGGTGTCCCCTTCTCTCCCCAGTGAGCTCACCCACTACCAACTGGGCTTCCCAAGGCTCGGCCCCTTCCACCCCTGCTTCAAGAGCAGCACTGAGCCAGAGTGGCTGCCCTGCTACCGAGCCACGTCTACTCATGATCTCTCATGGGATGGTGACCGCCTGGCCCGCTCTCCCGAGAGCCCTCCAGACCCCCTGCACCGCCCGCTGCGAGGCAGAGCCTTCTCTGAGAGCCACCTCAACCTGGAGCCTGCCAGCCCCCGGGGCCGCAACCAGAGGGGCCTGCTCCATGCTAAGCTGGACCCTGCTAGCATTCCCAAAAAGAAGGGTCCTCCGCCTCCCCGCCCACCGCCCCCCAACTGGGAGAAGTACAGGCAGCGCCGGACATTCCAGTGCCTGCGGGATGGTTCCGGGCACAGCTCTGCCTTCACCGCTGCCCCAGTGCTGCCCTGCAGCATCACTGAGGCTGCACGCGAGCGCTCGCAGAGCCTCACCGGGGAGCAGGGGGGCCGATCCTGGGGGCTTGCTGCCCGCCCCCCTGCCCCGCCAGGTACCTGGACCCAGTCTGAGCCTCCCAGATCACTCCACAAGATGCCTGGGCCCGATGCTGAGATTTGCAGGCAAGTGCCACCATGGTGCGGGAGTGGGAGCAGGGCTGCGGGCTCAGCCTGGGCACAGGGACGCTTCTGGGGCCATTTTGCCTTTTGAACCCTGTGTCGAACCATCCTAATCCACCCCTTGGGTCAGGCTGTGGGATTTTCTTGGGGCGGGGGATGTTCCTGAGCTCTTTCCCTGGGGTGGGAACAGTCCTGTGTGTCCCCTTGGCCCACGGGCAGGCAGGGGAGCTGATGTGGGTGCCCCCGGGCGGGGTGTTGGCAGGGCGGCAGAGGTCAGGGAGGAGCGGCTGAAGGCAAAGCACCCCTGGGAGGTGGAGGAGCAGCCCAAAAGGCTCAGCCGGAATCAGGAGCGGGGCTGGGTCAGCCCCCGGAGGGTGGGTGAGTGTTCCCTGCCCCTGCATGATGGCTCCAGCCCTACCACCCTGGAGGCTCCCAAACCCACCCCTGGAGTGACAGAGGGGGCGAGCTGCCAGGGGAACCAGCCCCAGCCCCGCCGCGTGGACTCGGAGGAGCTGCTGTGGGATGTGGCAGGCAGAGACCACTCTCTGGGTAGCATCCTGGCCCCCTCAGCCCCTCCTGGCACAACCACCAAGGTGGTGGGTGAGCTACCGGTGACGGGGCAGCGGCAGACCTGGCGGGAGCGTTTCCAGCAGGACTGGCATGTGGAGACCCTGGCGCAGGACAGGTAGGGACAGCGTGGCACTGTGCTGAGGATGGACTGCACCCTGCTGTCCCCAGTGCTGAGCCCCTGTCCCCACAGGCAGGGCTTTGAGCCCATCTCACCACCCCCTGCAAGCGCTGCCAGCTCCGCCTCCTACCCGGTGTATTATGGCTCAGGAGCAGGCAAAGCCGAGCTACTCGGCAAGGTGAAGGAGCTGCCGGACATGGTGGAGGGGAGCTCCGAGGAGGAGGAGGAGGTGGACCATGAGCTGGTGGAAAAGAAGGTAAAGCGGGCACTGCTGGGGACCATGGCCTCAGGGTTCCCTACTGCCGTTGCCAGGTACTTGCAGGGACTGGGGCATCATTGGTTGCTTGAGCGAGCCAGGGGTATTGCCAGATGCTCGTGGGTATTGGGGCCATTGCTGGGTGCTCACAGGGGCTGGGATGTTGACAGATGCCTGCGAAGACCAGTGGCGTTGCTGGGTGCTTGCGGGGCCTGGGAGTGTCACTGGATGCTCATGGGAACCAGGGGCATCACCAGATTCTTGTGGTCTGTGGGGCTGAGTGTGGATGGCAGCCCTGCACCCATGTGCCAATCCCCCAGCCCCAACGTGGGTGGCCCCCGCCACCCCTGACTCCTTCCTTCCCTCTGGCAGCTGCAGCTGATAGAGAGCCTGAGCCGCAAGCTGGCGGTGCTGCGGGAGGCGCAGCGGGGACTGCAGGAGGACATCAGCGCCAACGGGGCACTGGGCGAGGATGTGGCTGCGCGCCTGCAGGCCCTCTGCACCCCAGGGGAGTTCGACAAGTACCGCCTCTTTGTGGGCGACCTGGACAAGGTGGTCAACCTCCTGCTGTCCATCTCAGGGCGCCTGGCCCGGGTGGAGAGTGCCCTGGGCAGCCTGGGGCCGCATGCCCCTGCTGAGGACAAGGTGGGCACAGGGCAGGGGGGGGCTTGTGGGCCACTGGGCCACGGGACCCCACCAATGGTGCCAATCTTGCCCACAGGTGGCCTTGCGGGAGAAGCAGCAGCTGCTGGTGGCACAGCTGGAGGATGCCAAGGAGCTGAAGGAGCACGTGGGGCGGCGGGAGGAGGCAGTGGGTGCCATGGTGGCGCGGTACCTGCCCGCCGAGCACCTCCAGGACTACCAGCACTTCGTCAAGATGAAGTCAGCCCTCATTGCTGAGCAGCGGGAGCTGGAGGAGAAGATCAAGCTGGGTCAGGAGCAGCTCCGGTGCCTGCGTGAGAGCCTCGGCCAGGGCCCCAAGGGCTGCTAGCCGCCAGCCCAGCCTCCTCCCCCGGGCACTGGCCCCAGCTTGCTGCCAAAGCGGATCTGGCCCCTCGGGGGCTGTCCCTGCATCTGTCCGTCTGCTAGCCCCTGCCTTTTATTTATTTTTCCAGTTTACGAAGCAGGGGAGCTGGTGCCAGCCCAGGCGCTCGCAGGGGAGTGTGTGTGTGTGTGCCTCTGAGCTGCTCTGGGCTCTGTGGCCACCCAGCACCCTGTGGCCCAGCAGGACCAAATGGACAGATCCTGGCCCCCCACGGGGGGCTCCCTCTGCCTTGTCTGGGACATCAGTGCCTGTCCCATGGCTGGTGCTGCACCGTGTGCCTTAAACATCCTCCCAAGGTGCCCCTGGGCATATGCATGCAGTGCCTGGAAGGGTTAAACTGTCCTTATTCTCCCTCCATTATGTCTGTTTGTCCGGCTCTGTCCATCTGTCCGGTGGGAGCTGGAGGAATTTTGGCCCCCCCGGCATCCTCCTTCCTCTCCATTGTGTCCAAAACAATAGCCCTGGCCAGCAGGTCCTTAACCCGCTCCCCGCTGGCCTGAGGCACTGTGGGTGGCCAAGGCGGGTGCTAGTGGGTGCAGTGCACCCCTGACCTCGGGGACACTGCAGCGGGTGCCCTTGGAATGGTGCTGTGCCAGGGGCTGCAGGTATCCGCTGCCACCAGTGCTGTGGGTGCAGTGGCTACCTGGCCTCACCCAGCCCTTGCTTCCAGCCTCTGCTCTGCACCAGCAGGGATTAATAGAGGAAAAAACACACTGACGATGAAGGGGGGACCTGTCCCCCTGCTCTGTGCTGCAGCAACCCCAAGGAGCGCTTGGACCTCGCCCTGGGTCACCCCTGCCCTGCTACTGCCTGTCTATCCCCATGGGATGGTCAGGTGCCTTGATCCTGATTTTGCACAGGGGTTTCATGCGACCAACAGCAGCTTGGGGCGGGGGAGGAGAGAGGTGGGGAAAGAAGCGTTTAGGAGACGCAGGGTGGCCCACAGCCCCTTTCGGCGTGGCCGCAACTGGGCAGCCCAGCCCCAGGGTGCAGGCAGTGCCCGTGCTTGCCTGCTCTGCGCTGCAGCAGTCCTCCATGTCCCCCCCGCCCATCGAAAACTGCTCCCCGCACTTACTCGAGTGCGGTTCCCATCGCAGCGCCCCCCTCCCCGTGCCTGCCCTGGGACACTGCTAGGACCAAAGAGAGCACCCGCTGGGCACTGGGACTGTGCTGCTCTCGGGGGGAACAGGGACCCTCCCCAGGTCACCGCGCCGGGGCGGTGCCGGTGTCGGTGCCTTGCCGCGTTCCGTCGTGCCTCAGAGTAAAGGAGCAGCCGTAACTGCACAACTGCCGTGTGTCCCGCGTGGTTTGTCGCTTTGTCCCCGGTCAGTGGCACCAGAGCTCGCGGGTGCCACCGTGCAGGGTCACTCGAGCCCCATCGAGCACTTGGGACCCAGATGTCCCCGTGGCACCGCAGGTGTCTGGGCAGGCGGGTCCTTTGCGCCCGGTGGGTGCTACCAGGGTGTCAGGGTAGGGCGCAGTGCTGGAGCCCCCAGCGGCACATGGGGGGCTCACAGTGCTCGGGTGACGGCTGCAGCGTTGGCCGCGGCACCCAGCGCTAGAGCTTCGGGGGTGGCCCGTGGAGGGGTGGCGGGGCTGGGGGGGTCAGGGCCAGGGGGGGCCGCAGTGCGGCGTCAGCGCTGGCCGCTGGGTGGCAGCAGCGCGCGAGTGCGCGGGCACACACGTGTGAGAGCAGGTGTGTGTGGGCGCGCGCGCGCGCGTCAGAGTGCGCGTGCACAGGTGTTGGCGCGAGACCCCGCGCTCCGGGTGACCGCACGTGCATGTGCCCGCGTGTGTGAGCGCGTGTGTGCGCGCAGGCGAGCAAATGTACCGGCGGGTCATCGCCTTTGGAGACCATCTTGTCCCAACCCCACCTCCCACTAGAGCAGGTTTCTCCAAGCCCTGTCCAACCTGGCCTTGAACACTGCCAGGGATGGGGCAGCCACAGCTTCTCTGGACAGCCTGTGCCAGCGCCTCAGCACCCTCACAGGGAAGAGCTTCTGCCTCAGAGCTCATCTCAGTCTCCCCTCTGGCAGGTTAAAGCCATTCCCCCTTGTCCTGTCCCTACAGGCCCTTGTCCAAAGCCCCTCTCCAGGTTTCCTGGAGCCCCTTTAGGCACTGGAGCTGCTCTAAGATCTCGCCGGAGCCTTCTCTTCTCCAGGCTGACCCAGCCCAGGTCTCTCAGCCTGGCTCCAGAGCAGAGCTGCTCCAGCCCTTGCAGCATCTCCATGGCCTCCTCTGGGCTCACTCCAACAGCTCCACGTCGCTCTTGTGGTGTTGTCCCAGAGCTGGATGCAGGACTGCGGGGGGGGGGGGCGGGGTGTGTCTCCCCCGAGCACAGCAGAGGGGAAGAATCCCCTCCCTCGACCTGCTGCTCATGCTCTGGGGGTGCAGCCCAGCACATGGAGAGGGTTCTGGGCTCATATAGTTCATGTACAAGTGTATGGAGGTGCCAGTGCGTGTGCTCAATCATGCCTGTGCATGCCTGTGCACGTGTGATCGTATGCATGTATAATTGCATGGAGGTAGTACCCCTTGACTGGGGGATATGTGCCTGTGCATGTGTGGGCATGTGCACACATGTGTGTGCATGGCAGCAGTGTGTGTGCTCACCTATGCGCATACATGTGCAAGTGTGTGCCTGCAAGGGTGTGGGCACACGTATGTGCACAGCAGCAGCACATTTCCTTGCCAATGCCTGAGCTGTGCGTGCCAATGCGCGCATGGGTGTGTACACACATATGTGCATGGCCACAGTGTGCGTGCCATCCATGTGCATGCCCTTGCCTGTGTGGGTGCATGTGCTTTCCCACAGTGGGGGTGTGCATGCTGGTGCCAGTGTGCCATGTTCATACATGCGGGCACGGCAGCCGTGCATGTACTCACCCGTGCCCGTGCTTATGCCTACCCATGCTTGCGTGGGTGCTCACAGTGGTCATGCATGTGCCTGCCTGTGCCCGTGTGAGTGCTGCACCTGCGTGTGCGCTCACGCCTGGCTAAGCACATGTATGTGCACGGGCTTGCTCATGCCCGGGCCGCGCAGTCCCGTATGGGCGCGGGCGTGTGCACACGTATGTGCGCGCGGCTGTGCGTGTGCTCTGCCATCCCCGTGCCCGCGTGGGCGCCGCACACGTATGTGCGCGCGGCGGTGCGGGTGCCCGCCCGCGTTCTCGGGGCCGTGCGTGGGCCGCCCGCGCCGCCGCGCGCACCGGAGCAGGCCGGGGCTTGCGGCGCAGGGGCAGGGCCGGGGCCGCCCGCAGAGGCGCATCCCGCGGGGCCGGGGGGGCTGCGGGCGGGGGCCGGAGCAGCGGCGACCTTGCACGAGCGGCGGCGGCGCGGGGTGCGCAAGGTGTGTGCGCGGGGGGGTGCGCGGGGTGCGCTCCACCTTCCCCCCTCCCAGGCGTGCTGCGGGATGCTCGGCGGAGACCCGGCACCCGGCAGCCCCGAGGTTGGGGGGGTAGGGGGGGAGGGGCGAGGCCCGCAGCGAGGCGGGGTGCGCCCGGAGTCGGGCGGGGGGGGGCGGCAGCGCTGCGGTGCCCTCTCCTCCCACCCCCAAAAAGCTTGTTGCTGCTCGGGGACACGGCAAAACGTTTGCCTGCATCCGCGGGAGGGGGGCGGCGCAGGAGCCGCGTGGGGCCGGGCTCGGTGCCGTGGGGTGTCCCCCGCCAGCGCTGCACTGGCCAGGCTCGCTCGCCCAGGTAGGTGCCCCCCCAGTCCGACCGCAGCCCCCGTGGCGGGAGGGGGTACCGTGCGGTGACGGCTTCTCCTGCATGCGGGGAGCCCCGCGTCCCCCTCTCCATCCCACCACACCCGCAGCCACCTGCTTGGGACTGGCGACCCACCAGTGTGGGACCAGGAGATGCTCCCAGCCCTTCCCGGCTGCTGGAGTGGATGGCAGGAGGCAGCTGCTGCTTCTCATTGCCCACCCCCATCCCACCTCCCTCGATCTCCCCCCGCCACTGAGGGCAGCACAGCGTCCCGGGGATGGGCACCAGATGGGGGCCTGGCGCAGGCTGCAGCAAGGGTGGTGCACCCCAACGCCAGGGCATTGGGTGGCCGCAGTCTCCCAAGGTGGAGCAAGGAGCAGTGTTGGCATGCCAGGCAGGGTAAGGAAGAGTTGGGACACCAAAAAAAGGCAAGGAAGGAAAACTTTGCCTGCAAGGAAGCCACCCTGAGTGGCGTTCCTGTGCGAGGAGGTGCCTTCTCCCCTGATTTTGAGGATTGTACCTCCCATTTGGCTGAGCCATAGAGGATGAAGTGCCGTGCACCCCCTTTCAGGGCTCTTCCTCCATTCCTGTGTGTCCTTGTCCTCCCAGGGCTGTGTCAGGAGCCAGTGGAGCCGTGAGCCAAGCTGGGTGGGAGGATGGCTGAGAAGCTGGTGCCTGGGGACCTATTCCTGAGGAAGACCCGGGAGTCAGTGTCATCCCTGGACTCGGACAAGCTGGCACCCATCTCACCCGAGGCGGGTGGTGAGGAGTCGTCTGACAGCGAGGGCGAGCAGGAGGACAGTTCCCACAAGCTCATCCGGAAGGTGTCCACCTCGGGGCAGATGAGGAGCAAGGTCAGGGGCACGGGGGCTTGCGCAAGGGGCTGGCTGGCACCCGGGGTCCCTGCTGAGATTGGGGGTGTCTCTGTGTGTGTGTGTATGTTTTGCCTGCCCTGGGGTGTAAATCATTTCCAGGCACTTGCTGCTTGCAGACCTGCCCCCCAGCCAGTGCCCAGGGCAGTGCCAGGAGGGGTCTGGCTCCCTGTACACGAGGAGGGGCAAATGGGAAAGGTGCAAACCTCACAGTGGCAGGGTAAACATTGGTCCCGTGGGGCTGTGGAGCACAGTTTTTACCCCACTGTTTGGAGACAGGGTCTCTCCCGCACCCGGACTGCCCCCCCCCCCCCCACTTGCTTTCATCCCATGTTTGCATTCCCTGGGTTCCCCCCACCTGCCCGTGGGCAAAGGGCTGTCTCAGGAAGGCTCTGGCCCCTGGATGCCCGGGGGTGAGACTTAAGGCCATTGCGGTGCCGCAGGCTCCTGGGATCCTACACCCCGCGGCAGGCACCACGTGTGCAGGGCCTGGTGGGTGGCAGAATGGAGCCGGCATCTTCCACAGTGCCCCAGATTAATTCGGCTGTGCCAGCTCCCCTGTGGGCCCCGTTCCCGCAGCCTTCCCTATATCTGGTCCCCTGTGGTGATTTGCTGGGTGGATGGGGATACCTCTGAGGTCAAACGTGACACTCTTCTGTCTCCTGTCTGTTGGCATGAGGGCAGCTTGTGGCCATGTGTGTAGCTTGCTCAGAGGAACCTATTTTGGTAGGACTTCCAAAAATACGGGGTGCAGCGCCTGCTGGCCAAACGGGGGTGGGTGGCTGTAGATGTCCACGGTGGGGACAGTGAAATGGATAGGCACCTACTGCCTGCAGCGCAGGGGGAGATAACCTGGGCTGAACGGCCGGGTGGGAAGCACGGAGAGGAGGAGGTTTGGAGGGAGGCGTTTTGGGGAGGGAGGATGTGGGCACAACGCGGGAGGATGCTCTGGACAAGTAGTCCCTTTGCATCCACCTCCCCGGCAAGGAGGCGGCGGCATGAGTCAAGGCGGTGCCTGCAGTACAGGGGGGCTTCCACACCGCGACAGGGGATTCTCGCTCTGGGGCCATGGCAGAGCTCCCGCACCTGGCTCCCGTCCCCAGCCACCCCTCGGTGGGGTTTTGGTGGCTGCACCGCCCCAGGGTAGGGGGCAGCCAGGAGAGCTCCGCGTGGGATGCGGCTGCGGAGCTGGGAGCAGCCCCGGGCTCTGGACGCTGCGGGCATAGAGGGGGGCAGCAGGGCTGGGGGGATGAGGGATGCACTGGGTCTGGTGGCAGGTTGGGGCTGCTCAGGGCTGGGACGAGCTCCCCCCGCCGGCTGGCCCAGCCCTGGCTGCTGTGCCCAGTCTGGCACACTGGCACTGGGGGGACAAAGGGCGATTGCCCAGGAGTGCGGAAGTCGCATGCTGCCAACCCGGCACCGTTTGGTTTTCCCACTTGGCAGGAGACGTTTCCGGAGCAGGCAGTGCTGGGGGGGCTCTTGCTGAGTCCCTCCAGCTGCTCGAGGAACGTGCCTCAGTTTCCCCTTCTTTTGGAGGAGGCTGGTACCCCCTCTGCCCGCTGTGCCCTGGCTGCCAGGTGGGTGCCATGGGCTGTGTTGCGTGGGGGACACCATGGGAATTGGAGCCGGTGGGCAGGGTCCTGAGAATGCTCAGTGCTGTGTGTGAGCTCTCAGCACCCTCCTGGATGGGCAGCAGCAGCCACTGGAGCTTGCCACATGGCATTTGCCATGCCAGAGGGATTTGCCATGCTGCAGAGCACAGGGGATATCGCAGAGAGCCATCAATGCCAGGAAACCCAAGACAAAAGGGTGCATGGCCAGGCTGTGTGACAGCAGGACAGGGACACAAGCATGTCCTGAGCCCCCAGCCCGGGGATCAAAACTCCTCTACACCACCAGTAGGTCCCGCCTCGCTGGCTGGCAGGGTGCGTGTGAAGAACGGCTGAGCTGGTGGCTCCCTGCCCACTGCTGCCCGCATCCTGCCCGCTGCCAGCAATTAGCCATGCAGGAGGTGATGCCGCCAGTGTGCCAGGGAGGCTGGCAGCGTGATGGATGGGCAGGCGGGAAGAACGCAGCTGTGTTAATGGCCACAGAGCCGGGAGAGACGAGAGAGGGGTGAGAACTGGGCAGAGCTGAAAGCAAGCTGTGCATGTGCTATCCCCCCCAGATCTAAGTGTTTTCAGTGTCAGGGTTTTCCCTGCAGACCCCTTTGCCTTGGTCTGGATGGGGAGGCTTGCCAGCCTTGCTCCTTGCTGGCTGGGCTCCTTCCTCCCCCCTGGAGATGAGGATTTTAGGATGCGATTGCTGCTGCCGCCCAGGTTGGGCTGTCCGTGGCTCATGCCATGCTGTGGCGCACGTGCTGCCTGTCGCTTCGGCCGCGGCCACTGCTGCCGCTGGAGCGATGGGTGGCACGCGTGCTGTGGCAGGCACTGTTCTGAGCTGCTTCGACACCCGTGTGCACTCACACGGGGTTGGGAGTGGGGGGACACACCATTGCCTGCACCACGGAGACTGGGGCAGGTACCTAATTAGCACACAGTTAATGAGGGAGAGTCTAGTGCCAGGGCTGCAGCTCCTGAGAGATAACCAGGTACCGGGGTGGGGGGGAAAGCTGGCCTGTTTTTTGACCATTGGTGGTGGTTGGGGTGCTGGAAGGGGTCTATAGGAGCCTGCCATGAAAGGGGGCTGGGAAGGGTTGGGATCCTCACCCCACTGCCCACCCACACCGATTGGAAGGACCTCAGTCCCTGGTGATGGGAGTGAGCAGCTTCGCCCATGCTGGGGTGTTGCCCAGCCCCATGGGGACAGGAGCGGATGAGGATCATTTTGGGACCTGCTGAATCCACCATTCCCCGTGCTCCCCCTTCTCACAGATTCCTGTTCCCCCATCCCCTCCTCAAGCCTCCCCATCAATCCCGTCTCCCCGCTCCACACCCCCAGCTTGGCTTTCTCCGGGCTGTAATTTTTGGGCGCCCCGTGGGGCGCTTTGTGCTGGCTCAGCGGAGGCGGGAAGCCATTGTGCTCCGTGACAATGACAGCTGCCAGGCGCAGGTGCCCCCGCCGGCCTGAATGGCCCCAGGACGGATGGGGTCCTGCTGGTTCCCCCTCTTTCTCCTCCTCCTCACCACGGCCGGGGGCTGCCAGTTGCCTGCACCAGGTTTTGGGAGCACAGGGCAGAGCGGGGGCTGTGCCGTGACCCGGCGCTGGTCCTCCTGGGGCTGAGCATGGAGGGGAGGGGCGATGGGAAGAAGGGGGCAGTGCTCCGGGTGCAGCAGGTGGGGGTTGCACATCCTGCCCGCGTGGGCCAGGCGAGGCTCCCGGTGCTGCCTCGGCGCTGCTGAGCGGAGGCGGGAGCAATCCGCCAGCTCTGCTCGGCTCCGGCTGCAGGGAGCTGCCGTGAGCGGCTGCTGCCAGGGCGCCCGCACCAGAGCCGGGGGCTGCAGGCACCAAGTGGGGCAAAGGGGGCACGTGCCAGGGGTGGGGACATTGCCCACGCGGTGGGCACAGCGTGTGCTGCCATGGCGGTCAGGGGTATGGCTTGTCTGACCTTTAGAAAGGAGGCTCATGTTCCCGTATTCTTGGTGCTGCGGTACATCGCAGCACTTGGTGGGGCTGGGGGAGCCACCAGCATCCTTCCAGGAGGCGGGGGCAGGACAGTGGGGCTGTTGATACCCTGAGGAACGAGTGCTCCTGGTCCCTGCTGCAGGCACCGGACACGCTGCAGGCTCAGGGTGCTCTGGGAATGGGGCGAGCGGTGCCTGTGGGTGTCGGGGTGTTGGGGCAGTGGTGGGGGGCCCAGTAGGGTCATGCTGCAGAGCCCAGCTGTGGGGAGGGCTGCATGCCAAGGGCCAGATCTGGGCCAAAAGACAAGGAAAGCAAAGCAGGGCCTTTGGGGACAGGCCTGGAAACCTCCTTCCTGCAGTGGGAGGGTGGCATGTGGCTCCTGGGCAGCGTATCCTCCTGGCTTGGCACTGGTGAGGGACTGAAGCACCCCTCACATGGGGAAAAGCTGGGAGAGCTGGGACTGTTCAGACTGGAGGGAGGCTGGGGCTGAGGAGTCTCCAGCACTGTGGGTAAATATTTGGAGGGGAGAGTGCAGCAAAGAGGGAACAGGCTGTTTCCAGTGGTAGCCAATGATGAAAACATAGGAAATTGCATGTGAATACAAGGAAACACTTTTTCTACTGTGAGATTGGTCAAATGCTGGCACAGACTGCCCAGAGAGGCTGTGGAGTCTCCATCCATAGAGACATTCAGAACCCACGAGTTGAGCATCTCCACGATGCCGGGCAGCTCCCAGTGATCGCCATGGGCTCCATTCCCAGAGCTCCCTGCCAGCCAGCATCAGAGCCCATCTCCAGCCCAGGAATGTCCTGCATTGCTCCCTGGCTGGTGGCATGTGTCCTAGCAGGGGCTGGTGGGGGGACTGGCCGGTCACTGGGTCACCCCACACAGTGGGACCATACTGCAGGGCACAGTGAGGTTTCCTGGGGCTGAGGATGCAGGGGAGGCTGCAGGGGAGGCTGCAGGGCAGTCCAGGCTTGCTCTCCCTGATCAGAACTCACCAAGCCGGTGCCTAGAGTGCAAAGATAGCCCCAGTGCTGCCTGCCAGATGCTTGTGAGGTCCCCCAGAGGCTCTGCCCTCTCCCAGCTCATGCTTCTCATTGTGCGAGCACTGCCCTTGCCCGCCAGTGCCGGGCAGGGTGGCAGAGCCGTGGCAGAGCCATGGCAGGCGCAGGGTGCCACCGGCAGGATGCTCGGTGACCAGTGTGGCTGTCGATAGGGAAGCACGAGCTCATTTTTAAAAAGCAGTTGAAGGGTGTGACTGCTGGAGGATGAGGCACGGGGGGGGGGGGGGTCGCCCTTCTTCTGGGGGCTCCTTTCCTCGCTCCTCTCCTCCTGGTTAATCCTCCATCCCCTTCTGATGGCCTGAGTGGTGTCCTGTGGCACCACATAATGGCAAGTCAGGACTGGTACTGGAATTTACTTTCAAGGATCCCCCCCAGCACTGGGAAGGGGGATTTGGGGTCCTGCAATGGCAGCAGTTTACATCCTTGGGAAGTGCAGATGCAGTTGAGCCTGCAGAGCCATAGCATCCCCCGGGCACTGAACCCCCGGAAGAGCTCTGCCATATCTGCAAAGCCTGATAAGGTTTCCAACCGACTCCAGCACACGGGGTGCCCAGCAGACACGTGTGGCCCCATGGCTCTGCCCTGCTGCCCTGGCACCGGCGCAGGCTGGGGGATGAGCTCGTGCCTGGCAGGCTGCTGTGCTTGGAGCAGGGCGGCTGCCTGGGATGATGCTGGTGCAATGCAGGTCAGTGCATTGGTGGGTGCTGGGTCCCCCCTCCTCCTCCCTGGCTGAGGCAGCATGTTGCCATGGGGCCAAGCAGGAGCGGTGTAGGGCTGCAACTCAGGCGGGGAGCCAATGTGGTACCCACCAGCCATATGTGCCAGCATTCCAGAGTAACAGCCTTCCTGGCTCTGCTCCAGCAGCTACTTTGCTGTCCAAGCTGATCCCAGTGGGAAAACCCTCCCAGCCTAGCAGTGGCCAAACCTGGATGCGCTACAGGCTCTTCCTGTGGACGGTGGTGCCAGAGCTGGGTGAGTGGGGTGTGGGTTTGAAGCAGCATCCCAGGGCCGAGGGAAGAGCCAGCACTTAGGGGTGCGCTGTGGCCTGGAAGAAGCCCTGCTGCGGTGTGGTGCCGAGCGTGCAGCCAGCCCATGGTGTGTTGGCCCCTGGGGACCAGCCCAGTCCTGGTGGCACGGTGCTGGGGATCTGCCACCCTCCCGGGGTACTTTCAGCTGCATCCCTGGGGAGGCCCCGGTGCTGCTTGCTCTCCACCAGCTTTGGCAGAGCAGGAGATGGCGTTTCCATCCCTGCCTCTGCCTTCCCACCCTATGTCTCCAAGCCCCCATTGGTGCTGGGTACATCCCAGGCGGGGCTGAGCCCCCAGGCTGGGCACATCAGGGAGGGTCCCTGAGATGGGGCAGAGGAGGGCTGGGGCAGAGCCCCACAGTGGGAGCTGCCCTTGAGCTGGTGCCAGGCAGGTTGCCCATAGGTCTGGGCACCAGCATGGTGCCTCTGGGGCAGAGCCAGCGCTGGCTCTGCTGTGGCTCCCTGCAGCGCTGGCTGTGGCTCGCCGGCTGCAAAAGCTGTGTCTGGGGTGAGTGGAGGGGCCGGTGCTCGGTTTGGGGCACGGGGGACACAGGGCCATGTGGTGCCCAGCACAGAGCTCCCACTGCAGTGCCCGGGAGCTGTTGTGTGCGCAAAAGCTCTCCAGGCGGAAGAGGCAGCCCCTGCCCTGCGCTGTGGGTGCAAGGCTCCTGCTCCTAGGAATTATAGGGTACCTGATAACCACTTGCAATAGGGGATTGTATTACTGTGGTAACCTTGGAGCCCTGGCTGGTGCTGTGGTGCAGCCAGCAGGGCAGGGCAATGCCACCCTGTCACATCCCACCCGTTGCTCACCCGAGTGCTGGCCTTTGCCTTCCCCTTCCCTTTCCTGTTTGCGAAGGGGAAACGCTGGGCTCGCTCAGTGCCACCCACTGCAGCGCACCTCCCCACCGCGGGCCAGGTCTGCTGATGGCCTTGGCCGTCGGGTGCTTCCCAGGTCCCCTCCCCATCCCTAGTGCCAAAAGCAGGGGTCCAACACTGCTGAGCTGCTGGGGAGATGCTCTTGGCACAGGACAGGTGCTCCTGCCTGAGACTCACAGATGGGCAGGTGCAATGAGACCCCGAAACAGCACCTCAGGCAGTGTGACTCGTGTGCCTGCCCTGGCACCATGGCACTGCCAGGCTCTGTGGCTCATTCTGGAGAGGGGACATGCCTCATTTTCCCAAGGAGGAGGCTGGCTGGCCCCACACTGGTGCCAATCCAACCCGTGCCCCATCACACCAGCACTGGGGGGGACAGAGCCTGTGTGGACAGCCAGCCATGGGCATAAGGGGCTGTGCAGCGCGATGCTGTGCACGGTGGGGCAGAGGGCTCGGGCTTTGCTGCCACACCTGGGGCACCCCAGGCATGTGTTGGGAAGCACTCAAGGGTGGATGTGGGGAGAGATGACACCCAAGCTTCTCTGCATGGGTTTGCCACCCCATACCGGGATGCTGGTGATTAGTTAGTCTGCACTGGGAGGAAACTGAGGCACGTCCCCCCCCCAACCACAACACTGCGGGTGTCATAAAACTCTAATGAGTGTCCTGGTGGAGGTGGTGGGGGCTCTGCCTTTCGGGCTCTGTGCTATCCTGGGGCTGCTGCAGCGCTGGCAGCCATGTCCCTGTCCTGGGAATGGCCAGCAGTGTGACTTCCTGGGCCTGGGAGAGGCTTTTGCGGCGCTGGCTGCCAGAAGGAATTGCTGCAGCAGTGCAGATGGGAGTGTTTCAGGTCCGACCCCTCGCAGGAGGTGATGCTGTGTCCCTGGGCAGCATTCCTGGCTGCATCCTGCCACCTGCGTGGCCTTGGCCCCAGGTAGAGCTGAGCACCCATGCCCTGCTGCTCCTCACCATCACGGGCTCCCTGGCGCCTCTCATCACTGTCACATGTTGCCTGTCCTTCGCAGCAGCAAAAGCAATGATTGCAGCAACCCCAGAGCCTGTGCCTGTATCCACTGCGTGGCAAACAGCAACGGTGGAGTGGCATTTGTGGCTGGATCTCATCTGGCTGTGGCAAGACCCTGCTCTGTCTCCTCTTGACATGGGGCAGGGAATGCCAGGGTGCGTGGGTCATATGCGGATTTGGGAGTCACAGGTGGACCCCCTGCAAGGTTGTGCTCCCCTTGCTGGCTGTGCCGCAGCCTGTGCTCAGGGCAGCTCTGGGCTCACCATCTCCATATGCTCTCTCAGCCAAGAGGCTGGGGAGGGGATGCGGTGGTTCCTCCCTGGCACCGAGGACTGCACTGGGTGGGGCTGGCACTGGGGACATTGGGGCTGTTTGAACCTGTACCAGCACTGACAGGCAGCGTGGGCACGAGCCACAGGCAAACCCTGCACCAGTCCTGAGGGAAAAGGTGTTGATAGCGAGTGATAAAGGATTAAAATGTCCCTCTCAGAACCTGCGGCTGCAGACTGGAAGAGAGCTGAGGACATCCTGGTGCATGCCCTGGGGGCTCAGAGATGAGTTGGGCATCTGGGGGCGTCAGGGCTCGGGGAGCACCCCAGGTGGGGTTTTGGCTCTTTTGTGACCTTGGAGGCTCCTGCTCCTCTGAGTGCTTTGGCCATCACATTAGGAGCTGTGGGGCAATGGGTCGGTGCTCAGGCCAAGGTGTGTTTGCAGGCTGGCGGGTGCCTGCATGCCACCTCTTGCAGCATGTCACTGGGCACAGAAGCGCAGAGGCCCAGGGCCACGGTTCTGTCACGATGCCCTCGGTGCCCAGTGCTGGTTTTCACTTTAACGTGCCTCGTCACCATGCGCCGGGCTCCGGTACAGGGGCCGTTGCTGCTAATTGCACAGGAGCAGTGGTATGGGGCTGCCGGCGGTGTTCAGAGGAGATACAATCAAAGACAAGGCGCTGCCAGAGCACCTCTGCCACCCGCTTGGCACCTGCCACACACACTCGTTAGTTGAGCCTTGTAAACACCCTGCGGGGAGGGGAAATACTGGCCGGTGCCGCGGATGGGGAGGGCAGAGGCCGGTGGCTGGGCTGCTCCCAAGGGATGCACTGCACTCCCAGGGGATGTGCTGCCTACCGGGCTGCCCTCGGCCCTGCGTTGTCCCCTGCAGGGCTGGGCAGGACTGGCCCTATCCCAGCTGTCTGCTCCCCAGCCCAACAGGGGCTCGGGCCACAGTGCTCGGGTAACACCACCTCCGAGAAAGGTGCAGTCTTGTTGGCTCGGGGGCATTGGTGTCCCCTCCGAGGCAGCTCTCGCAGCCCCAGCTCTGCACTTGGCTTCAGGGAAGCTGCAGCATGTCGAAGGTCCCCAGATACTGCTCTGGGGATGAGGAGGAAGCGACCAGCAGTGGTGGCTCTGTGCTGCTGGAGACCTCCAACTGCCAGCACTGCTGTGCCCAGCAGCATCCTCCCAGGCCACAAGTGCCCGATGCCCAGGGTACGGCGAGTGATGGACACATCGTTTACTCTGCTACATCCTGCAGAGTGG
The DNA here is from genome assembly GCF_004027225.2 of Strigops habroptila. Classification (NCBI taxonomy): domain Eukaryota; kingdom Metazoa; phylum Chordata; class Aves; order Psittaciformes; family Psittacidae; genus Strigops; species Strigops habroptila. Next base: position 22,491,737 of record NC_044285.2, read on the forward strand.
AACCCCAGAACGTCCCATTGGTGCTCTGGGCACTGCTTAGCTCCTGGGGACCCAGGGACTAGTGTCGCTGGGTTGGGTGGGGGTGGCTTCGGGTGTCCTGGGACTGCAGGAGCTCATGACCCTGTGGTGTCTGCAGAAGAGCGTGAAGGAGGGACTGTTGCTGAAGCAGACGAGCTCCTTCCAGCGGTGGAAGAGGCGATACTTCAAGCTGCGGGGCAGGACGCTCTATTACGCCAAGGATGCCAAGGTGGGCTGGGGACAGGCTTCTGGCTTGCCCAGCCAGGGGGGCTGAGGCTGTGAAGCCCGGGAGGAGCCCAAGGTCCTGCCTGGTGGACTGGGGCACCGGTTTCTCCCCTGCAGTCCCTGATCTTCGACGAGGTGGACCTGTCTGATGCCAGCGTGGCTGAGACCAGCACCAAGAACATCAACAACAGTTTCACGGTGAGGCAGGTGCAGGGCTGCTGCTCGAAGCCTGGCAGAGCTGTGGGGCACCCCACAGCATAACCTCGTGCTGCTGGAGGCTGCTCTGGAAGCAGCATGCTGGGGTTTGCTGGGGGGTGGCTGGCCGTGCAGAAGCCTTGCAAGGGGACATGGGGACGGTGGCTGCTGCAGGTGATCACGCCATTCCGGAAGCTCATCCTATGTGCGGAGAACCGGAAGGAGATGGAGGACTGGATCAGCGCCCTGAAATCTGTCCAGAAGTGGGAGATCCATGAGGTGATGTGGGCAGGGGGCTGCACTGGTGCTTGTCTGCGAGTGGGTACCTGTCAGGAGCCTTTGGCTGCTGGACAGGAGCTTCTGTCCTTGGTGCAGCCACAGGAAGCACAGGAGCTGGGAGGGAGGGAGGGAGTGCTGGGGGGTCCCATGGGACTGAGGGTCAGGGCTGTGCCCCACGCAGGCCACGCAGTTCAACATGGAGCACTTCTCAGGCATGCACAACTGGTACGCCTGCTCCCATGCCCGTCCCACCTTCTGCAACGTGTGCCGCGAGGCTCTGCCAGGGGTCACCTCCCATGGCCTCTCCTGTGAAGGTCAGTGCCGGGGTCCTGCTGGGGAGTGGGCTGGGGGCCCCCTCCAAGGCTGGCCCGGAGCAGGAGGGATGCAGGGTAATGCCATCAGCTGCCATCACTGGCTGCGGAGGGGTTGGGGACCAGGGCTGCGCATTCCATGGGGACCATCGCTGCTTCCCCCCGTGCAGTCTGCAAGTTCAAGGCACACAAGCGCTGCGCTGTCAGAGCCACCAACAACTGCAAGTGGACAACCCTGGCTTCCATCGGCACTGAAATTATTGAGGATGAGGACGGGGTAAGCTGGGGAGTCCCTGCATGGGACCCTGGCAGGACAGAGTCACCAGCAGAGCTGGCCTTGCTGTGCCTCCACATCATGAGCCAGGGGTCCCTGTCACCTTGCTGTCCCCTGCACTGTGTGGCCTCTGGGCTTGGCGGGTGGGGACATGGCCTGGGGACACCTCTCCACCACCCAGCATCCTTTATTGCTCTCCATGTTTGCCACCTGCAAACTTTTGCTGAGGATGCCCCTGACCTGCCCCACGCTTTGGTGGCTGCAGGGCAGGGACAAGTGGGCACGCAGGGGGCCTGGAGCTGCTTGGCCCTACTGTGGGGACCGTCCCTTGGGTGCCGCTGTCCCTCGGGTGCAGCGGCGGTGGGGTGCTGTGCCGCTGGTGACACCCCCTCTCCACAGGTGGCCATGCCCCACCAGTGGCTGGAGGGGAACCTGCCCGTCAGCGCGCGCTGTGCTGTCTGCGACAGGACCTGCGGCAGCGTCAGGAGACTGCAGGACTGGCGGTGTCTCTGGTGCAAGGCCATTGTAAGGATGTGTCCATCCCCATGCCCACCCTGCCCATCCTGGGTTCATTGCTGGGGAAAATGAGGCTGGGGGCTTTAGTACCCCATTCCGTAGCTCTGCTGATGCACTTGTCTCTGTGTCCCCAGGTTCACAGTGCCTGCAAGGAGCTCTTTGGCAAGAGGTGCCCTCTGGGCCAGTACAAAGTGTCCATCATCCCGCCGACCGCCTTGAACAGCATTGATTCCGATGGTGAGTCACGGAGAGGATAGGGCTGGGCTGTGGGTGGAGGGGGATGGCCTGTTTGGGACAGGGCTGTGAGCTCTCTGAGCCTCTCTGCAGGCTTTGATTTATGGCACTACTCCTGCTTTCCTGTGGGGCACCAGGAACACGGCCATCAGTAGGCTCCAGAGCCACTGCCCATCTCAGCCGCACCTTTCTTGAAGGGTTGCTTGTTGCCCTGTGCTCTGTCCCGGGGTTGTGGGGCTGGCACCTCTCTCTAGTGTGTGGCTTCAGTTGCTTCTGCCAGGCTGACTCTCGTGGTGGCCCTGGCCATGGCCCCTCCATGCTGGGATGAGAGGCACCAGCCCTGGGACACTGACGTGGGGTGCCCCACATTGCACCCCAGTGGTTCAGCACCTCGCAGGGCGGGATGAGGCCCTTGCTTGGGTCATTTCTTAGTGTCTGAACCTCGGTAGGTTGTTGCTAGTGCAAAGCACAGTTTCCCCCTGGTGTGGCTGGTGCAGGGTGCTGGCGGAGAAGCAATGCACAGCCTGGGGGTCCCCCCCACCGCTCCCGCACCCTCTCCAGAGGGGCCCAGCAGCCTCCGGCGGGTGAAATCTGTTCTTCTGCTCCGGATATTTCTTTCCTCATTCTTTAATGGTTTTCACTGCTCGGCTCAGCCGGTGGCTCATCTGCTGCTTCTTACTCATCGGGTGCTGTCAGGGTAACCATCACGCGGCTTCTCCTCCAACTCCAGCACCACTCGTCTCCCTGGTAGTATCTCTGCCTGGTGCCTCTTCCGAGGCTGGTGCAGCTGCCATGACCCCAGGTCCGCTGCAGAGCCATGCCATCACGGTCCCCTTGTCCTGCCGTGGTGTCTCTTGGTGCGGGTGCTGCTGGTGAGGGCTCCTCCGTGGCAGCCACGCTCTGACTCAGCAGCCCCTGGTGTTTCCCTCTGCCAGTCGGCTCCGCTCAGCCGGGCTGGGAGCAGAGATCGCGCCATGCCAGGCAGTGCTGGGCCAGCCAGCGCTGCGCTGTGCTACGGGATGCTGCTCCCCGGTGGTGGAGGCACCAGGGCTCCCAGTCGCACCCAGTGGGGCTCCCTATGGGCCAGTGCTGCTGGCAGCAAGGGCTGATGCTTCCCCTGCTGCAGCATTGCCAGGTGTGCCAAGGGCACAAGCCAGCAGGTGCCGGCCTGTGTCCCGGGATGGCCAAGATGGGCCGGAGCTGAGTGTGGCTGCGAGCCAGCATTGAGCCTCCTCTGCCTTGGGCACATTTCGTTCGCCATCTCATTTCTTTAAAAGCATAGTGCTGGCTGCCAAGCCTCCCGAGGCTTCTGCGTCACTGACACCCACCCCACCGGAGCCCTGGCTGAGCAGGCGGTAGAGCTGGGGGCGTCAGCAGCCCCCAGGCCACGGCTGGTCCCCTGCGGTCACGCCAGCTGCCAGTACCACCTCTGGGAGCACCGCTCCTGGTGGGAGCGTGTTCCGCTCCCATCTGGGTTTGCTGGGTTGGTCCCAATCAGGCTGTTGGCACAGTGTGGAACTGACTCTCCTGTGCGCCCACCACCACTGCCCTTTTTGGAGTGGCAGCCCAGGGACGTGAGTCAGCTTGGTGACACATCTGTGCCTGCGGGGACAGTGATGGAGTTAGCTTGGATCTGCCCCAGCACTAGCCTTGCCCGTCTGTGTCCCCATCCCCATTCCCATTCACAGTTCCACCTCTTACTCTTCCACACCTTGCCATCCCCTGGGTAACCCCAGTCACTGTCCCTCCTGCCTGGCCCCAGCACCCTGCAGGGAGGCGCAGCACAGTCGGGGTGTCCATGTGGCCTCTGCTCTCCAGAGGTGCCTTTGTCAGCCAGGGCTGGGGCTCATGCGCTCTCGGGCTCGCTGCAGGTTTCTGGAAGGCCACGTGCCCCTCCAGCTGCTCCAGTCCGCTCCTGGCCTTCGTCAACTCCAAGAGTGGGGACAACCAGGGCGTCAAGTTCCTACGCAAGTTCAAGCAGTTCCTCAACCCAGCCCAAGTCTTCGACCTCATGAACGGGGGCCCACACCTGGGGTAAGTGCTGGGCTGGGTGCCACGGGGTGGCCAATGGGGCGCTGCGGGCACCTGGCTCAGCCACAGCCCTGCCTCCTGTCCCTGCACCAGGCTACGCCTCTTCCAGAAGTTCTCCACCTTCCGGATCCTGGTGTGTGGGGGGGACGGCAGCGTGGGCTGGGTGCTCTCCGAGATCGATGCCCTGGGCCTTCACAAGCAAGTGAGCGGGAGCGCCTGGCATGGCTGGCATGAGCCGGTACCAGCCCTCTGCTGCCAGGAGCCCCCCCATGCCCTGGGGCACTGCGAGTGATGGGCACGGCGGCACTGCGGTGTCACAGGAGCTGCTCTGAACGTGCCGTCTGATCCCTGTCCGCAGTGCCAGCTGGGCGTCCTGCCCCTGGGCACCGGCAATGACCTGGCGCGGGTGCTGGGCTGGGGCAGCCTGTGCGACGACGACACCCAGCTGCTGCAGATCCTTGAGAAGCTGGAGAGAGCTACCACCAAGATGCTGGACCGGTGAGCATGGCATGGGGCATGCACTGCTCTGCTCCCTCCCAGCCTTGGCACCTCGTGTGTCCCTGTGCGTGGCGCGGGGAGGTGGCGGGCAGCTGTGGTCTCTGCTTGGCAGGTGGAGCGTGCTGACGTACGAGGTGCCCAAGCAGTCCCCCCCGGCGCTGAAGGAGGAGAACGGGGACTCTAACATCCAGGTGGGCACCACCAGGGAGTGGGGGCTTGAGATGGAGAGGGCAAGTTGGGGGGCAGGTTCCTATTCACCCCATCAGCTGATGGGGGAGCACGCAGGGTGGGATTGCACAGGGAGAGCTGATGCCAGGGGTCCGTGGGGACCAGGGCTGAGAGGGCTGGTGGCTGGCTGCATGTGGTGATGACATGAGTCTGGCAGGTCTCAGCCTGGCAATTGTGGTGCTTGGGGGAGGGCAGCAGGGTGAGGCAGAGCTGGCCTGAAACTGGCAGGTTGTTCTGGACTCGTCCCCATGCTCCCTCTCCACCCCTTGCCTCAGTTTCTCTACTGCTGCAGCTGAGCATCCCCTCTGCCTGGCAGCGTGGGCATGGCTGAGCAGGGCTGTTCATGCCCACTCCAGGGCTGGCTGGGCAAGGCTCTGTCCTAGAGCTGGGCACCAGGCTGGGTGTCACGGCTCTGACTGTCCTCCCCTGTCCCACCCCAGGCCCAGATCTCCCACTACGCTGACTCTGTTGCCTTCCACCTGGCTAAGATCCTGGAGTCAGACAAGCACTCGGTGGTGATCTCCTCTGCAAAGTAAGGAGGGGGCTGGAGATGGGTGTGCTGGAGACCCCCACCGTGTCCCCAGTGGTGCTGAGCCCCACCACCAGAGGCTGCTGGTAGTGGTGGTGCCTGGCAGATCACCCTGGCACTGCCCCAGGGGGGCATTACCCCGGCAGCCCCCCTGGCTGTGCCTGGCTGTGTCATGCCCCTTCCCACCCTCTGGCTGCTTCCCCTTGCAGGTTTCTCTGCGGCACCGTCAATGACTTTGTGGCCGAGGTTGGGCGCGCTTACAAGAGGGCAACAGAGAACAAGCAGGAGGCTGAGCTGATGGCGCGGAAGGTGGGTTGCAGGGGAGGTGGCTGGAGGGCAGGGGCATGCTGGGGAGCACAGCCCAGGCAGAGAAAGGGCTGTCGGGGTCTGCTTTGGTGGCCTTTGCCCTTGCTGTGCGTGCAGCAGGGTGTGCTGTGCCTGGGGTACCCAGGCACTCGGGGTCCCCAGTCAGGCATGGAGTGCCTCGGCAAAGATGGGATGCCAGCACTCAAGCACCCAGCCCTGATGGGGAGGAGTGGCTTGTGCCAGGGTGCTGAGCTGGTGGCATCCTGCAGTGCGCCATGCTGAACGAGAAGCTGGACTCACTGGTGCGGGAGCTCAGCGAGGAAGCTCAGGCCATTGTGGTCCCTGAGGGAATTGTGCAGGCCACCCCTGCCGACACCAAGGACCAGGAGAAGGGCGGCAGCTTCAACCCCAGCCCCGTGCCTCGCATCTTCAAATCCAAGGAGCAGCTCATGCTGCGGGCAAACAGCCTGAAGAAAGCCCTGCGGCAGATCATCGAGCAGGCGGAGAAAGGTGAGGGGGGCTGGCAGCTCACACAGGGCTGTGGAGCCACCCCAGGCTGGTGCCGGACCCCTGCCTTGGTTTCCCCATCCAAACCCTTGGGGTGGCAGCAGCACTGTGCAGTCCAAGGACATCAGCCCTTCTCTGGTGCTTGTCCTGGCCAAGAGAAGTCCCCACAGTGGGGCAGAACCCACAAGGCTGACTCGGGGAGGGGGCATGGGGCCACAGGGCTGCCCAGACTCACTGTCATGCCCCTTTTCGCATCCAGCTGTGGATGAGCAGAACAAGCAGACCCAAGTATACCAGGGCAGTGTGGGCCCCAGCAAGGACAGTTCAGAGGAGCTCAACAAGGAGGAGGAGAGGCTGAGTAAGATGCCAATGAGACACATGGCTTTTTGGGGTGGAATGGGAATGAGCTGTGGGATGGGCTCAGGGTAAGAGCTGGTTCAGCAGCTGCCTTCTCTCCTCCTCGGCCAGGCTCCCAGCAGGAGATGGTGACCTCTGCATCTTCCTCTGTCATCCTGGACCGGCCAGACACCTTTGGCAGCTTGCAATTCCCTGAAGACCCCAGTGCCCTGTGAGTCTGGGGCCGTGCCCCACCAGGGACCCTAGCCCACCCTTGCTCCCCATCGCAGAGCAGGAGCGAAGCTGGGACCATGCTGCCCCTTGGAGGTGGCCACTGGGGCATCCTCTGCCCACGAGCATGGCAGCCCTGGTGCCCAGGCCTCCCTGCACAGTGGTGCCTGTGCCTGGTGCAGAATGTCTTGCTGCCAGCCCCTTGGCCAGTACCATGCTCATGCTGGGAGCTCTGGGCCCCCCCTGCCCATTGTAGGCAGGTCCTGGGTGTGCCATGGGCGTCCCACTGTGGAGACTAAGGGAGGGGGCTCCAATCATCCCTGCTGGCTTTGGTCAGGTTTCCCAGTGCCAACCCCTCCAGGAGCTCACACCACAGCTCCGGCAGGTTCATACCCTGTCCCCTGGTGCCAGCCCTGCAGGTGTCCATGGTGTGCAGTTGCCTCCCAACCTGCTTACCCCATCTGCTGCTTTCAGCCACTTCTCAGAGAAATGTGTCATGAACAACTACTTTGGCATCGGCCTGGATGCCAAGATCTCCCTGGAGTTCAACAACAAACGGGATGAGCACCCCAAGAAGTGCAGGTTGGCTGGATCCCCCCCTGGGAAAAACATATCCCCCTGGCTGTCGGGTGCCCAGAGCAGGAGGGGCCACCAGGGTGCCAGGAGCCATGGGGCTGGCTCAGGGCTGACATTGCCTGGCTGGGGACCCCTTCCTGCAGCAGGTTTCCCACCTGCACCCAGCCCCTCTCACTGCCCCGCTTCACTCTGCAGTAGCCGCACCAAGAACATGATGTGGTATGGGGTGCTGGGCACGAAGGAGCTCCTGCAGCGCACCTACAAGAACCTGGAGCAGCGGGTGCAGCTGGAGGTATGGGTCTGGGGGCACAGGGATCGGGCGGCGACCAGCAGCGCAGCGGCCCCCCAAGCTCAGCCCTCTCTTGCAGTGTGACGGGGTGCCCATCTCGCTGCCCAGTCTGCAGGGCATTGCTGTGCTCAACATCCCCAGCTATGCGGGGGGCATCAACTTCTGGGGAGGCACCAAGGAGGACAACGTGAGTGCCAGTGCTGTGGAGCTGGGAGAGGGGCACAATGTCCTTCCCATGGACCCAGCGAACCTCGGAGCCCTCAGGCAGGGGCCTAGGATGCCCCTGTCTTGGGCACACACAGGGGGAAAAGCTAGGTCCCAAGATGAGCCCAGTCTGGAAGTCTCACTTGTACCGGTCCTCTGCAGAACTTTGGAGCTCCATCTTTCGATGACAAGAAGCTGGAGGTGGTGGCAGTCTTTGGCAGTATCCAGATGGCCGTGTCGCGGGTCATCAACCTCCAGCACCATCGCATCGCACAGGTAGGGGCAAGGGGCCCCACGGGACCCCGTGTGGTGCCGGACAACTTTTGGGGCACCAGCTGAGCTCCTGACTGGCACTGGTGCCACACTGGGAGGCTTTGCAGCAGTTGAAGCCAGTGGTGCGGTGCCAGCTGCACTGCCCACCCTAGGCTGTCTGCCCCGCAGTGCCGTGTGGTGAAGATCACCATTCGGGGGGATGAGGGCGTCCCAGTGCAGGTGGATGGAGAAGCCTGGATCCAGCCACCCGGCATCATCAAGATCCAGCACAAGAACCGAGCCCAGATGCTGACACGGGACCGGGTGAGCACAGCTTGGAGTTGCACAGCCTGTGCAGTGGGGCTGCGCTGGGGCACAGGGAGGTGCAACAGGCTGAGTGAGGGGCCATCTCCACCCCTCGCAGGCATTTGAAAACACTCTCAAGTCCTGGGAGGACAAGCAGAAGGGGGAGAGCTACCGTGCAGCTGTGCGGCCACGACTCAGCTCCCAGCAGTCCATGGAGTACCTGACAGAGGAGGAGAGCAGCCTCTTGCAGCAGGTCTCGCGGGTGGCCAAGACCCTCATCGCCAGGTCTGGCTGTGGGATGGGTGACGTGGTAGGCATGGGGCAGGGGAGCTTTGCTGCAGCGCGGCCACCCAGAGCTCCAGGGGTCCGCGACCTCATGCCGTGCTGCCTGGGGAGCCCCAGCAGCTCCAGCCCCTGTCTCTTGCAGGATCCATGAGGCAGCCAAGGCTCACAAAGCCATGGAGCAGGAGCTGGCACACGCTGTCAACACCAGTTCCCTGGCACTGAGCGAGGCCCTCTCCAATAAAACTGCAGGCACTTCGGAGGTGAGCCGATGCTGGGGGTGCAGGACAACCTCTGCTCAGCCAGCGCAGGCCCTGCCGCTCACAGGGTCATCCCTCCTGGCCCTCAGTTTCTCAGCAGGAATGCAGCTGTGGAGGTGGTGCTGAGCATCAAGGAGCTGTACGCTGAGACCAGAGCATTCCTGGAGGGGAAGGCGGTGAGTGGGGGTCCAGAGAGTGCCCTAAGCCCCCAGTGCAGGAACCTGTGCCTCTGGAGTGGCAGCAGTGCTGGGGACGGTCCCTGTTGCCCACAGCTGGACTCGCCACAGGAGGAGGAGGCTCTGCACGGGCCCCTGGGTGTGCTGGGCCAGGAGCTGCAGCGGCTGCTGGACATCCACTGGCTGGGGCCCATCACCCACCCCACTGAGGAGGTGGGTCATGGGGGCCGGGTGGGGGGGTGGCCCCGGGGAACGACCCCGGGGGCTGCAGGGCCCCGCTTAGCCTGGCTTCTCACAGGAGGGCGCTGGCAGCACCAACAAGGGCAGCTTCAAGCTTCGCCTCAACATCCCCAAGCCGAGGAAGGACAAGGCGCAAAAGCAGAAGACCAACAGCGTGCTCCCAGGTAAAGCGCTTGCAGCCCACGCTGTGGTAGGGACCCCCACATGCTGACCTACCCATCGCCTTCCTGTCCTGAGCATGCTGTGGAGAGACTCTCTGAGAGGGGGACAGCACATGTCCTGGCTGGCTGGGGATGTCACCTTTGTCACCAACAGCCCCATAGACCTTAGTTTTTCTGCTATCGGACGTATGGAACCCCCAGGCCCTGTAACTTCACCACCACTGTGAGGGGGAGAAGGGGCTGCGGTATGGCTCAGCCCTTTGGGTAAGTCCATGCCCCAGGGCTGGGAGGCTTGTTGAGGGGGAGATGCTGAGATGCTCTGTAGGTAAGCTAAAGACAGGAGGAACCTCGCCAGCCTCAGCCTGCCATGGCCGTGGCTCTGCCAGAGGTGGAGGGGGGATGCTGGCTGCAGCCTGCCCCACCGCTGCCCTCAGCGCCTCCCCTGCTGCATCCCGCTGCCTCACAGGGGCCCATTCACCTCTGTGATTTTCCTCCCTGCTAGCAGAGAAGTGGGGCTCCGAGGAGGTGGCAGCTTGGCTGGAAGCACTCGGTTTAGGGGAGTACAGAGACATTTTTGTCCGGCATGACATCCAGGGCTCTGAGTTGATCCTGCTGGAGAGGAGAGACCTGAAGGTACAACCCTTCTTGTGCACTGCTTGCTTGGCTGGCATGCAGGATATGGGAGCAGGGGAGGGGGCTGGCCCTGGCCATCCAGCTTGCAAGGCTCTGAACACCCATACCAGGATCAACAGCACCATGCTTGCTCCTGCCCCCAGCATGGGGACATGCCTATAAGATTACAGAGGGCTCCTAGCAAGGAGCATGCTCTGGCAGGGAGCATGGGAAGAGCTGGGGTTTGCAACCTTGTCCTCCATGCTGCAGCTTGCCCACAGCAAGAGCTGATCCCCTATGAGCACAACAGCAGCACTCTCTCCTCCCTCTAGGACCTGGGCATCACCAAAGTGGGCCACATGAAGAGAATCCTCCAGGCCATTAAGGAGCTCAGCAACCCGCCCTAGACCATGCCGTGTGCTGCCCTTAGGGACAAGGGGTCGGGCAGGGGGGCACAAGGTCCCTGCTGTGCCCTGTGCGTGTGGAGCGCCCCTGCTTGCCTTGCTTTATCTGTTTGTCCCCCAGTGTCCCTGGAGCCGCTGCTTCTCCCCAAGCCTGTGGGGCTGGAAACACTGAAACTGAGGTCTAACCCCCCATCCAGCCCCTGGCAGCGTCACTAGAGGAGCTGGGGCTGCCGTCTGTGTGCCCAAGCTGTGGCCAAAGCAGAGATTCCCCTTTCCCACATGGGTATTTAAGCTGTGTAAATATCTGGAGAAGAGACACTCATTGCTGCTGCTCGTGTAGTGTCATTACTGAGGGGAAGCCATGGGGTGTAGGGGGATGGGACTTAGCCCCTTCCAGCCTTCACCTCTCAGTGTCCTGCTTCCCACCATGCAACAAGCTTCCTGCTCCCCATCATGCAACAATCCACCAGCCCCTGCCCCAACCCAGCAAGGGGAACTGCAGCATAGTCTCCACCATCCCTGCCCATGTCCCAGAACCAACACCAGCCACCACATAAGACAAACACAATATTTTATTCACAGCTACATGAGTTTTCTTTTTTTTTTTTTTAATACCACTCCCTCCCCTTTAGTTAAAATTGTTCTTTATGTACATGGTGCTCCCCTGCCAGAGAGCGCCCAGCTATTTACAGGCTATGTACAGAGACAGGGCTAGCAGCTCTTCAGTATCTCCTCCAGCTTGAGCATGTCCATGGGGGTGACCTTGGCAACCTCAAAGAAGACCCTGGAAGGAAGCTTGTTGGCTTAGACCTCAGCTACAGCCCTCTCCCCGCCTATCAGGGCCCCACAGTTCTCTGCAGCACCCCAGGGCACATGGTGGTGATAGTGCCACCCTGCACTGAGAGGGCAGAGCCCCGTGATCCTCACCTGTGTGAGTACTTGGTGCGCACAGCCTTCAGCTTGTCCCGGGGCTGGTATGTGAGCAGGAAATTCAGCCTCTTCACCAGGGGGTGGAGGTCCTGGGAGCGGTACCCACTGTAGTACTCCAGCGTGGGGGTCTGCAAACAGACAGCAGGGCTGGGCTGGATCCTCTCAGGGAGAGCATAGCCGTCATCTTCCCTCTCCAGCCCCCCAAACCTGAGCATAGTCCTGGAGCATCACCCATGCACACTGGTCCATGCACTCCCACACCCCATGGTGCCTCCCCGGGCACGTCGGCAGGGACATGGGGCTGGGTGGGCACTTACCCAGCCACCGAGGTTCTTCATGGTGAGCGCCAGCAGCAGGCAGCTGGCAGCCAGCTTCGAGGGGCTCTCCCGGGCATAGTCGTACTCCTGCAGGGTCATCTCGCAGAGGAAGCGGGCCAGCGTCAGTGTCTCCATGGTGGCACGGGCGCACTGCGGCCAGGCAGGCATGCAGGGAAAGGCTCAGCCTCTACAGCAATGCTGCTTCCTTCCCCTTCCCCCCCTTTTCAGGATCTAGTGTTGCCTCTGGGGTACAGGACACAGATCCCACACCCCACCAGCATCCTTACTCCTCAGTCCTGGTCAAACCCTTCCTTCTTGTGAGCCCTGGGCCTCGGGGATGCATGTTACCCCCCTGGGGAGCCAGTACATGGGGTGCCTGGGGGCACCGTGAGACCAGCCCACCTGCCTGCTGCACCCACCTTGGCAAAGCGCCGAAGGAAGCGGTAGGGGATGGGGATGTTGATGTCGAACTTGAGGGTGCTGAGGATGCTCATCTCCATAGCAATGAGCTCTTCCCGCTTGTAGGCATCGTCGCAGATGTAAAGGAAGTCATCCACGCATGGCGGGCAGCGCTCCTGGTGGGGCACAACCGCTCAGCACCGCGACAGGGCTCATCCAGGCACCACCCAGGAAATCCTACCAGTCTGCAGGCCCTGTAAGGGTTCATGCCCTGCCAGACCCCAAAAGGACTGTTACAACACCCAGTGGGCTTTTGTGTCGCCTGCACTGCCCCAGCCCTTGGCAGTGACTTGAAGCCTTGCTTGCCTGAAGGGAGCTTGGGTGGCCTGGTGGTCTCTGCAGAACAGAAAGAAGCCAGGTCTCCAGTGACACCAAGAGACAGGATCCAGCCCACCAGGACTGCATTTGCAGCCCTTTGGCATAGGAAGGGTCAACACAAGGACAGGCATGCCACCCCAAGCTGCTCCCAGGGCGGTGGCCTGACACCACAGGGACCTGGCCTTCTCTAATGACCTGTGGGGATCAGGGAGGCACAGCTGCCCCCAGCCCAGCACAGCACACAAGGAGTCACCTCAAATTTGGAGGCAATGAGGATGGCAGTGGAGCCGATGAGCTGCAGCTTGTCCCTCATGCTCACCACCTCCACCAGGTAGTGGTCCACCAGCTTCACAGCCAGATACAGCGTCTCGTGGTTCAGCTCAAAGTTCTCCTGCAGGGATGGGGGCAGGAGGCGGTGTCAGGCAGAAGGCCAGACCCACCTGGCCCCCCCGGTTCCATCACAGGGGCCAGAGGTGCCCGTGGGGCCAGGCTCACCGCCAGCCTGGGGAGTGGCAAGGTCAGCTCTGCACTGGGGGCACCCACAGGAACCTCTACTGCCACACTGAGATCCCCCCACACCAAAGGCAGGTTGGGGTAGATCTGCAGAAGGCCGTGCCCCCTCCCCATGCGCCTGGTACATACCTGCACTTCCACCATCCAGTCCACCAGGATGGCGCGCATGTCCCTGCTGATGTCTGGCTGCTTCTCCATGTAGTCAGGGAGCATAAACTTCTCCTGCCAAGGTAGTGGCTGTCAGAGACTCACCGGGCACCAGCATGTCAAGCGAGCCCCCTCCTGCCCCATGCAGACCCCCACCAGAGCCTCCAGGCAGCGGGTGGCCCTGCTCACACCAGTGCACGCCCCAGACATGCATCACCTACCTCTCTTCCCCGCATGTACTCAAAGATGTCCTTGGCGTACTCGGCATTGGCATAGGGGTCACCCAGCTGCTCCTTGTCGATGTCCTCCACAGCAGGCACCTGGTGGGACAGAGCCAGCGGTCGGGGAACAAACCTGAGCCCTGTGTGTGCTGGTCACTCCTTCAGGGCAAGGCTGCTGTACCTCTGGCCCCCATTCCCCATCTGCCCCCATCACCATGCAGCCCCACCCCACTCTTTCCCATAGGAGGTCTTTTGAAGACGGAAGGTTTGGGGGGTTACCCCAAACCCTCCCCAGCTTCACATCACACTGCCCAAGTATCTCCGAGGTACAAAGCATTGCACAGTGCCCCTACATCAACAGTGGCAGCCTTAGACCAGCACCATTAGGATGAGACTGGGGCCAGGCTTGCAGCCCAGGGTCCATACCCCCTCCTTGGAGGGATCCAGTACCTGAGCAGGCACTGGCTCCTCTGGCACAGGATCCTCCTTGGGATGTGAAGGAGCCTCTATTGGGGGAGTTTTCTTCATTGACCTGGACAGGACAAGAACGTGAATCATTGCTGGGAGGAAGCCACATCTCTTGCCCAATTCTCCAGAGCCCCTTGCTGCCTGAGGAAGGGTCTAAACCACCCCTAAAATATCCCCATAGAGACTCTTAGAATCATTTAGGTTGGAAAAGACTTTTAAGGTCATCCAGTCCAACTCTAAATCTAATACTGCCAAGTCCACCGCTAAACCATGCCCCCAAGTGCCACATCCATGTGACTTTTAAACACCTCTAGGGATGGTAACGCCACTGCTTCCCTGGGCAGCCTGTTCCAGTGTTTGACAAGCCTTTTAGTGAGGAAATTTTTCCTGTTACCCAATCTAAACCTTCTCTGGCACAACTTGGGGCTGGTTTACCTATTGTCTGTCCTCCCCATCTGGCTCACAGTCTCCACTGCCCAAAGGAAGTCCCCACCACTGCTTGTTCTTCCCCATGGGAGAGGTTTGCAGGTGCTGGTCCTGCAGCATCCCCCAGTCCCTGTCCCCATCTCCTCTGGCTACTCACTTTTTCAGGTTGATCTCATTGTTCTTGGCCACCCCCAAAGCAGCATGGGCTCTCTGTGCCTTGTTTGGTGCCACTTTCACAGCCTCCTTCTTCCCTGCCACCACCTGGTTCTTGTGAGCCTGTTTGGGCCAGAACAGGGCATACAGAGGGGTGCCCTGCATGGACATCTCTCCTCCCACAGGCAGGACATGGGATACCCCCCACTCTGTGTCGGAGGGAGTACCCAGCCCCACTCCAGTGGGGGGCTCACAGGGGGTACCAAAGCAGAAGCACTTACATTGGTGATGTCCCCAAACGCCGACCTTTTCTTGGGTGCGCCCTGGGGTGAGGATGGAGACCTCTTGGCCTGACAGCTCTCCTCCTGCAATAGAAGCTGTTTGAAATGGGGGCCTGCTGCCGCATAGGATCCCCCCATGCCCCTTGCCTGGCTCAGGACTCACCTTTTCTGCGTTGGCATTCTCTGCAGCAGGACCCATCTTGCCTGCTCGGGGCTGCTTGGTGGTCACCATCTTGGCATTGCGCGGCAACGGCATCCTCTCCCTCAGCCTCTAGAAACAAGCTGGAAACAGAGCAGGGCTTGATGCAGGCGGCTGCCCAGGGACACCATCACAGGCCACAATACTTGTCTCTCCTTGGGGGTAGTGCAGGAGGGACAAGCACCAACCCCCTCCCCAAGCATGGCAAGCAGAGGGTGCCCTGGGGCAACCCCAGAGAGGTGTTCTGGAGGTGCAGGAAAGGGCTGGTGTGCTCCTTCCATTGGAAAACAGGACAAGATGGACATGGAGCCACATGACCCCCTCCAACAGCACCCTGCTGGGAGCAGGACTGATGTGTGAGAGACAGCGTGCATCTCCCTACATCTCAGAGAGGGATATAAAGGCTCCCACTGCCTTACCCCCCACCCCAAACACAGGGCAGGTAAGTGGGCTTAGGGCAACCTCCACACTCCAGGGGAGCGGAAGCCCTCAGGACAGGAGCCCCCACCGCTGCCCTCCCCCAGGGCGCTAGGGAAGGGGCCTACAGAGCCCATGGCGGGGCAGGGGACCGGCACCCTCGAAGGAGGAAGGGGCTCAGCAACCACCCCCCAAGCGCAGGTCGCACTCCCCTGCAGCCCAGAGTCCGGCGGAGAGCCGGAAACCCCCTCCCCTGCAGCTCCCGAAGGGCCGGGAGGCCCAAAGGCCGCACTCCCCTGCAGCCCACAGCCCCCCGGAAGCCGGGGAACCCAGAAGCCAGCAGCCCCACCGCACTCACCCGCAGCCCCACCGCACTCACCCGCAGCCCCACCGCACTCACCCGCAGCCCTACTCCACGCCGCCACCCGCGGCCGGCCCCGGCTCTTTTGAAAGTAGCAGTTCGGCAGCGGCCGGCCAGCACTGGCCGAGCGTCCTCCAATCAGAGCGGGGGGTGGGGCCAGACGGCTGCCAATCGGCGAGCGGATAGGGATGCGGTTGCTAAGGGGCAGGACGGCAGGGTTTAAAATTCAGCCCCGGCAACCAATAGAAGCGCGGGCTGGCAGCGGGGGCGGGCCGGCCGGCTGCAGAGCCTGGCGGTGATTGGTGGGACGCGTTGCCGTTTAAATCGGTGCCGCGGGGCCGCTGGGCAGCGTGTCATGGCGGTCTGTGGGTTCAGCTGAGGATGTTGCTCCACCACCTCCTGTGGGACCCGGCACACCGAGGAGCATCTCCGGCTCGGGTGGAGCGACCTCCGCAGGCCGCTGGGCCCAGCGCTCCTGCAGCGGCCTCGACCCCTGCCCGCAGCCGGGGCTGCAGGTGCCCCCTGACGACGGGGCTGCTCTCCTGCGCCGGGCTGGGCTCTCTGGCTGGGGGAACAGGGGACTGGGCTGACCGTGCAGCTCCTGTGAGCCGGTGTTGCGAATGAGCGATTCGGGTCGCTTAAAGAACACGGTCAACGGCATCGGCAAAGCCGTTTTAACACGATGCCGTGAGAAGGTGGTTAATTGGGTGCAAGGTTCGCTGTTACTGCACTGCACGATCACCTGAACAACGATTCAAACCTACCGAGGCAGTGTCAAAGTTACTGAGGCACAAACCAGAGCTGCCTCGCTACGAGGTTACACGCCGCACCCGTCGCTTACCAAAGATCTGCTGCTGGTGAAAGGAGGGGGAACCGTGAGGGTGTCCCAGGCCGCAGGCAGATCTATCACCCCCAGCCAGGCAGGGATGGCACCAGCAGTCACCAGTTCATCCCCACTGGTTGAGCTCTGAGGGCTGCAACCTGCTGCTGTGGATGCAGCCTCAAATGGGGCATAAGCGGGTGCTGTTTAATATGCTGGCCAGGGAGAGAGCTCCTTGCCCCCCAAAACCCTTGGCAGATTCCCAGCAAAATCTTCCAGATCCCTAAACTTAATCCAAGAAAATCCTTTGGGATAATCCCACACCTGCATGCTGCTGTTGCTGATGGAGCTGATGAATACCTTGCTAGGGAAACATCGCAGTGCCAGAATCCAAAGGGACTTAAACCTGCTACCCAGGGGCCATGCAGGCAGAATCAGTCCTTTCTCCCTGCAGACAGGCAGCGCCTCTTGGGCCACATGCAGGCAGCTCTGCCATGTCTCTAGCAGAAAGACCTGGGGCTGCTGATGGCCAGGAGCAGCAGAATGGCTTTGGGGTGCTCACGGGGGGGGTGTGGGGGTTTAAACATGGTTTAATCCACAGATCTCGGGTACCATCAGTCCCCAGAAAGTGTCAGGGCTGCTGTGGCTCCAGCCCATCCCATTTCCACCTCATCCGCTTGCCCTCTCCAGCCCCAGCTCCAGTGGTGCTGCCGCTGCTGTCCCTGGCCTGGGAGCTCCCTGAGGTCTACTCACTGCTGGCCTGGGATCCCTGTGGGATCCGGGTGTCTGCCTTTCCTTGCGCATGTTGGAGCAGTGCACCCTCCAGCCAAAAATATGCATCGGGTTCATACTCGCCAGGCAGAGCTGAGACACATCCCACTGCTGATGGAAACACAGTGCATCGGCCTGTGGGATAAGATCTTCAGCCAGAAAACCTCCATCCAGGTTTGCCTGCGGCTCTGCGGGGGCTCGGGCAAGTCACCTGCTTTGGGGCAGGTCCACATCTGCCCATCCTGCCCCGGCTTGGCGTGGGAAGCCGGATTTTCCAGTCCCCACGGTACTGCCTCTCCTCGTGAGGCTCTTGGGAAGCCTGGCCCCACTGTGGGAGCTGCAGCTCGCACCGCACATGCCACAGGGGTGCTGGGGGAAAGATGGAGGAGCAAGAAGTGGTCCCTGCAAGACAAACCCCTGGGTCTGCCGCAGGAGCTGTGCCAGCTGTCCAAGCACAGAGGCAGGTCTGTGGTCTCAGTCCTGCCCATCATCTAAGGATGCTGGGGGGCAGTTTGAGGCCAGAGTCCCCCAGACTCCCCTTGGGCTCTGGCATCCCTCAGCAAACCCCCACTTCAGGCAGGATACCGGTCCTTGCTGCCCCTCATTGGAGCAGGAGCACGAGGCTGCTGCATTGCCACAGCGCTCAGCTCTGCACCAGCAGAGCATCCACTGCCGAGCACAGTGCGGCTCCAGTGCCCCCCTGGCTCCCAGAGACCACCAGCACCAGCTGGATTAAGGGGTGCACTGATGTCTCCCCCAGCCCTCTCTTGCTGTGCCCAGTCCAAGCACTTCACGTGCAGTGATGGATGGAGAAACAGACCCCGCAACGTGCCAGCTCAAGACCATTGGTGCCTGCAGTGTCCCTACTGGGAGACATCTGGGTTGCCGCTTCCATGCATCCCCTTCCCACAGCACTACAGAGCCTGTGCTGCCTGTGCTGCTGGAGCAGCCCCCAGGCCCAGCCTGGCTCTCTTCACTGTGGACTGACAACAAGCCCCTATGCACAGCATCTGGGGATGCTTGTTCCATGATTGCTCACCGGACAGAGAGCCTCAGGCTCAAGAAGAGGAGTGAGGGCAGGGAAGCATCATTCATGGGATCCATGTGGGCCATTTTCACCCCCTTTCCCTTCCTCAGGCTAAAACTTTATCCTTTCCCATGCTAAATCAGGCCCAACTTGTTGCTCCTCATGGCCCAGCGCCAGAAACACAGGCAGAGAGGCAAGGAGCTGATCTGCACAGGGAAGGCTCAGTTTTGCTGCTTCCTTTTCTCTCCATTTACACCATTAACGGCAGAGGTCAGGGAGGGCCATTGCTCTGCAAGCCGTTGTGTTTATTCACTGGAAAAAGCCCGAGTGAGTTGCCTCCAGGGGTCCCCTGCCAGTGGGGGAAGCACAAAGGAAAGCCTGGATCAACACCTGGGGCAGAGCACCAGCACAGTGCCAAGCTCCCTGGGGGGACCGGGGCCGCGAGGCACATGGAATGGGAGAGCTGTGCTGGGTGATGCTCTCCCACCCGCTCTGCCTGCACCCTCCCCGCATCCCCACTGTCAGCACGCAGCCTGAGCACTGCAGGGTGTTGGCAACACCAGGAGTGGAAGCAGCAGCATCCAAGAAGAAACAGGAGCAAACAGCCTGGGAAGGCTCAGGGCGGTCTTGGCTGAGCAGGGTAAGTACTAGAGCCAGCCAGTGCGAGCCAGGAACAGGGAGGTTATCTTAGGGTTAGTGCTGTGTTTGCAGCAAAGCAGCTGGTGGTCCCCGGGGCCACCCCGCAGCCCCTCATCGCACCCAGGGACCACATCTTACGACCCCTGGGTTAGAGGTTTCCAGGCTGGTGGAGCAGTGGGTTGATGGCCACACTGGGGCCGCTGTGGCCCTGCTGCCACTCGGGATGCCCACTCACCCTGAGGAGCACAAACTCCATCTCTCCCATGTTGGATCCCACTCAGCCTCCACCTCCCGTTGCTCTTCATCCGTTTTTTTCCAGTTCTCATTTGGTGGCCGATTTGATCTTGTGGATGGCATATGGGCTCGACTCCTTGGGCATCCAGATCTCCTCCCTGCCACGGCCCTGGTGCTCCACCGCTCCCTCCATGGCTGCTGTCAGCTCAGGGCTGAAGATGCTGTCGGTGGCACGGTAGGTGCGGGTGAGGCGGCGGAAGGAGGAGTCCGAAGAGCTGTCGTCAGGAAGGTCTTCGTCCTGCTCATCCTGCAGCTTGGTCCTGCTCAGCTCTGAGCTGCTGCCCAGCTCTGGGTCTCTGATAGCCTCCCCCACCTCCTGGAGGAAGGTGGTTTTGGGGCTGACAATGCACAGCAGGAGCATGAGGCCTCCGGAGACCCCACAAAGAAAGTAAAGGCCAACTTTCTCTGGGACGCCTGAGGGGGTTAAGAGCAAAGAGAGACACCAGGGTACAAACTGCCTCTGCAGTCTGCGGGTACCAGTGCCTGGAAACCCCCCTCTGCTGGGCACATGTGGGGAAGAGGTGCCCTCAGCACCCAGGGCTGACTCTGCCTCAGTGATCGTGGGAGCATCACCCATCATCAGCACGCATCGATGTCCTGAAATGCCCCTTTCTCCATAGGAAACCCCCATTGGGATGCAGGGTAGGCAGAGCAGGGAGAGGAATCATCTTGCCAGGTACTTAAATGAACCATTTCCCCTGGCAAGGGAAATTTTTGCCTGCAGAGCAGTGCCCTCCATCAGTGCCCCCACAGATAGGGCAGGAAGGAAGGAGACCCAGCTGGTGCCAGTCAGAGAAGGAAGGTCTGTGGACAGGACCTCAGCAGCACCACAACCACCTGTGCTGCAGGACCCTGGGGCTCATTCCACCACCGAGCTCCTGCCCATGTGCCCCTGGACCAGCACGGGTGCTCAAGCCAGGGCTGAGTGGGGGCCACCACGGGCCCTAAGCCACCCTCCCAAGCCTGTCCCACTCCCCCGGGTGCTGCGTGAGAACCGGGGAACACACGTACCCCAGAGGTGGGCAAAAGCTGCCAGAGAGCTAGTAAAAATCATCCGGTCTTCCCGGAGCCTGGAGAACCTGGGCCCTTTGTACCAGCCACCTGTAGTGGACAAGGGGATGTGAGCTGAGGCTCAAGGTGCTCCCCAGCGCCCTGCTGCCGGCTGCCTGCCCCCGTCCCCATGCCACTCTCCTTCCTTCCTGCACAAGCGCTCCTCTGCCTGCGGGATGCTCCCGGTGGGTTCCCCACTCCTCAGCTCCCAGCAGACCACATCTCTCCAGCTGCTCAGACATGGGCACTGACTGGTGGGTGGCGTTAGCCATGGGACTGTGATGCTGGGGTGGAGCTGCAGGGCATGTCCCAGTGGGGGGTACCACAGGCACAGATGGGCCATGGAAGGCCTGGGTCACCCAGGCGCGGACACAGTGCCACAAGGCTTTTGACATAGCCTTCCCCTCATGATACCGTGCATGTAGTCCGAGAGCAGGAAGGGGTCCGAGGTGTCAGGGCCCACCTCCTCCAGCAGCTGCTTGGACACTGCAAGGAGAGCACACAGGGAGCATCACCAGCCAGCAGCCCCCTGCGTGGCCAGCAGCCCCGCACCCTGCCTGCATGGCACTGGGTTGCACAGCAGCGGCTCATCTGTGGCCCCGGCCCTGCAGTGGCTCTCACCGCAGGTGTAGGACACTCGTAGCTGTTTCTTTGTGCCAGGGAGGCACGGATCCCCAAAAGTGGCCTGGTCAGCAGCCACTGTGCAGTTCCCCCTGCGGTGGCACTTCCTGGAGACCCTCCGCAGGGCATCCGGAGCCAAGCACTCTGCAAAGACACAGGGCATGGACCTGTGGGCAGACCTGCCTGCCCCTGCCTGTGGGGCACTGAGGGGCACAGGAGCAGCCCAATGCCATACTTGTGCCGTGCTCTCTGCCCGGCTTCTGTCCCTATTTCTCTGGCTCGACTCATTCTGGCGTACCCATATGCGGTCCTGCAGTGTTCAGGGCGTCGCACTCCGGTTTGCCCCGCAGGAATCGTCCGTAATTGGCAGAGTAAATGGCCAGCACGGATTTTGGCCGGCACTGCAGCCTCAGCTTGTCATTCTCACACACAGTCTTGACCCGATGGTTCCCTGGGGAGTGACAGCGCGGAGTGTCCCACTGCATCCCAAGCCACCTGCAGCCCCCCTCTCTCAGCCCAGCCACGGGTGTGAGACCTACCACAGGCAGTGCTGCAGGAGGGCCGCAAGGCGCTGGAGCATCTCAGCTCCCTCCTCTGCCCTTCCCAAGCAGCTGAGGCTGGGGAGAGGCCATCGCAGCATTGCCCAGACCCTGCTCCACCTTACCTGGCCGGCACTTGTAGGAAGCGATGAGGTACTTGTGTGTGCCCGGGCACGGGTCTGGCCCAAACACTTGGCTGTGCACTGAGAACTGGCACCACTGCTGGTCCTGACACTCAGCCAGCAGCTTCTGGAGAGCAAAGCAGGACAGACAAAAAGGCAGGCGAGGAGTCCTGAGGCTGCTCTCGCTGCCTTGATGCCACCACCAGACTCAGATAAACAGCTTCTCCCCCCGCAGAGGTGTCCCACGGCTGCTCCCACCCCGAGCCACAGCCTCCCTGCTCCTCGTGTTGGGTCCTGAACCAGCCCCCTGCACCCGCACAGAGCTGTGCGCCAGTGCTGCACCGTGCGACGGGTGTGCAACATGGGCAGCGCGCACCGTAACACAGCCCTGTGCAACACCCGTGCACCCTGACGCGGCTCCGTGTAATGCACGCGTGCGGCCACCAGATGTCTCGGGCACCGGGTGCCCTTTGCCGTTGCCCACCCGGTGGCTCTGGGCTCTGGCAGCCCACGGCGCCGTTGTGCCGGCCCCTAGCATCCCCCCGGGAAGTGGATTGCCCTGCAGCTGAGATCCCACCACCCGCGATGATGGAGCTCCTGTCTGTCTCTTTGGTCTCCAAACATCTCTGCTGGGTCATATCCTCCATCCTGTGCTTGACACACAAGCCTGGGGGACCCTGCAGGATGATTTGTGTGGCTGACATGGTCCAGCTCGGCCCTTGCAGAGCTCCTGGGGCATGCAGGATGCCAGAAGGGGATCTGCAACTGGAGCAGGACAGGGCAGCAAAGCCTCACGAGCTCCTAGAGCAGGGAACTGGCCCCTCAGCTCTTGTTCCTTTTCTCAAACTCCACGTTCCCCTTCTGACGGGCAGGTGCATGCAGCTGGGTTTGCTGCAGTTTTGCAGGTCCCAGCTCTAGCAAGGAGCTGGAACTGGATCAGAAAAGCAGCACGTGAAACCATGTTCCCATCGAGGGACCCTCCTGCTGCCCCCTCCCCATGTCCTGCCCGCCTTCCCTTCATGTGCCAGCTACTGCCAGCCACAGACCCTCCTTTGGGCCTCCTTCATGAACCTGCTTCCGGGGCCCTGCCAGCAGGACAAGTGCTTCTCTTGGTCTGGGAAGAGCCTGACTCTGTGCTGACCCCTCCTGAGCCTGTCCCGTGTCCCCAGCCTGCCACCCAACTGCCAGGAGCCAGCCCAGCTGCCAGGGCTGCATTCTGCTGCATTCTGCTGCATCCTGCTAAATCCTGCGGGATTACTCCAGAAGCCAACTTAGGACAGAGCACAGCCTCCTGCCTGCCCCGCGACACACTGCAGAAGGTCTTGTCCACCCTCTTCTCCCAAAAACCCTCCCAGGAAAGGAACCCACATGTGAATCCCGATGCCGATGGCAGCAGCCTCCCTTGGGGCACAGCTGCCCAGCCAAAGCAGGCAGCCCGGTGACCCAGGGAAGAAGCGGCGTCGGTCCCGGTCCCCAAGACCCTGCCCTTACCAGGTGGGCCGTGGCGGACACGCACTCGGTGCTCTCCTGGGAAGCATTGCCAGGGCTGGGGCAGAGGTTGGGGCTGGGCACGCGACGCCCGTAGAAGGCTCCGAGGATGCTGATGGTGGTCCTGCGAGGGCAGACAATGAGCAGCTGCTCCCCGTCGCAGGTGTGCGTGGTGTGGTTCCTCAGCACCTTGTGCAGGTACCCTGAGGGGGGAGAGCATGGTGACGTTTGCCAGAGGGATGCTGGAGCTCAGTGGTGGTGGTGCTGTGCTCCTGGCAGCTAGTGGCAGTGGGGACACCCTGGGCTGGGAGCTTATGGGGCAAACAGGAGCAGGATGGATTCGCAGCAAATCTCACATCCAGCATTGCAGCCAAGGGGCTGGAAAGCAGCATGGAGAAGCCGAGCTGGTTAGCAAAGGGAAGTGAAAGCTGGAGGCAGGACGACAGGTCAGGAAAAACGAGTACGGAAGAATCCCATGAGAAGTAGTCAAAGGTTTAGAGAAAATCAGGTTAGATATGGAGACATGGGGAAAATTGAGCAAGGATGAGCCAGAGATGATCACCCAGAGATTATTGCCAGAGCAGGGAGAGGAGGATGCTTTCTGTGACATGATGTCAAGCCATGGGCTGGATCAGGGAAGGGTCCAGCGGCCACTGCAAGCTCCCACAGTTGGCTGGGTCGGTGTGAATGAGTGTGGGCCACTAAGTCATCCTCTGACCCCAGCTGATGCTGGGTCTCTGCCAGAGAAGCCCAGTGCACTGTTGCCAGCCATTCCCAGTCCATGGCCTTTTCAATGAGAACTGGCCCCTTCTCTCCGTGAATTCTCCCTTCTAATCTTGCCTAGTTTGTGTCACAGACCCCAGTCCTCAGCTGTGAAGTCCTCGGAGGGACTCGCATCCCAGCCCCGTGCTGGGGTCCATGGCAGGACACGCACCCCAACCCCAGCCCGCAGTGTGTCAAACTCCCCCAGACCAACACAAGGAGGTGGGAGCTCCAGCATCCAGCCCCATGCTTCTCCCGCTGTCCCTCTGCAAACCGGTGCCAGGCTCAGCTGCACAAAGGGCCCCTTTCACCTCCCTTGCTGCCATGAACCCTCTGTCCCCTGCAGCTGGCATCCTGCCCCAGGAGGAGCCAGGGATGCGGCTGGGAGCTGCTGGGAGTTAATCGGGGTTAATCTTTCTCCTTGCAAACGTGGGATAAGCAAGGGGAAGGGCCGCAGCCCTGCACAGGAGAGCCCTTGCCTGCTCCTCTGAGTGATGGAGGAGAGAGGAGGGGAGAGGCAGAGGAGGGTGGATGGGAGCAGACAAGCTGTCTTAGCCTTGTCAGAGCTCCTGTGAGATGCAAAGATGCTCCATGGAGGGCACATGAGAGCAGGATCAGCCCCTTGGGGTGCAGTGCCCAAATGGAAGGGGGCAGGACAAGCCCTGTCCTGCACTTCTCCTCTAGTCGCCCCACATCACGGGCTGCTGTGGGCCTTGAGGCACAGGGGCCCTGCCCAGGACCCTGCTGGCCCCGTCTCCTTCCTCTGCACCTGTGGAAGCAGCAGCTCCATGCTCACAGCAGCAGCCAGGCTCTTGAGCAGGCTCCAGAGCTGCCCGGCTTCTGCCTGGCACCACCTCCAGCCCCGCCTGCCCATGACTGAGGCGGCTGGTGGCCGGACAGCCAGGGCACGGTGGGCTGAGGGACATGGGCGAGGAACAGGAGGAGAAACGAGTTTTCCCAAATCCAGCCTGCCCTGCAGCAGGGCACCCTCCTCTGCTGCTCCATCGCACTGCTTTGGGGCAGTGAGCACTTGTGAAGATGGTTTTTTCAGGTGAAGCCATGGCGAGGAAGCTGCAGGCAGACTGTGAATAATTCCAACGCAGCTGACTCAGTCCCTGCTGGTGCGGCTGTGCCGTCAGCTCTGCCCAGATGAAATCACATCCTCTTCCTACTCCTCCTCTTTCTCGGCACCTGCGCTGCCTCTCAGCGGCTCTGTGCTGGGCTCTCGGGTGTGAAGTGTTGCAGGGCTGGTTCCTGCCTGCACCATCCTGACTATCCTAAGTGCTGTGGCACAAAAGATCCCAAAATTCTGCCTTGGCTACCAGTGCTGGCCTTGGGGAGAGGGTCTGGCTGTGCCCTGTGGCAGTGCACCTTGCAGCCCCCTCCTCATGGGCAGCTCTGGATGGGTACCACAGCCACCAGCTCCAGACAGGAACTGGGTAGAGCTTCAGCCCATCTCTGCCCTCACTTTTGCAGAGCAACAAAGGCTTGCAGGGAAGCCCTGGCTGCTCCAGGAGTCTTCAGCTTCACACACCACCCAAGGCCATGAGCATCATGTCTGTGCACGGGGGGCTCAGGAAAGCTTGGGGACTGCCTTAAGATTTGGTGTTTTGCATTTCTCCCTCCAAAGGGAGCGCAGCAGCAGCAGTGCAGGAAGCGGCCCCCTCACTCACAGCAGGGCTGTGGGACACATACAGGGTGTTTTTAGACCTAACCCTGCCTTGGTGAGGATACGAAACTCCAATTTCTTTTTGCAAACTTCCTCTGGCCTTCACCAGTTGATGCCTCACTTGTTGTCCCAACCCCACCAACCCGCTGTTGCCTCACCCGCCCCTCGCACTGTCCCCAGCATCCCTCATCACCCTGCCTGTGCCCCAACTCACCGGAGAGCTCCGGGCTAGCCTCCAGCCCCGCGGCCAGGCAGAGGAGGACCAGGGCTGCTGCTGGCCCCACCAGCCTGGCCATGGCACAAGTGCTGCCGGCTGCAGCGCGGTCACAGTGGCGGCTGGCGCCAGGCAGGCAGTGCAGGGACAATGGCTCGCTTCTGTGCCCTGCCCAAGCGCTGCAGCCGGGCGGGAGCCTCTGTGCCTGCTCTGTGTGAGCTGCCAGGGAGAGGGGCTGCTCCGGACAGCTGGGGCACGCTCAGCACAGGGACCCCCCCCCCCGCGGGGAGGGACAGAGGGACGTGTTCCCAGAGGCGCAAGCGATGCTGTGCCTTGGCACCAGTGTCGCTGGCAGCCAGCAGCTCCTTCCTGCCTGCCTTTGTTCCCCCACAGGGGCTTGGTGACGTTTCCAATGTGCCTCCTGGTTTTGCACGGACATGGGGAGGCAGAAGTCCGGATGCACGTGTGCCATAATCTCCATCTCGGCTTTCTGAGGAGGAAGGGAAGGACTGCCCAAGTGCCTTCGGAGGCGGCTGCTCCTATGGAAAGGGCAAACACCCTCCCTGCAAAACCCACTGCGGGCAGGGGCCTCTTCGCTGCTGCCCTTCTTCCCCCACAGCCTCTGCAGGGCCAGATGTCGGGCACTCCGACATCCCACGAGGAGCGCACCGGGCCATGCCCCACACCACAGCAGTTAAACCCCTGCCCGCTGCCTCAGCTGTTCGCTTGGGGGGACGTGTCTGGCTGAGGTCAGCCGCAAGCAGCAGCTGGCAGTGCCAGGAGCCCACGCGTCTCCCGCAGGCTCAGCACGCCTTGGGCTGGGGCAGCAGCAGAGACCAGCATACATCACCCAGTGGTCCATAGCAGGGTGCGGGCAGTGGGATGGGCGCTGGGGGTGCTGCCGTGGCCCCACTTGGTGCTCGCAGTGCCATTATTTCATCCCTCTCGCTCACTGAAAAGTTTCCTGTCCCATCAGGCAGAGTGTCAAGTCCTCCAAACTTCTGCCCCCTGCTTCGATGGGGCAGAGAGGAAAATACCTCCCAGCTACCTTCTCCCTGTGCAGCCCTCGGTGTAAGCACTGCTCTGGGCTGCACAGCAGGACCAGGGAGAAACATCTCCCTTAGGAAGACTCCCCTGGGATCCTGTACAATCCTTTCCCAGCCCGACTGCTTCGGGTGGACACTTTCTTATCAGGGTTTGATGATTTTTAGGAAAGCCTGAGCTTACCCAAGCTGGGGCGGGTGTGTGGAGAGGGGGCTGAATTGGGATCCCCATTTCGTGCAAAGCTCGGTACCAGTTACAGGGTCCCAAGGCGTGAGACAGGACTTGCCCAAGAGAGGAGCTAAGCTTGTGGCTGCTGGGTAGCCGCCTCCACTGGGCCCACAGCCAGGATGATCTGACGGCAAATGCTTCCCTCCCATCCTGGGAAGGAAAGCAAGCCAGTCATCCTTCCTGTGACACAGCCCAAATTCCAGGAACGGGGGGGGCCCTGGTGGGGGTCAGCCCTGGATACATCCCATGGTCTTGCCATGCACCGCCCTGGCTGGCCTGCTGCCAGCAGCTCTCTGGGGTTCCCCCTGAGCTCTCCTCTGCTGCTCTGCAGCCCTGCTGAGGCCTGCACCCGGCTCCTTCTAACCAGGGGTGCTCAGAGGAGCCCGCCCTGGTGGTGCTGGGCAGGCAGGGGAGCTGTGCCCTCGGGGAGGCAGTGGGAAGGTGCCAGCTCGGTTCACCCCAAAGAGACGAAGAAGCAGCAAGACCTGGACTCTGGTGTCTGGGCACAAGGGCAGGAGAATGGTGAAGGGGCAAGACCAGAGCAGAGCAGCACGAGGAGTGATGGGAGAGATGCTTCCCCTGCAAACCCAGCTGGAAAGGAGATGATGGCAGCGGTGCCGGGGCTGCCAGCTCAGGGCTCTGAAGCACCAGAGCAGCGGCTGGGCTGGTGAGATAGGGTGGAAGGGGACCCATGAATGTGTCCAGATAGACCCGTGCTGAGTCACAGCTGGGAGGCCTCACAGCTTCCCCCTCCCCGGCGGCAGGTCCCAGCAGGCGCACACCCCATTGCTCCTCCCCACTTCAAAAGGAAGGAAAGGGCAAGCCCTGGCCCTCCGTGAGCGGGTGCGAGCGCAGCTGAGGTGCTCCAGCCCTCAGCTCTCTGAAAGCCTTCCCTGCTGGCGCTCCACAGAGGACAGACCAACTCAGTACAGCAGTGAGCGATCCCTCTGCACGCCGCTGGGATGGAGAGTCGGCAGCACAGCGCCACCGAGGAGCCTGAGATTGAGCTGTTTGTGAAGGTGGGTCCCCGGTGGGACGGTTGCTCTTCGGCAGTTCCCTGCAGGCTCATCCTCACCAGGCTCCAGCTGGGTGTGGGTGGTGGGAATTCGGGGGCGTCTTTACGTCTTGGGAGGCTGGAGATGGGAACCAAGTTTGGGATCACTGGCCACGAAGGCAGCTGAGTGGGTGCCCAGGGGAGGGGACCCGGTGCAGGCACCAGTGGGTGTCACACTAGCATCCTGCAGGATGCCCCAGTCTTGTACCCGGGGAGCAGCGCTGCTGGCAGCTAGTGTGACAGGGGAGTGGGCACACGCACGCCTCTCGCTCCCAGATAAGAGGAGCCCCCACAGGGGAGCAGCGAGTGGCAGTGTTGAGCAGCCGCCTCAGCTTCTCCTGTGGGCCAGGGCTGCAAAGGGGAGCCAGTGGGTGCCCACAGTGGGAGGGATGGGGTGGCCTCACAGAGCAGGTCAGAGGGTTACTCACTGGAAATGGAGTTTTTCCCTGTTCAGTAATTTTCTGAACACTTCTCCAGGAACATTTTAACACTCGAGTTTGAAATATCCACAGTGGCCATGTGGTGTGAAGGAAAAGAGGAGTCAACGCTGCTGGCTGGTATCCACATGTGCCAGCAGCGATGCCAGTGGGGCCCCAGGACACTGTCAATTGGCAGTGGCCAAGGGGAGCGAAGCCTCCCTGTGCCACCACATGGAGGTTTCAAGGGCAGTTTCCCTGTAGCTACTTGTTTTGGTGGGCTCCGCTCCTCTCCCAGGGCAGGTCTGTGTCTGGAAGCACTGCAGCGCCTGGCCGGAGGCACCGGCATCCCCAGCACAGGCACCCGGCAGCACTGGGCACCGTGCAGTGCTCAGCTTGGGTAGCACTTGGGAATACGTGTTGGAAAGGATCACCTGAGACTCTGTGGGAGGAATGACCCCATCCCTTTGCCAAGACTGTGGCCACGGTCGTGCTTGCCAGGCACTGAGCTTGGCTGAGGCAGATCCAGACAAGTGTATTTTCTTGGTGAAGTAATTGGGGTCTTGAATTCCCTTCTTAGCACCGCTTGTTCCCAGGGGTGGCCGGGGAGAAGTGGAAAACGACACATGAGTTGACTGCAATGGCGGCTGCATGTTCCAGGGGCTTTCAGAGGGAAGGGAAACTGAAAACAAAGCAGCAGCGTCCTCAGTACTTCCCCTGTGCCTTAATTTAGCACAAAAAACCCCTTCTGGTAACCCTTTGTTACCAGACAAAGTGATGCTGTGCCTTCTCCTCCCATTCAGCACCCAGTTTTACCAAAGTCACCCGCCCATGCCATCATGCCTTGCACTTCATCTGGGCCAGGGTCTGTCCTGAGACAGCCATAAATCATCAGCGTGTGGCAGCCACACATCATCAGTGTGATAGCCATAAGTCACGGGGGCAGCCAGTGCTCCCACAGGCACCCACCCGCACGCTGCCCCTGCCTGGCTTTCACTCTGGCAAATGCTGCAGTTGACTTGGTGAGGACAGGGAGGGTGTGAAGCAGGTCCTGCATCACCTTTGGGTTGGGGCAGGAGGTCCCCAGAGGGCTGGCAATTTTTTGCCCTGCCGTAGTCCCGATGAGAGCATCGTCCTATGGCTGTGGGGCTCTCCCCGCCTAGAGGAACCTCTGCCCCCCAGCCTCACGAGGCATTTAGCTGTCCTAGGGCTGCTCCCTGGGCTTTGGAGTGGCTGCAGGAACCATGGGCAGGTCCTGGTGGGTGCTGAGCCCTTCGCAGTGCCTCAGGCATGCAGAGCTGCTCCCTCCTCCCACCGCATTTCATGCTGTTTCACTGAGGGGGAAACCACAGGAACTGCCAAGTAACTTTGGGTTTTGATGCAGCTTCATGAAGCCTCAGAGAGCTTGGGCTAGAAACTTACCCCTCCTTGGAGATGCTGTCCCAGCCCGTGCTGGGTTTATCCATCATCTGGAGGGGAAAAGAGTGAGGAAGGTCAGCCTGGGGGCTGCTGGCTCTGCACCCCGGCCCCTGCTGCAGCCTGGGGCGGAGGGGGTGAGCAGGGGCAGAGGCTTTGCAGAGGCGGAAGTGAAGGGCGATGACTTCCCCGCCATCGGTGAGGGGGAAGCTGCTGAGGAGGGACAGTGTGTGGCTTTGAGTGTCCCTAGCCCCTCTCCCCGAGTGCCCTGGCTCCCAGTGCTCTCCCCATGGCAGAGTGCCCGGCTCTGGTGCCAGCAGGGAGCCCCTGTGGCTGTGCTCCCTTGCAGGACAGCCAATACACAACCTTATCCCTTACTGAAGGAGCCTGTTGGTTATAAGCTGACCCGGGAGACTCCCAGGCGGCAGCTTCCCAGGAGTGATTCTTATTAATAGCCAACAAAAGGCCTCCTGCATGAATTCAGCTTCACTTCTGGGTATATCCCAGAATCTGTTTCTTAGTTCCCATTTCCTTTCTCAGGAGCATCATTTCAGGACAGCTGAGCATAGGAAACGCTGGTTAAGAAGTAATTTTCATTCCCCTGAAAGGACTAGAAGGTGTTGGCATGGTGGAAAAGAGGACACCACCTCCAGCGGAGCCCTCAGAGTGTTGGGGGGTTGGTTTGATCAGTTTAGCATCTCCCGTAGTGCGAGTTTGAGGCTGGTGAGTCTATCCTGGAGAAGCCAAGCACTCCCAGCTTTCCACGGGTATGGGCAGTCCACAGGTTTCCGTAGGTATGGGCAGGTGACTCGTGGCAGTTACCTCCAGCCCAGCAGAGCCAGGCGCAGGTCTCCACATCTTTGCTAATGGAGCATCCTCAGCCTGCCTGCCTTTGGGGCCCCAGTGAGGTGCAAGCTCTGGAGCAACCTCTAGCTGCCCAACCTGGACATTACTGCTGCTGCTTGACTTCTGCACCCCAGATCCTCCCAGCTCCCATCGCACCCCTGCTCGGCCCCAGCGCTTCAGCTCCCTGGCTGACCTCGAGGCTCAGCGCAGAGCCAGGGGTTGTGCCGCCCGCCAGGGTGCCATGGGAGCAGCATCCCTTGTGAAGGAGCTGGCGTGGCTGCACTGCTCCTCCAGCCACCAGCAGGATACCACACACACATGATGTAGGGCTGTGCTTCATGTGCAGCTGAGGAACTGCCAAATGCTCTTAAAGAAGTCGGGTTTCCTGTGAGCCATTTTACTAACTTCCCTCAGCAGCGTCTGTACCCATTTTCATGCACTGGGGGTGGGGGGTAGGGATGGGGCGGAAGAGGGAACGTGCCCCATTCATCTTAGCCAAACTCCTAAGGAGTCTCAATCCTTTTTGCAAAGGGTATTTTCAGCTGCTGCATAGCAAGGAAATGGGCTTTGCTCTACCTGCTGCTGCTTTCCCTTAGGATTGCCTAGTGGGCATCATCTGGGTGAGAGGCTGATGAGGGAGCCCTGCTGGGACACAGGCAGGTTGTCCAAGCTCCTTGCTTCCCCACTGCTGTTTGACCCCATCCTGGTCACAGAGCAGCCCCTTGAGCACTGAGATGCTGCAGCTGTGTCCACGCAGAGGGGTTGAAAGGGACTGTCTGCACATGACCAAAGCTTTAGGAGCTAACACATGGCTCCCTTCCCCACTGATGCTGCATGGGATGCCAGCACAGATCCACCATTGCTCAGTCCTGCCACCCCTAGCCCTTTTGTCCTGAGGCCCAGGAGGCTGCTTGGGTGGTTCTTGGCCATTATCAACACCGGGGAAATCACGCCTGGGTTTGTTATACGCACACAGAACTGGAGGCAGACACTAACAGCACATGAAAACAAACTGCTCTTTTCCTGGCAAACATGAGCACATTTCCCTTCTCACCGCCCTCTCCAGCCTGGCCTCCCGGCCAAGCGGACCCTCCCTTCCTCCCCATCCACCAGCAGTCGCTCTCCACCTCCTTCCCCTGCCTCCTCCTTCTCCTCCTGGCTTTATCTCACGTTTCTGGGAAGGATCTGACCCCAGGCATCCTGAGGATGCTCTCTGATCTTCCCAGTGGCAGCAGGGCCATGGCTCAGAGGAGCGATCCTGCAGCCAAGTGAGCCCTGGCGTTGGGCTGGGTCCCTGCAGCATGCGGTGCCAGGGTGCCGGTCCGGTCCTCTGTATGCCTTCCTCCCAAGACCGGCTCCAGAGGCTCTCCACCTCCAGGCATTCCACCAGAGCCCAGCCCGGGCACTAAATCCCCGTTTCTCTGCTTCCCCTCCAGGCTGGTCTGGATGGAGAGAACATCGGGAACTGCCCCTTCTGCCAGCGCCTTTTCATGGTGCTGTGGCTGAAAGGGGTCAAGTTCAACGTCACCACAGTGGACATGACCAGGTGAGCAGCTCCACGGCCCAGCCCTGGGCCAGCAGTGGGACGAGACACCCCGGCTCAGCTCCATTCCTCCTGCCCTGGAGCCAGCATGCCAGAGGGATGGGGTGATGGTCCCCACCATGGGGTGCCACAGGGGGGCCAGCATAGAGCTCCAGCCACGTGCCAACCTGTGTGTGGCACAGGAACCCCTGTGCTCTGGCTGCGGGTACAAGCCTGAGGTGCTGCAGGGCAGACTGAGAGGCTGGCGAGTTCTTCTCAGCCCCCCAAACCCAGCGGCACATGAAAGTGGGGATGCTCCCAGTACTTGCCCCCAAACACAGCCCCACCTCAGCCTGGCCCGTTTACCATGGGGAGGCCACAGGCACTGAGCCCGCTTGTTTCCTCCACTCCAGGAAACCTGAAGAGTTGAAGGACTTAGCACCGGGCACTAACCCACCCTTCTTGCTGTTCAACAAGGAGCTGAAAACAGACTTCATCAAGATTGAGGAGTTCCTAGAGCAGACCCTGGGCCCACCCATGTAACCTCAAGCTCCCTCCTTCCCCTCTGGGGCTGCTGGGAATGCCGCAGCATTGTGTAGTGCTGGGCAGATTGGGAAACCGAGGCAGGGTGCTGGGTTTGCACCCAGGGCAATGCACGACAGGGCTGGCTCCCAACCAGCACCCGGCACCCGGCTCCGCAGGGATGCGGATGGCAGCGTTGCGGGGCTGAGCCCCCTGGGGAAGGCAGCGGGTTGGGCTGTGAGGGGAGGGGTCTGGGATGGGCTGGAATGGAAAACAATGGGAGGAAACGCTTGGGTCCCTTGGCACACAGGGCATAACTCACCTGGGAACCACAGGGCTGAATCCTGCATTGATCCTCGCCTGCACTGACACAAGTGTATCTTTGAAGGTATCCACGCCTCAGCCCCAAGTACAAGGAGTCCTTCGATGTGGGGAGCGACATCTTTGCCAAGTTCTCAGCATACGTCAAGAACTCACGCAAGGAAGCGAATATCAGTAAGAAATGCCATGATCTGCCTTGCTGGGTGGGGAGATGCTTTTGTCTGCATCTGGGCGAGGTTAACCTGCAGGTGAGGGGTCCCGCTGCCTTCCCCACCAAAGCCTCCCTGGTGAGCAGAGGAGCGGGCAGGAAGGACGAAGGCAGCCCTGTGCTCCATGGGGCTGATGGCCCTGTGTGCAGGCGCTGGGGAGAGGAGTGTGGGGTGATGCTGGTGGGGTCCCCTGGGAGCAGAGGCTCTGGCCAGGGTGCAGCGGTGTGCAGCACCAGTGTGGCCCTGCGGGCTCAGCCCACGGCACTGGCTCACGGCGCCTGTGCCCCCGTGCACCCAGGTTTCGAGAAGGCGCTGCTACGGGAGTTCCAGCGCCTGGATGTTTACCTGAACACGCCTCTCCCCCACGAGATCGACCAGGACAGTGTGGAAGATGTCACCGTCTCCAAGAGGAGATTTCTGGATGGAGACCACCTGACACTGGCTGACTGCAACCTCCTGCCCAAACTGCATATCATCAAGGTAATGGCACAGTCCTGGGGCTGCAGTGGGGATACCCACCCCAAGGGGGTGACGAGGTGGGGGGATGCAAACAGGAGCTGAGGCTCCTGTATTTGTCCCAGAGAGCGAATCTTCCCCAGGCCTGTGAAGTCTCAGCCGCCTTCTCTCTTCTCCTCTCCAGATTGCAGCCAAAAAGTACCGCAACTTTGAGATCCCAGCGGACATGACGGGCGTGTGGCGCTACCTCACCAACGCATACGCCTGCGACGAGTTCAGCCACACGTGTCCTGCGGATGAGGAGATTGAGCACACCTATGCCAGCGTGGCCAGGAAGATGACCTAACCCACGGGGGGCACCCGCCTCCCTCCGTGAGGCAGGGACCAGAGGGGGCTCACGGCACCGCTGCCCCCCGCCTTTCTGAATAGTGCCTTGCTTCACATCGCTGCTCCTCCCGCTCCTCCGGCACAGACCCATGCCCGCGCAGCCACAGCACAACCGCATCCCTGCTCCCCGAAAATGGGCCTCATGGCCTGTGCCCACATGTCACGAGAAAAGTGGAGCGCTCACCTGCCACAGCAGCACTGCATGGAAGAGCAGCTGAGAGACTTCCCCCATGGCTGGGCCAGCTCTGCCTCTCCATCCGCTGCTGGAGCTGCTTTGCCAGCCCTGCGCTGCCCCAGCCACACCATATGCTTAGGAAGAGGTGTCCCGGGATCCCAGCACACCTCCTGGGCTGGAGCTGTTTGAGCTCGCCTGGTCACTCATCTGCACAGCAACCTACAGCCTGCATTTGGGCAAGCCCTCTCTTCCACCACAGCATCCAAGCTCCATCTGAAGAACCAAAAGGCTCCGTCCTCAGTAGTTTGTTGCAGTGACACATTGTTCTCACTGCTCAGGAGTCCTAACATGCATCCTACTGCCCATTAGGATATGGGGGCAGGAGGATGGTGCCCGGTGTGAAAGTGCCAGGACCTCTTGTGGGAGGGAAGGGGGGTGCAGAGGCATGCAAAGGGCTGAGGATGGAGGGCTGAGGACCGGGGCATCCCTCCCCTGTGTGCCAGAACCCAGGGCCATGTGCTGCTTGCTTCAAGGTCCCATGTGGCTCCTACGAGCTAAGAAACCTCTCCCTGCCTTGCAAGACGCTGCAGGAGATGCAGCCATGTGCTGATGTAGCTCCACCTCAGTCCCCACCAGCACGTCAGGTGCCTGACTGGGAGATGAGGCACACAGGGTATGGAATCCATCTGGTTTCCACATCCTGCTACCGGACAGCCCAAGAGGCAAAAGCTGCTGAACAGAGCGCTGTGTCTGCAGGAGACATGGCGGCAGGTTTGGTGCTCCCTGGCTCAGCACTGTGCCTTCCTGTCCAGCATCGCTGATGCAAGAGGAATTAAAGCTGCTCTGCACAGCCCCGACACCCCATCCTCCCCATCCAAGACCCTCAGCTCCCCCAGGGCTCCTGCCGGTGCCTGTGAGCTCAGCCAGCCTGCCCCCCCAGCCAGCCTGTGGGCAAAACAATACTGTACAGTGAGCACGGTGGGTCCTGCGAGGCTGTGGCAGAACCCCTCCGGCCCTCGCTGCCACTTCCCTCTTTGCACTAAAAGGTGTGTCCTTGCAAGCCTGCCTTTCATAGCACTGGGTTTGGGGACTGGTTTTGTTCTTAACGAGGTTTGGTTTGTTTGGGTTTTTTAATCTAAGAACAGCAATAAACTTTATTTTAATACGCCTCGCTTGTGTAGCATCAGCGCGAGAGCTGCAGCCAACGGGCACGGAGGATGCTGAGCGGGGAAACCCTGTCCCATGGGAGAGATGTCCCTGCGCAGGGCCTGTGCACGGACATGGGCCCTTGCCCTGCACATGGTGGTGGGAGGATGCAGGGAATAAGTAATCACAGGATGCTGCTCTGGCGTGAGGGGTTTATTCAGCTCCTGCCGGCAGCTGGCACGTCCCTGCCAGGCCATGGTGGCAGCTCTGCCTTGCTGGAGGGTCGCTTTATGGGAGAAGCACTGTCCCACACCCTGGATCTTCATGGCACTCTTCCGCTGCCCCACGACACCCCTCCTCTGCTGCAGACCCTCTCCCCTTTCCCCACAGGGGACTGGAGCCCTTTCACAGCTCAGTGCAATCAGCCCACCACGGGTGCAGGGTCATGTGCGGATGGAAGGCATTGGGATCGCGGTGGCAGGATGCGGCCGGCAGAGCTCCTCCTGAACCCCTCACTTGGTGACACAGTATTTCCACAAGCAAGCTGGGGAGAAAGGAAAAGACACCCATGCAAGGGGATGCTGCAGCGCTTGGCTACAGCTGGAAAGTTTAAAGGAAGGGAGATGTCCATCTCTTCTCCTAGGCTCTCTGGCTCTGAAGTCAGTTCTAGGAGCACAGCCTGGGAGCTGAATGCCTCAGTTCACACCACGGGTACCTTTTACCCCAAGTCATGAGCATCTCCACGCCAAGCCCGGCCCCTGCTTGCCACAGCCTCTTTGCAGGTTGTCTTGGGTTCAGCTTAAACCACAACACAGGTCAGTGCAAGTGGGCTGGATCCCAGGACCCGCTGGGCACTCACCTCTCTTGCTGGACTGGGGGGGGGCCTGGTCTGTCTGGGCAAATCCCTGGCTCTGGAGATCACCCACAGCCACCATCTTCCAGAGGAATGCATCAAGGTCTTCACCCTGCTGTGGCACAGCAGCCCCATCACCCGTGTACAGTGCCCATGTGCCAAAAGCAGCCCCCAAGCCCTGTCCGCTCACTGCTAGACCAGTGAGGGAAGCAGCATCAGCCCCCGAGCAGGATGGCCTCAGTTCCCAGTGATGGCCAGCAGGGATGGAGTCTGCTGCGACCAGTGGTGAGCCGGCCCAAGGGAGTCCCCTGCCCAGCAGTGTCCCCCTGGGCTGCACCCAGGCCATAGGGGCGCCTCCACTCACCAAGGGTCTGGGGACATCCTCCTGGAGAGCGCGTTTCTCTCCTGAAAACAATAAAAACCAGTGCTGTGAGCACAGAGGGGCTGTGGGTGCAGGGCTGGGGGCAGGGGCCAGGGGAGAAAGGACATGGCATCACTGCCTGCTCCTCTCCATCTCCCCTGGGGGATGTAGCCTGCAGCACTCCTTCCTCCTGGATGCAGCCCCTTCCCTATCCAAGACCATCCTGGTGCCCCCACACCAGCCCCATCCATGGGTCCATCTCACCGTGAGCTCTGGGACTCACCGCTGCCACGAGCTGCTCTGTGGTCATGGCTCGCTCCTTCCCCCAGTGCAGGCAGAGCCTGGTTCAGGTTCCTGAATGGCCGGAGTCCTGCTGCAGGCTTGCTCTCAGCCATGAAGCCACCTGCACTGTCAGCCAGGCTAAAATCCATCGGCATGAGGTCTGGGTTGAATGGGGAGACAGTGACAAGGACAAAGCGGCTCATTGGAGGTAGGCTTGTTCCCCAGGCGGTGGGATGCAGAGATGCAGAGCCTGAGTGTAGTCTGCAGGTCCCAGGAATGGCAGGCAGGTTGTTTGAGGGGGACTAGGGCGCATCCCTTCGCCCGGCCACGCGTACCAGCCCAGGCTAGGAGCCAGGGCGCTGCCCATGGCACTGTGAGCATGGCCTCAGCAGAGGGGACGGATTGCCTCCCTCGCCCTGCAGTGATGCTCCTCCTAATGCAGCCCAGGACACTGTTGACTACCTTTCCTGCAAGGGCACATTGCTGTCTTGTCAACTTGGCATCGACCAGACAGCCCTGGCATGTGCTGGTGTCTGGGGTTGTTCCTCCTCAGGGGCAAGACTCAGCATTTCTCCCTGCTGAACAGCACAAGGTCCTTCTCAGCCCACGTCTCCAGCCTATCCAAGTTCCTTGGGACAGCAGCATGACCCTGTGGTGTTATCGGCCACTTCTCCTAGCTCTGTGCCAACTGCTGAGGGTGCACTCTACCCCATGGTCCATCATTAACATCTTAATGAAGATGCTAAACACAATCATTCCTCATACCAACCCTCAGGATGCACCACCGGTGACTGGCCTCCAGCTGGACTTCATGTCATGGATCACAGCCACCTTTCAACCCCACTTATCTAACCTGGGCTTTGCTACCTGACCTGTGAGGACGCTGTGAGAGGCAGCACCAGCAGCCAAGGCACACAGCACCCACTGCCTGGCACTGCCTCCAGCATGGCTGCAGCAGGCAGGCGGAGAAGGTGCCCATCAGCCACCAACATCCCCCCTGCCACTAAAGTCCCTTCTAAGGGCAGCTCTGAGTACCCCAGCCCAGCCTCGCTTAGCCGGGGAGGGTTGAGCCCAGACCCCGGTGTCCCAGGTAGCACCTCAGGTGAGCACAAGCAGGAATCTCCCCTGGGTGAGTCTGTCCCAAGGCAGTCTCTCTGTGCTGCTCTGAGGAGAGGGATAATTTAAGGTCACCACAAAACCAGGCGTTAGGCACATGGCTATGACTCAGGCAACAAGTCCCTTGCTGTCTGAGTGTATTTAACTGGAAAGCAGCTGGTGTGTCGGGGCTTTCCAGCATCTTACCCTTTGAGCCATCCCTCCTCCAGTGCCCGCCTGTGCACAGCCCGCGGGAAGCTTCTCCAAGCTCCAGGAGCTGAGCAATCCCAAGCGCTTGGCCTTGAATTCCCTTTGCCTCAGACATGTGGTCAAGTTGCTGAAGCTCTGGAAGTCCCCGTGAGTCAGCCAAGGGCAGCTCCTGTGCAGGCACCCTGGGCAGGCTCCAGGGCCACTTGCACAAGCAGATCATGGGCCTGAGGTCACACTGTCCTTCGGGACTCAAGCTCTGCCCAAGCTGCAGCGAAGCCCCAGCACATGCTGCAGCCAGCCAGTGTCATGGCACCAGGTCCCACTGCTGGTGGGGAGGCTGGTACCAGCCCTGTGACATGAGTAGAGCTCACGCCAGCTCAGGCCCTCCCAGGCCACCCAGTGTGCGCCACTTGCTCTGCACATGAGCTGCAGTTCCCTCATCTCCTGTTCTTCTGACACCCAATCTCCTGTAGGACGTCAGAAGAACACCGAGCCCAGAGGATGCTTTTTACCCTCCCGGCTGGCTGATCTCCAGGGAAACGTTGTCTGCCACCCCAGAGTACCTGAACACACCACTCAAACTCTGCTGTCCACAGATCACAACAGCCAACACAGTCCCTTGGGTACAGGATGGTCTTCTGTCCAACCTGGTCACACTAGGAATGGGTTTAACCCTGCTGGCCATACACTGCTGCTAAGAGCACTGGGGAAACACCTTCCCAGGTCAGAAGGTCTTTCTGCCCAGAGGAAGAAGTGGGAAGCTGCGCTGCTGTGCATGTCTGCAGAAGCCAAGCCTCCATGAAACACCAGATAGGAGCCAGCGTTCAGTGCCAGCCGCAATGTGGTGCACAGGGACAAACCTCATCTGGCTTTCAGGCACAAACACCCGGTTCAGGTGTCCTTACCTTGGGCTCTGTCGCTCTCAGGGTAGGCAGGGTAAGCGCTGCTGCAGCAAGCCTCCAGCAGTAGTGCCAAGGTGACAACCATCCTCTGGGGAGGCATCTCCTCTCCTTCTCCAAGCTTTTACCAGTTTCCTGGGAGCCTGCAAGTGGGGGAGTCGAGGTGGTTCTCTTTTATGTCCTCCGGCTCTCTGCAATCGATCTGCTCTCATCAGGTGGATTGCCTTTGCTGCTGGGCTGGCCATCCATCCTGATGACAGGGGATGACTGGCCCTGCTCTCCCCCCACTTCGATCTCTGCCACTCTCAAATGAGGATGTTTGATAAATGCTTGGCTGGGTTTTCAGAAGCTCCACTGCTTACCATGGCTGTGCTGTGCTGGGGGATGAAGTGCCATGGAAGGCTTAACTATGGACAGGTGGGGTCTGGAGGAGGATCAGAAGAGAAATGGGGCCAATATCTGGACAAAACATGTGGATCCACACTCTCTTTTTGCATGATCTTCTTCTCCAAGAGTTACCACGTTTCCTGCTCCCTTCACATCTCATGGCAACACGAGGGCAGTGCAAAGCCTTTGTCCACCCGGGCATCCTCAGTGGGTGCCCCAGTCCCTAATGACAGGACCCAGCAAGTGACAAGACTCATCCTCTGCAGCCAGCAGCTGTGGAGCAGCTCAGAGCCAGTGCTGGAGTCTGAGTAGTCTGGGCTTAAATACCCGTTTTTCTTTCTGAAAAAGAAAAGGGAGTCAGGGATGGAGGCCTTGCAGGCAGTGTCCCAAAGCAATGTCCATGAGGCGAGGTCATGAAAAATGGCTTTCCTGAGAGAATAATACAGAGAGAATAATGCATCCTTTCAAAAGACGCAGGTACAGAGGCAGACCCCATGTGCTCCACATGTCATCAGGCACCTGGCCCAGCTCTCCCATGTCCAGGTTTCTCCAGTTCCCATCTGAGACCCCATCTTATTCACAAGCTTCACTTTCAAATGATTCTATTAACAGCAAAGTGGAACTGATTCTAATGAAATCTCTGCCTAGAAGGCTTAATTCAGAGAAAGCCAGTGGAAACTGCTCTCTTTGGTGGCCTCAGCCAGGCCACCTTTGCTGTGACAGCAGCTTGCACCCTTGCTCATAAAATGCCGTACTTCCTGAGACCAGTGAGGAAGAGACTATCAATCAGACATAAGAGGATTTTAGGCTCTCAGGAGCTGAAAACCAACATTGGGTGTTATTCCTGGCAGAGCAGTTTGTTTAGTGTCCTTTCCTGTCCACATCAAGGCTGGGGCTCGGCCAGGCTGAGCAGTACCTGCTTCAGAGGTGCCACAAGGAAACACCTTTGAAATCTTGGTAGGAGATCCATGTTCCTCCATCTCTTGTGTTCTCTCCTTTTGTGGGGTGGGACATCACGGAGTCTTTCCTGTGGAAGATTGGAGAGGATGCTTGGGAACCTGAGCATCTGTCTGTTAACCATGAGGCTGACCACGGCGCTGCTGACCACAGAACAGGGACATGGGAGCATCTGCACGCCCAGGCGCAGGCTCTCATTCTTCACGGAGTGGTTGAAGGTGCATTGACAGATCATTACTTCTGGCTGCAAACCCCTGTCTGTCAGGCACGGATCAGACCGGGAGACAGATGAGGTGAAGCGTTCATCCATCCTGCCTGGGCGCACCGCTCAGCTGGGACTTTTCTCCTAACAGAAATCCATACCTAGCCTATTTTCTAGCTGCTTCCATCCCCTGGATGCCAGTTTCATGCCATGTAACAAAAAATCCCGGAGAATCATTGCTTCTGCTCTCAGGACATAGGCAAGAGGCATGGCCTGGAGAGGGGCAACACAGGGAGAAAGCCTGGAAACCCCACTGACTTCACACGTGCATCACAGGAGATGATGTGCCTTGAGCCCAGAGGGCAGTTCTGCCCGTGCCATGCATGACCTAGAGCATGAACTGTCTGTGTGGACAGAGAGCTGCAGAGTAGCGTGCCCACAGCAGCACAGGGAGATGGGGAAGGCACTGAGCTGTGACACCAGGCCACTCCTGTCCGCAGCCCGGAGATCCCCTGACGTGTGCATCGGGAGGACGGGGAGCACAAGGACCGGCCGTATCTCACAGACCCTGCCTCGGAAGAGCTGGGGCAAGCTGTCGGGCTCCTCCATCCAACACAGGAGGGCAGTTCATCCTGTGGAGCAAGGGCAGCTGGTGACACGCAGCTCCTTCAGCAGAGTGCTCGTGGCACCTGCTGGATGCAGACACATGCAGGAACTAGGTGTGGGCATTCCCGGACTAGCACATGCAGCGGGAGCAGTTCTGCAGCCTCCCAGCCCCAGAGCTTGGCCCGAGACACTGCTCTCTGCCACCCATGGCTTTCTAAGACAAATAGGGACCTTCCTTTGTCCTGGCAGCCTGCAAAATAATAGAGCTTAATTTCCCCCCGTCGTTTCAGGAGCTGCCACGTCCCTCGTGTTTGTTGGGTGCCGTTTCCTCTGTGGTGGCTGTAAAAGTCCCATTAGCCCCAACACAGCAATTTTCCGCTCTCCAATAATTTTATAGGCTGGCAGTTCTCTGAGAATTAGTAATAAGAAATACCCCCTTGCATAGCCCTAACCCCGCTGTGCCTAATACAGAGCTGTTTTCAGCTGCATTCCTCTCATCACTTTGATCTGGGACCGGCAGAAGCTGAGAGCAGGAGAGCAGCCGGGAGCAGCCTATTGATCACGGTGAGTCAGAGCTCTCACAAACCTCCGCACCAGCTCTCGGCACCGAGCTGCGGCCGCCGGCCTGAGGCAGCACCAGGAACAGCCCCGGCCCCCGGGGGGAGGGTGGGAGCCGGGGTGCGTGACCCTGCCCGAGCACTGCGGCAGCGATGTAGGGGCCCAGCCCGGCGTCCTGCTGCACTGGCTTGGCTGGGACCTGCCCCTGGACCCGGCTCCAACCCCTGCAGTGAGCATCGCATCTTCTTGCCGTGGCTCTGCAGAGCCACTCACACCTCCGAGGTGAAGCAAAAACCCCCTCTCACATCCACTCGGAAACTTCAG
Source organism: Strigops habroptila (assembly GCF_004027225.2). NCBI lineage: Eukaryota > Metazoa > Chordata > Aves > Psittaciformes > Psittacidae > Strigops > Strigops habroptila. The sequence continues at coordinate 22,533,919 of NC_044285.2, forward strand.
CTGCTGAAATGCCATCTTAAAATGTCATGTTTGCCTTTTTCCACCCTGCATGCACGTCTCTGTTTCATACAGAACGGGAACGTCTCAGCTGCTTCAACCACCCACCAGGCCAGGGTGAGTCCCTGCTGCCAGTGAATAACTCGCCTGAATCACCCTCGGGATCCAAGCGCTGCAGCTCAGAACAGCGCTGGTTGCTTTTACCTTGAAGGCCCTGGCAGGATGCTACAAAAGCACTGGCTGTGCCCCGGCCCGAGCTTGGCATCCAGCAGCTGCCCTGCCACATGCAGTGACCGTCGGGAGCAGTGCTGGAGCTGAAGCCCCTGTTTTCATCTGATCACAGAGTGAAACAAATTACGGAAACTCAGAGCCTTGTTTCAGCTGAGCCTGTGAGGAACTCAGCTGGCAGCAAACAGCGTGTGGTGATAGTACCCGTGCTTCTTCCAGCACCTCCTGGGACAACCTCCCTCCTTTTGTCAAAATGCAGCCCAACCTACTTAATATACCACATCTCCCCCCATCTGGCTGGACACCCGCTGCTCCCAGCGCCGCTCTATCCCTCCCCTCCTCAGCTGGACAGAGGAGAGAAAATACAACGAAAGGCTCCTGGGTTGGGATAACCACCATGCTGCCTGACACCGGGAAGGTTTCCCTTGCCACAGGCACAGCCTCAAACTCACCCCGACACAACTGCAGGGCAAGGCTCCTCAGAAGAAACCTGCCCCAGTGCTGGCAGGTGGGATCAGAAACCAGCCCAGCAGTTTATGGCTGGAGATCCAGCCTTTTCCCACACGATAGCCACACAAAGACCAGCTGCAGGTGCAGTTTTCTTCCAGGGAAACCCCCAAACATTCTTGGTGCCTTTCCCAGACGCTTCTCAGGCAGGGCAGTGCTGGTTCTGTAACATACAAACAAGCAGCACGGGAGCCAGTTTTCCATAGCAAATTAGTGTCATTTAAAAGCCAGCTCCAGTGCACCTTCAGGATTTCCAGACAAGTAAAAGAAAGTAAAAGGTCTCCTCTTTCAGTAGAGGTTTCTATGTGAGCGAATACATAAATCTGCACTAGTATATATACTGTACACACACATACACACGTAGATGGATAAACAGATAAGAGTCTCAAGCTTCAGCTTTGGTATGTATCCTTATGCTTTGGTTCAGGAACACCAAAACCACAGAGGGCAGCTCTGAAGATCCCGATGCCACCCGCGCATGGCAGCCTGTGCCTGTGCCTGTGCCTGCCCCGGGAGCTACCGCACCCCTGGCCCCGCGGGCATGGGCAGGTCTGAGCTCGCACCGTCGCGGCTGTGGCAGTTCCGGGAGCCACCTTGAGCTCTGCGGACGCCGTGACCCGGGACGCAGCTGCTACAGCTCCCGGGCCGAGGGACGCGGCTCGTAGCCGCAGGCACCGGTCCGCGGCTGGCCGGGGCTGGGCGCACCCGGCGCTACCTGCTCCGGGGCACCCTCCTGCACGCTGCCATCACCTGCCTGCGGAACAGCCCCACAGTCACGCAGGGGCTGGTGGGTGCAGATGAACTGCCCCCCATCTTCCTCCTCCTCCTCGCTGGCCGGCAGCTTCACGGAGCTGAGCGGTATCCAGCGCCCTGCCAGGCCAAGCCTCTCCTGCTCGTCCTCCTGCCTGGGACTCCTGCCCGGTGTGGGCAAGGGAAGGCAGCTGCCTGCTTCAGGGGCTGGGCACTGGCATTTAGAATAGAGCTGGAGGTGCAGGGAGAGCCATGTCTTGGATGTCTGGTATTCCCTGTCACCTGTGTAGCTGTCTCCCACCAGTCCCACTGGCACTGACTGCTCCAGCACATCATCACCATCACGCGTCTCTCCATCCTCCTCTGGTAGCAGCGAGACCTGGCAGCCCAAGACCTGCCCCAGCACAGGATGCAAGACACAGGATGGGTCCCTTCCCTCCTGGCAGCCTGGCCCAAACCCGTTGGCACAGTAGCCACTCATATCCTGGGAAAGGCTTTCCGTGAGGAGCTGCTGGGCTGCGGGTGTCTGCTCAGCTGCAGGCGGCCCGTGGGAGCGGGGAATGGGCAGCAGGAGCAGGGCGAGGGAGTCCTGCTGGAGCTCGAGGGTGGGCGCCCTAATGGTCACGCTCAGCTCCCCGTTCAGGAGACCCTGCTGTGAAACAGTCAGCATCAGCCTCAGCCTGCAGGGACTGTGCTGGGCCACAGGTCCTGTCATGCTGCTGCTCCCAAGCTATGCCCCGGCTGCCAGAGGCCATGGGAAAGCTCTCGGTTGCGCAGGGGCACAAACAATCCCTGCACAGAAGTCAGGGAGAACAGGAAAGCAAAGGGTTGGACAATGGTTTTGGTGGTGCAAGAGGTGGAGGGAAGGAGGTGCTGAGCCCCCTGGAAGTGCAGGGGACCCTGACTTGGCCACAGCATACGGGGAGCAGAGGGAGGAGCACTGTTCACTCACAAGTGTTTTCGGGAGGTGCGTCTCCGAGGGGCTGTGGAAGAGAAGACGCTGGAGGAAGCAGAGCCCTGACACAGTCAGCAGCAGGAAGACGCCACTTAGCACAACAAGGAGGACCCAGGGAAAGCCTGTGAGGAGGTCACAACAGGCTGAGGGATGGAAAGACCCCATCCTGCATCCTACCCAGCCGGCATCCCCCTAGCCTGCATCCCCCAAGCCCACATTCCCCCAGCCCACCCTATGCTTGCATCTCCCCAGAGCTCCTGTGGCAGGCTGTTTGAGGAGAAGATGCAGGGCAAGCCAAGGGGGATGGCAAGAGAACATCTCTTTTCCCTGCCCATGGCAGTGGGGTTGTTATTAGACGATCTTAAGGTCCTTTCCAACCCTAACTATTCTATGATTCTATCTCCCATAAAAAGGTCTCCACAGGGCCACCAACCTGGCTGGAACGGCTGTGAGGTGGGTGACCCACAGCTCCACACATGCCCATGCCACAAGCAGGACCCAAGCTGAGCTGGTGAGAGGTCCCACCTGCAGTGCCCACGGCAGTCATCATGCACTGCTCAGCCTCGTGGCTCCGCTCCCGGGACATGTCCGCGGCCACCGTCCGGATGCAGTACTGTGTGCTGGGCTTCAGGTCGCTGAAGGTGCATGGAGCTTCCTCCCCACTCTGTCTGCAGGGCACCTGGAAGCAGAAGGGATGTGTGGCTGAGCCGGCTGGAGGCGGGGTCTGGGCACTGCTCCACTCGCCACTGCACTTGTCCACTCCACCACGTGCCTGCTGGACCAGCACATCCCCTTCGTACAGGCACAGCCAGTACCACAGCTTCAGCAGCACTTGGTCAACTGGCTTGTGGGAGCCGGTTTTCCTTCGGTAGGGAGTGAGCGGCATGATGATATTTACACTGAGGATGTCACCCTGGAGCAGCCAGGACAACCTGGGGGGTCCCACAATGGCTGTAGGGAGGAGAAGAGGAAAATAAAACCCCCCAAAAGAGAGGCAGCATCTTGTTTCCCTAGAAATGAAGTTTTTCTGTTGGATATCCCACTCCCAGCACACAGAAACCTCCCCAGACCTTGGCCTGATGGCACTTTGTGCTGTGAGTGAAACCAGCTCTAAAAACAGCAACCACCACATCTTTGTGATGCTCAGCGCATCTCTGGCCACACCAGCATGGGCCAGGGCTGAGCTGCTCCCTGCTGCTGAGTGCCTCATCTTGAGCCATCAGATGATGGTTGGAGACTCGCTGTGGAGTACAGCAGCAGCTCTTCCAGCAAAGTGCGTCTGTTTCCACACCAGCTGGATGGAGGGGGAATGGAAAAGCAGCCACCCTACCTCACATGTCAGCCACTCACACATTCCATTCACTGTGAGAATCCCCTGCAGGAAGGTCTTCAAGTTTTTCCTTCCTCCAAAATACAGGTAGGCTTTTTGGCCAGGACAACCAGTCTGTGACTGAGAAGAGGCACGTGCCGGCACCTCACACACAGCCATGGCAGAGACTGTGCTGGAGGGACAACTCCTGCCCTCCCCAGCCTGCGCCAGCCTCACGTGCTGGAATACCCAGCACCTCCCAGAGCCATGGCAGGGATGAACAGGGGATGCTTTTAAAAGGCAAAGCCTGCAGGGGACCCTCCTTCCTACCCCATCTTGCTGCATCCTGCACAGACCCAAATTCCCACAGTGCCTCGGTGGCCTGGGGCCTCCCATCCACAGTCATCACCTCTCCTCTCCTCTGTCCCCTTGCTCTTCACCCAGCCCTTCTCCAGCAGCGCTGCTCCCATCCCCTTCCCCTGGTCAGGGCTCTTGGCATTTTTCCCACCAGTATCCTCGTATGATTTTCCACCATATCCCACCAGCCCTCTTGAAGGCTCCCTCTCCCCATTGGTTTCTCGGGAAGAGAAGGAGCCCAGCTGAGCGAAAGAGCTCCTTACTGGTCCTTACTGTCTCTGTAGAGCTGCAGCTCGCTGGAGTAGGCCCACTCAGAATGCTTGCCTCTGGCCACTGCTCTTACCCGTGCCCAGTAGATGTCATGGATCTTGTCAAAATACAGCTCACACACCCAGGAGGGGCCGGTGCTGTTCCCCCAGCAGGCACCTGCATCGGTCCATTGGGAGGTTCTGCCCATGGAGAGAATGCAGGGATGTCTCCTTTCCAGCAGCTTGTTAGCCAAAAAGGAAGGCTGCCCATCCCATCTGAGAGGGAAGCATGGCAGAGCACTGATACTGGCCAGCAGCATCCTGGGCTGCGTTAGGAACAGGCTTATCAACATGATGCAGTAAAGAAGATGGAGACTTCTCTGTGGTGCCCAATGAAAGAACAAGAGGCAGCAGGCACAGAAATTCTGCTAAACGGGAATTCCATTTAGACATATGAAACAAACAAACAAACAAACCAACCCAAACCCCACTGCAGCCCCTTTTGGGTTTCACTGGGAGGGTGACGAGGAAAGGGAACAGGTTGCCCGGGCAGGCTGTGGAGGCTCCATCTTTGAAGGCGGTCAAAGCTCAAAGGACATGGTCCTGAGCTGACCCTGCCTGAGCAGGGCTTGGTCGAGCCGTGTCTGGAGCTCGCTGCCGGCTCTGCTGTGGGGTCGCTCGGGGGTGTTTACTGCCAGATCCTGATCCCCTGGCTCCGGGGGGTAGTGGGACGAACCCCTCAACCTACCTCCTCCTCCACTCCACCTGGAACGCAGCCTGGAACGCAGCCGCGGGGTCCGGCTCCCACCGCAGGCGCACGTGGAAGTTCTGCGCCTCCAGCCTCACATCCCGCGGAGGCAACAGCGCTCCTGGGGAGAGGATGCAGCAGGGTCAGGCAGCGCCGCTCAGCTCGGCTCCGCTCTGCTCCTCGGCCGGTCACCGCCTGGCCGCGCTGCATACAGGCATCGCGGGGCCTTCCCCCCCCCACAGCACCCAGCTTCGGTCCTGCACCGGCAAACACCGACTCCCCGCGGGCCCGGGCAGCGCTGGGAGCATCCTGCCTGCAGTGGAAGGCTCTGACACCCCGATGTGGTTGCTGGTGACCCCGGGGTTTTCTTTTCCGTCACACCTTCAAGACCACTCTGTCCTCTCCTCCCTGCAGGTGTCTTCTGTAGGTCTGAGATTTGTGCCTGTGCTTCTCCCCGCACTGCAGCCGAGGCCACCCCCAGCCCCCTGCGGCAGCTCCAGAGTCCAACCTACCCCCGAGCAGGGTGCAGCCAGCCAGGGACAGGAGCAGTCTCAAGGCAGGGCTCATCCCGCGGCACACCGTCCATCTGCCCCCAGCTCTAGCATGCCAGGCTGGGTGCCAAGGGGAGAGGACTGGCAAGCTGGAGCGGTTCTGCCACCTGCAAACACATCGGGCAGCCGGAACCTGGGAGCAGAGGAAATGTTTTGTTTCCTGAAGCTGTGGCTGGAGGCACAACTCATACCAAGTGCCCATGGCAGAGCAGAAGGAGACCCCCTGCCGCTCCCCGGGATGGGTGAAGCAGCAGCGAGGCAGGTGACGCCAGGGCTGCGGTGGCAAGTGGCCCACAGGGACAGTGGGCAGCTGCCCCACGCTGTCACAGCACCGTGCACGTGCTGCAGGACCTTCTGCTGCACCCAGCTCTAGCTGGTGCCCCGTGGTGTTTGGTCTGTCACTAAAGATAACGAGAAGTCCCCAGCACAGACCTCAGCCCACATGAAGCACAGCGCAGGCTGGTCTTGCTGGGCGCTGGGGGCATGGCCCCGGGGGGATGCTGGGGCAGTGCTGGGGTACGCTCCCATCCTGCTTCCTCTCCCTTCTCTCCAAAACCCGTTCACTGCCTCCTTACCTGGGACTTGCTTCACCCCTCAGCTACCGAGTGATGTTTTTCCCTGCTCTGGTCAGCTACGGAGGTAACCTCACCCTGCGGAGACACACGTGCAAGGGCTTTGAGGCCACCAACGGCATTCCCTTGTTGTGGGACACATCTCCTGGGGAAGGCACAGAGCCCGGGGCCATCTCCAGAGGCAGCCGGGTGGGAGCACCTCCCTGGCCAGACTGAACATCCATGGGACTGGCTCACTCTCACTTGCTGCCTCTTGCTTTTCCCCTTTTACACTGGCTCTGCATTAACCTGATGACCACATCTGCCTTGATGGGTGTGCATAAAATGCTTCCTCCATGCTTTCTCTTCCTTGTGAGCAGTCAGAGCTGGAAACAAGGGAATGCGCGAGTTGGAATGGGCAACTGCAAACCGCTGGCTCCGAGCCTCGAGGAGAGGTCTCAGCAACACCGGAGCCAAAGCACAGGCAGTGGGTTTGTGGCTTCCCCTGCCCCAACGCTGGCACAAGCCCTCCTGGAGGTGCAGCAGGCTCCCACTGGAGGGCACAGGCATTGCTCCGGAGGGACAAGGGGCTCCCAGGACCGTTCCTGGGACTCGTGGAGGTGCAGAGCAGCAGCAAGTCAGCTCCTGAGGGAGATGCAGGGACCCGGCTGCCTGCACAGGAAGGGACAGGGCTGCTCCTGCCGTCGGAGAGGCAGCACTTTCGCAGCAGCGAGGGTGGCCGCAGGATGGTCCCTGCTGACCCCAGCACACTTGTCTGCATCCTCTTTGGCCAGGGGGAAGGACCCAGCACCCTCCCCACCTCTCGGTTTCTGTACAAATATGGTTTTAGCGGCCTCCCTGTTGGCCGAGAGTGCGGAGATTAAGCCCTCTCTGCTCCGTGCATCGCTTCCTTCGCCTGCATCTCCCATCGCCACCCCGAAGCACCAGGGTCCCCCCTTACCTCGGGCCACGCAGCTGCTCATCTGGCCCCTGTGTAACAGGAACCTAAGAGAGCGAACACGGTGACGCCGCCGGCGCCCACCGCGCTGTTAAACAACCGCCCTCAGCTCAGAGCCCCGCACCGGGCACCCCTAGTCAGGCTCCCAGAGCGTTTGCTTGAAGCACCATCAGGGTCTGCCCAGCTCCGGGCTCCCTCCCGCACGGCGCTGGGAAGGCTGCAGGAGATGTCCCACGCGAACAATTCGGCTCGGAAGGTTCGTGCCTTTTTTCCTGGATCAGGGTTATTTTTCCTTCCTTCCTTCCTTGTTGTCGGTGTCTCATCTGGCTGCAGGCTCCCAGCGGGCAGCGCTCGGCCGGCTCAGCAGTGCCCTCTGCGAGCGCATGGCGAGACACAGCCTGTGCCCAGCACCCGTCCGCACCCAGCACCCGCCTGCACCCAGAGCCCTGAGCCCAAGTGCCTGCATCCCCCCTTGCAGTATCTTCGGGAGAGAAGGCAGCAGCACAGGCACCCGGCCAGGACCAGGGGTGATACATGGCAGGGCAGACACAAGCCAGGACCTCTCAACAAAGCCAACACTGGGAACAGGTTTTATCCTTGCCAACTCAGCACTGCAGGCTGGGTGCACAGAGCTGGCACCCCACACCCTGCTCTGCCCTGGAGACCCCAAGGAACCCGCATGCAGCTTGACATCACCCTGTGAGCCCCAAGCCTTTGGCAGTGCATGGGGGAGAGAAAGCAGCAGAGATTCTGCTTCGCAACAGCACAACTCTTTATAACCCCCAGGAGTCTAACAGAGTCACCACGAGCAGCATGGCCGGAGCTCGCCAGCACCCTCAGCTCTGCTGTAGCCGGGCACACACAAGTCCAGGCATTTCAAACCAAGAGCCCAGCAGTGGCCAAGTGCCACCCCTGGGGCAGACGCCAGCACCTTTGCTGCTGGCCCTGTACTGCACCCAGCGTCGGCAGCCTCGATGCATCCTGTGGAGCAAGTGGAGTCAGGGCCAGTGCCCAGGGGACGGGCAGCCCCGCAGCAAAACAAGAGCCATGGGGAACAAGGACACGCAGCAGCAAATGGGACAGGCTCTTTAATACCACCCTTGCTGAAAACACTTTTCACACGCTGGCTGCCCACTTTCCTGCCTGTGCCTGGGGCAGAGACCAGGTAGGTCAGGAGGGCAGGGGAATGCTGATCAGGCTGGGTGATCCCCTGGGACACAAGGGGAAGGCGACACAGGCAAGAGATGCTTCAGCCATCTCAACACAGAGAGGAGCATTTTGAGAGCTCTTCCAGTGCTGTCAAAAGCCACAAGAGCAAAAGCTCCTTTTCTCTTTCCTGCCAGCTACACATTGGGCAGAGCCCGGCACTATCCACCCTACAAAGCGCTGCCATGAGATGTGTGTACCGCTGCTGCAGCACCCTCAGCCCCTCTCCCTTTCTGGTGCGAGGATGAGGGGGACCCTGTGGCAGCTCAGGGAGGCTGCAGGTGCCAGGAAGCCTGCAGTGACCCAGTGCAGTCCCAGTCCTGTGGGCAGGATAAGGCCAAGGAGGACGGATGCCCCCAGGGGACCCCAAGGGTGGTGCTGTGCAGTTGTCCCCGAGCAGCACCTCATCTCCCCAGCCTTCAACTCAGCGTCCTCAAAGCAGCAGGTGGAACAGGGACGGGCACCTCCATGCCCAGGAGCATGCTGTCAGCCTCCAGCACCAGCGCCCCAAGGGGCTGCAGGGAGGGAAGGTCTCTCCCCTGGCAGAAGATGCTGCAGGGAGGGACTGGAGGCACTGTCGGCTGCTGCCAGAGGGTGTGGAGCCGGGAAAAGGCACCAGCGTCCGCCGCCATCTCACTGGGCACCATCGTGTCCACCCCTGGCTCCTGCAGCACCGGGGCCCAGGCTACACTTTCCCAGGTAAAACCCATCCTCCAAAGGCCTCCTCCAGGTACCGGCCTACTGCCAGCGTCAAGTGGTCGTTGTAGGGGGCTGCCACCAGCTGGATGCCCAGCGGCAGCCCCTCGCTGCTCAGGCCCAGCGGGCACTGCGTCACCGGCAAGCCCAGCACATTGAAGATGGCTGGAAGAGAGAAGGTCACATCAGAGCAAGCACAACTGGGATGAATCCCTGCCTGGCTTCTCCCACCCCAGTCTGGCAGGCACTGCCACCCAGCACTGGGCTCCTGGGAGCTGGGCCTTGCTAGAGCACTGCAGAAACGGGGGTACACCGCTGGCCAGAAGTTCCCAGCACCCACAGCATGTTAGCAAACTGCACCCATAGGTGATGACACACTTATGTGGCACTTCCTGGGGCATGCCAAGGTCTGCTTTGGGACAGTCCTGCCCCAGGCATTGTCCTTCCATCACTCTAAAGCCAGACGGCATTGCAACATGATTGTATCAAGGAGCTCAGCCGCAGGAAAGCCATGCAGAGAGCCCCAAGCTGCACTCCAAGAGGTGCAGCAGCTCTCACGTGGCTGCTAAACTCAGCAGCTCTAACAGTGTGAGTCCATCCTTCTGGGCAGGGTGTTCCCTCACCCCGAGGTCAGACACATCAACCAGACCTGCCCCACTGCGACAGCAGGTACAAGAACCACAGAACCATAAAGCATGAGCATAATCCTTGCCCCATGTTCTGGCGCAGTGAGACACCCCTCTGCGCTGCAGCACCTGCTGTCAGGGATGGAAATGCTCTGGGTACAACAGCCCAGTGTGCCATGCTGCAGCAGGGAGGATGTGTGCCTGCAGCCCTGCCTGCACCCAGCAGAGGGGTCAGAGCTGCTCACCCGTGTAGGCGAAGTTGAAGGGCATGCATATGGGGGAGTTGTGCCTGGGAGCTATGGTGGGGTGCGAGGGGTAGAGGAGCACCCCGTCTGGCCCCAGCAGGGCCTCCATCTCCTCCTGCAGGCTCTTCCCCATGCTCACCAGCTTGGCATTCCCACCAGGGTTGAGTTTCATCACCTTCTCCGTCAGCCCCAGGGCTGCAGGGCAAGGCCACAGGCAGGAACAGAGAGACAGAGCACCATAGGTAATCAGGCTGTGAAGCGCACTGTGTGGCCACACGCAGCATCCCCCAGCCCTCAGTGGACCCCCTCCAGTTCCCTCCCTGCCAGCTCCAGAGCAGATTGCCCCTGCTCTGCAGGCAGCATCTCCCCAGCTTTGCCTCGGCCCTCACGAGGCAGCAGCACCACCCTCATCAGGGTTCTCCGGTACATGCTGCTATGACATGAGCCCAGTGTAGATCCCTGGCTTGCTCTCTCTAATCCCCAGCAGCTCTGGCAGGGCTCACAGCAGAAGCAAGCCCTGCCTGCAGCTCTGTTGTCCTCGCTGCTTCTCCCAGGATATTCAATCCCATTGGCCATCACAAACACCAGCCTGAAGCTGCTCCATGTGAAACCCCGAGTCCCCTCGTGGGGCGCTGCAAGGGCTCTGCTTCCATTCAACAACTCGCCTGTCCCAGCACTGTCCCCGGCCTCCCCAGGGCTCCTCACCAATAGCTGGCAGAGTGTGCGAAGACATCCCCACGAGCCACTTCACCAGCTCCCACAGTGGCCAGACCGGATTCCCGTGGTCCCCCAGCAGGTCCGTGAAGAGCTGCGCCTCCTGCAAGACAAGACAACACAACACTCCCCCATGAGCAGCCCAGGCAGCGCGCCACGGCAGGAACAGGCTGACAGGAGATGGCAAAACCTCTCGTCCCATTATCCCAACGTAAGCTGCTCCCATTTGCACACAGGAGCTGCCCGTCGGGAGCGTTACACAGCTCCAGCACTAATACAGAGCAGCAGCAGCAGGAGCATCTCTCCACGCCAGAGACAGCAGAAAGGGGACCTCGCTCCGTGGACAGAGAGCCCATTTCAGCACCCCTCCGCTGCCATGATGCAAGGGATGATGCTCCAGATAACCATGTCTCCTGGAGGCATTCAATGCTGCTATACATGGCTGTGGGACCAGAAAAGAGGAGGCAGAGAGGGGGCCAGGAGCACCCTCCTCACCAAGGTGGGCTCAGCTGACGCTTCATCTCTGCCTGCATGGCAGGAACAAACAAGGTACAATACTCCTGGGAGTTTATGCTACAAAACTCTTCCATGTGTGCACAGAGCATGGGGTAGCGGCTGCAATTCACCCCCTGGCCTGCTGCTGCAAGGCTGCTTATCCACCGCCTCGGTCCTGGCCTCCTGATGGGCATTAACCCCAGTGGAAATGTCAGGAGACACAGCACTGAGGCAAGAGCCAGGCAGGATGGTACTTGCTCGGGGACAGCACCTTGCACGGAAAAGGTCAGTGTGCCCAATGGCCTCTCCCTCCCTAAACCACGCTGCTCCTCTGCAGGGAGCCACACTGTCATCTCATGGGAAAGCAAAGGGGAAAGGGCTGTGTGGCTTTGGAAGGAGATGGAAGGAGGATGGAGGGACAAAGAGAGCAGAGAGAGCCCCCGGGCTGGAAAGCCTCAAGCTCTCCACAGCCGGTCCCAACCAGCCAGCTCTTCCCTGCTGCCACTGAACTGTGCCTCTGGCACACCTGCCCGTCGCTGTCCTTGGACGACATCATGGCTGACCAGATCTGGAAAGAATACTTCATCTTGTGGATGGCCACGTGCTGGACCTGGACCCCCAGCTCACTCTCGAGGTGCTCCACCACCTACAGGGAGAGGAGGAAGGGTTTGTTCCTGCAAGGATGTGGTGTGCTGCGGTTGGCCCATGGGAACTGGGGACAGCAGGGAGCCCAGGGGCAGCTTTTCCCTGTTGCCACACAGGGGATCCCGCAGCTCCTGCCCGATCCCTCTGCCCTGAGAAGCAGGACCTGCTCTGCATGGTAACAATGTTGGTGCTCCCCAAGTGCCCTCCCTGCCACCTGCAGCAATGCTCCAGCAGGAGCAGCACCCAAGATTTCATTGGAAAAACGTAAGAATTCCTTTGCATGACTAAACGCCAGACAGCAGCCCTGGGAAAGCCATGGATGCACAGGCATCCCTTCGCCAGGCGATGTGCCCCAGCAAGAACCAGCCTCCATTCCCTCCTACCTTCTTTTGGGCCTGCAAGATCTCCTTGTCCACGGGCGACACGAAAACGGACCCGCCGTCATGATCCATGCAGAGGAACCTTATCTTCTCCAGCGACGCCTTTTCATTCAGCCTCAGCCTGGGAAGGGAACGGCGCTTTGCTGACAAACGTGGCCCTGGCTCCCTCCCGCCTGCCAGGGTTGCTCACACGGCGGTTAATGTGTCCTTGGGACACCCGATCCGGCCTCAGGACACCCGGCTCTACCCATCAGGGTGGGAAGGAGAGTCCCTGAAGGCACCCAGGCATCTGCTGCGTGTCACACAGGCACGGCTCACCCGCTGCTCGCTGCCCCGTCAGCCCCAGCTAGTCCTGTGTATTTGCTGCTGTTCGGAGAATCCTCCTCTCCGAGGATGCACCTTGGGATTACAGACCCTGGCCATGGCCAAGGCTGCGACTGCACCACAAGGGCCATGAGAAACAAAAGTGGTAACAGAGAAAGCAGCCCCACGCAGGCTGCAGCAAGAAGCAGGACCTGCCCGCTCTGCCCCATCTCCGCTCTGCTCCTTCCTGGTGCATGCACGTAAACAGCTGCTTGGCTGCATGGACCTACGAGGAGAACGACGCCATCGTGTCGGATGGAAAATGCATCATTCAGCAACAAGAAAAGCACACGTAAGACCCCAAGGAAAGGCAAACCCCAGGAGGAAAGGGCCATGCTGGGCAGCACTGGCCAGAGCAGCTCACAGGCAAGATCTTCCTGTGAGGAGGGACCACTGGCCAGGGCTGCCTGTCCCAGAGCACGTGGTGGTGGGAAGGGCAGCCCCGGGTCCTGCTGGAGCCAGGGGGGACATAAGTACACCACCACCGAGCAACCTGGGTGGCGCAGACCTGTCCTTACCCTTGCACTGACCCACTGTGCTGGCGAGAATGCAGCCGAGACCAACTGAGCAGCTTGAAGTAGAAGGAGCAACTTACTTGTAGGCGCCAGGGCCAGCCATGACCCTCAGCATGAGCTCCAAGTCCTCCGCATAGCGGCACATGGGCCCCGTGCACAGGAAGCTGGTCCGAACCCCCTGAGCATTGGGGAACTGGCCATCGTTGGGCACCACCCCTGCAGCAGGGAGGGACACGCTGGGAAGCTGTCGGTGAGGAGCATGGGGCAAGGGAACGTGGAAAAGCACCCAGCGGGACACCCCAGCAGCAGATTCTGGCCTTGGGAAAACATCCCACGCTGAGGATGCAATACCAGAAGCGAAACATCTCCCACATGCCTGGCGTCCCGCCACCAGACAGCTTCCCACTGCCCAAGCCAGGCCACCCCGTGCAAGAAGCTGCCTGTTCCGAACAGCAATCCCTGCCTGTTCCCGACAGCAACCCCACCACGACAAGCACAGGAGTGTCCCGAACAGGTTCTTCCACACCCCGCATTCTGCCTCCTGGCATTTCTGCTGGGGAGGAGAGCAGAGGAGATCCCTGTGCCCACTCTACCTGTTGTGGGCTTGTGGCCAAAGACTCCATTGAAGAAGGCGGGCATCCGGATGCTACCACCAACGTCAGAGCCCACGCCTATAACAGAGCAGGCAGCTGCCAGGACACAGCCCTCCCCGCCTGCATGGGAGAAAGCACAGCAGAAAACACAGGCTTACAGAGCAAAGCAGGAGCATCTCATGGTGGCCGCTTCCCTTTGCCCACAGATGGGGTGGGAGCTGCCCCAGCTTTAGCAATGTCTGGGGGACAGCTGGGGAACATGTGCCAAAGGGGTTTTCCTGCCAGAGTGCAGCACCAGCGCTGCTGTTTGCATGTAGAATAAGGCAAAGCAAGCCCAAGTGACGCTGGGAGTAACGTCCAGGAGGTGCAAAGCAGCTGGACCTCCAAATGGCCCATTGCACTGCCCAGGAAAGAGGCCCATGAGCTGTGCAGGAGCCCAACAACAAGCCAGAGCAACCTGCAGAGCACTCAAGCTCTTCTGCTGTATTCTACTGTGCTGATGGACCGCGCTGAGGTGCTGGGGCTCACCGGAGCTGCCACCCGCGATGCGCTGCAGGTCGTAGGGGTTGTTGGTCCGGCCGTAGACCCTGTTGCTGGACTCATACCACATGCAGAGCTCGCTGCAGTTGGTGACGCCCAGCGGGATGGCACCGGCCTGCTTCAGCCGTGACACCACCGTAGCATCCGAGGTGGCTACCACGTTCCGGCGGTTGACCAAGCCAGACGTGTTGGGCATCCCTGTGGTGCCGTGGTTGGCAGGCGGAGGGAGGCATCAGGGCCAGGAGGCTGCAGGAAGCAGGTCCCCAGCGAGGGCACCCGCAGCGTTTGGGGGCTAAACGCAAGTGCAGGTGAAGGGGGTGAGGGCAGGGAAAGGGACCAGGGAAAGCGACCAGGGAAAGGGATGCTGGTTCCCTCCAGGCACCCAGGGCAGTATGTGCTCGAAAAGCAACGACAAACCCACCGTGCAGAGAAAAGGCCTCCTTGACAGTGATGGGAACCCCCAACAAGGGAAACTTCTCCTCCAGGCAGTCATCGCCAGGGCCCTCCAAAAGCAGCTGATCGACCTGCCGGGCTTCCTGCAGGGCCTCCTCAAACCTGGAAAGGAGCAGCCAGTGGGGATGCGCCAGCCTAGAGGGACAGGCAAGGAGCAGGTGCCTTTGCGGGGGGCAGACGCCAGGGAACAGGAGAGGAATCAGGAGAGGATCCGGGAGTGGGAGAGGAGCCTTCCAGCTCTGCAGGAGCCGCTCACTTCCGCACCCGGCCGAGCCGCTGCGGGAGCCCCCAGGCTGCCCGGTGCGGAGCAGCGCCCTGCCAGGGACAGCAGGGCCTGGGGGAAGGCTGCAGTAGCGATCCGCTCCTCCCCTCTGCCCCCGGGCTTACCGGTCCTTAACGACGGCGTTGACGAGGGGGTTGACCTCCCTGATCCTCTCCACGTACGCCTCTACCACCTCGGTGCACGTCACCTACAACGCCGAACGGAGCGCGAACCGAGGTGAGACGCGGGGGGGCTCCGAGGGTCCGGCCCCGCCCAGGGCACGCAGCGCTCCCCCCCCCCCGCCCCGCCCCGCCGCGCCCCGCCCCGCTCCGCTCCCGGTCGCGGTCGCGCCGCACCTGCCGCGCGCGGAGCCTCGCCGCGAGCCGGCGCGCGGGCAGCAGCAGCAGCGGGTGGCGCGGTGGCGGGACGGCGCGCGGCGGCGCGGGGCGGGCGGGGCCGGGCGCCACGAGCGCGAGCAGCGCCAGGCAGGCGCGCGACAGCAGCCGCAGCAGCAGCGCGAGGCACCGCTCCGCGCGCGACAGCGCCATGGCCGCCCACTGCCCCGCCGCCGCCTCCGCGGAAATGACGACAGCGCGCCGCGCCGCACGCGTCGCTGTGGCAACCGCGCCGCCGGGACGGGCCTCACCGGGCGGCGCGCCCGGACGGCCGCGGCCCCGGCCCCGGCCGCAGCAACGGTACCGGCCCGCGGGACCGCGCCCTCACCACCGTAAAGCGCCACCCAGTCGCGCCCTCCCTTCGCATGTCAAACACTGAGCCCCGCACTCGAGCTTTCTCCTCGTGAACGCGGCCGTTAACGCGCGTTTCAAACAAGCGCCGCGGTTTTCCGGTCGCTTGATCACGGCCCCTGGAACTCCAGGGATGATCCCAACCCCCCGGGCTGGAGTTCCAGGAGCCGCTGCTGCTGCCGCTGGGGAAACAAGTCACGGCTTCAAAGCAGCGCCCGAGGTGCCCTGCGGCGCCTCTCTCCGTCCAGAGCTGGCAACGAAGTGATCAGTGAAAACCAGGGAGAAGGGGGGATCGGCTGCTTGTGAAAACCCTTTACGATGACCCCAAAGGCAAGAGTCAGCATTTACAGGAGCGACCTGCACACCCCGAGGTGCTGCGGTGGCCTCTGCCCCAGAAAGCCTCGGCCGGAAATAAAAGGGAAGTCATCTTGATAACGGTTCTTGTTTTACAGACTCTTATCCGAGAGGCCTGGTGCCGGTGGGGGAGAGCGGAGCAGCACAGGGCACGCTGCTCTCCCTGCCTGCCCTTACTTCCCTTCCCCTGGGAAAGCAGAGGAGGCTGTTCCGAGGGTCAGTGACCAGGCTCCTCTGTTCCTCAAGCAGGCCCCACCAGCTGTGAGAGGTGGGGGAGCCCCGTACCTCACAAGCACAAGGGAAGCAGTGCAAAGGCAGGTTGAAAGCTGCTTTTTCCATTTCCCTGGTACTGCTGGAACACCTGTGGCCTTATCTGGATCCTTACATGGCCTTTGCCTTTCCCCCCCCAACAACACCTAAACACCCGCACGCCCTCAGATTATGACAGGGACAGGTTGGAAAGGTTTGTGCGTGCCCTCACCCTCCCTGGCACCCGCACCTCTGCAGCTTGACAGAGCCCCAAAGTCACCTGCTCAGAAAAAACTGTAAGCCAGGGCTTGCTAAAACCCAGCTTGTGAAATGTGGCAGCATCAGCAGTTGCCAGACCTGGCAGTACAGATGACGAGGCTTCCTCAGGGCTTAGGAGTGCTCTGGGTGTCAGCTGTCCCACAGGTTTCTTCCAGAGCCAGAGCAGTGAAACGTGTCCTCTGGCAGAAGGCAGGGAGGGAACATCCCTCCTAAATGTAATCCCAATGCCACTTCTGCTGTTTCTGTCCTCAGTCTCTCAGTGGGTTTGCCATTTCCCCTGCTAAAGTCCTGCCCCTCTGCTTCATCCGCTGCTCAGGAGCTTCAGCAGAGATCTTCCCCCAGCAGCCCTGCTTTGGCCTCTTGTTTACTGTGCAAAGTGTCTCCCTTAATCTTTGCCTTTCAACTTGCAAGAACAGAGCTTTGAAACTCAGGCCAGATCAGCTGCCACGTACTTGGCAGGAGCTCCCCGTGTCCCCGCTCATCCCACTGTAACTGGCGCTGCCCGGGCGGCAGCTCTTGCTGTTTCTCATTAGGTTGAGCTGGTGAGCTGCCTGGGAGCCAAGCCAGAGCACAGTCACCAGAATCCATGGTAGCCCAGTGGAGCTTCATTTCCATGAAAAATTGAAAAAACAGGGATAGAAGCTGCTCTGGAAATGAAGCACTAAGATCTGGAAGCCGGAGGTCAAAAAGATTAAGACTGCTTTTCAATTACCAGAGCCAACCAAACAAGCAAACACCCCCCTACATGCACACTGAGCAACCAGCTCGTTCTAATCTGATTAAAAACTGGGCAGCCAAGAGCAAGGAGGTTGGGAATACGCAACACAGCTCCTACATCCAAACCATCCCACCACCTCATCCTGAGGTGCACCACCTGGCTAGAAGGAAAACATGATTCAGGGCCTTGTACTCCGGGAAGTTATGCCTGTCATTATCCCCAGATATTACACTGTTAAGAAAGGCTTAAAGCCCCATGAGAGATTGGCAGGAAGGCACCAGGAGCTGCTCCATCAGTAATCACTGCTGGGCCAGGAGCCACAACACGGGCTCAGGAGCTGGGGGGAAGCAGAGAGCGGTGCTCATCAACGGTACCGTGTTCTGGTGGCCTTCACCGAGCCACCAAAGCTGTGCTGGTGCTTTTCCCCAGAGCAGAAAAAACACTTTTGTGAAATTAAGGAAAATGAAGCACAATTCTTCCCTTTGTAAAATGAGTCACTTAGAATTTATCCTTAAAGCTTCAGAAAAAACGGGTTTTGTGTAGAACAGCACCGGGTGAGGGAAGAGGAAAGGGACGTTTAAAGGTTCTGATTTAAACACAGCAACTCTGGTGCTGAATTCCCAGCTGATCCCAGAAAACGCCACCGTTTCCAGGCGTTTCCTCGGAGCCTGCTCTTAACCAGCTCCACCGCTGAGGGATGCTGCGCTCCCGTTAGCTGTCTTCTGCTGAGCTTGGCCGGGTTACACCGCTGTTGGGTACCTGTCTGGTTACCCCAGGGCTGGGGAGAAGGTCTCGGCCATCGCCTTGCCCTGCTCTGGAGCAGCGCTCGCAGGCCCTGGATTGCACGGGAAGGTCCCAGGCGCACACAGAAAGGCTCCCGCAGCCCCCCGGGCTGCATAGGATGGCACTCGGCGGCTTCTTGGGCACATAGAGGAGCACTTGGAGGCCCCTGGAGCACGCGTCAGTTTCTGCAGCCCCCAGCGGAAGCCAAAGCTCGCCCAAGGGCCAGGACAGCCCCAGTGTTAGTGGGGCACAGCTTCCTTCCCCCGGAGCAGAGCTGCGGGACGGGAGCTGGGTGCTTTGGGGCTGAGCTCCCGGGCCGGGCCGGGCCGTGCCGCGGGAGGTCGCTCCGCCACCACCGCTCGACGTTCCCGGCCCCTGCCCCGCAGCGCCGCAGCTGTTCCCGCTGCACGGAGCCAGAGTACACAGTGTTCACCCACTCCTGATTGAACACGGTGTTTGTGCATGCCTCTGCTCAGCCGGCCTGGTTGGCCCCCACCGAGCCTGTGCACGCAGCCCCGGTTGTGGGGGCCTGTGCCATGCTCTCTTTAGGAGCCCGGTGGCCTGCCCTGCATGTCTCCACCCCAGGAACCCTCGGGCTCTGTCCCCCCTGCTCCCCATGAGGGGCTTTGGCTGCTGCCCTGCTGCCCCTTGGTGCCGAGGGGAGCTACTGGCCCCTTTGAGGGGCTGCGGGGACCACGCTTTGCTTCTTTACCCTGGGAGATGACACCCACCCCACAACCCCACTACACCCCTTTCCCACTTAAGCAGGGCTTTGGGGTGCACCTCGAGATTTCGGGAGCAGCTAAGAACCTCCTGGGCTCCAGGGTGCCTCTGGCAGTGTAGAACACCATTCCTGACACTCTGTCTCCTCAACCACCCTCCTGTTTGAGCACCCGCTGATCCTGACCATGAACACCACCATGGGTAGGGTGGGCCATCTCCAGCACGAGCCAGGGCAGGGGTAGGGATAACGCTGATTTCCCAGGCTGGCCTGATGGCAGCTCCGTGTCCCCTGGGGTTGTGCCCACTTCCTTCCCTGCCCGAGGGGACTGCTTGTGCCAGTTCTGCACATCATCAGTTATCTGGGGACAGGCTGGCTCTGCTGCCCTGTGTCATCTCTTGAGCAGCCCATGCAGTCACCAGTCTATGCCTGCACAGCAGCCCTCAGCCAGATGTGACAACGTCACATTCCTGCTGGGGCTCCTTGCGGGGGGGGGGTGGGGGCGCTGCGGGGCTGTTTCCCAAGCGCCGGTTGCTCCAGGGGCCCGCGGGCCCGGCCCGGCCCTTGTGAAACGTGTTGACAAACACCCCGGGACATGCCCAGCGCCGCGCCACAGCCGCCAAGTGCCGGGCGCAGGGAGCGCCCGCGCCCCGCGGGGATTTTCCACCGCTCTGGCAGCGGCTCGCCCTGCTGCAGCACTGTCCCAAAGCGGCCTCTGCCGGTGTTCCACCGGCCCCTGCTGGCCCTATGAACCCCCCGTGCAAGGGCAGCCTTGCACAGGTCAAGGTAAGGGGCGGTTGGGTTACCTGGGGCATGGTGGCACCCTACAGGGCTGGTTGGGGTGACACCACCACCAAGGTGACCCAACCACCCCCATCTCGACATGGGGCCCTTCTCGTGTCCTTGGGTTGAACTCCTACATAAGCTCCCTCCCTCCCTCCCTCTCTTCCCTCCTCTTCTCTTTTGCTTTCTGTTTCTGTTTCTTTTCTCTTTCTTCTCTTTCTTCCTCTCTTTTGCCGCCTCCTGGACATGCCCCTGCTGCCACCCTGGTGTCCCTGTGCCCATTCCTTGGGCATCTTGGCTGGCAGCAACAGGGCTGCAGACACTGTGACCCCCCTGCCCGCGGGGAGGCCTGCACAAAGCCCCGGTGCATGAAAGAGACCCACGCCCAGGGCAGACACCGTCACCCCACCACCCCATGTCCCTGTCATCAGGGTGGACAAGGTGTAAAGGGAGCAGATGTGCTGTGCTCATGTGTCATCTATATATAACTGCACTCGCCAGGTGCTCGGCTTGTGCTGACCTAAGGACACAGGCAGATCATGGTTTTAATGCAGAGTAATTGCTATTAATACCGAGCTGGTTTTATGTGGGAGGGAGTCAAGCTTTGGGCACACCCCCTCAGCTCCCGTGTTGTACCCATGGGCGTTCTGTGGCCCATGTGCAGGCACGTGGCGAATCCCTGCAGCAGAGGCAGCATGGGGCAGACCCAGCCCCCATCAGGGGTGTCTGGTGGGGCAGGAGGAGCCCTTTGTGCTCCCTTTCTCCCCGATTTGGCCTGGGACCATCAACTCCCCTGCAGCCGGAGCCACCCCAGGGCTGTTCCCTGCTGCCATACCCAGGGCAGTGGCGGCATCTTTGCTGTGGCCTCAGAGAGGAGGTGGCGGAGGAGGAAGCAAGATTTCCTGTGCTGCTGTGCACAGAAGACTGGCAGTGCCCCAAACACAGATTTTCCCACCACGTAGAAACAATTCCCAGTTCACAGGTTTCCCCCCAGGGCTCCCATGTGCTCAAGTGCCATCACCTAGAACTGCCTTGGCAGGCACCCGCTGTTGCCTGCTGCGTGTCTCACACACAGGGTGAATACAAGTGATTAATTGGGGTTTTGCTGCAAGGGTCAGGTGGGTGCTGTGGTTACAGGATGTCACAGGATGTCACCGCTGCCACAGCCCCGGGTGGCTCGCACTATTCTGCACTCATCTGTTCCTCCTGCACCGCTGTGATGGATCAGCACGACTGCTTACCCTGACAGAGGTCCGGACCAGGCCCCACCATCCCTTCCCAAGTCCCTGCAGTGCTGGATCAGGGCACGGTGGGATTCAGACCCAAGCAGCGGTGGGGTGATGGGCTGCACCCGCAGAGGGTGCTGCTGTGAGCACTCATGGGGAAGGGGCATGTGCTAGGGCCTGATGCTGTGCAGGGAACCTGGTCTTTGGATGGGCTGGGGGTGAAAGGAAAGGGGAATGTGTGGTTTGCTCCTGGCAGCAGATGGCTGGGACCAGGGAAAAAGCCACGTTCTGCTCCTGGCATTGTGCAGGCAGAGGCAAAGGCAGGCAGCAGGCACTTAGTGCCTGCACGTTCTCCACTGGGGAGAGACAGAGCTTGGGCAAAAGGCATCAGAAGATGCAGCAAGCCTCATCCTGCCGCTGGATCCTTGGGACATGGTGTTCTCTTGGAGCAATGATAAGGACAATCAATAACAAATCCAGGGACGCCCGGCTTGCAGCGGCTTCGGGAGCAGGGTCACTGACGCAGGTGCTCCCGGCAGCACCGCAGTGGGTGGACGCAGTGTGGGGAGCGCTGCGGGCGAGCAGAGGGCTGCGGCACCGGCACCCTGTGGTCAGCCCCCCCACCCCAGCTCCCACTCGCGCAGGCGCTGCCGCATCAGCTCACATACTCTTGGGATGGGGCTGGGCCGGTGCTGGGGCTCCGCAGGTGTGGAGAGACGGGGCCGGGATGAGGCTCCGCGGGCGCAGAGGGATGTGTGTGTCTGCCGCTGGGCACGGCTAGAGCCTCCGGAGTAATGATTTACCCACCACTTACCTAATGATTTGCATCTACAAACCCCTGCGCAAACCACTCGCTGGGACTGCAGCCGAGCTCGGCACGATTCTGATAAAGCAAAGAAAACAAACCCAGAACTCCCAGCCCAGCTGGTCGGGACTGTTTGGGTCTGTGACGCAGGTTTGCAGTGCCTTTGCGAGCAGCTCCAGCACTGCGTAACAGCCTAGAACGTTCCATCTGGCCGAAGGCCAATGTAGGAATCTGTCCTGCAGCAGCTTCTGGCTCTTTCTGGGCTTCTTGGAGCTGCAAGTGAAGCTCAGAGCTCTGCAGCTTCCCAGGGGGAAAAGGGCTGTGGGGACACAGGCAGTACCACCACGTCCTCCTGACCCAGCCCGACGGGGATGACACGCATATTCTAGGGGTTGCAATCGGAGGACCCCAGCCGCAGGCCAGACTCACGCTGCCTGATGAAGATTTAGGCTGTTTCTTTCTTTGCTGCCCATGTGGTGCTTCCTTCTCCCAAACACAGCCATGGCAAGGGGTTCAGGGTGTGCTGTTACATGCCACGTCCCCCTATTTGGGGACAGGGCAGTGTCACCCGCATTGGTATCAGGGAGGCTCTGCCATGGCACTGGCGCACCACAGCAGTGGTGGGTACCGCGTCACTCATACTCTCGCATGTAGGATCCCATGGGGCTGGTCCTTATCCCAAGCCTGAATGTGGTCCTGGCTGACCCCAGCTCTGCCACCCCGTCCGGCAGTTCCTGTGCTGCCACAGACATGTCTGACCCCCTCTGGGCATCCTGAGCCCTGCGCAGCTCCATCAGCTTCCCTCAAGCAGACATCCCTTTTCCTGACTCCACATCCCCACCTTGCCCCAGGCTGCAGCAGGACATGGCCCTGCTGGCACCACAAGGAAGATCTCCCGTGGTTGGGCTCTGGAGAGGTGAAGGCTGTTGCTGGCACGGTTGGGAGCATCACAGCTCCCTCAGGGCAAGGCGGATACTTGCATGCCATGGCTGCCTGTGAGGAGCTGAGCTCGCTCTTGCGTGCAGCACGGGGTGCTGCTAGGGATGTGCTTTCCCCACCTGCTTTGGGAAGCCCTTCTCCCTCCTGGCACTTCTTGCCCTGCACATCTCCCTTCTTCCTCTGGGCACACAAAGCGAGGCACCTGCTCCAGCCTTGGAAAGTGTCTGTGGCAGACCCACCGAGAAACGCCTGAAAATAGCCCAGAAATATTGGAGGGAGAAAAAAGGGCTCTTGATCCCTCAGCAAACAGCAGAACCCACTGCTGCCTGGCACAAATGGGAGAGGGATGGGGAGTTAAAAATACCATGTGCTTGCAGGGAGCCAGCCCGGGCCACTGCGTTCCCAGCCTGGCCAACACATTCCCAGCGCAGGCCAGCGCGTTCCCAGCTCTCCTGCCGGTAGCCGGCCTCGTGGGCTCGTGGGAACTGCGTTCCTGCAGCGCATCTGATCCCGCACCCTGTGGAGCTCCCATCCGGGGCAGCGCGAGGACCTGTCCCGGTGTCAGCGGGATGCACCATCGCTGCGAGGACAGGGACAGCTGCCTCTGCCCGGGGGAGCCGCTCCCCTGCGGAGAACAGAGGGATGCAGCTAGTCCTGATGCACCAGGAACACCCGGTGCTGCTGAACGTGAGCCTGGCTGCTGGCTTTGGGCAGCCACCAGCATAGGAAGAGGGGTTGTGGCAGGGGAAGCCTGGGAGAAGCCATCAGAGTGAGAAGCCATCAGTGTGAGAAGCCAGGCTGTACGTGTCCCCTTCCTGGCCCACCCCAGCTCCGCACGGCTCGCAGGCTCCTTGTGCAGCAGTAACAGGAACAGCCTGTCCACTGCTACAGCTACCTGAGTCCAGCCTGAAGGATTTGGTGCTGCCTCGTGAGGTTTTGGTGTGCGAATGGGCAGCTTTTCATAGCAACTGGGGAACCGGCCCCTGGCAGCTTTTGGGTGCCTGTGGCTTTGACTTGGAAGGCGCTGGAGGCAACCAGAAAGAGTTCTAGAAAAGCTCATTCACAGAGTCCGGTCACGTGGATCCAGCACATCCTGACGCTCCTGCAGGACACACAGGCCAGTCCCCGGGTAGCGAACAGCCTGCTTAAGGTGGCCAAGAGCTTTGCTGGGTCCTCCCCACCATGGAGAGCAGTGAAGCCAAGTGCTCCTGATGTCTGGAGTCTCTCCCCTGCTTGACCTCAAATGCACCTGAACTCACGCTGAGCCCAGCTGCCGCAATGGGGCCTTATCTATCCCCATTGCTCTGCTCCTCCAGGGAGCCAGGCAGCCTGCAGGGCACTGGATAAACCCCCCGGCTCTGCTCCTCGTCCCCAGGCACAATGGCAGCTGCCTTCCTCAACGGGACTGTTGTTTCTGGTGTCCTGCCTATGGGAAGCTCTTCCCGGGCCTGCGGGCAGGAGCTGGGCTGCTCTGCCTTCCCACACAGGGAGGCACAGCAGAGCTGCAGCACCAGTCTGTCCCCAGAGCCGAAGCCTGAACCTGCCCTCGCCGCAGGCAGGTTGAAAACAAGCCTCAAGCCCACATGAAAGCATGAGCCTGTAGCTGTCTTGCTGCCTCTGATGTTGCCTGTTGCCCAGTGTGCTCAGTGCAGAGCTGTTGAGGTTGTGCAGTTCCCCAGAACCCCCTATCCCAAGTGAAGGCAAACCACACCGGCGGCTGCAGAGCCTGCCCTCACCTTTAAGCCCTGCAGATATGTGTCCCTCGCTGTTCCCTCCATTGCCTGAGCCATCCATGGGGCTTCCTTGGGCAGCCCCTGCCTGGGCCACTGTCCCCCGCTCTGCCCTGTGCGCGGTGACCGCAGCCTGAGTCATGATGTGGTGCCCAGTCACGCTGCGGTGATGGGGCATGATGTCCTGGCCCCCTGTGGCTCTCAGCCACTGGGCACAGTGTGTGTGACCAAGGCAGAAGGAGCTGTGGGTCGTGGTCAGCCTTGCTTGTGTCCTCAGTGGGGTGAGCCCCAGCCTGAGCAAGTCTGCAGCATCCTCATCTCCATGTCCACTTGGCTTCTGCTCCATCCCTGCTTGTCCTCCCTCTGGCACAGCTTTGCTGGCCTTCCTCTCCCTACAGAGCAGCCATGTCACTGCTTTCCTTCCCCTGCCACTGTTTTCTTTCCCCTGCCACTGCTTTCCTTCCCCACCTCTCCACCCCAGCTCCCGGCCAGGGCTGCAGCATACCCTGCTCCTCATCTGCCACTGTGTCCCAGCCTGGAACTGTTTCATCCCCAGCAATCCGGCACTGGGGAGGGGTCTTGGCAGACTCCAGGATGGGGCGAACCCTGTGCCAGCTATTCGGCCTCACCCAGCCTTGACTTTGTCCCTGTAGTTGTTTGGAAGCTCCTGGTTGGTGCTGGGAACTGGGACCCTGCATCACTGGTTGAGGTGCTGCAACAGCTGAAGGGAGATGTGATGTCATTCAGGGATGCTGGTACCCAGCTGTGGAAAATGCCTTTCCCTTTGATCCAGTAGGGGTGTCCCCTTTGTGGGGTGGGCTTTATGCCTCCTGAGGGGATGCTGGAGCTCTGGATCCCGGCCCCAGTTCAGACCCACATGTCCAGCCTGCACGGCCAGGTAGCTCTGTTCTCATCACTTCACTTGGATGCAGAGGAGCAGAGCAGCCGGGGGGGGTGGGGCGGGTCTCAGCGTTGCTTGTTTTCCCCTCGTGGCACAGAGCTCTGCGTGCCTCCAGTCCTCACCTCCTGGTACCTGGGAAGCTGAGGCACAGCACCATGCCGTGCCAGGGAGTGACACCCTCTGAGGGTGTGTGTGGAGGCTCCTGGTCCCCGAGTGGGTGGCACCAGAGCACTGCAGCCCCATCCCCTCCTTGCCTGGGGAAATGAGGCTGCCCAGAAGTAACTCTGACCCACTTCCCAGTGCTGCCTGTTGGCAGAGCCGTGCCGGCACGTTCCCTGGTGCACGGCTCACCACGGCCTCACTGGCCTCGTCCTCTGCCCCCGTTCACAGCGGCTACGTGTCAGGCAGATAAGGGCTGTGCGGGGGGAGGACATGCCGCGGGTGGCACAGCAGCGCTGAACCCTTGATCCTTCCCCTGCGCGGCCGGTGATGGCTGGAGCAGAGTGGCTGGAGCAGGTGCTGGGTGCAGGATGGATAGGTGCAGGATGGATGGTTGCAGGGTAGATGGGTGCAGGGTGTAGCCCAGAGGCAGCCCTGCCACCCTGCCCATAGGGTGCCCAGGGCCAGGAGTATGTCCAGGAGGTGGCAGCAGCCCCTCACCGTGGTGCCAGGCCTGGGGTGCAGAGCAGAGACCTCTGCACAGACCCATTCCCACTGTTCTGGTGCCTTCTCTGGCAGCAAGGAGGGCACCGGCGGAGGAAGGCAGAACTCGGCGCAGGGGTTTGGCCGGTGCGTTGCGGGTGAGGGCCGGGGCCATGGCAGCCCTGCAGGGTGCTGCTGCGAGCAGGCACAGCGGGCTGTGGTTCAAGCATCTCGCCGCCAGACTCTGCGAGGCGTTGTGGTTTGAGGCAGCGGCGTGTGCAAGTCGGAAAGAACAAACTGTTCGGCCGCCAGCTCTTCCAGCTTCTGCTTTCGAAGTTATCCAACAGCCCAAACAAACACAGGCAGCGCTGGCTCGGCTGCAGCGCAGGGCGGGCACCGGCCGGTCCCCATCCCGCCGCAGAGCCGGGCCATCGTGGGGCGGGCCAGGGGCTGCGCTGCCCCGTCCAGCTCCGCCACACGCTGCCTGGCCCAGAGCAGCTTCCCGGACTTCCCTCCCCATCGATGGAGGTGACCGGTGCCTCCAGAGGAGCAACCGCCGTGGCTCGCGGGGTCCCTTGCACTCTGCTTGGTCCTGCTTGGCCGCTGGCAAGCGGCACGGGATTGCGGTGCTGATACCACATCCTGGGATGCGAGGGCGGGGGGGGGGAAGGACTGGCACAGAGATGCTGCAGCCAACCTGAGCAAAGGAGGGGAGCGCTGACCCACCGCCCCTGGGTGCTTCAGCGCAACCCAGGGCTCCAGGGATGGGTGTGGGCTGCTGGAGTCCCAGCCTGGGGAGGACCCGCCGTACATCAGCCATGCGTGGGGACAGGGACAAGCCTTTGTGTCCCTAGACAAGGTGTGGGACCAAGACACTGCCAGCTTGAGGGGTGCAGGAGGTGACCACAAACGGTGCAGAAAAGGGGAAGCTGTGCCCGGAGCTGGGCAGCAGTAGAGAGCCCAGAACAGAGTCCCATGGGTGGCCCCTTCCAGCCCTGGCCAGAAAGGGGAAGCTGCGGGCTGTAACCAGCTCTGAACAACAAGGCTGTGTGCTGGTGCCTTGTCACACACGCTGAATTCACACGCAGGGGTGCAGGTGGGAGGGGGAACGGGGAAGGGGTGGGAGCCCTGTTACGCAGCGCGAGTCCTGGGCCTTCCTTCCTGTGCCCGTGGCCGGGGGTATATAAAGAGCTGAGCTATAATTATCTGGGACGGGTGAGCAGTGCTGAGGCACCAGCTCCTGGCGCTCTCACCCGCTTGAGGAGGTGATGTCCTGGCTGCTGCCTCGGTGACAGGGGCTGTGCAGACTCCAAAGGGGACAGAGTGGCTGTGTGAAAGGAAGAGTCCCCATGGAGGGGCCAGGAGGCTCCTGGGTGGCTCTCCCCAGGGCAGGAGGGCCCATCAGTTTCCACCAGGCTGGTCCAGGACTGGTCCTCACCACTGTGTTTCGCATCCAAAACTGCCACCACTAGAGAGACGCTGGTGCAGGGAGAAGTCTCTGCAGCCTTTCCTGTTTGCATTGTGACTGTTTTGATCTGTGTTGTGAATCCTGCTCGTTTTCCCAGGGAAGGAAGCCTCTTGCTCCCTGCTCCTGATACTCCTGGCAGGTATCTGCTGGGAAAATGGGAGAAGCACCAAAGATCCCATCCCCCTCCCCAGTGAGGAAAGGAGTGTTCTTCTCCAGACCTTGATCTTTACGAGATCTGGGCTAGAGGCACTCTAGGATGCATTCTGATGGCACCAATGTCCATGAAGGTGCCCGGCACCTGTGGGCGAAGGAAGATGCTTCCCTTGACCACACTGCATATATTCACCGAGGGTGGGAAGTGAGGAGAAGTAGCAGGTAAGGGGCAGAGCAAGGCTGAGAACTGCTGGGTTGCGTTGGAGAAGTGCCCATACTGGTGGAGAGGCAAGGACAGAATGAGTTTGGAGATGGTCCCCTGGAGCAGGCAGAGGTGCATGGTCCAGTGTGGACAGTGTCCCTGTCCCTCTGGGGCACACTCAGCTTTCTGCACCCACACAATGTGGGTCACATCAGGCCAGGCCAGGCTGAGATAGCTCTAGGTCCAGCTGGGATTTCTGCAGCTAATGAAAACAGTGAGCTGTGAATGAGGTGCTGAGACGCTGTGAATGAGGTGCTGAGACACAGCACAAAGACACCCAGGTCATTGCAACAGGCTCTGCCAAGGGCTGGCTATAAGATGTGGAAAGCGCCTGGGGTTAGTTTGTCCATCTTAGAATGTCCTCCTTCTCCAGTGAGCAGTGTTTGCTTTCACTGCCCTGCCTGGTCTCCAACATAGACAAATGCTGGCAACTTTCCACATCCAGACCAACAAAACCAAAAGACACAAGAGAAAACACGATCAGATTCAGAAGTAAAGAAGGAATCCATCGCTTCCTATCCACAAACAGCCGCCTGTGAAAGCTGGACTGGCCACAGAACAGGTTCTGGTGGCCCTGCCTGGGCAGGTGGTCTCTGGTGGCCCTGTGATGCCCAAATGCCGGGCTGCAGACCCAGGGAGGTGTTCTGGGGTATTTCAGGGTGCTTTGGAGCAGAAGAGCTCAGTGTTGGTGAGTGCAGGGCTGAGGCTGCGGGTGAGGTGTCAGGCTGTGGCCCAGTGTTGGTGCTGCCTGTCACAGGGAGGCAAGCGGGGCCAGGCACAAACACACCTCCTCGCACATACGAGATGTGCTTCATGCCGTAGCCTGGGGTGGTTTGAGCTGGCTCTGGCCACCCTTGAGCTGATCCTCCTCCCTCTGGCTGTGGATTCCTGTCCCCCGGGTGCTTCCTCGAGCCATCCATATCTCAGGAGCGTTTTCAGCCCGAGCCCCGCGCTGCAGCACGGGAGCGACTTGGTGCCTTGCAGGAGCTCAGGAGGTTTGGCAGCTCCATGCTGTGCCCTGCCGCTTCCCACCCTGCTGAGCACCGGCTGAGAGCAGCCTTCAGCCAGGGGCAGCAAAGCGGGTCCCGAGTGCTTTATCGGAGACATCAGACGGTGGTGGCAGGTTTGATGGCAGGGCTCTGGCGGTTCAGAGAGACCCCTGCCCTTTGTGAGAGAGAAGGGGACAAACCACCACACAGGCTCTGGTCTGAGTGGATGCAGGCACAGGCACGGTCCCTGCAGACCATCCACAGCAAGGTCAGAGCAAGGGGGGCTCCTGCAGCCCCGGAGGCAGCGCAGGCTCCTGCTGAACCGCTGGGAAGCAATCCAGCGCCTGCAGCCCCATCTCACCTGCGCTGCCCCTCCTCTGCTCCGGGGAAAGGCAAAACCGGGATTAGCTGTTCCCAGCACATTCCAGGCATTTACCTCGTGGGACTCCTGCTCCGAAGACCTTTGCTAATGAAAGACACAGCCCTAAACCAGGCGTTTGGCTGACGAAAGACACAGTGGAAGTTGCCAGCAGAGCAAGTTCCTTGTGTACTTGCATCAGGCTCCTGGATTTCAGTGGGGTGAGAGGCACAGCCAGACCCCGTGCCCTGCAGAGCTCCTGTTTGTCCCACAGACCTCCTGCGCCCAGGAGATGAGGGAGCTGCCACCATGGTCAGGTCCTGCTGGAGAGACTGTGCTGCATCTGCACGCATGGGTACCCTGGAGACAGGTTTTCTTGGGTCCCCTTCCCCACATCCAGGCTGTCCTGGGACGCAGGACCTGTGGCTGGAGGGCGGGGAATGAGCAAGGGGGGAAGTGGAGGATGCTGATGTGGCTCGGAGGGGCATCGCGCTGCAGCACCAGCAGCAGTTCAGCTGCACACCTACCCACCCACACAGGCTTCTGCTCCACGGGCAGAAGCAGAGGGTGAAACTCTCCTCCTGCAGTGGTGCAGTCCTGAGATCCCCCCTGCAGGTGCCCAGGCTCTGCTTCACAAACCGACTCACAGCTTGAGGGGTAAAATCGCTTTAGTTTTGGAGCACGCCATGCCCACAGGGTGCTCTTCTCAAGCAGCTCTGGTGAGTTCTGAGTGTTCCCTGTCAACAAGCCCTGCAGTGATAAAACATCCCTGGAGTTGCAGCAGAGCCTGCTGGGTGTTTTGCCGAGCAGCCAGCAGCACATCGGGCGGGCAGGCTGGGCTCTTCCCATCCCTGCATCCTGCCTCCCTGAGTCCCTGCGTCCCTGCTGTGCCCCCCAACCTGCTCCCAGAACAATGTGCTGACCTCAGCATACATCACCCTCCTTGTTGGGTGATGGGGAAAATGGCGAAACAGGAAAAACCATGGACACTGGGCAGATTGTTTTCCAGGGGCTCCATCCAGCTTGGACCATGCAAGGAGGCTGCAGAGAACCCGTCTCCTGCTCAAGAGCGTCCCAGTGCTGGTGCAGCTGGTGAGATCTGGCCATCTCACCCTCAACCTCAGCCTGGTGCAGAGGTGCTGGGTGCAGGTGAGCTGCCCCCAGACCCAGCCTGCCTGGGGCACATCCCAGCCCCGGGCCTTTCCTTTGCTCACAGGTTGTTTTCCTCCAGCACAGCTGGGAGCCCAGATACATCTGGGCTGGCTCATGGGCTCTGTTTTCTTCTTCGGGCAGAGAGTTGTGCCAGCAAAGCAAAGCTTCTTCCTTATCCCTCCCCTTTCTGATTGTTTCCGTATGGATCTAATTTCACCACGTCCTGGAGCAGGGCTGGGTTCCCTGCTTACATAAAGCTGAAAACAAGGGGTGAGGCGCTGGCTGTTGGCAGAAGAGCATGTCCACCCTGCAATGCCCGCGGAGCATAGATCAGTGCCCAGGCTTGGCTCTTCCAGGTGCCTGAGACCTGCTGTTCTTCCTCAGGGAATGGAAGACTGGGGAACGCTGCTGTGGGTGCAGCAGGGATCCAGGCAGGGCTGTGACTGTGGGCACCAGCACCATTGGCACATCTCCTACCCCCTTCCCTTGGGCACTGGTTGTTTCTCCTGAGGCAGCCCCTTGCTCGGAGGTTGCTGGTGCCACAAGTGCTCACATCCTTCCTGCAGTGGATCACTGGGATGAGGGCCAGCTATGGGCTTGGGTAAAGGGTGGCACTGGGGTGACACTGGGGCTCCTGCAGCGCCACATTTCCCACTGCAAGCCCTGGGTCTCCTCTCTGCCCGGCTGGCTCTGCAGTGCCTCTGGTGCCTCTTCTCTGTGCACTGCGGTTCTATGGGATGATGGAGGAGATTCCGTGGAGGGGCCTGCACAGGGGCCGCTCCAGTCTTTGTGGAGCTCGGGTCCAGCAGAGCTGGTTCCGGCCCAGCTCAGGGCACTCCAGGCTGGGGCTGGGCTCTTCCAGAAGCTGCAGCATTGGCTCCTTCCCAGCTGGTCTGGCAGCATCAGTGGGCAAAGGTGGTCCTGCCCGGCCACGGCTGTGCCCTGGTGCTCACCCTCCTGTTGGAATGAGGTGGCCGAGACTTACAGTGGTGATGAGGATGCTCTGTTAGCTCCATCTCTGCCCCTGGAGATGGCCAGAGCTGCACCGGGGACCTGGCAGTGCAGCGCCTCAACCTCCTGACTTCCCATGCGCTGGCCCATCCACACAGACCTTGCCTGGGGTGGCTCTGGGGTGACCTGGCTCTAGAGAAGCCCAGCTCCATGGCCCAGGCCATGCCTGGGGACATTGGTGGCTGCAGAGCTGGGGATGCACTGTGGCTCACAAAGACCTTGCTGTTTGTGGAGGACTCGCACCACTATTGTCCCCCGTCCTAGTTTCAGCGCTGGCTGCACACACTGCTTGTCTTTCCAGGTCAGTGAAGAGGATCTTTGTGTGCCAACAGAAGTGGTTGTTTCCCCACACAGGGTCTTTCCCTCGCTCCTCAGATCACACCGTTTGTTTTCACTGATTTGGACCAGAGCATGAAGCATCTTCTCATGTGCACCCATCCTCCCGCCAGCACTGCCAGGCAGGGACAGACGTCTCTGGATTGCAGCAGCACTGGGGCAGCACTCGCTGGCTGTGGTGCTCAGGGTGCAGGCTGGAAAGTGATGCTCCGGTGTCCCCGCAGCACAGCGGGAAGGGCAGGATGAGCTTTGCCTCCTCCGCTTGAGCTTCCTGGCAGAACCACCCGGCTGCACCTCAGTGGCTGCGATTATCCCTGTGTCTCAGTGGGATGTGTGGAAAAGCAAGGGAGCAGGACCAGGTGCAATAGGAGGTGATGGCAAGGGAGGGCAGGGCATAAGGCAGTGACAGAAGGGCAGGCTTGGGAGAAGGCCAAGAGACAGGTTTCTGCTGGCAGCAGGCAGAGGGCTGTGAGCAAGGAAATCAGCCTGGTTTGTTCTCGCTGGGTTCAGGGACAAGGAACCCTGGAGCACAACAACCGGCTCCACCGTGCATTGTCCTTCCCAGGAGCAGACCCCTGCGGGCCTCGGGCTGGGGACCTGCGCGTGGGTCTGCTCACACACACGTGCTGCCTGTACCCAGACCCCAGGGGATCCACGCCTCCATGGGAGCATGCATGTCCACGTGTGTGCCCACATGCCCTGTGAACGTAGCTGGATCCCGCAGGATCTGAATGCCAGCGTGAGGGAGGTGTTTGTGCAGGCACGCTCCCTGTGCACAGCTCAGCGCAGCCGCTGGCCTCTGCAGCAACACAGTGCTCTTCTGTTGTTTCTTGACCTTTTTTCCTCCTCAAACCCCAGCATTTAATCATCTCACACCCCAGGAACGTCACTGCTTTCTCTCCACAGCTCAGCTGATGCCCTGTGTGGGATGCGAGGAGCTGCAGGCACACGGTCCCCTCGCTGTGCGCTTCCCATTGCTGTGGTGACGTGACACGATGTGTCGCTAATTTGGCAATTCCCATCTGATGGAGGGCACTGGTGGGTTGCACGAAAGAGGAGAAAAGGTCCTTTCCCAACATCGGCTACGTGCTGTTGTTTTTCAGTGCAGCCTTCAAGGGAGAAATCCTCTCTGCTGCACCCAGGCCTGGCTCATCCCGTGCTCTGGGATCCTCCCACATCCCCAGGCTGCAGCAGCACCTCTTACTCCATCACCCCAGGTCACCCCAGGTCACCTCAGCCCCACAGCTGGTGGGGAACAAACATGCACATCCCCATGGACCGCTCTCTGGGGCACTAGGCCACTCCAGCACCCATTTTTCCCTCCTCTCCTGCCTATTTCCTAAGGTTTCTCCCTTTTTTCAGCAGGCAGGAGCAACCACCTTCCTTGCAGCTCCCCTCCCTCTGCAATTCCCAGCTGTTCTTCCTCTTGTTTTCAGCCAGCTACTCTCCTGGAGCTAAAAATAACAAGGAATTTACAGCCCTCGACCTTGAACTCGGCCGAGCGCCGCGCTCCTGCTTTGTGCTGCGTCAGCAAAGCACTCCATGGCTCATACTGCATTTGCCTCCCATCTCTGCACGTCCTTTCCCCTGGGGGCACCGCATCAGGATGCCGGCCAGGCTGGCATCAGCTACAAGAGATGGTGTGAGCTGGTCACGCAGGGAGTGAGCAGTGCCTATGGGCAGCGTGTGTTCCTGGAGCACAAGCTCCCACACATCATGGGATTATGATTTTCTGTCCTTTCAAGTCACGTATTTTCACCATCTCTCCAGTGACATTTCCTCTGTGGATGTTTTTAGAGCATATTTGGAAGCGTTTCCAAGTGTTCCCCACCATACTTGGGAAAGCAGGAAATGCGCTCGGCCTGTGTCATTGTCTTTAGAAGGAAAGCTGAGATTGCTGCGTAATCGCGGGACTCCTGCAGCCAAAGGCCTCAAGAAGGACACCCCACCCTGACCAGCTCCATCAGGTTTGCACAGCTCATTGCTATTTCAGTGACATTACAAGCCTCCACATCCATCTGCTGTCAAACCGGAGCCTGGAGACTGCTTCCCGTGCCAGAGGAGGGTCAGATCCTCGCGGATCCCTTGGGACTGCTCCGGTCTGCGCTGAACGAGGTCAATGTCCAACCCTGCCTTGCTTCACCTCACCCAGCCCTAATGCCTCGCTCTAGCTCCTGAAGACCTTGCTCCCAATGTTGACTGTGTCCAGACACCGCAGGCAGCCCCACAAGTGCATAGCGAGCATCCAGGTCCTGCTGGCAGGTGGCATTCCCACCGGGAGCCCATGGGGATGGAGCACTGGCTGTGATGTCCCTGACAGGGTGTTCTTCCTTGTGAGTCCTGCAAGTGGTTGCCCTGTTGTTCCCCGTTCGGCTGCCACATCCCTGCTGGTGTCAGCCATGGGCTGTCTGCAGCCATCACTGTGGTCTTGGGCACCTTCAGGTCCCCTGAAGCTGACCCTGCTCTCACCTGGTTTTACCCAGCAGCAACCAGCTTCCCCAGGGGTGGCTGCAGAAGCTGTCCCTGCCCTCTTCAACCATAGCTGCTCCCTGTGCCTGCTTCCCTCATCCCTGCTTAGCCCGGAGGGACTGGGAGAGGGGAGCTGGAGGCCGCCCTGGTGCTGCGGTTGTGAAACCCATGAGCCAGGGAGCCCGGGGATCCAGCACTGGAATGCCAAGGAGCATCCTGGCCCCCTGCTGCGGGCAGGGTGCAGGTGACAGCGCTGCTGCTGGTGCTCAAGGGATGCTGTTTGAGTGCTTGTTGCCTGTGTTTTCCTCCCAGAGCAGAGGCTCTGCACACAGGGAGCGGGAATGATTCACTGTATTCAGCAGATTTCCGGGGCTGTTTCTCAAGTGAAGGCTGAGTGTGCGTCGTGTCACCCTGGCCCCGGCTGCAGCCCAGCACTGCTGCCAGCGGGGAGCCTGCCAGACCTCAGCCTTTCCATGAAAACAGCTTCAGCGGGCAATAAACCTGGGATAAACAGCAGCAGCAGCGCCAGAGCAGGCCCATGCACGAGGCCACGTGTGTGCTTCCCTGTGTG
Source organism: Strigops habroptila (assembly GCF_004027225.2). Classification (NCBI taxonomy): domain Eukaryota; kingdom Metazoa; phylum Chordata; class Aves; order Psittaciformes; family Psittacidae; genus Strigops; species Strigops habroptila. The sequence goes on from NC_044285.2 coordinate 22,568,456, forward strand.
CTGGCTGTTGTTGGAATCATTTGTGGAGCCCCAGGTAGAGCAGGAGATGGCTGGGACCCACCTGGGGCTGGAGGACTTTGGGTTGTGGTTGGGGATCTTGAGCAGTGATTTGCTGGGGGAAAGGTGCTGTTTCTCCTCTCTCCTGTGTCTTGCAACATCCAAGTTCCCAGTGGGGAGCCGGCAGTGTGCTCACTGGGAGCTGGGGGCACTCCCTGCAGAGGAGACGTCCTGTTGGACGTGCTGTTTAGGCCACACGCTCCATGAAGGATGCACCGTCAGGAGCTGTCAGGATTCGCTGTGAGAAGCTGGAGGGTGACCTGTGGGATCACACCAGTCCCTAGGCACCAGCAGGGAGAGTGGGAAGTACCCACAAGGCGCAGTGCCTGTTTCTGGGACAGGGAATTCCCTTGGGTCCAGCTGGGACCACTGGACCCCTGGAGCCACCAAGGCCAGGCTGGTGTCACCTTCTGCTGGGGACAAGCCCAGGAGCTGTTTTGCTAAACAGCAAAATAAAATGGGTCCCAGGACGTTCCTAAATGGGATTCATCTTAAAGTTACTAAAGAGGTTACAACCTTCCAAGAAATGTGTGTCTGGGAAGCTGCCCAGTGGGAAGGACGGACCCAGCGCATCCCGCAAGGAGGGGAGCTTGAAAACAAGCTCGGAATAAAAAATGACTGTATATATATAAACATGCTGGTGGCAACGCCAGTGCTTCAGCCTGGGCTCCTCCTGTGCTCTTGTTTTGAATCTTTGATTGGGAAACTCGCTGCTATTTATAGCCCTCCCCTGTCCCTGCAGCGGTTACTGCTGCTGATCCCTTCCAGATGCTCCTCGTGAGCCTGCAGCCCGGCCTGGCTGAGCTCAGCCCCGAGCTCCAGCATTGTTGGTACCACCAGCCCTGAGGGACAAGCTCCATCATCACTGGTCCCAGCAGCCCTGAGGGATGAGCTCCAGCATCACTGTTCCCAGCAGCTCTGCCCCACAGGGCAAGTGTGAAGGGATGGGTGTTCAGAGCAGACGGGACCAAGCAGCACCCCCAAAGCATGGAGGAATCCCCTTCCCCTGTAGCAACTACCCTGCATCCCTGTGTCACAAGCTCCCTCCCTGTATCCTCATCTGCTCTGGAACTGCTTTCTGGACAATGAAAGCTGCTGCCGTTTATTTGAGAGCCATTTGGCTCTGCTTGCTGCTAAGGGGCAGGGATGTGGGCAATGGGCAGCAGACTGGCTCTACTATCAGAGTGCAACAGCACGTCAGGTTGAGCTGTACCCACAGAGCCCAAAGTCCTGGTTGCCTGTGTGTCCCCTGATTGCCCTCAGGATGGCAAGAGCCCAGCTTGGCACAAACCCTGGGTCTCCAGACTGCCTGCACTGAGCCCCTCTTCCCATGGGCAGCCGCAATGCCTCCTGGAGCAGCTTGGCACGGATGCTGCCTCCTGTAAACTTGGAGCCTTGCAAACACCCCCCTGCCTGACCCTGCACACCTGGGCTTTGTGCTGGAGACGCTTCTCATCTGTGTTCCTGGCTCTGAGGGACCCTTGGGGCACATTGTGGCTGGGCGGAGAGGGCTCGATCCTGTCCCAGCTGGTTTGACCCCTCCAGAGAGCTCTATGTGGGTGTTTGCAGCATGGACGCAGTCCTGGACCTAACTGATGGTGCAGTCACCGCAAAGGGGCTTCCACCATAGCTATGGCATCGATCAGCCCTGGGCAGTTGGGCATCTGAGCTCACTTCCCCCAGCTCCCTGCTCTGCATCAACCCAGGTCCGCCTGCAAACCCCTAGGGCTGGCAGGGTCCCCATGCGTGGGGCTGGCAGGGCCCCCATGTGTGGGGCTGACAGGACACGGGGCTGGCAGTGTCCCCATGCATGGGGCTGCAGGCACAAGCACAGGGCAGCACAGGCAAGGACTTGGGGCTGAAGATGCAGGTGAATCAGTGATGGAGCAGATCATCCCGCAGCCACATTCATGTGTGCACCTAAGTAGCCCATAGCTGTGCTGCCCCCAAAGGACCCCAGCATCCCTGCAGGGCTTGGACATGTCCTTGGCTGCTCCTGTGCAGGCAGCTCGGGTCCCTGGGAGGTCCCTGCTCGGCATCACGCCCTGTCAACATCTCTCCCCACCTCGAAAGGTTGAATGAGCTGTGGGGTTCCCATGGAAAATATGAGTCTGGGCTTCCCTGCACGGCGGCTTCGCGATGACTCAGTGGCTGGTAACCAGGGCAGCAGCACACAAACAGCCGAGTGGCAGCAGCAGCAGCAAGAGATCCCAGCTGGGCCATGAGGGGCCCTGTGGACCTGGTGGCCCCTTTGCTGGTGATGAAGGAACACTGGATCAGCCTGAGCACCCAGTCCTGGGCTCTGCTCAGTGGTGGGGTGTGGATCCAGAGCCTGTTTGAGAAACCCCAAGGGGAAGACACCCTGTGGTGCAGGGGAGCGAGCCAGATGCTTCTGGGAGCTGCTGCTGCCACTGTGTCTCAGCATGGGCTGAGCGGAGCTTCCCTGGGACAGTTCCTGGCGTTCCCAGCTGAGATGCTGCAGCCTGGGCGAGGCCAGGGTGCTGGATGCATTTTCTCTGCGGTACCTTTGGCTGGGTGCTTTCAGTGAACGGGCACAATGGGGCAGCTGTGACTTGTGGTCCTTTCCCTGCCCTCTCAGGAAAACTGCTCCCGAAAAGCCTCAGGCCACAGCCCCCGAACCTGCCTCCCCCGCGAGTCCTTTGTGCACAAACCATCAGCTTGTCAAATGCCTTTAGCAAGTTCCCACGCTGGGAGCTGTGTGGAGAGGGGTCCCAGGCACTCTGCTTGAGTTCCCATCCCTTGCACAGTGATGACACATGGAGGGTGATTCTCGGTACTGGCCAGGGCAGGGCTGGAGGGATCACGACACCCCATGTTCGAGCCTGAGTGTGCTGAGAGTGACCTCAGCACCACATCCTGCTCCTGACGGGTGCTTCGGGAAAGCAGGAGCTGCCCGGGCATGGGAGAGGGTGACCGGGGGAGTCACGTCCTCACCCCGGCCGGTGCTGGTGCCGGTGGTGCTGAGTCACGCAGGAGCAGCTGGAGCCACAGTCATCAGCAGACGCGGGGCTGCTGACGCTGGCTCACCCCACTCCACGGGAGGAAGCAGAACGTGCTGAGCTGTCACCACAGCAACAGATGTTGTCCTGCATGGCCCTGTGGAAAACATGTTCCCACGGGATGTGCTTTGTTGTGCTGGTCCCTGCCCAGTCTCCCTTTGTGGCACTCTCACACCTTCCCCAGGCACCGAATGCATTGAGTGGGCAGCAACATGTTATTTTGGGGCTTTCTGAGCTATTTTGGGCAGTGGCTGTGAGACACTGTGGGCAGGCGAGAAAGGCCGGGCTCTGGCTTCTGCTCTCAGAGCAGGGTGGATGGGGATGGCCATGGCAGGGCAGGGTGGAGGAAAGCCCTGGGATGTCCACAGGAAGCACTGGAAGGAGATCCCGGGAGCAGCCCAGTGCTTGGGGTGGTTCTATAGACCCTTCCCCTGCAGCAGCCTGAGTGTCAAAGGGGGATGTGGCTGAACATAGCGACGGTGCCTGCTCAGAGAGTAGGGGCAGTTGTGCTGCGGGCACCATGGCAGCGTAACCCCCAGCCTCACCCTGCCTCAGTTTCCCCACTCGTCCTTCCCACTGTGTGGGGATGAGGGTGCAGACTGGGGGCGCTGAGGCAGAGCAGGGGCAGAGGTGGCTCCCGGGGGTTGTTCTCCCACGCTGGGGGCTGTGGTGGCACCAGTGGCACACCCATCTGCAGCACCCCAGGCTGGGCTGGCTGAGAAGCAGCAGCAGCATGCCTCTATGGTGCCCTGTCATGTCAGCACCGCTGCTCAGCACGCAGAGCTTCCCACAGCACTGCGAGCACCCACCTGGCCCCAGCACCTGCTTCCCAGCACCTGGGACTCCTGCAGAGCTCCCTGACAAACACTCCCCAGCACTGCTGGGCCTTACTTCATCTGCGGCTGCAGCCCATCACAGTAGCTGCCCGGTGCGGGGGCTGCCTTGCCACAGACGCTGTTTGCTGCTACTTGGCTGCTTCCACCTGAGTGCTGTCCCAAGCGCTGCTTTGCTCAGACACTTCCCTCCTCTGCTCCACTCTTCCTGCCTTCAGGAAAGGTGCAGTTTTCAGTTTGGGTCTACCCAGCCAGGCACAGCTTCCAGCAGAGCTCTGTGCAGGGCAGGCTCGCGGCACACGGGAAAGGATAAGCAGAGGCAGAGGAGACTGCTTCAGCAGATTTCTCGCTCCCTCTCTCATTTTCCTTGTCAAGCCAGATGTTGCATGGCTGAGAACCAGGTCATCCAAAGAACAGTTTGTCTTTTCAGCAGAAAGTCACCACTTGAAAGCAAACAAGCTGCTATGATGGAGACTGTAGAGCAAGACTGTAGAGCAAGAACCATCTCTCTGGGGTCTGTAGGCAGCAGCCCCAGCACATGAGCTGTGAGCAGAGCCCTGGGATGGTGCAAATGAAGGCTGGGGAAACCCAGTGCCTGTGCCCACAACAACCTTCCCCTCTGCGCCTTTGCTTCTCTTCCTGCCCTGCTTCAGGCTTCTTGGTGGCTGGTGTCTGGATGAAAACAGCCACCTGGAAAAGCCCAGAGACATCCACCTCCCTCCCTCCCTCCCTCATGGCAGGCAGGGTACCAGGGGCCGCAGGCATTGCCACATGCTGGGGGCAGGAGGAGAGCAGCGACCTGCTGCTCAGCCCTGGGGATTTTCGCACTGTGTTTGCTGAGCTGCTATTCCAGGCAGGCTGAGAAGTGGCTCTGTTTCCAAGAAACCCCAATGGCCTGAGCTCCATGGGCAGGCATGCAAGGGGATGGTGCCAGCTGAGAGCACTGGTGACAGGATGGGGACACAGCCATGGCATGGCAAAGGGCGAGGGACTGCCAAGCATCACGTGGAAGTGAGGAAAGGAGCAGCTGCTGATCTGGCTACAAGGGGGTGAAGCAACCCAAGGTGACCTGCTTGGAGCAGCACACCTGAGTCTGCCACTGCCTCCGTGTGAGCCTGGGCACATCCCTGCCCAGGGCTCTGCCGTGCTTGGCACTGGTCCAGCAAGCTGCAGCTCCAGAAGGAGAAGCTGTCCCTTGCTGGGCCTGGCAAGACCACGGAGCGAGTGCAGGACTATGGGAGTGGGCAGCAGGATGACGGGAGCGGGTGGCAAGACTAGCCACACACCGGGGGCACCGCACAGCCACTAGCTGCTCCCCCTGCTCCCGCTCCGGCTGTGTAAACAAGTCCCAGGAACGAACATCTGAGTCATCGGCTGGCTCAGAAACACCCAAACATGGTAACGGGCCACAGAGCAGCTCCTTGGCGGAGCCCGGCCGTAAAACTGGTTGTGGCAGCACTGCAGTGCCCATGTGGAGCTGTGGTCTGCAGGGGCCTGTGCTGGGGAATACAGCAGCCCTTCCCAGGACACATCCAGTCAGAGCCATGGCTCATCCAGCCAGAGCCGTGCACTGGCCTAGGGCACTCCTGCATCACGCCGCTGTCATGTACCCCTGGGCACAGAGCAGGATGGATCCTGCCAGTGCTGCAGCACACACACAGCACCGGGCACACATCCTGCGTTAGCACCTGCAATGTGAGCAGCAGCTTCAAAACACATCCCTTCTCCGGGGGGGTGCGAGGGGGGTACAACAGACACAACCAATATTTTCTACATGGCAAATGCCTGAAGAGACCAGCTTTAAACATAGACTGAGCCCTGTTCTACATGGCTTCCTTCAGCGGCAGCACCGCACTGCTGCAGGTGGAAGCTTGTTGGGTGCCTTGAGGCATCTTGGTCTGGAGATCCAGACTTTAGAGGGTCAAAGCAAGGTGTGGGAGGGTCCAGACTGGGATCCAGCTGGCTATCTGCAGCTTCTAAGAATACAGGGCACAGCACATCTCAGCTTTCAGCCCAAAGGTCCTCCCTGCTAGGCTTCCTTGCTTCACGCTGGTCAAGCATCTTCTGTGGGAGCTTTTAGAGCTGAAAGTTGGGGGATTCCCAAAAGAAACAAAGTTAGCAGCGGCAGCACAATGCCTGTTCCCAGGTTTATGGCTTCAGTTAAAAATAATCAGCCCTGATGCAAAAAATAAGCTTGAAACAGGAAGAAAATGTTCTGGTTTTGGTGTGCCTGGGAGCTGAGTCCTCCTGGAAGTGGTTTGGGCTGGAAAGTACCTTCAGCTTCTTCCTCAGCCCACCTGGGCACTGGGTTGGTACATGTGGGTACGTGTGTTTCCTGCTTCCAAACAATCTCTGCCCAAGACATCTGGATGAGATGAGGGGTTTGGGATGCCTGGGTGTTTTCAAGGGCTGGCTCCTATGCCAGGGCACCTGCAGGGATGCAGCCTGGGGACAGGCATGCTGGCAACCAGACCAGCGGCTGGCTGGGCACCTGTGTGCTGCAGGGGTGCTTTCTGTTCCTGCCTGAAACCCTGCCAGCCCTGGAGGATCTAACCCAGCCCCAGCCAGTGCCTGGATTAATGAGGATTACAGCTTCCCCATGGTGCAGCCAAGCCGTGTGCCCAGAGCCAGGCTCTGCTCTGCCCAGGGCCTGCGGCTCACCTGCCAGCAAGCTGCCATGCCTGGCAGGCAGAGGGGACCTGGCAGCGGTGACTGGGGTGGACTGGTGCTGCTGGGATTCAGGACCAGGGAGGTTGGAATGCAGCTGGGTAGAAACTTTCCAGCAGTGCTTGTCTTTTGACAGCAGGCACATTTGTGCTTTGGGATGTATCAGGAGAGCACTGGTGCTGCTGGCTGCTTTCTTTTGGTGAAACAGAGAAGCAACATGTCGTTTTAACAGCTCTGCCATGGCAGAGAGGTCATGGCCTTCATGGTTCGGGTACCAGTGGGGTGTCCAGCCCAAGGCCCTGGCGAAGGGTCCCTGTCTATGCTCACATGTCCCCACACGCATGCTCCTTCCCCCATCAGTGTGACGTGTCCACCCAGGGTGGTGGGGAGGGCTCCCGGGCGGACCTGTGGCTGCAGCAATCCCCTTATCCTAATCCAGGCCAAGCTCAGAGCAGGGATTTGCACTCTGGGCTGAGCAGGACCTTCCTCCCCTCTGGTGTTCAGCACAAGATGTGTGAGCACTGTCACGGCCACGTTGCACAGAGTGGACAGAGCCGGGGCTGACCAGAAATGCTGCCAGGGTGCTCCTGGGGCTCAGCCCTGCAAAGGAGAGCAGTGGCCTGGCCCTGGGCTCTGGCTGCTTTGCTTCCCCCTCCCCAGCATTGTGAAGGAAGCAGCAGGTTGGGAGGTCAGGACAGGCAGGCGGCATGGAGGGAATGAGGCCTGCAGCATTCCCTCTTTAGCTTCCTGAAGAGAGCAGAGCCCAGGGCTGCCGGCTGGGCACCAGCTCGTGGGGCTCAGCTCTCCGGCAGCACCAGCTCAGGCTGCAGAGGTGCTGGCTCTAAGCTGCTGCCCCAGAGTAATCCCTGTCCCTCAGCAGCCTGCAGCCCGGACCTGCTCACCACAAAACCCCTAAATTCAGAGTAACCCATCCATTAACAACGGCGTTTGCTGGAGCAGGAGGGTGGCTGGAACCCATCCCTGAGGGGCATCCTCCCTGGCAGGGGCAGGGCTCAGGATGGTGACACCAGCCTGGCTGTGCTCCAGTGGCACCCTGCTCGGTGACCAGGGGAGAGGCATGACCCAGGGACCAGAGAGCGCACTGGGGCTGTCAGTCTGTCTCCAGAGCTGTCTGTCTGTCCTGTTCATCCTGGACACTGAGGCACCCGCAGGCACAAAGCAGAGCCCGGGCTGTTGGTGCCCTGGAGAGGGCAGATAGACTTTAAGACCAGCGCTTGCACAGGGGGGTTCCCTTCCCATGGCGCTTCCTGCCCCTGGGGCGGCTGTTTCTAAGTGAAACAACGGTGGTGCTGGTGTCAGCAGTGATGCAACTGTAGCCAGCAGTAGCTGTGATTGTTACTGTTGTTGTTATTGTAATAACAGTAATAACAGTAATTACCCCTCTGCCGCAGCCCGGGGCAGGCAGTGGCTGGGTGTTCTGCTGCCTGGAGCCGGCCCCGCGGCCCGCGGGGTGCATGTGGGGCCAGGGCTCAGCGGTATCGGCACCGGTGACTCCCACCCCCCATCTGCCGCTGAACCCGGACTCCCAACACGCTGTCACGGGCAGCCGAGCTGCTCACACCCTGCTGCTCCCTTGCAGCAGGGTCTTTCCTGCGTCTCTGGAGCCTGGAGCCAGCCAGAGCTTGCCCGGGGGACAATGAGGCTTTTGTCCCTCTGTGCACATGCCCAGAGGCACATATGTGTGTGTGTATGTGCTGGTGCATGTGTGTGTGCCGGTGCATATGTGTGTGTGCTGGTGCACAGGGGCGCAGGGCTGCGTGTGTCCCTGGGACCTTGGAGCATCCTCCCGTTGGACAGCGCAGGTCCCTCCCACTGTCCGTCCATCCTGGGCTCATGGGAGTGCAGCTCCGGTGCCCCAGGGTGAACGGGGAGCTCAGCCCACCCGGCCGCTGTCCTTTGTGCCCCCGGCCACCAGCACAGGCTCTGCCTGCAAGCCTTGCTCTGCCACCTGCTGCATTCCCACATGGATGCTCCCATCCCTATTCCCTGCTCCCTACCCATCCCAAACACTGAGCATGTGTTACATGCTAGGGCTGATCTCCAGCAAGTGGAAGGGGTGCTTGGAGCCCGTTTCCCCGGCAGGGCAAGGCTGGCAGGTCCCCGAGCCTCAGCCTCACGGGGCCCCGGCGCTGCCTCCCCGGCTTCCTAGCCACTGCTCAGCCAAATCCTCTCTTTGTGCCTGGCCAGGGGTGGTGGGAGCTGAGGCGAGAAGGGCTTTGATGTGCGACTCTGCTCGGCGCCATGGCTCCTGGGCACGGCGGGCTGGCACCGGCGGGACCCGGCCCGGGCGGCAGCTTCAGAGCGCCTCTTGCTCACATCCCAGCACGGCGCTGCCTTGTTTTCGCCTGGCGAGGCCGGGGCAGTCCCCGCTGCTTGGCCCCTGCTGGGATATGTTCCCAATAAGGCTCCTGAGGAGCAGCGGGGCCAGCGGCGGCACTGCCCCGGGACCGGGGCCACGTGCTGTACAGGAGAGCAGGTGCTGCCCCGGGATGGGGAGGGCGCGGGGGAACAGGGGCACTCCGGGGGCGGCCCAAGGGGCTGCACAACTACAAAGCCTCCGGCTCCTGCATCGCTGGAGCCGTCCAAGAAATCGGTTTAATTGGGAGCCTCCATGGGAGGAAGAGGGTCCCGGCTGGGAGCTGAGGCAGCCGACAAGCAGCCACGGTGGCTGGTGGTCCCTGCCCGCTGCCAAGCACAGCCTGAGGTTCGGGAACTGGCCAGCAGCACTGGTGTGGGGCCGACACTGGGAGGGAGCTAGCCTGGAGAGACTCCGCTGTTCTCCTGCCGGGACAGGCTCTCTGCAGTGGTCCCTCCCCAAGGTGGTGGCTGTGCTCCAAGGAGCCCCTTCACACCATGACAGGATGGCACCACAGCCTGGACCTCTGCATGCCCTGTGCTCACACCGCTCATGGGTTGCAGGGGTCTGACCCCACACTTGGCTTAGCCCTGGCTAAGTGGGAAGTGAGTGAACAGAGGAGCTAGAAAGGGTCTCCTGATGGGTAGGCTTTGCTGCTGGAGTGCCAGCCCATGCACAATGCATTCATCCTGGCCCTGCAAATGGGCATCCCCCTTCCTGCGGTCCCCCCAGTGAGGGAGGTCGGGCAGGCAGATCCCAGCCTGGACTCTGCCTTTGCCCTCCCCGACACTTGAACTTTCCACAGTCTAAAGGTCTCCTCCTGGAGAATGAGTAACAGGGTGCCGCAAGCAGCAGCCACTGGCCCAGCACTGGCAGCTCCCGCCCCCCAAAGCCTCCCCTCCTGCCCACAGGAGCATCTTCCCTTGGCACCAGCCCAGCCACGATGCCCCCGTCACCATACAGCCTGTGTCACCCTGTTACCCTGTCCTAGGGAGTGCTTTGGGGTGCTGCAGGGAGGGCCAAGGCAGCTGAGGGGCTCCAGTGCACACAGAGCATCCTGCCCGCCCAGGCTTGAGCATCCTCTAAAATTTGCTGCTTAAAAATGAGACCACGCTGGTGTGGTCCACCAGGATGCTCCATGAGCCCAGTTTCATGCCTCTGGGAGCTCTTGGACAGGAGGTTTAACTGTGTTTGGCTTACAGGTGGCCAAGGACTATCTCTGACCTTGCCAGTGTGTCTTCTGCTGTAGGAATTAAAGAATTACCAAAATGACTGAGGGGAGAACACAGACAGGTTCAAGGGGAAGTTTCCGCAGCAGCAGAGGGGACAGGCTGGAAATGTGCTGCTTTGCACTGCTGCAAGTACAAACAGAGCCCACACATCCTCCAGGAGCCTGGTGGCTTCTCGTAGGCCACCTCTTGCCACCTCCTCCAAGCCATGGGTGCCTCTGGTGCTTGCTGCAGTGAGCGGGGCTGACACTGCCTTTTGCCTGGGCACCCCTTCTCCAAACACCAGTGAAGTTCCGCAGCAAAAGCAAAGGCCAAAACCCATGGCAGAGACCCTGGTGTGTGGTCCCACAGGCCAGGAGATCCTACAGCCAGGGAGATCCCACAGATCCGGGAGATTTCCTGCTTCAGAGTCAACCATTAGCCCCGGCGGGGTTACAGTGGGCAGCAGCATCAGGCAGAGCCCGGGTAGCGGCCGATGCTTCACTGGCCGCGCACGGTCAGCGGATGCAGGAGGGCTCAGACACAACAAACACGCTGCAGCATCGCTTGCTCCAGCCCTGCTCTCTGCCTGTGCCCCTGCTGCAGCCAGCATCTCCTCACACTGACCCACTGCTGCAATGGGAGCAGGGAGGAGGGCTGGGCCGCTCTGGGGTGTCTTGTCTGTCCCCCTGCAGAAGGTCACCCTTGGGTGACAAGGCAGTGGGGTGGCCTCACATGCCACCAGCTGAGTCCACAAAGGCTGTTGCAGGAGCCAGTGGGAGCTGGCACCCTGCCCCAGCGGGGCTGTTTGTGTTTGTTTGGGCTGTTTTGTGTCCGTTCCTGTGCCGGTGGTTCTTGGGCAACCTCCATCCCAGGTAATCATTGACAGGGCTGGGAAGGCTGGTGAGACAGACAGGACAGACCTCCAGCCCCGGCCAGGGAAACCTGGGTGCTGAGCTCAGGGGAATTTTCCATGGCAGTGTCTGGAGATAAACCCAGCACAGAGCTGACCCCCAGCATCACCCACACTGAGGTCACCGGTCAGCCGCCTGCCTGCCCCGTCCCACAGGCAGGCCTGGGGTGGCAGCGGGATGTGGAGGGACAGGATAGAGACCTCGGCCTTCCCAGGATGCAAACGAACCCTCCATTCTGCCCATGGGCTGCTTCCAGGTGCTGCACTGGGGCTTCCCGTTGCAGGCAGAGCAATGGGCAGTCCCGGGAGGGGGGGACACAGGCTGAGCCCTTGTCCTCGGGGCACTCTGTGCCCCCTTCGAGATGGAGACAACCCCTCTTTGGCTTGTGCCTGCTGCAAGCCCCAGCAAAGCCTCGCAGAGCCTGGCGCCTGGGTTTCCCACACTGATTTTCCCCAGGATTTTGCTGCTTCTAATGATCAATTAAAGCAAATTGGCCAGTCCCGCAGGCCCCTAAATCCTGGCTAATCCCTGGCACCTTCCTTAACTCCTATTGCTCATTCATTATATGGCAGTCCCCTGGGTGGAAGTGTTTACTCCAAGCGTGGCTCTTCCTACACGAAAGCCTTCTGAGGCCCTGGGCTGTTTGTCTGGGTTTGAGAACTTGCTGTTTCTAATTGTTTTATTTGCTCTGGTGCTGTTTGCTCTGAATGAGTCTCCCTTTCTTGGCAGGAATGAGGAAGTTCACTTTCTGGGGAACATTTTACTGCTTAGTAGCCTCCTTATCACCTCTCATAGATCCCATTAACCTTGCAAGGGAGCAATCACGACAGCTCTGGCATGGAGAGGCAGGAGGAGTCTCAGGTTGTCTGTGTGCCTGGTGCAGCTTTTCACCCTCCTGCATGACCCAGCCTGTTTCCACCTTTCTCAGCTCCTCTTGTTATCGATGCAGCCATTCGACATCACCTCCCTCTTAACGCAACCCTCATGCCATCTCCTTCCCCCTCCTCTCTTGCTGCTCCTCTGCGCTCAGCTCCTTGGGGCTTGGCCCTTCCTCTCTGTGAAGCTGAAATCCTTTTGTGGTTGTGCAGCAGCAGCTCCCACCACGGTCCCAGCCCTGGGAGGCGTCTATCCAGAGGACTGTCCCAGCACACGATGCCACCTCACTGTGGGGACAAGGCTGTGGCTCCCATGTGCTGACCCATAGCAGCCTGCAGGCAGATAGCCCCTCTCTGGGCTCCCATTGCCTAGGGATGAAAGGACAGCGAGTGCTGTGGCTCCCCAAGCACGACACCCCTGTGCCACATGCAGGGACCTAAAGGGACAGCTGGACCACAGTGTTGGACCAAGCTGTGGCCCACAGGCCACCAACCGTGGAGGTGTTCAGGGCATTTTAATTGTTTTCCCAATGGGAAAACTCATCCTGCAGTCCATGAGGACGCAGGGAGGACATTTGAGGGTGGAGAGGAGGAGCTGGTGGGCAGGAACCCCCTGCCAGGCCCCCAAAGGCAGGCAGGGAGAGGCGCCATGCCTGAGGGCTGGTGATGACGGTGCCTCAGCTGGGTTCCTGCTGCTCCCGGCACACCCGGCACACCGGGGCTGCTGCGGTCCCGCTGCCAGGCGGCTGCCACTGTTTGTTTCACTTCTTGACACCAGCAAATGCCTGCAGCCGGGTGTCAGGGCAGGGCGCCGGCGACCACAAACCACCAGGGAACGTGGGGTACCCACCTCAGCACCCCTTCCCGAGGCCTCCACCCCACGTCTGTGAGGTTGTGGGGATGACAGGAGTGCTAGTGCAGTGATGGGAAGCAGTGATGATGAAAAGCACAGCTGCAGTGTGCCCATGGTGGGCAGGTTTGCCATCAGCAATGCCATAGCCTGGTCCTGGCACATGTGTGCACTGAAACAGCTCCTTCCCCTCCCCCCGGAGACCCAGGCCTCATTCTGGCTGCCATGTGGTCCCACGACCCCATCCCCAGCTGGGGATCACCTGTAGGAGCAGAGGGGGGGCTCAGCCTGGCCCTGCCCTGGGGAAAGCGGCTTCCCAGGGGACACGGAACACTGCAGAGGGGAAACTGAGGCACGGCAGAAGGGCAGGAGCTGCTGAGCTGCAGGGAAGGAGGAGAGCTGCACATAGAACCCCAGCTCTGAGCATCTTCCCAGCCCTCAGCCACCCCTTGGGCCCCTGTGCAGCCCTTGCTGCCCATGGACAGGCTCCGGACACGTCTTGCTCCTGCTGTGCACAGATCCCCACCGCACTGAGTCATCACTTGCTCAGGCCTGGCAGCCAGGAGTCATGCTGCTCTCCATCAGGAACCTGTTCTGTAGCACAGCTTTCCCTTCTCAGAGGATCCCAGGCAGCCTGAGTTGGGCTAACCCCAGCCTGGCTAACCACGGAACTGATTTGGATGTGTGGGGGGGACTGGCCTTCCTAGGCTGCGTGGAAAATCCCAGCTGCTAGTTCATCTGGAGGCTCCCCCGGGGCTGGGCTGGGCTGGGCTGGGACACAGCGTTCGAGGAGCAGCAGGAACACTTGCATAAGGCCAACTCCTTTGGCTGCAGCCGTCTTCCCACATGGGTTCCCGGCAATGCGGAGCCCAGCAGAGCCCAGCAGGAGAGAGCAGGAACATGCAGAGCTGGAGGGGGGGGGTCTCCCTTTATACACCTGACTCTCAAATGGATCTCCAAACCCTTCTATTCTCCCGATGGTGCTCCAGACATACCTCCTAGGCAGCTGCTTGCCTGACACATGCTGCATTAAGCATCGGCCACACATGTAACACTCCCCCGCAATACAAAGTCGCCCAACCCCTTTTCTCCATCCCACCCTTGAGCGGAGCAACCTCCTACCTGGGGCAAACCCCAGAAGCTAAGCCTGCCCCAGCAGGGTGGGAGAAGAGGGACAGCATTCTCATCCCACTCCCCTTCCCCTTCCTTCCTCATCTCATCTCAATCCCCCACTCATCCTCACCCCCACTCCCATCCTCATCCCACCCACATCCCCAGCCCATTCCCAGCCCATTCCCACCCCAGATGAGCCCTGGCCCAAGGGGAAGGTGTGGGCGCACAATGTCCCTCCTCCCAGTGCCACATTTGCACACCCCGGGCAGGTCGGGGGTGCCGGGGGCGGGGGTGCCGGTGGACGAGGGCCAGGCAGGCTAACACCGGCGCGGAGAGCCCGGCCCTGCGCTGCAGCTTCTCGGTTTTTCCAAACCAGCCGTTTCTTAGAAGCTTCCTGCTGCGGTGCGTTAACCCTCAGAGCGCCGTCGAGCAGCGGGGACAGTGTTAACCCCGCGCTGCCCCCCGGCCCCGACGCAGGGACCCGGGAAGCAGGGTACGTGGAGCTGGGGCTGCTCCTGCGGTGCTGCCCGCGCTCTGCCTCCTGACAGGGGCTGTCGCGGAGCCTGGGGTGCCCTCAGCGCCCTCAAACCCAGGTCTTGGGGGCAGAGAGAGCGGGGCCAGGGCATGGAGGGGCTGTGATCTCTTTGGGTGCTGCATGATGTGTACCCTGTCCTCCAGGGGCTGGGGGACATGGCATCCAGAAAGAACGGGTTGTCTGGGAAGGGTGTTTCCAAGCCTTTTCCATAACCAGAGGGCCTGGGAAGGACAGATGGTGCCTTTGGGTGCTGTAGGGGTTTCAGAAGACCTTCTCCAGCCCCAGAAGCAGCAGGAGCTGGGGAGCAGGCTCCGTGCACACCAGGGATGGGGGGCAGCCCCTTTTCCGCAGCTGCTGTACCCCCAGCCGTGCTGGGTGCTGGGCCCAGGAGTTCATGTCCTGCCCCAGGAGCAGCTTCCGGTGCAGCACCGGTGCTGGGCTCAGTGCTGTGGCTCAGCGGTGGCTGTGCCTGCAGCAGGGCGGCATTTCTGGTGCCATTGGCTGGCACAGTGTCACACCACGCCAGGGACAGGCCATGGAGCAAGGCTGAGCCAGAGCAAGCGGTAGCGGTTTGGGATGGTTGGGTTTGATGAGCGGGATCTGCTTGTGCCATCGCCTGTGCCCCCTGCACAAGGCATGTGAGGGCTGAGGGGCACTCCAGAGCCATGGGGAGGGGACAGACGATGAGAAGAGGCAGCAAACAGGCCTCCAGACTCCAAATGCCATCACTGCACCCCTCGAATGCAGCCGGGTTTGGGGTGCAGCAAGGCCAGATAGGACAGAGAGCCCATCACTGCAGCCCAGGCCTTCCCCAGTGGAGAGGTGCAGAAGGATGGGCAGGCAACTCCCCACGAGCTGGGAGCCCAGTAGCACCCCAAACACCCCCTGCAGTGAAATGGGAAGTGCAAACACACCTGGCACCCCCCTGCCCTGGGGATCAGCCCTTCCTGGCGGGACTGTCCTACCCTGAGACCAGCAGCACTGGGGGTGCCCTGCAGCTTGCTACGGTGCCTGCATGTGCAAAGGATGCAGATCTACATGGTATGGGGGTCCGTGAACCTGCTCACACACACAAGCATGCAGCAGGGAAAACAACCACACATGTGGTACTTGCATCCAAGACACAAGCTGCCTGTGCAAGGCTGCAGCTGTGTCCCAGTGCTGGGGCAGACACCACAGGGAGGGGACAGGCACCGTAACGGTTTCGAGCACCATGGCCCGTATTTTGCTGTTTACACGCCGTTTCCAGGGCTCCAACCGCCCGGTGCTGCCCTGACTCACTCTGGGCTGGGGCTGAGCTGCTCGCACCAGGGCAGGGACCTGACACACTATGAAGCAGCAGCAGCAACACAAGGCAGCAGCAGTGCAAAGCAGCACTGCCAGCAGAGCAAGACACAACAGCTACCTCAGGGCTGGGGCATTGCCAGCCCCTTCACTCCACTGGGGATGTCTCCAGCTGCCCAAGGAGTTGTGTCCAGAGTATAAAACCTCAAAAGGTACTCCAGCCCAAAAGATCCTGCCAGAGTAGGGCTCTGCTCATACACCTCCAGGCACGCAGCAGCCTTAAACCCTCACCCAGATGCCGTACCCACCCACCATCCCAGAGATAGAGGGGGTCCCTTTTTCCCCCTCTCCTACCCGTCCCCTGGGGTTGACTCTAAGGCTGGCTGTACCCTAGGAGAGCACTGGGGCACCCTCAGCCCCACCCAGCTCTGTTCAATCCAGCTGACACATCCTCTGATCCTCATACTGTGTTTCATGAACAGATCAATAATGCCTGTGAGAAGCAGCAGCAGAAAAACAGCAGAAGCAGCACAGAGCTGGGTGCGCAAAGGGCTCTGTGCAGGCAGAGAGCAGCCTCCTCCCTCCTCACACCCCTAGTCACAGGCATGAACCCAAGGACAAAGACCTCTAGGGTCAGTGCTCCTTTCCCTACTGCATACCCAGCCCCTTGAAAGGAGTTCCTGCTCACACCACCAAAAGCCCAGCTTGGCTGAAGCAGAGCTGTCCAGGGGAGACTGATCCCCCTGGCAGGTTTGCAGCAGTGTCCTCACCAGTCCCATCCCAGCAAGCCCCAACCCCTTCCCCAGTGACCCACACCATCCCCTTCCTGGCCACAGACACAGCTTGGGGCACACGTTTGTATAAAAAGTAAAGTTTATTGCCATTTCTACCTAGATTTACACAACTGTGTCACCACTTCCGACGTCAAGAGCGACGTCCCGTCACTTCCCAGAGAGCTGGCCAGGGAAGGTGGGGAGCAGAGGCCGGCTCCCCCCAACCCAGCGGGCTGGAGTGCAGCCCCTGTCGTGGCTCTGCCCCACAGTCAGTCCGCATCCTGCCAGCACTGCTGCATGGCTCCGATGCAGTGGATGCCAGGGAGGGTGAATCCGTCCCCTCCTTCATGCCACCCGCAGCGCTGGCCACCCGGTTACAGCTCCTCATGGCTCCAGTCCTGCCTGGAATGCCCCAGCTGCAGAGATGGGCATGGCTGGCCCAGGGCACCCCACAGCTTCGCAGGCACCACTCATGCGTGTGTTTATACACAGATACAGCTACAGAAGATGCCCAAACTAATCAACCAAACTTTTTTCCTTGTAATCCCCACACTGATGTGCGTACAGCCATGCACTACGCTGCAGCTGCCACCACCGGCACTGCTCAGAGTTAGGTTGGGGTTCCAGCATGCTCCAGGGTGGTTGGTGGGACAAGTCTGCATCGCTCGCTAAACAACGGTCTTCCTCCAACGTTGGGCTTTGCCAGAGAGAAGCATCCCCTGCGCGGTGCACAGGCACGGATGCAGTGTGCGCTCCTTCCAACCCTGCGTTCCCATTGATGTGCCAGCAGCTGCCTGGCACTGCCAGGGTGTCGCGATGCCCAGGTTTCAGCAGAGCCTGGGCGAGGCAGGCCATCAATGTGCCCTGCCACACAACAGGTGACTGGATCTCCCCACAGAAGAGCATCCTGTTGCAGGCCGTGCCGCTGGCTCCACTGGCTGGCCAGGGTCACCCGGGGGGACACGGCTCCGCGCCGGGGTCTGGCAGTCCTTCGTGTGAGATGAAGGCGGAAACAATTTGGCAGGAGATTAAGTAGAAAGAGTTCTGTGGCTCTGCCCACCCCGAGGACAGAGCCACCTTACACCGCAGAGCCCCCTGAGTGCTGGGCTGGGGCAGCTGCCCCGGGGCTCTGCTCCTCGGGGCACAGGACCTCAGTGGGGAGCCGAGACTGAAACTTCTCCAGCTGCTCGGGGCTGGCCAGGGTCTTCAGGAGGCTGTTTTCACGCTCCAGCTGGGAGTTTTTCTCCAGCAGTTCCTTGATTTGCTCTTTCAGGACCTCCACCTCCTCCCGCACCGCATACATCAAGTGATTTTTCACAAGATCCTGCAAACGGCCGTTGGAGGGACTGATCATCCACTGATCTCCTGATGGTTACGCCCTGGGGCTTGCGCACGTCCTGCCACTAGCCAAGGGCCACAAAGGCTTTTCCCAAAGGCTGTCCCTCCCCTCCCCACCCTTAGCACCCTGGTGTAAGCCCCCCGGCCAGCACCCACAGCAACCCTCAGGTCCCCTGTCTCCCAGGTCTCACTGCCTCTGGAGACGCTCTCCAACCCCCACCGGGGTCGGGCAGGCTGCAGTACCCCATCACCAATGGGACCTGGCTCGGTCACCTCCAAACTCCGGAGGGTCCTACCCAGGCCCCCCCCGGCTCCCTGCGCACTGCGGCGCTACCGGAGCCAATGAACTGAGCAGACGCGGCGGCAGACAAAGGAGCTGCTCTGCCCAGCAAGCGGCTGCGGAACAGAGACCCTCCTTCGGAAAGAACATCTACCCGCAGAGCGGGAAACGCCTTCGGACAGAGCACCCAGCACCCACCCAGCGAGCAAGGGACCCCCCCGGGCACTTTTGACCGGGGGGGGGGGGGCACGAAACGAGGTGCGGGGGGTGGACACTGCGGCTCACCATTGCTTGCTCGATCTTGTTGTCGATGGCCACCACGCTGGCTCCAGAGGCGCTGGAAGAGAGCAGAGAGGGACGCCGTTAGTAGTGAACAACCCCCTTCCCGGGACACCCCCACCCCAGCCTGCAACGCACCGGAGCTTCCCCCTCATTGGGAATCAACGCATGTGGACACCCCCCCACACCCTTCACTCGAGCCCCGGCAGGACGGAAACCGATACGGCGGCCGATACCGGGGCTGCCCCTACCTGTTGTCGAGCTTCACGGAGACCACGTCCCCCCCAAGCAGGGAGGAGAAAAAGGAGATGGAGAAGTTGTGGAGCTGATAGACAGCCACCTCCATGGGGGTCTGGAACATGCTGGTGCTCATAGCTGCTGAGATGCACCGACCGGGATGCCGACGCCAGACGCACTGCGGCTGTGCCCCGCCGCCCCGCTTATATCCGCCGGGTCCGCCCCGTCGGGCGGTGCCAGCGCGGCCGGGCCCGCCCAGCGCCCCACAGCGCCGCGTCCGGCGGCGCCCGCTACTGTACCCTGAACCCCGGTACTGCACCCTGCACCCCGGTACTGCACTCTGCACCCTGGTACTGCACCCCAACACCCGGTGCTGCACCCTGGTGCTGCATCCCTACCACTGGTACTGCACTCTGCAGCCCGCTGCCGCACCTCTGTGCCTCCCAGTTGCACCCCAGCGCAGCCCGGCCGCTTCCCAGTGCAGACCCCCTGACCTCCCCCCCCCCACTGTGTCCTCGCTTCCGTGCACCCCTTATCTGCACACCGAGCACCCCTTGTTTTCTGCGACCAGAGTACTGACACCCCACGGCATCCATCCCTGCACGCCTCAGCACCCCCTTCCTGCGCTCCCCATGTAACCAGGATGGGGGTTCACCCAGGGGGGTTCTGCTTAGGGGACTGGGAAGAGGAGGAAACCCACTTTGAATGTGGGGTGCGCGGGCCTGCAGGTCCCGCACCGCAGCGCGGGGGGGGCAAGAGGGAAAGGTGCTGGGCACCTGCGAGCGTGCTAAGCGAAACCTGGAGCGGGAAAACAACACGGGCGAACAAAACAAAGCCGGGAGCGAACCACAGCCCCATCGTGCAAAACAAACCCGGCTACAAAACAAACTCTCCGTGCAAAACAAACCGGGAGTGCAAAACAAGCGCGGCCCCGCCCGCCCTTGCGTAACCCTCGCGGCGGGGGGGGCCGGACTCGCGGCCGGGGCCGGCAGCGCAGCCGAGCGGCGGCCGTGCGCGTTGCCCACGCGTGTGCACCACCCGCATCACGCCGGGCCCGCGCCCGCGGCTCTGCACACACGGAGCGAGCGGGTGTCCAAAAACACCCCCGGCAGCAAAGGGGGAGCTGGGAGGCGCTGCCAACCACGGGCGATGCCCCCCCCCGGGCGGCCGACAGCTCCGGAGCTTATCTCTGCCCTATGGACCTGGACCTGGACCCGGACCTGGACCCGGCGGGACTTTGCACAGCACCCGGTGGGTCACCTGCTGCCCCCGACCTTGCGGTGCTCGTCCTGCGCAAGCCAGGACACGGGCTGATGCTGAACCAGACCCCACGAGAGAGCCCATGCTACGGCGCAGCATCTGAGGAAGTGCTAGTGCATGTGCATCCCAGAGATGCTGCAGAGGACCCCAAATCTCCTGATCCAGAGGAGCCATGGTGCCAGCACTTGGCTGGTGGATGCAGGATGGGGAGAGGCCTGAGGAGCCCCAACGTGGGGGTGCTGCCAGGCCCTTTCCTCAGGGAAAAAGCTAAGGGGGGCTGAGCGGTATTTCCCCCTCAGAAAGGGAAACTGAGGCATAGCACAGCACTGCTGGTGCTTAGAGCACATCCCTGCCAGCTCGCTCTCGAGCAATCACACCCCAGCTTCCCAGGCAGGATGAAGACTGCAGTGTCCCGAGCATTGAAGGGCACAGGCACCCTGTGTGGGACACTGCTGCCCATGAACCACAGCCGGGCACGTGGGGGTGCCCCAAGACACACTGGTTTGATGTGGGGATGTGAGAAAGCATCTTCTCCTCTCTGGTGGGGACACTGCCCATGGGACGGATGTTTCTCCCCAGGGAGTGGAAGCATGGGACCCACTCATCCTTCCGTCTGCAGGGGGTGATGCACATCCCCTGCGCCAGCACCAGCCTGGCCCATGCACAACAGAGAGCGCATTTGTCGCCCTCGCCCCGGGGCTGGTGCATGTCCTCCCCTGCCCGCGGCCAGGCCCCACTCACCAGTCCCTCCTCCTGAAGAGGCTCGGGGAGTACGGCGGCTGGAAGGCCATGCCGGGCCCTGCGACGTGGCTCTGGCTCCTCTGCTCCCCGGCAGCGCTGCGGCAGTGCCGCGGGTGGCAGGGACGGCTGGGTGCCGGCCACATCCCACGGCCACGGGCATGGGGTAAACACGGGTGCATGACCTCAGCCACGCTCAATCGGCTCTTTCAGGGCCCGACGTGCCACCCCGAGCTGCGGGCCTGAGCAGAGAGTGGGGGCCGCCCCCTCCGCGGGCACATAAAGCCGCTCTGTGTGCGCCGAACCCGGGGTGGCAGGCGGTGGGCAGGGTGACAGCCCCCGTGACATGGGGCACGGCTCTGCCCCAGTGGCCAGGATGAGCCCAGACCACCCACCCCAGGGGGGTTCGGTGGCTCAGTTGCCCGTTGGAGCTAAGGGAAGATGCCCGTCTCACTGCGCGAAGGGCAGGAGTTAAGGGGAGATGCATTTTCTCTCCCGCAGTTGGCACGTCACCAGTTGTGCCACCTTCTGTCTCTTGCACAGAGGTGGCCAGACCCCAGTCTGCCCCTGGCTCTGGCAGCTGTGCCTCACTTTCCCCACCAGCTGTACTATTGCATTCCCAGTCCTGGTCCAGCCCTCTTCCCAAAGGAAAACCCCTGTTAGCGCCAGTGACCAAGGGCTCCAGGATGGACAGACTGGAGCCTGGCTTGTGGCTCTTACCCCATGGGTCTGGGGTCCCAGGCCCTGCCTGACACAGTGCTCCAGCACCAAGGAGAGAAGCTGGTGATTTCCACGGCTGCTGGAGCAAGAGCTCAGTTTCCAGGAGGAAACTGCTTCAGCAATGCCATCTCCAATACTTTTCCCATGGAACTGGGACTATTGCAAAAATAAACAGGAGTGAGCGGCTGCCTCCCCGCTGCTCTCCTGGGGTGTTTCCCAGCCCTGCACAGCCCTGGCCATGGCCATCACTGCTGGGGCTGCAGGCTCCCCGGCGTTGAGGCTGGGAAGGATGCTGCCCTCCTGTTCGAGACCCCAGCAGAGGGATGCTTTGTAGGGATGCAAGTGCAAGGGACTCTGCGTTCCCTTCCCTTCCTAGCACTTGATTAATAGGGAGTGCTCAGGCAGGACATGGGCATGGGGCTGCCTCTACGCTGGCACAGCCTCTGCAGGATCCCAGCCCACACCCTGCAACCCCTCATCCCAGCACCCACTCTGGGGACGTGGCTTCTGCTGCAGACACCCCTGGCTGTGCTGCTGAGTGCCCATGTGCATGGGCACATCTTGCAACTGGTACACACACACATGCAGGTCCTGCATGCACATGTACATGCATGTGCACGCCCTGCAAACACAGGCACACCCACACCATGCACGTGTGTTCTCTAGCCCACGTGGGCATGCTCCCTGCACACAGATGCACACCCCTCCTGCACCCACACGCACTTGTGCATGCACGCACCCTACAAACACTCCTCCTGCACACACGCCAGTGCACCCTGCATGTGCACTGCAGATACCCCCCCCCACGTCAGACTGACAGCCGAGCACACCCATGTGTGCACACGTGGTGTCACTGCTGCTGAGCAGGGGCACCTCAGCTCTGCCCTTGTGCACCCCGAGGCCATGGGGCAGCCCCACTGCAGCCCCGGGGTGGGAGCAACAGCTTGCGGCTCTCTGCTGGGCCCTGCTTTGTGCTTGGCATGCCCCAGGGATGTGCTTGGAGCCCTGTGGGCTGTCCAAATGCCTCCCACAGCAGCAGAGTCCTGCGGGGGCTCCAGCTGGGCGCTTAGCGGTGGGGGGGCCCTTTCCCAGCCCCCTGTGGCCGCAGCAGCCGTCTGTGCCGGGCTGCTGACCCCACTCCAGTGGAGATGCTGGTGGCCACTTCCTCTCCCACCGCCCCGCTCCTGCTCTTCCAGGCCTGGCAGCAGCAGAGCAGGGTGGGCAATGCCTCCCCTCGCTCTTCCTAAAGCGCAGGGGGCCATGAACTTGCTCCTGTGACACCAGAGGCCGTGGTGATGGGCGCTTTGGAGCAGGCTGGGCTGGAGGGGCCAGTGGTGAGAGCTCCATCCCTGGGGCAGCAGCATGGCAGCTCTTGCCTCACACGTGCAGCTACAGGAGGTTCATCAGGCACGTGCCTGCGGTTATTTTGGGAAAAATAAGAGCAGCCACGACAGAGTGTAATTGTGACACCAATTGTGCACTCTCTGGGGGAAAAACCCCATGGCTGTCATTGAGCAGCTGGAGAGGTGGTGACACTGGTGAACGACTGGTGTCACCCCAGCAATGGCCCTGCAGGATACCCCAAAGCTGCTGTACCGACACCTCAACCACACACAGGCTGTGCCCCAACCCCGGGTGATCCAGCCTCGATGGCCAGGTGATGTTTAGCAACAACCCCTCCCATGCAACAGGACTCGGGGGCACAGCTGAGCCTGGCTGGAGCACAGGATGACAGGGAGCAGGATGATGAGATCACCTCTCACGCCCTGGCACCCCACACCAGCCCTGTGGTGTGGGTCAGCGGCACATCCCCACAGCCCCAGGGACAAGGCACTGACCGCCGTGCACTGAACCCGCACCAGGTGCCACGGAGCCACACACCAAACAATGCCCTCACCCCCTCCACGCTGGTGGGAGCTGGAGCAGTGGCTGCAGGAGCTGTGCTGGCCCCTCAGCCTCTTCCCCTGCTCCCAGCCATCCTTGCTGCTCTGTGGCAGCGTTCCTGGCTTGCTGGCTCCCAAGGACTCAGCTCAATGGGAGGAAGGCCCTTCAGAGGGTCTGAGGCGTGGGAAATGTTTATTGCTTGGCCCCAGAGATGCTTGAGAGCAGCATGGGGAAGGCGCAGAGCCAAAGCTGCCCAGGCTGCTCTGCAGAGCCAGCTCTGCAGCTCACAGGGTCACAGCAGAGGGGGAGAGGAAAAGCCACTGCTTGCAAACACGCAGTTAAGAAAACTCTGCCTTTCACAGCCTGAACTTCTGCAGCCACGGCTGTGCTGGCCAAGAGGATGGGATGCCAGTGCCAAGGCCAGCCAAGCCCTGCAGGACCTGCAGGAGAGGTGGCCGGGGACATGGGTGATGGCAGAGGCCTGGAGCCCATGGTGGAAAGGGCTGAGATCTGCGGAGGTCCGGTGCTCTCAGCCTTGCCCAGCAGCACTACCCTCGTGCTGGGCAGGGAGAGGCAATGCTGGGGCTGCCCATGGGCAAGCAGGGAGCTGTGTCTCCTTGGCAGCCCCTGCCCAGCATCCCAAACTGTGCTCAGCTGATGCCTTCTGGGTGCTCCCATGCAACCAGGAGCCCTGGGACACAGCAGCCTGGTTCATGCCCACCGAAACCTTGGAGGTCTCATAAATCCATCAAGCCAGGGCACATGCTGCTCCAGAGCAGAGGGAAACCCCTCTGGGTACATCTGTAAGTGCCCAGACAGGCGCGCGAGCTCCTGCCTGCACAGCCAGTGCTGCCAGCCTCACCAGACCCAGTCCCGGGGGACACCGGAGCAACGGGGAGGGATGCGCGGGGCAGCCACAGCCTCTGGCATGCTGGGGAGGCCTGGGGAGGGTTTGCAGTGTGCCGGGCTGATGGGGAGCCCTGATGGTGTTCACCACGCCAGGACAGAGCGAGCTCCCGCGGGCAGCCCCGGGAGTCATGGGGGCTCCTCCGACCTGCGGGGCAGGAGGCGCGGGGCGGGAGGACGGAGCCCTGGCACGCTCCGTGTCCAGCTGCTGGGCTGCTTCCTCTGATAAAGGTGCTTGGCTGTACTCCCAGTTCTGGTTTCTGGCGCACAAGCGCACCCCCGGCCTGCTGAGAGCTGCAGCTTTGCTTTTCCACAACTTTGTCACCAGCCCCTCTTCTTCCTCCTGTCCCCCCACCCCCTCAGTATGAGCTGCCCCAAGCAGCAGCATGGGGAGGAGGGAGCAGAGATACCCCGGCTCTGGCACAGCCCTCCCCATGATGCTGTATGTAGGAAGACACCAAGGCCTTGGCTTCCCCAGCGTGCTGGGGTAGGGAGGGAAGAGGAAAAAGAGCTGATCTGCCTGTTTCCAGCACTGGACCACACAGCCCAACCTCCTGCCTCGCCTGTTGGTGACACCAGCCCCAGGCTGTTGCCTGCCCAGCTCAGCAAACCTAGGCACCCCAGTGCTGCCAGTGAAGGGTCCCACAGCCACACTGTGTCACTACAGCACAGCCCAGCACACCCCATGGCACAGCCAGTTGTACCATGCCCGGTGTGGTCAGGGGCTCGCAGCTCCGGGGAGACACGTGGGCTGAGCCTTCAGCACAGCTCTCAGCACAAATCTGTCACCAAAGCTGCCTCTCACACCCCATGGGGTGGAGCCCCATAGATGAACCCCATGCTATCACCTCCCTCAGCTGGCCATGCCCTGCCCCGTAGGGCTCCTGCCAGCCCAGGCTGTGAACTTCAGGCCTGCCCTCGTTTTGCCCTGCGCTGTATCGTCTTGGGCATGGATATTGCGCTGGATCATCCACAGGTCCTAGCTTTCCCTAGTCCAGTTTCAGGGAACCAGGATCAGAGCGCAGATGGCTGTGATGCTGAAGGGACGCCTGCAGCACTGCGGTGCCCCGGAACTCTGCAGTTTGCGGTGTGCAGGATGCACAGCCCCAGCTCTGCCCCCTAAGCCCCTTGCTGGCGCAGCTCCAGCTTTCCTGGAGATCCCCAGCCCAGCTGAGGAACCCCAAGGCCGGGCCTCCGGCATCTGCCGAGATAAATCCCAGGCCACATTGGAGATGCGAATGCGTGTTCGGCAGCCTCGGCACCAGCAGCTCCTGCCCTGCGCCTCGCTGACGGGAACGCAGCTCCTTGTATAGTGAAAGGTCAGAGGCTGGGAGCTGCGAGAGCAGCACATTGGCACCTGCGCAGCCTCTTCCAGCCCAGACTAACCCACGTTCAAGGGAACCCTCGAATCCTTCACCATCCCCTGTGGGCAGACACAAGGCGGTGGGGTGAGGAGCGAGCCTGGAGCCGCGCTGCGCCGGCAGCAGCCCCAGGGAGGTCAGGCAGGGACAGCTCCACGCAGCCGGCGTTAACATTGCTGCTGGCCTTTGCGAGGAATCCCGGGCACTTGGAACTGGGACACTGCATTACCTCGCTGGCATTTCAGGACAATAACAACGTGAAAGACGACAAGCTGCCGGTGGGATGTGTACCTGTGGTGCTGCCGTGCCCCGGTACCTGGCCTTGGCTGCCCCTGGCTTGTGCCAACCCCTGGGGACAACCTGAGCCTGCCCCCTGCCTCCAAACCAGCCAGAGCAGCCCTGCTCCACGCCATGGGGAATCACTGGGATGGTTTCACTCGAGGCCATGGGGTTGTCCTGTCCTGCCCATCCAGGCAGGAGGGCTGGACCCCACCTGGGGCTGGGTGTCAGGGAGAGCCCCAGGGCTTCTGCTCTGCCACAACAGTTGTTCTGCAGCAGAAGCCCCTCAAACATATTCATATATATGTATATATAACTCCAAGCACACAGACAGGATGACAAACTCCTGTCCTGAAGCCAGCAATGTGCGGCACCTGGATAAATATAACTCAGAGCTCATGGGCAAAGCATGGCTTTGGGACAGGTTGCAGACTTGAATGCTTCTCCAGCCCTCGCCCCACAGCAAACATCCTGGGGCACCCTCTGCCCTCTGCAAATAGGGTCTCAGTTGCTTCCCAATGGCAGGATCTGCCCCGACACCCATATACACACATCCTCTGGCTATGCCAACGTGTGTCCTGAACCCTCCATCCCACCCAGGTCATGGCGTTCCCCTAAAACACATGGTCGGGTTTAACCCTCTCTGTGCTGGGAGGTGGCTGGGGAGGTGTCATCGGGTCCCGGCAAGGGGGAGCACACCAGGGGCACGAGGTGCCCTCAGAGGCATTGCCTATAGCATCCATGTCCATGCCGTGTGCCCAGTGGGAGCTGAGATGCCACACGGACTGTAAAAGGCTTCCCCATGGGCCAGCCCAGCCCAAGCTCACAGCTGAGCTCAGCAGCACCGGCCTCAGCACCATCCAGGATCAGGCCATGTGTCAGCTGGGTGCCTGCCTGTGGGAGGGGACTGGAACATGATGATCTTTCAGGTCCCTTCCAATAGAGACCATTCTATGGTTCTATGATGCTGGACCCCTGCAGCCCACTCCAGCTACAACCTCTTCCACAATGAAAGTTCAAAGCTTGAAATAAATCCTGGCCAGCATTTCCCGTCCCTGCCTGTCCTTGGGACACCTCCACCCTGTCTGCTCGGAGTTGCACACGTGTCCTGGCAGTGCCCAAGCACCCGCAGGAGGCTAGGGTTTCTGTGCAGCTGCTGTTGGCATCACTAGACTCCGGCTTGGCTCTGCCAGGCCCCCTCGGCCATAACCTTGTGTACGGCCAGGGACAAATGGCTTCATCCTGCGGGGCTGGAGGAGCTGAGTGGGGCTCTCCTGCGCACTGGGGCATGCTGGGGAATCTCCTTGCTGGAGGGAGCTGGTCTTGCAGGAGCAGGCAGGGTCAGGGAGGTGCATGGTGCTTGATGCACACTGCAAGGTGCTTGATGCACAGTGCGTGGTGCGGTGCACACTGCTGCCAGCCCTGCTGAGCACAGTGTGCTGCAGCCCAGCCTGGTGCTGCTGGGCTCCCCCGACAGCAGCTCTGCGAGGACACCACCCCACAGCCTGCCAGGCCACAGGGAGGAGGCCCGGGGTGGCAGGATCCCCATGAGGGAGACCACGGTGGGCACAGCAGAGTGGCCGCCGGGCACGTTGCAGGCGGTGGGAGGCTCTGGGCACACCAAGGCCAGCTACTCCCTGGAGCACCGGCTACTCCTGCTGCTCAAGCAAAAGCTCCAGCATCTTGGCGGTCTGCAGGGCTCAGTAAACCACTCAGGGACACGGGTCAGGCCTCGTGCAGCTCGGTCCCATGAGAGCAGAGCAGGGGTGCCAGGGTGCTGAGAGGACAGGATGGGCGCTGCTCACAGCCCCCTCCAGCCCCAGGCTCTTTCCCCCGTCTCTCTCACGCTCACGCGTGCTCCCTTAGCCCCACTCTCGTCAATGCCTCCTTGTTGCTCCGGCCCACTCGGCGGGCAGGAATGTGCTCCTGGCCCCCGCCCCGCGATGCCCTTTGTGGCCTGGCTCCGGCTCCTGCATCGCTGCTGTAAAGTGACACCCCACCGATGGGAACAGACGGTGCCGTGCCACAAATGCCACCCTGTCACCGCTGCCCGGGTGGCTCTTAATGCCAGCCTGACCTTGTGGTGGGACCTTGTGCTGCCCAGCTTCTCTTGCCCTGATTTATCCTTCCCCAGCCTCCCGGTGCAGCACAGTGCTCCCCTGCCTGCCTGTGATGCCCTTGGCTTGCCCAGGACCTGAGGAAGGTGGCCCCTAGCCCCTTTGGTGGCTCAGACCAAAGAATGGGCCATTGCCCACCCTGTCTGGGGGAGCAGCAGGCCCTGCAGAGACCGGAGAGGGTTGGGCCGGGCAGGGATGCCCCCTTGGCACCCGGAGGCACAGGCTGGCCAGGCTGCTGCTGCGTGTTACCCAGGAGGGGCTGGGCAGGAGAGCTGGCACGGGCTGGCCCATGTGGGCAAGCAGGTTGGTGCATATCTCCTGTCCCCACCCCAGAGCCAGGTGGGGCCCTGCCTGAATCACACACCAGCACGCACCGGGAGGATGCTGCTCTCCCCGCAGCATGGATCCTGGACCTGATCCCATGCTGCTGGCTCCCCTTGGCCCCCCGGCCATGGGAAGGTACCATCGGGTTGGTCTCTCCATCCCATGCTCAGGTGGGCTCGTGTCTGGGTCCCAGATGAGCAACCTCAGAGTAATGCTGGCATCACAGAGGGGTCGCAGAGACCTTCCTGCCCACGACACTGGTGTCTGCGGGGCGGAGATGCATTGCCCAGCCCAGTGCAGTGGTAGCTGCCCTCCTTGTACTTGATGTTTTCACATGGGCTTGGCCCCTTGGCACTGCTGAGGTCTCCCTGGAGCGCAGTTCACGATGCCCACGTGAGGGCACAGAGGGGAGAAGCCCTTTCTGAACAGGCTCCCTCCCAGGCACTCCCTGAGCAGGAGGGCTTCCTGAAGAAGCATCAGTCCTGCAGGAATTGCTCTGGAGCATCCCTACCTTGTGCATCCCTCACAGCATCCCTGAAGCGAGCAAAGAGCATGGAGAGCGCAGCGGAGGCCACCTGGCTGGGTGAAAACCACAGAGACAGGCTGGAAATGCTCAGTGTAGGTCATCCAAGATCCCAGCACAGATCTGACCCTGACCTACAGAGCCCAGGGCTGGGTCCAGCATGGACTGAACTGTGTCCAGCAGCCCCAGAGCCAGACTCAGACTCCAGATGCAGCTGCTTGGTCCCCCTGTACCATTCATGAGCATGTGCATCCACACGACCTCCTCCTGTGCCAGTGTCGGAGCA
Source organism: Strigops habroptila (assembly GCF_004027225.2). Classification (NCBI taxonomy): domain Eukaryota; kingdom Metazoa; phylum Chordata; class Aves; order Psittaciformes; family Psittacidae; genus Strigops; species Strigops habroptila. The sequence goes on from NC_044285.2 coordinate 22,597,494, forward strand.
CATCAGCTAAACCAAGCTGTGCCAAGGGGCACAGACCTGCTCGGGTTCCCCGGTGCCAGCAGCAAGGGTGCCCTTATCGGGCCTGTTATCGGGGTGTTCCTCTGGCACCCACAATCCCCTGTTTGCATGCTATCACCTCTTGGGTGTCTTGGCTCGCTCCCCAGGAGGAGAAAGTTCAGGCTGGAGCAAAACAACAGCACACGGAGGTGTGGGCACCCCTGCTGCGGCCATGCCACCGCGGCAAGGGCACTGGTCACGCCAGTAGGCTCCGCACCATGGGTGTGACAGAGGGACACCACGGTTACGCACCATGCTGTTGCATAGTCTCTCGTAACAGGGAATGCCCGGAGCCTCTCAGGACACAGCACACACTGGGGTACGGAGGATGGGCTTGGGCATGGCAGTGAGGAGCACTGGGGGAGAAACCCTGATCCCTGGCACCTCTGTGTGCTCCCAACCTCAGCGAGCGGCCCAATGCTTGCCAGGAGCACCAGGGGTCCTGCTCCAGCAGGAGCGAGTTCCAAAGCAGCAACCTGTTTCCCATGGCCACATCACCATTGTGGCACTGTCACCACCTTCCCAGTGGGCAGCCCGGGCGCTGGCTCCCACACCAGCCCATGCTTGGGACAGTCTCACTTCCCCTCCCCACCCTGACATCTACCACCCGCAGCCTCCCTCAGCGACGGGAAACCTCGGGCTCCGCTTCCCCCCGCGCTGGGTGGGTTCAGGGCCTTGGCGGGCGTCCCGGCTCCTCCTTCCCCACCTGAGCGGCAGCTCGAGTTATGCAAGTGCAGGAGCAGCATCTCGGAGGAGCCGTGGTGGGGGGCACATGTGGGGTGGCCCTGTGTGAGCCTGTCACCGCCCCACGCAGGCGCTTGCACACGCGTGCACAGCCCGGGAACACGCCTGCGAGTACATGTGCACGTGGGGAGGGTAATGGATGTCAGCAGACGAGTGGGTGCTGCCGTTCACCCGACCTGCACGCAGGAGGAATGAGGCCCAGAGCCGCTGCCTTCCCGCCCAGACACATACACACTGGTGGCCACGCGTCCCCTCAGCCCTGGGAGGCAGGATGTGTCCCACCTCATGAAGCTCCACAGTGCTGGTGCTGCCACGCTGCAGCTCCCTGCAGCCCCCTAGGTCCAGCTCAGCAATCCAAGGCCGAGGTGGGAAGCCCTGGGCCTCCATCCCACTGCTCCCCATTGTCCAACCAGCCTTCCAGGGTGCTGGGCACCAGTGTCAGCCCCGCTGCAGAGCCCGAGGTGCCAGCGCAGAACCTGAGAGAGCTCTGTGTCCCCTTGCCCCTGAGGTCCCCTCCTCAGGGCAGGGACTGTGCAGGGTGGCAGCCCCTGGGACCCCCGCTCAATCTCCTGTGCCCGCAGTGCTGGGTCAGGGGAGCAGGGAGAGACCCTGTGCTCCTACCTTACCAGCCCTGCCAGGGTAAAGCCCAGCTTCCTGGGCTGGATCAGGCCAGTCCCAAGCATGTCCCACTGCCTGGGCACTCACAGCCCCGTCCCACAGGAGCCTGCTCCGACCTAAGAGGGATCTGCTCCGTGAGGGGCAGAGCCACTTTCCAGGGATGGGAAATACCACCCAGGCCAAACGTGTCTTCACTCAATGTACTTCAGAGAGAGACACGGAAGCTGGTGAAAGAGCAGGACCTGTCAGCAGGGCTCTCAGGCTCCCTACCCAGTTTCTCACTAACTATAAAGGTGGCTTTTGAGGCAGCACAGCTGCTTCCCAAGGAACGAGCTGCCTCTCTGCTTGCAGGACCAAGAGGACAGTTCCTGTTTGACGCTGGACACTGTCCATGACCCTGCAGGCAATGTCTGTGTGGACAAGATGTAGCCAGGGGGATGAACACGGAGTCCAGGGACCAACGCACGCAGCAGGAGGCTGTTGTCACTGCCTCGACAGAGACACAGCAGGGCACCGATAGACGGGCACCGCTGCTGTCACGGGGCAGAGCCACCCGGACCCGCACCCGAGGACTGGCACCACCCACGGCGGGTGGACCGGGACCCCCCCGCACGCGCCCCCTCGTGCTTCTCCCACCCCGGAACCCCCCAACGCTGCCGCCCCCCAACCCCAGGGTGAGGTCAGAGGGGTCCTCCTGCCCCCGCCAGCCCCTCGCCTTGCCCCACGCTTCCGGCCCGGCTCCGGCTACAGCGGCAGCCCGTCGGTGACACGGCGACACCCACCTGTGGAAGAGCAGGAGAATGGAGAGCAGGGTCTGGTCGATGTTCCTGTTGCAGATGCCCTGGTTGAAGAGGTAGCAGGGGTCCCGCACCACGGGCTCCAGCGAGTCCTGGCGCATGATGGAGCTCAGCTTGTCGGTGTTGAGGTTCTTGCGGACCAGCTGCTCCTGCAGCTGCCGGAAGCTGCTGACCGTGGGGCTGCCCAGGTTGTTGTTCTCGCCGCCGGCCGCCTCCTCCAGCCCGCTGCGGTTGGCCAGGTCCAGGCAGCAGCTGCAGCAGTCCAGCCCCACGGGCGACCGGCACTCCTCCGCGGGCGACGAGGACATCCCGGGACCCCCCCGTGCCGCGCCGAGCCGAGCGGAGCCGAGCCGTGCCGAGCCGCGGCGGCGCAGCCGGGGCCGCTCCCGGGGCCGCTGCCGGAGGGCGAGCGGCGGCAGGACGCGCCCGGCTACCGAGCGCCGCACGGCCCGGCCCGGCCCGGCCCGGCCCCGCCGCCCGCCCCCCGGCCCCGCCCGGCCCCGCCGCCCGCCCTCCGGCCCGCCCCGCCCGGCTCCCGCCCCGCCGGGCCCCGCCGCGCTCAGGGGTCCTGCCCCGGCAGCACCCCCCGACCCACGCGTGAGGCTCCCGGTGCTCCTGGTGCCCCCCCGGCAGCCCGGAGCCGGCAGAGGGGCCTCGGGGGTGGGGGGCGGAGCGGAGCCGGGTGGCCCGGGAGGGGGTGGCAGAGGGTGCAGGGGGTGACAGGGACCCTCAGCCCCGCTCCGTGCCGCCTGGGGAGAGAGCGAAGGGACTCGGGGGGGCTGGAGCCCACTCCCGGCATCCCCCCCTCGGGCTTCGGCATGGGCATCGAGAGCCCGGGCGGCTCTGGAGCAGAGGTGGAGAAGAGGGAAAAGGGGAAGAGGAGCCCCCAGGATGGTGGAAGCGCCTGGGGTGACCCGGAACCGTGGCCGAGAGCTGCCTGACCCAGAGCTGGAAAAGGCAGATGTGGAACGTGACCAAGGAGGGGGAGATGTTTGGATTTGCCCGCAGGATGCTGGGGGTGTGCAAGGGAGAAAGGGAATTTCTGCAGAGGGGGGGATTGTGACTCCCTGGCACTCCTGCATCCCACTGGGAACATCCCTCCCACCAGTGAGCTGTGCAATGGGAGGACAGCAGCAGGTCTGAAGTGCACAGAATTGCCAAGAAGAGAAAAACCAGGTCAGAATCTGGCAGGGCAAAAGCAGCAGAAGTGCCAGGACAGCAGGACCCTGCCTGCAGAGCGGCGCTCACGTGAGGTGTGAGGAGGGAGCTCACGCTGCTGAAGGCAGAAGTGTTCAGTAAACATTTCTGTTCCCTGTTTGGCAAGAAGGAGGAAGATACATTTGCATCACATGAGGATGAAGCACTTTCCAGTGCGTTAGTAACCAAGGAAGGCATGAGACAGTGTCTGCCACAGATAAACAGCTGTAAAAGTGGCCAAGGAGGCCTTGGGCAGCACTTCTCCGTTCCCTTTGCGTCCACCCAGCAGCCATGGGGTGGGGTGGGGTGGGATGGGATGGGAGCCAGTCCTGCCAGGCGGGTGGCACCAGCAGGGGCCCAGGGGGTGACTGGCAGCCCTGGGATGCGGCTGGAACCAGGGGAATTCCTGAAGGAGAGGCGATGCACAGGGATGTCCCCTCTCCCTGCGGCACCGCTGGGTGCTGAGGGCTGATTCCGAGGTGCTTCCTCACCCCTTCCACTGAGCCCTGCGGGAGGGAAGATCTCTGGGTGACCCCTCTATTGCTGCTGATTGGGAGGGGGCCCTGGGTGACCCTTCTGATGCTGCTGGTGGGGGTGGCCCTGGCTATCCCCACTGCTGCCAGGCCCATGGGAGCAGGAGCCGCTGGGGTTTCTTCCGGCAGCTGGGCCAGGGGTCCCGCCTGGGCCGTGCCCCACGGCGGGCCCTGTGGGGTGGGATATGGGGCGGGTGCCCGCGGGAGCCGCGGGAGGCTGCTGCCATCTCGTGGCCACGGAGGGAAGGACACGTCGGCCCGGACTGGTCCCCTCCCACCGCTTCGCGCCCCCCCCGTACCCCCGCCGTGCCCGGGGCCGCGGCTCCTGGGGCTGGCTGTGCCACGGCAGCCGGTCCCCAAGGCCATGGGACGGGGCTGCCCCACACCAGCCGTCAGCTCCTCGCTCCCCATCACGTCACGGCCTGCCACGTTCGCGTGTGCAACCGTGAGAACGTGCGAACGTGCAAACGTGCAAACTTGCGAGCCACGACGGGCTCCCCGAAGCCCCAGATCCTGGAGGCATGTGTTGGGACGAGGCCATCGCCCGGAGCGGGCACCCAGCCCCGCTGGCGGCAGCGACGGCTCGAAAGTAGGTTTCCTATGTTTAGCTCTGGCCTTTCTGGATCCTGCTGTTCTCAGGGCTGGGACGCACTGGTTCCTGCCTGCAGCTCGTTCCTCAAGGGCACTCGGCTGCTCTGTGTCCTGAGAGAGGTGTCCTCACCCCGGCACAGGTAGAGGCTCTGCCAGCCCCGGCCGTGTCTGGGTGAGGACTCGTGCAGGGCTGGTGCAGAGCTGGGTAGCAAGACATGACTCAGGCTGGTGCAGCGCACGCAGAGAGGCTCCACGTCGCCCTCTCAGCTGTGAAAGGGATTCCCTTCTCCTGGCTGAAATGTGGGGTGCTCTGCTCCCGGCCCAGTGCAGGGATCCCCACCCTGCCCCTGCTTCTCCTGCAGCCCTCCAGTCTGGAGGGGTGATGGGCTGGGAAGGAGAGGACAGGCAGAAATGCGCAGGGATGTGGAGGGACGTGGGCTGAGCCAGCTCCATGCCAGCCGTGGGCTGAGCAGCCACTCCTCTCTCTGCAGGGAGCCACGTGCCGTCTGTCCGGGAGCTATGAGCTGCAGGGTCTGTCCAGGATCCACAGCCCATATTCCCAGCGCAGGGCTGGGGGGTGTGGGAGAGGAGATTGCACCCTGTCCTGATCTCAGGGTGTCTCCAGAGCCACCCCTTCTCATGGAATCCTGGAATGGTTTGGGTTGGAAGGGATATTAAAGCTCATCTAGTTCCAAACCCCTGCCATGAGCAGGGGCACCTTCCACTAGAGCAGGTTGCTCCAAGCCCCTGTGTCCAACCTGGCCTTGAACACTGCCAGGGATGGGGCAGCCACAGCTTCTCTGGGCACCCTGTGCCAGCGCCTCAGCACCCTCATAGGGAAGAGCTTCTGCCTCAGAGCTCATCTCAATCTCCCCTCTGGCAGGTTAAAGCCATTCCTCCTTGCCCTGTCCCTACAGGCCCTTGTCAGAGCCCCTCTCCTTGCAGACAGATTCCTGCTGCAGATGGGTCAGTGACAGGCAGGGCTCTGGGCACAACGTGGCCGTGCTGCTTTCCCCATCCCTTCCCTGCTGGAGCTTTGGAGGGAGCTGGCTCATGGGGCTGTTCCATCTGCTCCTGGGACCTGCCGGTTCCCAGCACCCATGGGGTGCTGAGAACACCCAGCACCATCAGCAGCCGCGGTGCCACCACACACCAGCTGGGGGCATGGTTGGCATCACAGTTGGGAGCAACCCCGGCTCGACGCCAGCAGTGCTAGGGCTCTTCTGGCTGGGCTGGGCTATTCCAGCTCTTTTGAAAGGTATTAAAGTCAAACCGGCTTTCCCACGGTGCTGGTGCAAGCCTGGAAATGAAATCTCAAAGTGGAGGGGTAAAGCTGCAGCACAGCAACTTTGTGCTGCATTTGCTGGGGTGAGCACCTGTTGGCATCAGCACTCACTGGCATCAGCACCTGCTGGCATCAGTACTCATTGGCATTGTTAAACTGCACTCCAGCTCTGTGAGGTGCCCAGCAAAGGGGCGGTAGGAGCTACAGGGATGCACTGGGGGGTTCATGGGATAATGGTGGCCACCCAGGGGTGTGGGGTTGCTGCTGAGCCTGGCAGAGGGCTGCCCCTGCTCATCCTGACCTCTCGATGAGGCATCCCTGTTCTCCAGTTGGATTTGGCAGTCATGGCAAGTACCAGGAATGTCTTATTTTTGGTGGCATTTGAAAGAACATACAAATGTTCAGCAAGGCATTTATGTCTTTTCATTGGGACTCGCTAGCTGCTTCCCCATGGCAATAAACTCCAGTTTTGAGAATTTTGAATTATGAGCAATGCTTCTGGCTATGAATCTATCTTTCCAGCCCTTTCAGAGGGAAAACCCTTGCCTAGATAGAAAGGCCCAAGCAGAAAGAGGTTTGTGCATGCTGAGAAACAGATTTGTGATACTCTACAGGACACCCCGTCAGTGCTGTTGGTTCTCCTCATGTCTGCTGGCAGAGGGTGAGCCAGGGCCACGGCGCCCATCCCGACTTCAATGCACCATGTTGATACAAGGCAGGAGAGGACTGAAGTCTCTCCGTTATATACCATGTGTCAGCTGAAAGCTCCCACTCCTTTACAGAGCATCTATTCCCAGCATCTGGAAGCTTGGGACGCTGGATCCAGGTCCCCCGGCAACCCCTGGCAGCCAGAGGAGCCTCCCCCCCAGCCACTGCCTGGCCTGTGCTCCTGGCAAGCTGAGCCAGCCAAGGCCCAGTGTCTGCTCTAGATGGGCTCATCCCTGAGGAATCCTCCACCTTCCTTGCCCCAGGGCTGGTGAGTGCCCATGTTCCTTGCTGGCCTCTCCTGTGTCCGGTTGCTGGGGTTGGAGGAGTGACACGGCAAATCAAGGTATTAAACCCAATGATCCCTGCAAAGCAATTCACTTCCCTGGGAAGCCCCTGCACTTGTGGGATCATTTCCTCCCTACCCTCGTTAATTTATGTGACATATTAGAACTTATCCAAAGGGCAGCAGCAGCACAGCCATGGTTGTAATTTCCAATCCCACCTTTAATTAATGCTGGCAATGAGCTGCTCGGGAGCTGCCGCACAGCAAATCCCTGCCTCAGACCCTCGCTTGAGTGACCATGGAGATTAGGGCTGTATTAATATGAATGAAGTTGCATTATGTTCAATTGGGTGTGGAAGCTGATCCAGTTGTGCTCAGTGCTTGTCCATGCAGTGCCAAAATCGATGCACAAAGTCTCGTTCTTGCCAAGCTTTCCCATGGTCAGAGGATGGAGCTGAGCCTGTTGTGGGGATCAAACAGGGACGTGTGGCCCTGGCTGCCCACCTGAATGTCCCGGGGTGACGAGGGTGCACCCAGCCCACCAGCAGCTTCCAGGCAAGACCAGGGGGAGCTGCTTGGAGCGGGGTACCATGGAGCACTCCTGTGCTGGAGAGGACCTTCCTCTTCCACCTCGTGCGTGTCTGCAGTTGCCAAACAGAAAGGGCTTTTGTTAAGCACAGTTCAGCTCTGCCACCCGTGATATGAGGCCTTCAGAGTGAGCTCAGGTTTCCCAGGACCAGCAGCACTATCTGCTCGGGAGTGGTCCGGCAGCAGCTCTCCCGGGGCTTGATCTCCCATGGCTGGATCTCCCCGGGATGGATTTTCCATGGCTGGATCTCCCCGGGATGGATCTCCCATGGCTGGTTGCGTGCACGTGGGTAGACACACGCAGGCTTGTGGACGCCCGTGTGTGTGCACACACTGACACGCGTGCGTGCACACTCACACATGCCTGTACATGCCTATCTGTGCTTTTCCCGCCGAGGCAGCCAGGATCAGGTTAGGCTCAGGTCCCATCCCCGCCTGCAGCAGCCACTGGATGGCAGCAAGTCCCCAGCGCTGAGCCAGAAGCAGCACTCCTCCGGCAGCGGAGGCTCAGCACGGAGCTGCACAAGCCCGACTGGTAAAGACACTGCAGGGTAAATGCTGCTCCTGTTCGGCCCCTGAGCCTTTGATGCTAATTATTGTAGACTTAATGAAAGCGTACTGGCTGCAGTCCCTGAGGTGGCCACTTGTATACGCATAGTGGGGAGAACAGCCCTTAAAACTCAACATATTTTGGGAGATTCCATAGCAAATGTCTTCTCGTCATAAGGATGCACCTTGCACAGAAGTGTGCCTTTGCACGGGTAGACACCTGGGCCTGTCACCAGGCATTTCACACCTTTCTGGAGCTTTGCAAGAGAAAAGCAGGTCTTGGCCTGCCCAGATGAACACTGAGCTCCTCTGGGAATGATTCCAGAGGATGCAGGACACTGCTGTGTCAGTTTCAGAGGAGGCAAAACCCGGAGGGCTTCAGCATGAGCGGATGAAGTCTGCAAACATCCATGCACCCAGTGAAACATCCCAGAGATGGTCCTGGGGATTAGCTCCACGGTGGGGCACACGAGGAGATGGGCGAGGGGAGAACGGGAAATCCAGGAGGAAGGAGCTATCTGAGCCACGGGAGCTGATGCTCAGCTTTGCAGAGCCTCACATTCCCAGCAGGATTTTGGCTCCCGCGTGGGCTCGGGCAGGCATTTTGGCAGTGTTCCTCTGGGGATGTCTCTAAGCCTCAGATGCAAATTAACAGGCTCTCATGAACCGAATGCACGTCTGAGGGGATTAGAGAATGCTGAGGAGAGCATCACCATCCACAGCTCACGTGTGGTGCACAAGGGGGGAGAACTGGCACGGTGCAACCCAGTTGCTGAGGTGATGGGGATCTGGCACCATTGTCACTGCAGTGTGGTGGTGGGGGTAACATTTCCAGTGCGAAACAAGCTGGACAGCAATCAGCTGTGCTGTGGATGGGCTGCTGCTGCAACAGCTGGGAATGGCTCATTGGAAAGTGGGGCTGAGCAAAGGAATAAGCAGCATGAATAGCGTCTGAGTGAGATAAAATGCGAGTTTGTTACAAGTTTAATGTAATTAAGGTAAATTAGCCATTACACAATGGTGAGAGGCGCACACCTAACAGTGCCCTGAGGCCTGTCCTGTGTGTGTGGCCTCTGTGAGCAGAGCTGCTGGTGATGCAGTGCAGGGAGGTGGGAACAGGGAAGAGCCCCCAGTGTGGCCGGTGCTCACCTTCCCAGCCCTGCAGCCAGGCCAGGTCCACCAGCGCCTCGGGAGCAGCTGGAGCACGGAGCGGGAACCAAGGCAGGATGCGCTCCTGCCAGAGCACCATTATCCCAATGCAACCTCCTCTTCTTTCTCCAGAAAGCAGCGTGTCAAGAAGCAGCAAGACTCCAGCACTGCCATTCTCCTGGGAGAGATATTAAAAGTGGCATCTTAAGGTCCGTGTGGTACAGGAAAACCTTGTGACTGACTGGAGTCCCCAGGCAGGCTGCAACGGGCCCTCCCCCCTGCCCAAATCTCTTCACCCAACGTGGGTCTTCATCTGCAGAGGTGGCAGGGGACCCCCTTGGAACTGGGGAACTGAGAGGCCTTGGAGGGGTGGTTTTGGTGTTAGCAGCTCATCACTACAGCTACTGATCAACCCTTTCCATGTGGGATTTGGTGCAACAAGCTCCCTCCCCTCTGTGCCGCTTTGTGCCAGGCTGCCAGAGTAATGCAAGGTGCTTGGCCAAGGGGTACACCACAGGGCACTGCCAGCCTCGGGAAGCTGGCAGAGGCCTTTTCTCATCCCAAAGAGCCGCTTTCCTTGGGCATTGCCTTGGGAGCCAGTGGTGCTCAGCACGAGCAGGGAGGACACCCTGCCTGGTCCATTCACCCCATGGGGTAAAAATAGCTCCAGAGGGTAAAAATAGTCAGCCTGGGTTTCACTTGACATCTTGCGGGGCTGCAGTGTGAGCAATGAGGGACCTCACATCAGGATATGACACCAAAGCAAGGGGAAAACTGGGCTGTGCAGCCGTCGGACCCATGCTGCCCTTGGAGGCTGCTCCAGAGCAGCATGGAACAGGACTGTGTCCTGGGTGGATGGTCCTCTTCATGGTGTGATGAAGTCTTCAGCTCCAGGCTGCACCGAGTCTGTGGCCATCCTGGGTTCTGTCTGGACTTCACACTGCTGTCACCAGCAGAGGCAAGCTGAGCCAGGGGCTGGTGGAGGTGGTAGAGCCGGTGAGGTTCAGTCTTTGCTCTCCTACTTCAGAGCTGCAGGAGCTGCCTGCTGGGCAGGGAGTCCTGCCCATTCTCCAGCAGAAGGAAGTTCTTTGGCACCACAGCCCTCAGCACATCTGTGAGTGTTTGATGGGGGGTACCCGGGAAGAAGTGTGCCTGGCTGGGAATGAAGATGTTTCTGCAGTGTGTTCCTGCTGCTGTGTGCTCCCAGCATCCCATCCTAACTTCAAGGAGGATCTGGAGGCAGGAATGGTGGAGAAGGGCAGAAGGCAACTTTATAATCAGAAAGGGTGTTGCTTGGATACACTGCTAAGCAACCTCAGGGTTCTTCAGGGATGGAAATAACCTTCTTTTCCTTCTCCAGTTCTTCCTTTTCATTGGCATCAAGCCTGAGCAGTGTGCTGGGAACATCAGCCTGCTGCAGGCTGAGATGCTGCTGTGGAGCCCTACTGAGGCCGGGCTGAAGGGGTCTTGCTAGTAGAGCATGAGGAGAGGGACCTGTGTGAAAGCACACGACGTCTTGCTGGGGCAAGGGCTGCCCTTGCTCTTTGCAGCATGTTTTGCCCATTAACTGCCAGTGTACAACCACGGCAGACCCAGCATCCTGAGTGCCAGCCCCATGCCTACACCCATCCTCTGCGGCTCAGCTCCAGCCAGTGCTCACAGTGTAACTTTCAGCCTTTTAGTTAAATCTCCATGAAACACCCATTTGAGATGCTTAATTTAAAGTGACAGCTCATTAATGTTATGGGCTTTTGCCATGGCTGTTGTATTTCCAACTGCTGCCTGGACTGTGTGGGGAGCGCAGCACCCACCAATTCTTCTCTAGAAGACAGCCATGGCCCCTGAACGCGGCCAGTAGCTGTGAGCCAGGCTCGTGGCTCCCGGAACAAGCCAGGCTCATCCTTACTCCTTCAGGGAGATGCCCACATGAGCAGGAGCAGAGGACGGTGCTGGGCTGGGTCCTACCCTTGCTGGGTTGTTCAGTGGCTGAACCCAGCTCTAAGCACCACGTGCCAGGAACGGGGCCTGCTCCGCAGGGGTGTCCCTGTTCCTCAGGTGTGACATTGCCTCATCATGGGTTTGCCCCCTTACAAGGTCCTTTGTCCCCCACTTTGGAGCAGGATTAGGGCCAAAGCTTTGCTTTTTTCCAATGCTGGCCTCCATGAGACACCTGGCTCCCCTGCAGAGACCCTGCGGCCATGGAAGCTTGGTGGAGCTTTTTCATCAGCATCTGCTCAGCCTGGGGATGCTCAGACCAGTGTATCCTGGCCTCCCCATCCTGGGAGTGTGAGTAATGTTGGTCCTGGTCCATCCTGCCTCCACCCACTCCCAGAGCTGGCTGAGCCCGTGGCTGGGATGCTGGGGCCAGCAGTGATCCTTGGCACAGGGATCCCCTTACCCAGGGATGCTGGGAGCCAGAGCATGGGTTGTGCTCTCCCTGCACAGCCCCTTTCCCTGTGGAGCCTCCTGGTACCTCCACCGCCCGCTTGTTTTCCAGGACCTGGCAGACCTGCAGTCTCCTGCTTTACTGCTGGTGGTGAAGGGCCCGGTATTAAACTGTGATTGAAAACATGAATCATCTTGCTAATTAAACAGAGTTTCTCCGTACCAGGAAATCTGTCTCTTTGTCAGGATCTTTGTTTTTAAAGGGGCATAAATCTCAGGCAAGGCTAAAGATTGACTCCTGGAGTCTTTATCACAGAGCGGCAGTGATTTATCCTGTGCACTCTGGCACCAAAGGAGGAATAAAATTAACAATGAATATTTATTTATAAGCTGCAGTGAACCCGAAAGGGTCTGAACATCCACAGGAGCAGCATGCTGCAAACTGAGCATGCCTCAGCTCTGATAAAACCTTGCCCAGGCCAGCACTGTCCATCCAGAGGAGTGGACCTGGCCACTCTGGGGCCTGGCTGGCAGCAAACAGACCTATTCAATGGGGATTGTGCACTGCCCCAGTGTGCCAGCCAGGTGAGATGGACAAGGAGCTGACACAGAGGCCACAGAGGACCAGCTTGTACCGCAGAACACCAGTAGATGAGATGCACACTCCATAGTGCACTGGTTCCTGTGGGGGCCAGTTTGGGCAAGGGGCGGGTTAATGGCAATATCCCTCCTGAAGCACCAGGCACTGGGCAAGCCTGGGCTGAGGGGAGTGAGGGGTCCTCTGGGCAGCACAGGCCTCAGGAGTGGGATGCAGGCACCTGAGTCCCCATCCTGACCCATCCAGGTTTGCTGTGGCCATGAGCCATCCCTCCTCCTCCCCTGTTGCTGTGTAAAAGGGAGGGTGGGACTGGTGCTGTCCTCGTCATGGGGCTGTGCTGGAGACACGCTGTTTGCAGAGACCCCAAGCACGTAAATGTTACACTAAATCCGTGCAAAAGCCACTCGCAAATATCTTCCCAGAGTATTGGGAGAGCTGAAGGATCACATCGGGACATTAACGTCACCATGCCTGTGGCACTGCCTCAGTTCCTCATCACACCAGCAGTGTGCCAAGGGGTGAAGCTGCTCAGGGAGGTGGGAGCCAGGCACTGCCATCCTGCCCCACACCATGGTGGTGCTGTGCCGTGCTCAGGGCTCAGGCTGCTCTGCCCAGCCTCTGGAAGCAGCATCACCCCTGGTATTTGTGCCATCTCCTTGTGATGCCTCGCTGGCATTTACAGAGGAGTTACCTTGCATCCACCGACCCTTGGTCAACATTGACAGAGCCTGCAAGGAGGGAGTGAGTAGACGCTGGCAAACAGTGCAATGTGCTCACCCAGGAGGATATTCTGAGCTGCTGATAGCAGCACCTGAGCAATGCAAGGAGGAGATGTGGAGCAGATCAGGGCAGCAGTTACTGCACTTGGAGCCAGATGTTAATGCTCCTACAAGGAGGAGGAAGGAAACCGAGTGCTGAACCTCCTGCCCCTCAGCCTCCTCTCAGAGCACGTTTATTTGCATTCACGTCTTCGAGACAGCTCAGCAGCACAGCGCCTCAGCAGTGCACTCAGCAGCCACATTGCCAAAAGGATGCAGTCACACCAGCAAAGACCGTTCTGGATGGTTGGTGCCTCCCCAGCTGCCGGATGAAGCTGCTCACAGCCTGGGTGCACAGAGGGTTTGTGCTGCTGCTGAGCATTGATGGCAGGACATGTGCCCCAGCTCTGCTTTTCCACCTGCAGATGTGGCCCCTGGGCCCCCATCTGGGTGTTCGGAGTGTGCTGGAGCAGGGACCTCGCTGCTTCACAGCCCACCCATGCTGGTCTCTGCTGGGCACAGGGGGCTGCGGGCTCCACCAGGGTGCTGGTGGCCCATCCCCTGCGCTGCTGTGTCTGTGCCTGTCGGTGCTGGGCAGCCTGTGTCCCCACAGCATAGGAAGGTCTCTGGTCTGGACGCTGCTATTATAAAACCTACCAGCTCCCCAGGGGGTTTTAAGCCAGTGACAGGAAGGAAACAACTTTATTGCCTTGAAAACCCACCAGCCCCTGGGTCAGCTGTAGCAGCCCCCAACGTCTCCATTGCTGCCCAGTCCCCAAACTGGGGGAGCTACCAGAGAGGTCTAAGAACCGCTCTTGATGGTTTTAAAGTGTTTGCTATCTGGGATACCCAGCACAGCCAGTACCTAGGACCACATCCTGGTGAGAGCAAACAGATTCAAGCAACATGACCCACAGCTTCTTTTGGCCACTGCTAATAAAGAGGGGCAGCTCTAAATGTTGTATTCACATGGGAGCCTCACTGTTGTGTAGGTCCCTGTACCATACCCCATGGGGATGGTGGCAGATGGGGGGCGGCTTTGCTGTAAGATCAGTCCTGGTTGGGGGCAGAGCCTGTGCACGCTGCAGCGCTGGGGTTGGTTCTGCCATACCGATGCACTCCCGTCATGCGTCATGGCCCCCCCGGCCCGGGAAGGGCAGCTCAGGATTCTCATCATGCTCCCTCTTGCAGAGCAGTGTGGAGCTGGGAAAAGTGGGGCAGAGGAAGGGCACGTTGGTGCTGGAACTGCTCTCCCCGGGCTGCAGCTCCAGGCCCAGCATCCCACAGCAGCCGGAGCTGCTCGTGGCTCCTCTCGGGGTTGGGGGGATATCAGAAGTGCTGCAAGTTTCACATTAATTGCAAGTTCAATGACTGTGTACATGAATATTTAACTAGACACACTGTTCATGAATATGCATGACATGCAAATGCAGGAGGGAGCAAGCAGTGAGACGGGCGTAGGCACAAACACAGGGGAAGGCAGACAGCGGGAGGCAGAGCTGGGGCCAGCAGCACCCGGTTCTTGAGGATCCCTGTGTCCCCGCAGCCTGGAGCACTGGGACCATGAGCACAAGGAGCTACAGGACTGGAGGAGAGAACCTGGGGCTGGCAGCACGTGCATTCAGGGCCCCGTGTGCGTGCTGGTTAATGGAGAAGGGTGCAGGGAGAGCAGATGGCAGGAACAGGAGCTTGCAGTCCAAAGGCATCCTCTGAGCTGACCTTAAGTCATCAGATCTGGCCTTGTGCATCTCTCGAACGAGGACATCAGGAGTGTGCTCTTGTAGGACTGTATCTGCCAGACTTCAGGCCCAGAGGAGTCCATCCCCCTCTCAGTAAAGCCACCCCACATGAGTCTGGCATTCATTCAAAACCTGCTGCTGATGTGCTGAGAATTAACATGGCAGCGGCAGCAGTGCAGGTACCTGTCCTGCTGAACACCGGGAGCTGCCGAGGGGTCTGCACCAGGGCGGGTGCGGGCCGAGAGCTCCAGAGCTGGGACACATGCGGGAGCTGGGCGGGACAGACCAGCTGCCCTGGATGGAGGATGGAGGGAGGGAGGGAGGGAGGGAGGGATGGATGGAGGGAGGGATGGATGGAGGGAGAGACGGACAGAGGGACCGATGGAGGGGCTCTCTGCGTGCCCTCCTCCAGCAGTTGGGGCTGCAGCAGGGGTGGGTATGGGAGAGTCTTATCTCTGCTTGTGGCCAGGATTGTATGTGGTCAGTGGCAGTGGGGCCGGGCTGCCAGAGGCGGTTCCTGGGGTGTTGTGTATCTGTCAGCACAGCTCTTTTTATGACTTGTAATTACTGCATGAAATAGCCTTTTTTTCTCTGGCATCAGGAAAGCTGTGATGCTGTGGGGATCAGGCTGCTACTGCTCGGTGTCCTCATGAAGAACACTGTCAGTGCTGGCCATGGGAGCCAAGGGAGCCGTCTGTCAGCCTCCCACCGAGCCCCCCCCACCCCTGCCCACTGCTGAATGCTCATTTTAGAGGTGTCAGAGATGGCTCCAAGGTTCTTCCTGACCTGTAGCCACCAGCCCTGAGTTAAGCATCATGCAGACCTGACTTTGGTTGTGTTTCTCGGGGTACGTGTAGGGATGCCAGCCAGGGCATCTGGCCTAACATGCCCCACACAGTTATTCCAGCTTCATTCACCTCCTCTGATCCATCTGCTGCAGAAACCCATGTTGCCCGCAGCACCTCTGACAGTAAAGACCAACACAAAGCAGTCCCTGACCTTCTCTTCTGCGGCCTCAGCATCCCCAGGCTACCCCTTTGCCATCAAGACGGTCCCACCAGTTTCAACACTCTCGCTTTTGGGGGATTTCCTCTCTTTGATGTCGTTTCTTTCAATTTCTTGACAACTTGTCTCATTTTTACATAGTTTCCTTTCCTAAAACTGAGCACATGTGCACTGGATTTCCTTGGCCTGCACCCTCCCTCTGCAGCATTACACCTAATTGTACGGTGGTTCCCATTACAGAGCAGCTCACCCCTGACACATCCTGACCCAGGCCCTGTGCAGCACCCTGCACGAAGTCCAGAGCAGCCCCTTTCCTTGGGGGTTTTAGGCAATTTTGTTCAGGGATCATCATCTGTGTCCAAGAAAGTTACCTCTGCCTCTGCCTCCCCCTCTCCAGCCTGACAGGACAGCGGCCAGATCCATGCAGGGTAGCTGGAGTCTCCTGCTGTCACCTTCTACTTGAAATCCACAGTGTCTCTAATTGTAGTCAACTTTCCATGTCAGCCCCATCAATGCTGCAGTCTGGGCTTTCCTCCGAAGGCAGCCTGGTTTGCCTTGCCTATTTATTGTGATGGTATGTCTCCCCCCAGGCTTCCCGCACGCGCAGTGGGCTCTGCCTGCAGCCACCCCTAGAGCAGATCAGTTTGGACCAAGTGTCCTTCCTGCTGCCTTCCCATGACCTGTTTGTCCAGCCACGGTCCAGCCAGGGCAGCCCCTGCCACAGTGTCCCAGAGCCTGGGGCAAAGACCCATGTAGAGGTGTCATTTTAAGGTCTGTTACCTGGGAACAGCTCCCAGAGCCACAAGCAGGAACCATCCTGCACCTTCTTCTGGTCTGCAGGGAGCTCAGCACCAGCATCCCTGCTAGAGCAGCATCCGTGCTGGAGCAGCATCCCTGCCACACCAGCATCCCTGCTGGAGCAATATCCCTGCCACACCAGCATCCCAGAGTGCAGGGCTGCTCCCAGGCAGGGCTGATGACTTTTTTATGGCACAGAAATCGTTTCTATCCAGGTTGTCATTTAAACCTGGGACCTCCCCAGTGGAAGCTCCAGCTTATTTTGCCACAGCACAGTAGAAGCCCGGGAGAGGCCAAGGCCAAGGGGCAGCTCTGATGTGAGGCAAGAGGTGAGCTTGGCTGTCCAACAGCATGAGCTGTGGAGTGAGCGCAGGAGGGGACCTGGCTCGGTGCAGTGGCTGCCGCTGCTCTGAGCGAGAACAGGAGAGAGCTCACAAAGGCTTTGAAGTCCTGGACAATTTGTGATGGAAAAATCCCAGGCCCTGAAGCTTCCACCTATATTTAGCTTTAGGTGTAATAGAGCTGGGCTTATGGGCTCAGAAACTTGCATCCACACTGAACAGCCAGTCCAAAGGTCTCCTTTCTCCAGAGGGAAGTAAGAGTTACCTCCCATTCATCTGCCCAGATTCAGTCAGACTAGCTTCAGAAAAGGCCTCAGTTCCCTGGCAGGGCTCAGGGCAAAGCTGCTCTCTCATTCCTCCCAAAAGTGGTTCAGAGAAAGAGCATTCAGTAACAGCTGGGATTAAAGCATCTTCGGGAAACACCCCATTGCAAGTTAAAAAGCAGCTGCTTCAGCATGGTGCCAGCCCAAATTTTCCTCCTGCTGCGGGTCACTGGGCAAGGCAAGTGCCCAGGACGGCATCTGCAGAGCGAGCAGTGTTTGCAGGGATGGAATGCTGAGCCTTGGTTACATGGCCTCTTGACTAAGATTATCACACCTGAATTCATTCTTGGAGGTCGAGAGGGGCTGGCTGTGGGCGCTCGATGGCTGTGCTGCTTTCCCCCCTCCAGCCCCTGTTTGGGAGAGATTACTTTTGAACATCAAAAGCACTGGCCTTGAGTGAGCATCTGATGTTCCCACGGGGTAGCTCTGTCTGAGCTCCCAAAGAAGGAATCCCGCTTGGCATTGCCTGCAGCCCCTGCCCTGCGGGGTTAACTCCATGGATCAGATCCGCCCAGGATCCACAGAGGGATGTGGTGGCTGCAGTGACCTCATGGCTCTTGCTGTGCTGCCCCGCAGAGGGCCTGGCCATGCGACCCCCCCACGGCCATTCCTGCTGTCCCTCAGGCCCAGGCCCTCAGGGAAGGTTTCTGGTGGATCATTGTCCAACGGACTCTTGGGTTTGGCCTCAGTGTCTCTGCTGCTCTTGCCAGCGTGCAGCAGCAGGGCCCGTGCCGAATGCGGTTCTTGGGTTCTTTCAAGTATTCTGCTCCCCTGTACTGCGCAGCCCTCAAGAGGAATCCTCCTCCCTCAGAAACGATCTGATGTTTCTGAGCCCACTGTTTCCCAAGTGCTTGGCCTCTGGGATCCCTTTTCCTCCCGATGCCGTGTCACGCACATAATTTCCAGAGAACAAGAGGCTCTGAGAAGGAAATAAATTACATCCTTATGCTTCCTCAAGTAACAGCAGTTGCTCCATAAGCGATGGGATTATATCGACTCCTCCGAGGTTTAAAACCAATCTTGAAATGCTGCCACTGAAGTGCAGGCATAAAGGGGGAAAGGCATTTGCATAGAGCACGTGCCCTGCTTTGGATCTGACGTGGTAGCTCCCGGGGCAGTTGGGGCTGGAGGGGAGCTCGAAGGTCGCCTTGTCCAGCCCCTGCCCCGGCAGCATCGCCTTGAGCCCAGCACTGAGCCTGGATGGTCTGTTTGCATTTCTTGTTACACTGGGAAGTCTGTCTCACAGGTAGCTCGTCTCTTCTCATACAGCCGCTTTCTGAGGGGGTTTGACTTAACTCTTGCACGGGTTCGACTCAGTGTTCACGACTGGTTCAGAAGTTACCACTCTGTAAAATCACACACCAAAGAGATCAGACCTTTCCTGGCTGATGGAGCTCACCCACGAGCCAGAGATCATTGTGCTGTGGGGATGTTCCAGGGGATGCTTCAAGCAGGTCTCCCTGCTTGACTCGGTGCTACCCAAATGCTCCAGCACCCTGGGGTGGTTTCAGACTGCCAGAGCTTTAAGCACTGGCAGAATCAAGTCAGGTTTACAGCACAGGTGAGAGCCACTCTGGTCTGCACAAGCACAGAAGCACGTGGCAAGGTGGATGTGACAGGGCCTGGCTGCAGCTCGACCACATCATCACTTCCATTCTGCATCCCTTGGCATGTTTTCCATTGCTTGTACTCATGCTGTCAGATTCAGCTCCCTGATTGTCTTTCCTCGTTGAACCACCGTGTGCAGAGACCCCTGAGGGGCTCATTTTGGCTGAGGAAGCACGTACCCATGCTCGAGGACTGCAGGACTCCCTAGAAACCCACCCTCTGAAGAGCTGCACATGGGGCAGGGCTGCTCCGTGCTCCAAGAAACCATGCCCAGGAGGAAACAGCAGGCATCCTGCGCAAACTGAGCGCAGGGAGAAAGGTCCTGCCATGTCTGTGACGGGGCTGACACATGAAAAGAGCACCTCTAGCTCCCAGCAATGCCTTGTCCTCCCACAAAGGTCTCTGAGACCTTTCATTGAGGGATGCAGAGCTGGGCAGCTCACGCCATGGTCTGGGGTGTCCTTGGCAGGACCAAGGCCCCTGATGCAGGGGCACAGACCCAGAGAACTGCCCCCAGGGAGCAGGCAGGAGCACCCGCTGCAGCACGGGGCTGCTGACGTGGGTCTCGGGCTGTTGTGGGGTGCAGATGGCAGCAGGAGCACAGGCAGTACAGACAGTCCCACCCTCCTGCTGCTCTCTCCAAGCACCTCAACGCTCTCTCGAAGCTGCCGGCCTGGAGAAGGTGGGAAGGTTTGCGCAGACCGCTGGGGTGGGAGGGATGGGGATGCTCCTCTTGGCTCAGCCCTGCCTGGCACCGAGCCAGCACCAGGCAAACCAACCTGAGGAAAGAGAAGCTGAAAAGGAGCAGGGGCTGCATCTGCCCGAGCAGGGCTCCAGCGCTGGAGGGATGGAGCCTGGCCCCGAGCAGCCACAGCCCCTGGCCCAAGAGGGGCCAGGACTCCCCTTCTGCCCATGCAGCTGCTGGTTTCTGCTGCAGGAGAGGTTCAGGTGTGCAAACTGGTCTCCCTCCGAAAGGGCAACAAACACCACAGGAATGTTTGTTTCCAAGGTGTCATCAGAAGTGAAACCAGAAACAAGCACCTGAACGAAACCCAAATATTAGTGTTTTCTTACCGCGGAGGTTTGGTACTTTGTTGCGAAGCAGCGGCCCTGCCCGTGGGAACCCAGGAGCGGCTCTTCCCATGGGAACGGGGGGAGCGCTGCCAGGACCCGGCAGCACCGCGGGGGTTTGGTTTTCAGACCCTCCTCCCACCTCACTGCTATCGAGTGCTCCCACTAAACCAGGAGCATGTGGAGAAGCAGTTCTGAGATGGGGCAGCGTTCCCAGCGGGCTCCGTGGGGGAGAGCCATTCCCTGGGGCTCTCCCCCAGCAAGGGGCTGCTCCAGCTCTGGCTGTTCCCAGGAGTTTGGTCAGCTTGGTCGAGTGGATGCTCAGCATCTCACCAGCCAGGCATGCTGGGTACCAGCTGACAGGGAAACAGAGGCATCGTGGATAGACAGCACTGGGACAAAGTCAGGATTCCCAGTTTTAAGCTTTGATGTGTGTTTATTTCCAAAGAATCTGGATTTAAATAAAAAATCCAGGCAGAGGAGAAAATATTTTTAATTGCGGTGTATCTGGTCCTTTCTGATGTTGCTGGCACTGGGAGAGGTTTGATCTTTCTATTCAGGCTGCCTTTGAGACTTCACGGAAAAGACACGCCTCACAACTCTCTGCATTTCTTAAGCCCAGCAGATGCGCAGGCTTGGGGGCAACATCATCCAAGGTGGGAGGAGGCCCAGCACCCTTTGTTTGCCCCTTCTCCTGCTTCTCACTGCCCCAGCACCAGGCTGTTGGGTGCTGGGCGATTCTCATCTGCTGCCTCAACCAACCTGCTCCCATCTGAGGCCTGTGCTGTGCTTCACATGGGTTCTGCAAGGTACCTGCAGCAGAGGCTGGGCCTGTGTGGGGTCTCTGAGCCCTGCTTTCAGAAACCAGCTGGGAAAAGATGTGCCAGCCCAGGGACATCATTGTCCTCCCCGAGGCCCTCCACGGCTGGTCTGTGCGGGTCACTGTGGCTGCTTTGCACAGAAGCCAAGCAGCTCCATCCCTGCTTTGCTGGGTTCCCTCTGTCTCCCTCTGCTGCTTTGCTTCCCGGTGTCACTAATACTCACCAGATTCAGGATCTCTATCAGCTTCCAGAGATGATGACCTGGGTGCTGCTTGCTACGTTCGCTCATGGCACTGTGTGAGCCTGGCCATGCACCGTGCATTCAGTGCCACGCATCTGCTGCTCCTACCGGCCTTTCTTGTGGATCACTTCCGTTCCTCAGTGCTGTGGTTTCAGCAGCCTGTCGTCAGGGCTGCAGGAGCTGGGAGCTATGGAAAATGCCACCCAGGGCATTCGGCACCCCTTCTGTCCAGGACAGGTCTGCCTCTGACAAACCAGAAGCTATTTTTGCCTTCAGAGGAGATGCTTCTGAGCATGACCACTCTTGCCTGTGCCATCTGGAGCGTGTCACACTGCTGCCTGCAGCAGATAACAGTGGTTTTCCTTTCTTCTCCTTTCCGCTTTTCCCTTTCATCTCAGCTGTTGCAGCTCTGCAACTTGCCTGCTGTGATCAAAGCCGGCTCAGTGTTAGCACATCTGCCTCCCGCTCCTCTGCGCGGGAACGGGCTCTGCAAAGCTGCCTTGGGCCAGGTTTTCTCATGCTTCAGCCTGGGCAAAGCCATAGTCACCCCTCCTTGTTTCCTGCAACCTACTGGCCCGCCCCCGATGCTGCACCAGGGTCCACGTGGATTAAACCTGCAACAATCAGTTGCTCTGCAATGGCTTCAGCTCCTCCTGCAGAGACACGAAGCTTTTCACGCTGAGGGACTCAGGCTAAAACCTGCCACCAGCAGTGATCCCATCGCTCCCGCTGCTTCCCATGGGATGACAGCAGCAAGCAGACCAAGTGGAGTGGGAGGAAGCTGAGCTCTCCTGCTGTTCCAGGCTCCCCTGGTGCCTCCCGTGCAGGCAAGCCCCTCCCTGCGGAGCCTCCTCTTGGGGTGGGAAACCTCCTCCTCCCGCACCCTTCCTCTGCAATAAGCATCCTGCTTGGCTGGATCCCACACTGCTTCCCAGAACAATGTGCCCCGCTCCATGTTTAGCCATGGCAATGGGAGCTCTCCTCGGGCACACGTGGCTGGGATCCTTAACTCTGATCGGCGTTACCTCCCCCTTCCTCCTCCCTTCTTGAAATGCTCTTATGTCTTCCCTCCCCCGGGGCTGCATTTCCACACTCCTACCAGGGCTTCCAAGGGCTCAGCACATTTGCTGAGCACTAATGAGGCTTTCCTCCAGTGAGCTTAAAACCGAGCTGGGTTCCCAATTAGCAGCAGAGAAGCAGGAGCAAGTGTGGCCTTGATGTGGCTGGAGCCCCCACCGGAGCTGAGGGCAGCTTGAGGCCTCACCCAGCAGCGAGCACCAGGCAGGGGGTGCTGGGGACCCCCCTTGTCAGCGCCCGCCACTGCCCCTCTCCACCCACTGCTGCTGGGGCAGGGGTCCCATGCAGGGACATGGTGGGCGCCGTGTTCACAGCTCCCTCCTCAGAGTTACCAGCCCAGTCCCTTCAGCAACAGGCATAAAGCCATTTATTACATCAATTAAACATCCACCTTGTTGTATTTTTTAGCTCGCAGAGAAAAACCACCAGCAGCACCAGGAAGGTATTTAATTATAGCCCATGACGGCAGATTTTATATCCCCAAATTGGAGTGTGCTGTATTTAATTCAATTAGACATTATAAAACTCCCGTTATCCCCTTCAGATGTTAATAAACTCAAGAACTTACAACTCACTTTATTTGGAGCTCTTGCCACACCGAGCTGCCGTTATTTATATGTTTCTGAGCTGTTTCTAAACAGAACAGATTTTTATTACTTTCTGGCCATATGCCCAGAATGGGCAAAGTTTGGGGGGAAAAAATAAACTTGAGAACTTCTTGTTCTGTTTCCCCTCGTCTGCTGCCCCTTGCGCCACACGGCCGCACAGGCTGTGTCACAAGCGAGGGGTTAGTTGCTGAGGGGGTCCCATGGACCCCTCCAGAGGCTTCTCCTGGCTGCGGTGCAGAGCTGCAGCATCCTGCAGGCAGCGGGGGGAGAGGCTGCCCTTGCCCTGGTTGGTGACTTTGGGGGCTCTTCCCAGCAGTGGGTGCTCTTGGATCCATTTGGAGCCACAGGAAGCCGGGCAGGCCGGGTCTGCGCTCCCAGCCGCAGCCAGGACAGGGCTGCCACAAACCACCCTGGTGTCCCCATGGATCTGCTCCACTGGAAGCCGGGCACGGCTCCACACCTCCTTGGCCGGGCCCCCTCCCTGCGAGCCCTGTCCCTCTGACACAGCAGTGCCAAACCCCGGGCTCTTCATCGAGGTGATGGTTCTCCTCGGGGTGCAGAGGGGAGCCCTGCAAACCCGCCTCCTGCAGCTCCCTGGGGCTTTCACAGGTGCCTGGGAACAAGACATTTGGGAGGTGTCAGAAGAACCACTGGCCAGTGAAGCAGCTCTGGCTGCTGGGGTGCACTGTTCTGTCAGCCTTACACAGCTGAGGCCACTCAGCACTTTGGGTGGTTCGTTACAGACCCTTCAAAAGAGCCATTTGCTCCAACACAGCTCCCCTTTGGCTTTCCATGCTGTGCTGAGCTGTAAATCACAGTAAGCTGCTTCCTAACATGGGGCATCCCTCAGCTCTAGGGGATGAGGGGCTTGTGCCAGCCTGTGGTGACCAGTGAGCATCTCCCGCAAGAGCGTGCGCAGGCAAAAGGGCACCCGGTGCCTCCAGGTGCTGGCAGCACCTTCAGGAGATGCAGGTAGATGTCCCCAAGCATATGGGGACTGCAGTGGGCGGGAGACTCTCTCTGTGGGCGGGGGGGTGGTTCTGTATGTGTCTGGGCAGCTGGACCAGGCCCTGGGGGTGAGGCTGTGCAGACAGCATCAGGGTGCTGGTTGTGCACCCCAATGCTTGGTCTGGTGGCTGCAAGGGAGGGTCCCTGTGTGCTCATTCCCTTGGGCAGGGTGGCAGGACACCCCCTTCTCTGCAGAGTGCTTTGGTGCTGGAGCCAGCAGAGCTGGGCGCTGGTGGAGGGCTCTGGGTATTGGCTGTGATTTACTCAGCTCTGCTGCAGCTTTTGCCACATCAGACCTGCCCAAAGACATGCTTGGTCTGGCTGGGCTGGAGCAAAGGGAGATGTGATGAGCTCCATCCTTGCCATAGCCCAGGTTCATGTGTGAGCTGACCTGTTTCTCCTTCTTCTCACTTAGAAATCCCAGGTGGGACTTGGCTCCTCTAGGCTGCCTCAAGGAAAAGGTGATCTCAGCCCTTACCAGGCACAGAGATGGTGCATTTAATGCCTGAGGGCTCCTGGTGTGGCTTGCACTCACCAAGGTCAGTGTTCCCACTCCTGGGCTGGGGTTCTGGGGCGTCACCAGGAGCTCGCAGCTGGGCAGAGCTGCAGTGCCCCAGTTGCAGAATGCAGCAAACGTGACTGTCGGAGCTGGGGTTGTTCATGCTGTCTGGAGGCATCGGCTCAGTGGCCGGATCCTGGAGCTGGGATGAGATCTCAGATGGCCCCAGGGTAAGCTCTGGGGTGACCCGGAGCAGGCTGGGCCAAGTCCAGACGACTGCGCCTGGTGAAGCTGTTGCTTTCACAGGATACGGTCCCTGAGGTCTGGCTGCGCTTGTTGCATTTACTGGTGGGAAATCGGGGGTGAGCAGAGCAGTCTGTGTTGGGAACCAAGGGTAAAGCCTTGGGGCAGCTCCCTGCCACCTTCCCTCCGACTCATAACACTGAGATGTCCAGTGCTCCTCACACATGTGCCTTGGAGCTCGCATCTGCCAGTGTGGGCAGGCAACTGCAGCAGGAGGAGTTCTGTAACTGGGCAGTAGAGGTGGAGATGAGCTGGACACAAGTTGCCAGACATTTCTGGTGATGCTTTGACACTGAACTGTTTCTACTTTGGGATGAGAAATGCCAAGCTGTTTGCTCGCAGTGCAGAACAGGGCTGCTCGGAGACTTTGGGGCTGGAGGGAGATGAGAAAGTCATAGAATTATTTTTGTATGCATGTTCTTTTCTTTTTTAAATCTTTTCCCAATTCCCCCAAGGCTTTTCAACTTGGGAATCTGTGCACTTGTGTGGCAGCTGCATTGACTGGCTCTGTCATGTCGATAACCCGTGTCCCGGAGAGCTTGCTGATGCTGGAGAGCACAACAGCTCATCCCAGTCCCAGGACCACTTGGCATCTGCTTTCAGGGATGTGTCTTAAATAAAAGCTGACTTGAGCACAGAAGATGGAATGCTGAAGAGTGGAAAGAAGGTTCATCATCAGAGCAAGCTGAAGACCCGGAATAGGAATAACAGCATTTGCTGAGGATTGAAATACTTTGGCAGAGCTCAGCGAGTAGCATTGGACAGATGAAGCATAAGTCAGCAAACAGGACCCAAGACAAACATCGGGGCTGATCCAGAGCCAGGGCTTGGACAGCTGCACCTGCACCGGCCCGGGCTGGCAGAGGTGAAACCAGGAGCACGGGAGTGGTGGGTGCCTTCACACAGGTGCTTGAAAGAGGGAAGTTTCTCTAAACAGGTTTTGGTTCTGGCTCCATAAGAGGACCAGAGCTGAGCAAATTCCTCTGGGCCCCTGGTTCACTCGATGAATTCAGGCAGTGATTCTGTTGAAGATTGTCAGTGATTTGGAGAGATTCCTTCATTGTTAGTTATTCAGAGAGCATCTCACTGCACCAGCGCTTCCACTGCTGGGCAGTTTGTAGGCCATTTGCTGTGAAGGTGGCATTTGTGCTACCTGCACTGTGAGGTCTGGGTTATCTGTACTGTGATTTCTGCTGAAAACTTAATCAGCAACTAATGGCAAACCAACAGGATTTCATACTTTAGCTTGTAGCTTTCCTTCAGGGCTTTCTCATATGAAGGTGTGACCAAGAGGACAACATGTGTGACGAATGGCTGTGGAGCTGAGTGCCTGCGCCTGCCCCAAATGACAGGCTACAGTGGTTTTCTGGAGCAGGAAAACCTGTCTTTACAGATATTTTGACACCTTGGGAAGAAGCTAGCAAGCTGGAAGAGCAGTGCTGGTCTACCTGGGATGCATGGGTTGAGGGAGTTTTAAGTGCTGGTCTACTTTGTGTCCAATAAAAGCTGCTAGCTGGCTTTTGCATGCATGGATTAAGGGGGATTTTTAAGAAAGCAGCAGCAAATGTGCAATGTGACCATCACCATTCCCAAGGCACACGACAGTAGTGTGACTTTGAATCACAACTCTCTCCACTGTTCTCCATTGCTAGATGGACCCAAGGGCAGCCTCAGAGGCTGGCACCACAGAACCCACCTCTGTGTCCCTCCCAGGTATCCATCCCCACAGTGTATGTGGTCCAGGAATTGCTTTGGCTTTGCTTTGCAGAGATTTCACTCTGCAGCCAAATGCCCACAGTGCTGGTGAGAGCGGCTCATGGGCACTGATGTTAATGTGGCCAGGCCAGGCCACCAGCTACACGCAGGGCTCCAGCCTGCCCCACACTTCATAACACATTTGGAAATACTTCCCAAAGAAAGTAAACCCCAACGTTTTCTCTCAGTGTCTGTGTGAAGTGGAAGCCAGCTCACGCTCTATTTTTAGCCTCCCCATAACCAGCTGCGTGAGCAGGCAAGAGGAGCAGCATGTTGATGAGGAAGGTTATCGCACACTGAACCTCCTGTCTCTCCTGCAGGCAAGCTGCACTCGGGGTACCAGCAGCCCATGCTGGGGGCTCTCCCACCTCTAGCAAAGGGAATGCTCTTGGTCTCCTCCTTGTTATGAGCAAGGAGTTCAAGTCTGCCAAAGAGGTTGGGTTGAGATCTGTTAGTTCCTCAGTGCATCATCCTGTTGGAGCAGAGCATCCCACTGTATCTGGGGATTCATGGATGTGCTTGGTCTCTCTGCTGTCTTGGTTTTGCTCTGTCTTTGTCTCAAGGCTGTGGGTGAAATTCCCATTGTGAGAATGAAGAACCAGCCCCATTTGGGAAGGAAATGCTTCACAGACAGTCTTGGCCCAGTGAATCCTGCTGGCAGGAGATGACGAGACCTGAAGCATGGCTGTGTGGTGGGGAAGGGCAGCACTTCACACTCCCTGAAATATGCTACAAAAGCAGGAATAAGCCTGACCTAGATACATGAAATAACATGGTCCCTGGCAAAGCACTGCAGCATGAGTGAAAATTGCACATTCATTAAAACCCCAACTCGCTTGCTGCCCACAGATACACACAGCGTGGAATGGGACACGTGCAGGGGTGTCACGGCATCGGCACAAGCCACATCCAGCGCTGGCATGGATGTGTTAAATCCTGCTGTCAGCCAGGAGCAGCGGTGGCACAGGGACCCTCCTCTGGTATTGCCTGGTCACAGTGGCAGGGCAGGACCTGCCTGCTGAGAGGGATGTGTTTGTGCCCAGCTGCATGGGAAGGGGATGTATGACCCCACAGGTGTCTGCAGGGTGGTCCACAGTGAGGGAAGGTGATGTTGATCCCCTTGCCTGGGGTTACTGGTTAGCATTGCTGCTTGCACGCTGTTCCCAGCATGGTGTGAGGCTGTGCCTGCTGTATTCACTGCTTTGGGGCCCATCCTGGGCTTTTCCTGCCATGCACTGCGAAAGTGTGAGCTGGAACAAGCCTGCTCAGATGCTTTCCTCATGCCCTGGAGCAGGTAATGTGGACCAAGGAGCACGGAGGTCTCTGATCATCGTGCCACGCGCAGAACATGCCAGGGCCGGTGCAGCCCGTCAGGCAGGCACTCCTTGGTAACAGCTCCTGCTCTGGTGCTCGAGCACTGCCTCGCATCCCCACCCAGCAGTGGTGGGAAATGCAATTGCTCTCTGGGCACTAAGGAGCAAGCACGCAGGGTGCTGCACGTGGGCAGCGTGAGCAGGGAAGGGGAGCAGGAACCCCATTTGGGAAGTGCAAGGGATCTGTGCAAGACTCCCCGATCTCACCCCACAGCTCCTCTGCCCCAAGCACAGTCTGTTTAAGCAACTTCAGTGACTCGAGCAGCTTCAGACCTCTCTCAAGCTCTGCCTCCTCCATCACGTTCATGCTGTGGCCTGTGGCCCCAGGCAGGGAAGTGGCAGCTGCTGGATGTCTGCCTGTGATATTAATCAGAGCAGGAATGGCAGGCAATCTGTGAGAGAGACAAAGGGGGTTATAGCCTGGTAGCCAGCTTAAACCAGAAGTGTTGAAAGGCTCTTCCAAACTGTGGCTTTCAGTGATTGTAATCTCCATACATTCAGATTCCCAGCACCTGGAGGATGAGGGAGCTGACAAGCTCTGTCTCGATCCATCACTCATGTCGTGCTAATGCTGCTCAGGATGCAGCTCAAGCTGCTCTCGGGGGCTTTCTGTGCTACCTGCTGTTAGCAGAGCACAGTGGGGGTGGTCTCCAGCCAGACCCCATCCCCACTGCAGAGAGGATTTGCTCTGCAAGCCCAAGGCTGCAGCTCGAAGAGCTGGTACACAATTGCCGGCTGCGTGGTGGCTGCTTCAAGCATCGCCTGAATGGAGGAGATAATGAAAACGTTTGCCTGATCCCGCTGATCCTCACGCCAACGTGCAAACAGCAGCGCCAGTCACTCCAAAGCCCTGTTCAACCCCATCCTGGCATGACTGTGAGCATTGAATGTGCTGCACAGTACAAGCAGCTCTGTGAGCAGCCTCCAAAGGCGCACGGGAGCGTGCAGCGCGGCAGCCAACGTGCAGAGCAGCGCTGCGGTGGATCAGAGCCGTGCTCAGTGCTCAGCACCCCGCTGACATGCTGTGTCTCTGCTGGTAACACACTGCAGGTTTCTTGCAAGCTCCTGCAAGATCTAAGCTGAGAATGCAACAGCCCCATGCGAAGGGGCTCAGCTGGAGACAGCCAGAGGTGCAAAGCACAGGCCTTGGATATTGTATGGGAAGATATATAGGGGGGAAATTGTCCCCACTGGAAATGTTCTGGGACCCACATGCCTGAAAGAGAAGCAAATAGGGGCTGGAGTTAATGCTTGTGAGCTCTCATTTGGGAATCCAGGCAGAGATATGAGCTAACGTGAGTCGTAAAGGAGAAATATCTCTAGTCATGAATGAGGGGCTGGGGAGATGCTGCTGCCTCATGTGTCTCTCCCTGCAGATGAGGAGTTTTGCAAGGCACATAAACATCAGTATTGTTGCTTTACAGCAGAGAATCGGAGTGTTTGGAAGAGATGTGATTTGTGAGAAGTCGCCGAGCAGCATCCAAACCTCCTGCTACAGACGGAGTTCTCTGCTGAGTGCCCTGCTGTGATCCACTCCTCCCTGCGGCATTGGCCTTGCTTGCACGGGTGCCCCATTGCCTTCGTGCAGGATCAGCGTGTTCAGCTCCATTGTGCTCTAACCCATGGCAAGGGCCAGTCCTGGGGCTACAGCACATGTGGGGGGGACGTGGCGTGCCTGAATCCTGGTCCCACTGCAGCTCCAGGCTGCTTTCCACAGTGACATGGGCAGGGGGAATGCAGCCACTGCCCTGCATGGGGGAGAGCAGCAGGACAGAGAACAGTGAGATGGCACCAGACCGAGCCACGCGTTGTGCAAACTCTACAGTAGCCACAAAACCCTCCTGCCTGTGAGCGGCTGCTCCACAGCCCATCCCGAGCCACGGGCCACCAACGCAACAGACCCCAGACAAGAACAGCACCTGGGTGGTTTTCCCACAGTGTGGCTGTCGGCCGCCAGTGGTGAATTCACCCGGGACACCAACTTCTCCTGCTCTGGAGCTGCTTGTCCTTCTCTGCAATGACTCTTCCCGTAGTTAAGGAACCATAAACATGATTCTAAAAGACTTAGGCTAGGCTCTGTGTGTAACGCAGGGGGGAATTTGTACAGATAGATGAGCCTTAAAGCTGAGGAGCAGGAATCAGGGATCTTTGTAGGAATTCTGACCCAGGAAGGCTTCGGTCCTTTAGGAAAGAGAAGAGGAGAAACGGAAGGAATAACCGACATGTATCTTTTAAAGCCGCTAATGGCAGATTCCCTGAGGCGACCGACTGAGCTGGCAATCCTCCTGTCTCACCTCTGACAGGTCCCTATCTCCGGCTGATCATCAGCACCAGCATCTCCCTGCTCCGGCACCCAAAGGCTGGCACACAGACGGGGGGGACAGAGGGACGTGGCAGGACACCCCCTGCTCCTCTCCCCAGCTGCTTGCTGGCACAGGTAAGTGTCTTCTCTCTGTAACGGTGTTAACTCTGACTTACTGAATGGTTTGTGGTTAGTCATGAGTTCAACCAGGCTGGGAGCTGCCTGCCGCAGGGCTCCATGTAGAGCCAAAGGCAGCTCTGAGCCCGGTGCCAGCGTGTGATGCTTAAGCTGGGGGGGTCTTTGCCATCCTGGCATGCATGGGTTAGTGTGAAGGCATCAGCCGTGTCCCCGCTTGTGTCCTTCCCCTCCAATGGTTTTTCAGGGGGATGCACAGTGAGCACCGACAGCTCTCCACATCATGAGGGCCGATTTTATGTCCCCTTTCACATTCCCTTGGAGGGCTACATTGGCCTAAAACTGTGCTTTGATCAAAAGGCAACTGAAAAACTTGCAGAAAATCAGTCCAGAGCTTTCTGCATTTCAGGACACTGGTGCAGGGCCAGACCTGACATCTCACGTTGCATCCACGAGTCTCTGTGGAACACTGTGCCGGTGCCATGGAAGCAGGCGCGTGGATCCAAAAGCACCTACTGGGCACAGATCAGGTCCATTGGCACTTGAGGTCTAGTGGTCAACAGCCTGTGCAATGGTGTTGCCTGGTCCTGCAGCAGGAGAGTCACATCGCTCCCACCACTGTCTGCTCTGGCACCATTGGTCTAGCGCTGGACTTGAGTTAAAGCTTGAGGTTGCTCATCTTGGGCACTACCAATCAGGCACAGGCAGCTGGGGAGGTGCGTGTGCTGTTTTCTGTGCCTGCCAGGTCATGTCTAAACCCAGGAATGTGGATGAAAAGCTGAAAGTGAGATGCTCAACCCCCTGGAACATGCCCAAGAGAGTGATTCCCCCTTCAGGGCGGCAGCAGCTGCTTAGAAATGGGGATGCTCACTAAAAATGGAAGATATACTGGGGGAAAAAACATTAAAAAAGAAGTCTGGTTGAAGTTTCTTCTCTCCCTTTGGGGAGGCAGGGACCCCACATGGGGTGGGTGCCTGGTGGTCCTTCCCTGCAGAAAGGCACAGGCCCAAAGCTTCTTACAGGTGCAGTACCTTTGGTGTCGGTCTGGTTCTGCTTGCTTTAAGTTGATGATAAATCCCCCAGGGACAGGCTGGGCCAGCCCTGCTCTCTGGGGGCAGAGGATCCTCTCCTGTGCAGGGGATCACAGTGCTTTTGCACTGTTGGGAGACAGAAGGGCTTGGCCAGGGAGCCAGCACCCTCTCTGCCAGCAGAATGAACCAGAATAAGTGTCCCCCAGGCTGCCTGCTTGGGCGGCACGGGGGAAGGACACCACCTCCCAGGCACTTCTGGGCACATGTAGTTACAGCGAGCTCTTAGCATCAGTCCTTCTTCGCTGTGTTTCTGAAACGTACCCAACAAAACAGGCATCTTCCGTGTGCAGAGTCAGTGCATTAGCGATACGCAAACACGAGGCGATAACAAGGGTGAGGAGTGGCAGCATTCCCAGTTATCCAACAGGCAGAGGAGCTGCCTGTAGGGTCTCCATCCAGGAGCTATGGGGAGCCATCTTCAGTTCTGGTCCCCACTGTCGAGTGGCTGATTGCTCGGAGCTGCAGAGCACGCGGGTCCTGCTGCCCACAGCTGGTCCTGCGGCATCGCCCCCAGCTCCTGCCCTGCTGAAATCCCAGGGGATTTCATAGCTGCCCCCCGGGATTCGCAGGTGCTGTGAAATCCTTGGCTAAAGGACTTCGACTGTTCAAGGGGAGTCATCCAGAATGGACCTCAGCTCCTTGCTGGGCACCTACCTACACAGTGAGGGGAAACTGCATTGTGCCAGAGCACTCCATGTGATCACGCGTGCTGCCTGCTGGAAAAGTGGCTGCCGAGCATCCTCTGCCTGGAGGGAAGGAGGAGGAGGAGAGCAGCGTGATGGGCCCTGATGGAGACACAGGCGCTGGAGTCAGCTCCTACCCTGGGACGTGTGGTTCACTCCTCATTTCCTTGCATCATTCACAGAGGTAAATACACCTTCAGGAGGCCACATCCAACATCCCTCTCGGCCAGAGACAAAGCAGAGCCATGGTCTATTGTGGTGTGGGGCCACTTGGAGCTCTCTGAGCCCCACATTTCCCCCCACACAACCAGAGCAGGGTGTTGAGAGGGAAGGTGATGCCCAGGGCTCACCACAGCGGGACTGGACGGTGCTGGTGGTTGGAGGTGTCTGGGGCGGCTGTGGCCAGCCTCGAGGACGGGTTCCTGGGAGCGAAACTCCCTGTGGGCTGCAGGTTGAGGCCAGTTTCTGGGTCTGAGAGGTGCTGGAGCTCAGCCTAACCCGCCCCACACTCAGTCATGCTCTGCAAACCCCATCGGGTCAACCCCTCAAACAACCTTTGGCCTGGGATCCGTGGGATGCCCCACTCCCCCACTGGGTGCAGGAGAAAAGAGAAGCCGGAGCTTCAAAGCTAGCCCATGATCCCCTTTGGTTCTGCAGATGCAGAGTGTGAGAAAGTCCCTCTTCTGCTCTGGTGCTAGGGAAGACGGGGCAACTTCACAGGGGAAAAGCTTTTGCTTGAACCATTTACACACTGGATTTGGCCACTGAAAAGCAAAATGTCCCGGAAAAGGCACCAGCTGGAGGTGGGAGAATCGTGCATTGATGCACAGGGACTCCATCACCTGGAAAACGCAGAACAACGTCCCTGTGCTGCCATAGCTGGTGCTAGGAGAACATGAGCAGGATTATGTATAGAGGCTTATTCATGTTTATGCCCAAATTCACCTTGTCCGTCTCTGCCTTCCTGGTACCACGCTGCTGACAGCCCGGCAGAGCTTCAGGATGTGTTGCAGGCTTTCCCGGGAAAACATGCTTTAAAATCTTAATTGTGAGTCTTGTTCTCGTCTGACCTACTCAACACCACATGATCCATGCAGCAAATCATCTGGGTACCGAGTAATTACAGCTTAGTGCTAATAAATGAGCATCAAACTCGTAATTATCTGCAGAAGTTACTTGATGAATGGTTTAAAAAGCCCCACCATGAATCCAGCCACATTTGGCAGGACTCAAAGGCTGTCTGCAGCCATGGGATGAGTCAGGGGGAGAGGCGAGCTCTGGCCCTTCCATCACCACGTGGCAGCAGCGTGAGGTTAGTGCTGCCTTCCACGTGGTGGATTTTGGTTTGCACCCCATTAGGCCTCCAGAGAGTCTCAGTTCCTGCAGAGCAGAGCCCACCATGGCACCCTGGGCACAGGCGCTGACAGCAGATCTGGTATGTCCAGGACAAGTTTTGCTTCCTGTTGTGGACAGAAAAATCAAGAAGGAGAAATTCAGGCTGTGTTTCTGCTTCTCTTTAGGTTCCCAGATAGGGGATTGTTTAGGCTTTGGACAAGTCTCTGGGGCTGACTGGTCGAGGGGGAATGATGTTTGGGGCCCCACTATCAGCACTCTCACAGTGATGTGCACTGATGGGATCCGGAGCAGGTTCAGTGTGTGCAGCTGCCCGGTGGCACAGTGAGGGGCTGCACAACACCTCTGCCAGCAGCCAGGGCCCCACTGCGTCCAGCCCCAGCTCCAGCCACGGGACAGGGCTGGGAAAGCAGCTGTGCTCCCAGAGAGTGCTCAGCATCACCTGATGGGATGGAGCTCCTCAGCTCAGCTTCAGCCCCTTTCCTCTTGGTGGCACCTGCTGTCCCCCAGCCCGTGCTCTGTGCTCAGGCTCAGCACACACCACCCCTCCAGACTGCGCTGGGTTGTGCTGCTGCTCCCATTGGGACAGGCAGGACCTGGTAGCCCGTGGCAATGCTCCGGACTTCCCTTGCCCACTGCAGCCCACCAAGCAGCATCCTGAGGACCCAGGGAGGCCCCAACCTCCTGCCCCCCCGAGCACTGATTCCCTGCTGGCAGCAGGATCTTGCCTGGGCACACAGCATCCACACTGTGACATTCTCTTCCTCTGGAGTTAGTGGGAATCTGTTTTCCAAGCCTGTAATCCTCTGTGGTGGATGTAAAGCTGAAGAAACCCACCCAAGCTACTGCAGTATCTGCAATCCAGGTACTTCCATGGCAGCTGCCTTTGCAGGAAGTGTTGTTTCCATATGGAAATAAACTGAAAATGAAGATTTTCCCTCCTCACTCTGTTAAGACATGTGCTCCCCAAGCAGTAACTCCTGGCTGGCTGAGGAGTGTTCAGCAGTTCTCTTCCACTGACAAAATGAAAAAGCATCTGAACCAGGAAGGTTCTCTGAAGGTCCTTGTAGCCCTGATTTGTGATTGTTTATTCCCGGCAGCAGAGCAGAATCCATTAAAATGGATGTGCCTCTTATGGAGCACGTTTCCCTGCTCCCTGCAAGGTGCAATTGCAATAATGAGCTGCACGAGAGTGAGACCAGCTTTTCAAGCAGCAGGGCCTGTGAGCAGCTTTAGCTCCACACACCAGGGTACGATGGGCGTGAGGGTATCATGATGATGGGAAGGGCCCTTTCACCCAGTCAGCACCATCCCCTCCCTCCCTCCTCCAGCCCCCCACGGTCAGCAGGACCCGGGAGCAGTGTCCAACCATCCACCCTGCCCATCGCCTTGTGCCTGGCAGTGCCACGCTGAGCCGAGCTGGAGGCTGCTGTGGGGTGCCTGCCTTTGAGGCACGTTCTCTTTAAAAGCTCCCATCCACGTTCTCTTTGTGTTCATGTGTGAGCTGCTGGGAAGCCAGAAACTCGCCTGGCTTTGTAAGCAGAAGGTGAGGTGTGAAAATGCTCCAGAAACTGGAGCTGTAAAATCAGGATATATGTGAGACAGCCCCTGCTCTGCAGGACCCTGCTGCTGGCGGGAGACCGAGACCCCTGGGTAGATGCATGCTGGTTTCGTCTAGCAGGAGCCTCTCAGGAAAGCCAGGACATAAACCACCTCAATGGTAATTCTTCAGAGCCCTTAAATGTGAAGTTTTAACCTTTTGTCTCCATCCAAGTTTGAAACATTTCTGTTGTGCTGTGTCAGCTGAAGGGACCATTGACCTTCCCTGGGGGACCCAGGTGCTCCATCACAGCAGGATCAGCGCTGCTCTGCTCCCATCCAGCTGGGGAAGGAGAGGACCTGGCTGGCTGTTGAGTCTCTGGTGATGGAGATTCCACCACATCCCTCAGTGAAGTGTTTGCACAGCAAATCACCTCACAACGAGCACTGCACTCCCTGTTTCTCATCTGAATTTCTGGGTGAAACTCCCAGCTCTGCTCTCTTGTCAGACCTGTACAAGATGAAAGAATCTTTTCCCATTCAGTGCCAGCTCCCCACCCAAGTTTCCATGGCTGGCTGAAGTCACCCCTCCAGAGGAGGACGCACAGTCTCACAGCATCACAACTGCCCAGAAGGGATTTCAGCAGCAGCCCGGGCATCCTCTGCTCTCTGCTCCTCCTGATGTCCACTTCCTCCTCCATAACCCCATAACTCCGGTCCTAAGAGCCCAACCACAGAAGCCAATGGAGAAACTGGGAGTACAGGAGCTGCTCTGCACCTAGCAACTGGGTGAAAAGCCACAACTCAGTATCTGTCTATCTATCTATCTACAGGATAAATGATGTGAGAACAGGCATGGGACAAAAGCAAGGGAAGTGAAGCAGAAATGAAGGGAAACGAGACCCATCTAGAGGTACAGAGCAAGGGGTGAGGAGTTCACCATGGGATGGGGGCACTTATCCACCAGTACGTAATCACTGTGGTACTGCAGACAAGTGTTTGCAGACAAGTCCTGCAGCACCATTTATGAAATTGCATGGATAAACCTTCTGGTTAAAGCATTCCCCTGGGAGCAACAACTGCTTCTCCCGTGCTCCTGCTGTGCTCTTCCTTCTGCTCTTTCCAGCCTTGTTGTCCTCCCTGTTACAGTCTGGTGCAGGCACAGCCATCAGTGGAGGGCTCGTCACCTCCCCATGCTCTAAGCACGGCCCCAGCTCCATCCCTCACTGTCCTTGTCACCCTACACTGCAGGCTCCACCATGGTGCTTGTTTCAGCATCGGTGTCTCTGCCCCTCGCCTCTCCCTGAGGAGCAGCAGCAGCAGCAGCTCACGTTATTTGAGGATGCGCTTTTCTTGCTCTGAGTTGCAAGTTGTGGTTTCTGCCCAACACAAACCTGCCGTGGGGGCCCCGGTGCCAGTTTCGCTCTCGAGGGGCTGTTGGCCATGTCCCTGCTGGAGAAGGACCAACCTCCCAGCCCGAGCCCGTGTCCAGCTTCACTCCGGGTTTCAGCCACATGAGACAGGCCATGTTGTTCCCGGGATGCCTGCCCATTCCCAGCTCCCAGATAAGCATCACAGCTTCCCCCGCCCCAAATGGGCTCAGCCCCACGCCTGCGCCTGGCAGGGCCCTGCTGCAACCTCCTGGGAAGAGCCCATGGGAAGTCATCCCCTGGCAATCCCCGCAGTGGTTCCTGGCTCCACGCTGCCTTTCGCAGCAGCCTGTGTCACACCCTCAGCTAGTACATGCCCTCAGCGTGCCTCTCACTCCCTCCTCTTCCTCACTAACGGACTGTGCTGTTCAGGAGCGTGCTTTATTTCCTGCTGGGGGTTTGCTCCCCAACCCCTGACTAGCGCCTGCTGCTGCCCAAAGGAGTTACTTCGAACTCCACAAGCAGCTCTGCTGTGATTTGTTTCTCCTTAAACTCCCCCCGGTTCAGCGTGCGTTTCCTCTCCTCCCCTTCCAGCTGCTAAGGTGTGAGCAGGGAGTAATCATTTCCTGAGTGCTCCAGGGGTGGGAGAGCAGCTCCTTGCTTTCTTGGAAGGGCAAGGGGTTTTCAAGGTCCTTGGAGCACAGATGATGGATGCTGAGGAAACTCTGAGTGCTCTGGAACGAGGCCATTGCTTTTATTCTGTTTACAAGCCCGACCTGGGTCTTACCAATTGTGTATTTGCTTTACTTAATTCTTAAGCTAGCCTAATGCTGGGTGCAAAGGCTGGCAGTGAGGTGTGTGCTACCTATTGGTATGTGAGGCTGCAAGGAAGTGCAAGATGCAGGTTAGTGTTCAAGGACTGCTACAAGTACGTGTGACAGTGAGGTGGGAAGCGTGAGAATGCTTCCCGCAGTGTGGAGGGGTCAGGGTAGGTCCTGTGATGCCATGGGCTGACTTGGGGTTTGGGGAGAGGCTGTTCTGGCTGCTGGAAGCATTTCTCTTTTGCAAGGCATAAAGTTTACTTTGCAGCATCCTTGGAGACAGCATAACGTGCTGCAGGAGTCACTGACAGTGGCCTGGGCTGTGCTGGGCACAGACCTGAGGAATACAGGTACCTCTCCTCCCCTTCCTGTTTGTTTTGGGGTCTGGGGAGGGTGTGTGTGTGTGTGTGTTCCCACATGCAGTTTGGGATGTGCATCAGAGGAAAGGGAAACCTCAGTAAAGACCCTGGTGACCTGCGCACCTCTCGGCTCCTGCTGTAGTTAGTTTCTAGCCCTTGCAGCTGGTGGTCACTTGTATGTTTGGATGGCAAGTGCTTTAAGATGGAATGATGGAACAGCTCCTGCCGCAGGTATGGGTCCTTGCAGCTTGTCTGTAGGACAAGAGGCTGTACTGACCCCTGGCTCATTCCTCTGCCTGCTCCCTGGGGCCAGTGTTAGATCAGGGGTTGTTCAGTGCTGTTGTTAAAAGCAGGTTCTCAGGGCTGCAAAGATCAGTGTGTACATGGGGAGTGAAGCTTTCCACCTTACACAAACTCCCCTCATGCATATGTATGGCAGGTACTCAATAACTACATCGTTCTTAGCAGTTTTTCCTGGGACCCTGTGCCCTTTGGTCAGGGTTTTCATTCAACAGTTCTGTGTTTGCCCTCCAAGATGAGGCTTTAGGAGCCCTGCAGTGGTTGTGGAGATAAACCCCTGTTCTCCAGGGTGGCACCGAGCTGTCCGTACCCCACCATACCGCTTTCCTCTGCCGGTAGCTGCTGGGCACTTTTTCATCTTACCAGGCAGCAGCAGAGGTCCCTGCAGAGCGTGGCCCCGTTCACTAAACCAGCCCCTGCCTCGGCAGCATCCATCCTCCAGCGCTTGGGCTCCCCTTGAGCAAACCCTCTTTGCCTGCAGCCAACAGGGATGGCTGCGCTCTGGCCTAAGGGGAATGTGAACCAGCACCTGAAATACAGGATGTGTTGTAGGGCATTGAGATGAGCAAGAGATGGCTTGAAACCTGACTAGATGGTCCTCACCTGTCAAACCCCAGCTCCTTACCCAGGGGAGAATTTCCCCTCTGGGGGTGCCAGGAGAGGCAAAAGATGGGATTGCTCAGAAACAAGGGGGTGCAAAATGCTGTCCTGTGGCCCTCCTTAGAGAGCTGGGCTGGACTGAGGAGGTGTTGGGGGCTGGTTTGTGTGCAGCCAGACATGTACTGAGTGCTGGAGCCTGGCCGCAGTGCGTGGCGGCACCACCACCACCCATTGCTGTGCCATGGAGAGGCATTGGCAAGTGGGTGTGAAGCCAGAAGAGCTTGTTCTGGGGCAGGTGAGGCCGTTGGTTTACTCATGAAAGGGAGCTGGAGCTTGGATCAGGGTCTGAAATTCCCGGCCTCAACATGAGGTGGTGCAAAGCATCCACTTCCCATCGTGAGATCGCGGCTCCCTGTGCAGCAGCAAGGAGGAACGGAGCGCCTTTGGGGAAGAACTGGAGATAAAGGAGGTGCTAATGAAAGCTGGAAGAATGAAGTCATCAAAATGTGAAATGAAAAGAGATTCTTCATGGGGAATTCATCCATCCTCACTCATCCATCTCCACTGCTGCCCGCCCGCTCTGCGGAAGCAATGGGGAGGGGGATTCACAAGTTAAAAGGGTTTTATTCCCCCTGTTTGCTTTCCGCTGCAAGAACATATTTTTGAAGAGGAATCCTGCTTCATAACCCTGTGTTATTTATTCACCAGGCATCCCAGGCACGCGGAACAACTCGCGTCCCCATTCCCTGTTCGTGAAGCGCGGATGCTGATGCATAACAGCCTTGGGCAGGAGGAGCAGCAGCGTCCCGCAGCTGCGTGTTAGAACGCCGAGGCAGCTCCAGTTGGGAATGCACAGGTCCTCCTGGAAGGGCTGCTGAGCACTTGCCACTCCAACACGAGCTGGTGGGCAGACGGAGCTCTTCTCCCCATCCCTGAGGACCTGACTCACTCTGGAGTGGTGAGCACATACATTAGCACAGAGAGCTCTCCCTCCTGCTGCCCTGCCTGCTCAATTAAAGCACCACCGGAACCTGATCCCTCTGTGTTTTGAACACACGCAGCACCCAGCACCGCTGTAATTGTAAATATTTGCCCAAGGTCACCTCTGACACCTCCAGCTTTTAACACAGAGGCTCAATAATCTCAGCACTCATCAGGCTGTGGGAGGGGCTGTTGTCTGCTGCTGATCTCCTGGGAAAGCTGTTTGGGGACTTCAAATTAAATATATATACATATACACGCTCTGTCACTGAGCTGCGGTTTGGTTGATCCCAGCCTGCATGGGCCCAGCACCGGCTCTGTTCTAGGGATGGAGCAACAACTGTGTGCTCCCCTTGATGCTCTCAGTTGTAGCTGATTCTTGGAGGGCAGGGGAAAGTGCTGAGGCTGATCTGCACCATGTCACCCCTGCAGCTGGTCCAGCCCCCCGCGTTCCCCAGCCCTGCCGGCTCCTTCACCTTCTGTGTGTCACCAGAGCAGTGGTGACATCGTGATGCTGAGCAGCTGCCACTGCTGCACAATGCTGCTTGTTGGAGCTTATTTCTCCCTGGTGTGCTGGGGGGAAGCCTAGAGGTCTCTGAACTCAGGTCTGGTATGGTACCTGTGGTACCTGCATGCCCTGTGGCACCTACATCCCCTGTGGTACCTGTGTCCCCTGCAGTAGCTGCTCCTTGGCTGCTGCTGCGGAGCCCCCAGTGATGGAGCTCTGCTGTGATCTCTACCATCTGCCAGCTGTTGGTGGCCTCGTTCCTCCTGCAGCTTGATGTGCCGTGTCTCGGGGCTGCCCATCCGTGCCGTGGCCCTCGCTGCTTCACCCCAGTCACCAGCGCTGGTGCTGAGTAGCCTCGAGTTGTCCCCAGCTGCCTGCTGCGGCCTGCAGGCAGCGCTGGGCTCAGAAAAGCAGCTTCAATTTCCTGCTGCCTGAGTGGAGGAGGATGGGGCTGTATCGGGCCCTGATCGGGCCATTTGTTCTCTTTCCCATCAGTCTGCACAGATGCAGATGACAAGGACTGGTCCCAGGACAGCCATGGATTATGTGACTTGGCCGCGGCCATGCAGGCTCCGTTCTCGCTGCCAGAAAAGCAGAGATAGGATTTAATGCTGAATAAGTGGTGCATATTAAATACCTGCTGTCAGGTCCTCCTAGGGAAAAGGGTTTGTGATTCCTCTGTGCAGCAAGTGAGGTGGGAACAAGGCTGGCTGTGGTGTGGTGTTGACCTCTGCAGCTCGGTGGGGTACTGCTGTCTTCCTGCACTGGGAAGTCACAGTGTGACAGCTACTGTGTGCTGTGTCTGGCTGTGAGAGTGCAGCATGTGTGTGTGCAGTGATGATGGTATTGCAGCATAGGATGGCTGCAGGCCCCTGCTCACCAAGCCCTCCTGAGCACCTGGAAGTTCTCTTCCCATCTCATCTTGAGGAGCCCAGGAGGCTTTCTCCTGGTGTTGATTTTAGAGAGATGGTTCAGTGAACCCTCTTGGGCCGCCTTCAAGTATAAATAACCTGTGCAGCACATACCCATGTTACCGAGGAATAAACTACACTCTGTTCCCCCTCCCTTGCCTCCTTTTAATGTAATTGCCGTGGGTTCATCCATATGCACACGGGGAGCCCACGGCCCTTCCAGTGTGCAGAGGGCACCAGGATGGCCACTGCAAGAGGGAAAATCTCGGGTGACCAACTGGTCAGCGCAGCCTGCTCGAGGGAAAACCGGTGCGTTGGGGGTCGGCTGCCTCCCTGCGGACCCTCTGCCCGTGTTGGAGACCCTCTACCATGTTGGGGACCTGCCACCACCCTGGGGACCCGCTGATGCGCTGGGGACGCGCTGCCGTGCAAGGATCTCGGTCTCGCCGTGTGCCCGCAGACACGTGTCGCTCCCCGTCGCACCGGACGCCGCGCGGTCCCGGTGCGGGTGGGCGGCTGCGGCTTGGCTCCGGTGTCCGCGGTAAGGCGGAGGCGGGGAGAGCGGAGCCTCACCTGCGGCGGGGCGGGGCGGGGCCCCGGGGGGGCGGGACGGGGCGGGCGGGACCGAGCGCGCGTGGCACCGCCTCCCCCCGCCCCCCCCTCCGCGCTCCGCTGCTACCGCCGCCGCCGCCGTCTCCCCCGCGCCTCCAAGATGCCCGGGCAGCGGCGGGGACGCTGCCGCAGCCCGCTGGTAGGTACCGGCCTCGGGCAGCGCCGCGGGGCCCGCCCGGAGCGCGGGCGCGGCGGGAGTGGGGGGAAACCGGAGCGCGGGGCCCTTCCCGGGGGTTTGCAGCAGCAAGTGGCGGGCGGGGGGGGCGACTCCTGCCGTTCCCGGGAGCCGGTGCCCGGTGGTGGCTCCCGCCACCCCCGCTCGGCGCGACCGGCGGCCCAGTGAGGTCGCGAACGCGCCCCGCGGTGAGACCGGGGGGGGGGCCAGCCCCTTCCCCCCCTCCCGGTGGCGGCGGCAGCAGCGAGGAGCCCCGGACCCCCCCCAGCCTTTCGTCCGCGGGGAGCGGCGGCTCGTCCCCGGCTGCCGGCGGGAGGGGGAAGCGCCGGCCCCGCCAACCGGTTTGACGACCCGGCCCCGGTAGAGCGGGCCGTGGCTTAACTCCCTGCGCGTTTCGGTTCCCGGTGCTGCGGGCAGGGATCGGTGAGGGGCTCACACACCCCACCTCCCCCTCCCCCCCCCCCCCCGCCTCCCCCTGCCGCCCCCGGTGACAAAGTTCGGTTCAATGCGAGTTCCGGGGTAACGGAGCTTCTCGCAGGGCGAGCACTGGGAACGGGCGGGATGTGCCCGGCCCCGAGAGGCGGCTCCGGTGGTTTATCCGCCGGCCTCCCGGCGCTGTGATCGCCGAGCTTGAACCGGAGCGTGTTTTTCGAATGTGTTGAGCTGTCGGAAAACGCTCGCGAGCGGCACGCGAGAGCGGCGCTC
Organism: Strigops habroptila; assembly: GCF_004027225.2. Taxonomy (NCBI): domain Eukaryota; kingdom Metazoa; phylum Chordata; class Aves; order Psittaciformes; family Psittacidae; genus Strigops; species Strigops habroptila. The sequence goes on from NC_044285.2 coordinate 22,639,349, forward strand.
CCTCCGCCCGCACTGGGTCGATGTGTTTCGGCTCCAAACCCATCTCAGCCGCGGGTTTCGGGGCTCTGCCGCGCGGCTGCGGAGGGCTGTGCCGCTGCCGAGGGCCGCGCTGCTGAGCGGGTTCGCGAGTTTCTGGGGAGGGCAAATGGCTCTTGTTGCTCCATAATTTCCTCAAGCCTGGACACGCCGGGATGTTGATGGCTCCGGCTCTGCCTGCCCTGCCTGACGGCCGCCCAGGCCTCCGCGCGCTCCCGGCGAGTCCTGGAACCTCCGCTGAGCCTTTGTTATTGGAAGGTGGCTTCAAGGAGACCGGCTGGGCTCGAGGAGCTCTGCAGCCAGCCCGAGGCCGGCAGCCGGTGCCCGCTGGGGCTCCCGGGCATCGGTCCAGCGGCGGGGTCACTGCTGGGCAGCATCCGGCAAGGCCGGGCAGCGCCAGCATCTGTGAGCGTGGGGTCGAGTAGGGCCTGAGCTTCTCCTTGACATTTATAATAAGACCAATGGTGCCCTTCCTTCCTCACCCCTGCTCCGGCAAGGCCGCGGTGTATGGTGTCGCTGGGTCTGTGCTGGTGGAGCCCTTTGCCTTCTGTGGGTGCCCTGAACTCTGTGCTGTGGCCACCACTGCTGCGTTCTGCCTGCCAGGAGCATGCTCGAAACTCCTCGCTTGGCTCCTGCCCCTTACGAAGGGGGAGTACAACAGGAGCAGGGGAGGCTGGTTGTGGCGGTCTGCCTACCCCGGACAGCAGTGTTGGAATGCTCTCATGCCCAAGGGGGTATTCCTTGAGGATGCTCCTGGGAAAAGACAGTGAATGGGATAGAAAGATGAGGAGGGGGAGCGGAAGTCGGGCACAGGAGTGGCTGCATTGGCTCAGGCAGGTGGTGTTATTGCTACAGAGCCTGGGTGTGCTGGCAGCTCGCATGCGGTTAGAGATGGGTCCATGCCCTGCGGAGCCTTCTGCAGTGGTGGGTGACAGCAGTGTGTGCCAGGGCTGGGTGCCAGCAGTGCAAGGGTGCAGCCAGGTCCTGGGAGCTGCCCCTTCTGTAACCAGGGCTTGAGAGATAGGCACAGAGCTGCGGTGGGTGATGAATTCTCTCCCTTCCCGGGTGCTCGCGCTCCAGTGGCCTTGTTGGCACCAGCACAGCTTGGGGGGTGATGTGCTAATGAGTTGTATGTCGCTGCATATATATATATGTGTGTGTGTTTGTGTGTATATATATACGTGTGTGTGTGTTTGTAAGCAGGGTGGGATCATCCTAGAGACCACGTGAGATCGATAAACAACTTATTTTTAGAATCAGGATTGTCTTGTCTCTTGATCATCTCCTCCAGCTGATGGGGAGATGTTTCCAAACCTACACTCGGGGTTTCACCCTGAATCCCCTGGACGGTTGCTCTGAGCAGGTCTCTACAGTTGGTAGCTGGGGCCACTGGACCCTCTGAGGTGGAGGGTGGGGGTTTGAGCTGTTATCTCAGGTCAGCTCCTGGCTTTGGGAGTTGTCATGTCTCAGAGGCTGGTCACTGGAGGACTGTGGCTCTCAGCTGCCCCATCAGAGCCGCCGGATCCAGGACTTTCTCTGTGGGCTGAACAGCTGGTTCTTTACATGGAGCTCATAAGCCATGTGATTGTACCTCTGGAGGGAGTTAATGCTTCCCATAATGTACCCATCTTCACTGGCTTGAAACCTACCTGAGGCTGGTGCTCCTTCCTCTGGGAGAGCTGGCAGGGCATTAGTTCGGAAGGGTTTGTGGCTGCAGAGGATGCTTCCCCTGAGCATCCTCCTCTGGAGGAACAAACGGCCCTGGGAAGGTTTGGGGTCAGCGTCTGGTCTCAGGGTCTGGTCTTCTTGCCAGGGCTTCAACTTGCGCTGCTGCTTTTACTTGGTTTTAATGTTGTTCCCTGGAAAAGGGGCGCATGTTGCAGCTGAACAAGCTCCTGGCTTCACCGTCAGCTCTTGCCCATGAGCAGCTCCATCCCTCCCCAACACCAAGAGGATGCGGTGGGGGAGCTGGTGCCCAGCCTTCCTCGGCCATCTCTCCCAGCGCAGTCACTTCCCGGTGCCGAGCCCGGGGCACCCAGATGCCAGGGCAGGGAGGTCACGGGCACAGAGAATGGGGCATGTGTGCACTGCTGAAAGCAGCGTTGTGCGAGGCGAGGGCTGTGGCGCCAGGAGCGGCTCATTGCAGGTCTGGGGCCGCCTTCCTGTTTCCTTACACATGGAACCTCATGTCAGCTCTCCTGGTGGGCACTGACCTCCTGTCCACCGGGCATGGAGCAGAGGATGGTGCTGAGCTGCGAGCCAGCAGCTCGCCTTATCTTTGGTGGAGGTGTGGGGCAGAGCTGCAGGTGCGGGGCCACACCGGCATCCCTGGGACATGCAGTGCTTGGTGGCTTCGGTATCTGCCCTCCCCTTGTTCCTCGCCCCAGCCCAAGCGCAGCCGGCAGCAGAATAGCATCCTTTGTGCCTCTGGACACACTGGCCTTTCTCAGGAAATAGTTTATTGTGCTCGCTGGCAGCGCTGGGCCCCGTCATCGCCTCCGCTGGCTGCCTCCGCTCTGTCCCTGCACACGGGCTGCCCTCAGCCCTGCCCACTGCAGGCAGCGCCAGGCCTGGGTCCGATGGGCCCTGTGTCCGGGAGGCAGTGGACAGGATGGGAACATCCCTGCCCTTGCTCAGATGAGGGTCCTGACTCGTCAACCCCCCGCGCAGTGGGCAGAGGAGCGGGTGCTGCCCCTCAGGACCACCATGGGGCTGGGGCTCGGGGTGCCTGACTGCCCCTGGCCCACCAGGTTGAAGCTCTGGGTTGAATGCTGTGCCCCATTGCTGGTGACATCCTGCCCCACAGGGCCGGGATGCCCCAGACCTGGTGTGGGGACCCGCCTGCGTGTGACCTCAGACTTCCTCGTCCTCTCTGTGTGCCCCCTCTCAGCCCCACGGAGCCGGGCTGCCTTCCCGCAACTTGTCCCCACGTCACTGCCTGGGTTTGGCTTCCTCCCCAGGCAAACAGCCCTGACGTGCCAATGGTGCCGGAAGGGCCGGGGACATCAGGACATCCCTCTGCCGCCCCTTTCCGCTGCTCTTCTCTTGCCTTTGGAGTCCTCCTCACAGCCAGGCTTAAGCTGTCATCCCTCTCATGTCCCTGTCTCCACATCCCTCCCCACGATGTCCCCCTTTTCCATGTGGGGGTGCTTGTAGGGGCTGTGGCTGTCCCAAACATCCCCCAACATCCCCCAGTGTCACACCGGTGGCTGCTGTAAGAGCCCGGGGCTGGGAGGGGATGCTGCACTGCTGCAAGCACCATCGCTTCCCCCATCACCAGGAGGACGGGAAAGCCTGATGTGCTCCGCAGCTCCAGGGCTGCTCCCTGCCTTGGCCAGGCCTGCCCGGGGATGGTCCAGGCGCGTTCAGGCTGCGCTGAACCATGGGAGCCTTTTAAACTGAAGTGGAAAAATCCGGTGGGATTCGGAGGGTGTTTCCCGATGAAAACAGTGTTTGTTATTTAAAGCTGCTCTGGCTGGATGTGTCCGAGCGAGGAGCGTGCTTGCAGCTGCTGCAGCCTGGCCTGGGCTGAGTGTTGGCAGCAGGTTTTGTTTCCTTTTGGGCATTTCCTGTGGGATTTCCATGCTGTGGAAGGAAGAGGGTGTGGATGGGATCCGGTTCAAATGCGAGCTTCAGCCGGTGCCCTGTGGCTGAGTGGGGACAGTCACTCTCACCAGGCGGTTGAAAGCAATGCTGGATTTGATGCTGCTACATTTGAGAGTAGAGAAGCTAGAAAAGGGAGTGTTGTGTGGGGTGCTCTTGTTGTTTGGTTTTGTGTTGGATGTTGCAGAGTTGGATGCTGCAAGTTCTCAGGTCTCAAACCTGTGTTCTGCTATCTGTCTCGCTGTCTGAGCTCTACTTGGGAGGGAAAAATGAAAACCCTGTAGCTTGTGAAAAGCCATCGTGAAAACTAACAGGAAACCTGCTACGTCAGTGGGAAGCTGAGGCCAAATCCCCGCGATGCCTTTTGCGGCCCATGCAAGAAGCGCTCCCACAGGCCTGTGCCAGCTCAGCACGAGGGGCTTGGCACACGTCGGGGTGCTGGGGCTTTTGTGTGCCACCGTGGTGGGCTCCTAAAGCGAACAGGGCTCTGTGCAGGATGTCACTCCTGTTGTTTGTAACTAGAATTCACATCCAGGGCAGAAGTGAATGGCTGGGTCTGTTTGTTTGTTCCTTGCTCTGCAGACACGGGAGCTGGACTGCATCGGGGGAATGGCCTAGAAATTAGATTTCATTTTAATACACAAACCCAGTGTTGAGCTGGGTGACCAACAGGGAGAAAAACAACTTCAGGCAGCAGGCAGAGCCCTTCCTGAAGCGAGGCTTAAGCACAGCACAGCGAATGTAAGCTGGCTGAGGATCTGTATGGAGCAAAGATGTGGACACGCACCCCTCTGAAGTGCAGCCGTGCAGCATCCTTCAGCAGCACGTCAGAGAGGACGTGGAATAAACGAGCTTTCTGCTTCTTCAGAGAGGCGCAGGGCGAGTCCAATGTGCCTCATAGATGGTCGTCAGAACCCCACTGCATCTGGCTGTGTGGCTGGGCTGATGAAACCAAGGCAGGGTAAGGCTGTGTTGATGATGCTCGAGTGCCAGCTCATCATCAACTTGGTTCAGAGGTTCCTGCTTTGCAGCCTGCTCCTGGACTGAGGAGAGAAACACTCCTCCAGGCAGTTACGGGTGAGCTGAGCAAGGAAAGCAGCCTGCATTTAGGAGTGAATTCAGTTGTTTAACCCAGCGCCCATAAAGGTGGTGGTGATGTGTAAAGGAGTCATTCTGCATGCTCAGCCTCGCTCTGCTGCCTGCTCAGCTCCCAGAATAGCTGGGGAATTCGAATGAGAAGAACGGCATGGATTTTCAATGATGTGCGGAGAACCAGCTAGGTTGGAAAAGACCTTTAAGATCATCAAGTCCAAGTGATGAATTTGCTGCACAAAGAGAGGTGGTGATGCTCCAGAAACGTGCTCTGTCAGGGTCCAAAGGCAGCTGGGCAATGGGGGCAGTTGCCAAAGCAAGCCCGAGCTGGGGGCAAAGCGTGCTGGCCTGTTATGAGCGTGTGATCAGGCTGTTTGAGGGGCATTTTGGCCTTGCAATTGCTGCTGGTCTCAAGGTCACCTAGGGGTTTCTGCCACTGGGAGCAAGCCTTGTGCTGGCTGCAATGATGTGGTGCCCTCAGGAAGGCCCCTTTTCCCAGTTCCTGTGTGTTTTGGATGGCGGGATGCTCCAGGTGCAGAAGTGCAGGAGCTCTGGCTTGTTGCAGAGATGCATTGGCTCAGGCTGTGCAATGGCATCTCGTTTAACCCGGAGCGGGTGATGTGTTGTGGGAGCTGCTGGCACTCCTCCGGCAGCACGTCTGGAACTGCCCGTGCACGCCGCCCCATCCCGTGCTCCTCTCCAGGGCTCCCGTTGCTGGGTCCTGCCTTGGATCACTCGGCTTTGGTGTTCACATCGTGGTCTCCTCGCTGCAGGCAGCTCCCCCGGCGCTGAGCAACGTGCTCAGGGTTGGAGCACGGGGCAAGGACCTGAGCTGCAGCAGGATGAGCCAGGCCCCACTGCGTTCACTGAGCATGTTACCCTGGTGTCTCCTGGCCCGTGCTGTGCATCCCAGTGTGGTCCGGGCATGCCAGGACCTGGCGCTCCCTGCCGGTGCCTCTGCCCCTGTTGCCGTTTTCCCCTCCCAGAAATGGGCTCTGATTACTTTCTATTTTATGTTTTCTGCTTGGAGGTTTTCCCTGGCTCTGGGCGGCTCCAGCTCTTGCTCTCTGGTGCTGGAAGCATTCGTGTGCCTGTAGGAAGGAGGAACAGGCTGGGCTTTGTCTTGCAGGAGAGTGGTAGGTGCCGAGCTGCACGACTTGGGGCCTTTTGTATAAAGAGCAATCCCAGCCATAATGATCTCTGTGCTTGGCATGTTCCTTCCTCTCCACGGCTGGTGGGTGGGAGATGTCCTCTGGGATTTCTGCTGGCCCCATGACCGTGCCTGAGGTTGTCCTGAGCCCCTGCTTTTCTGTGCTTCACCTCTCAGGCTTGCTTTCCTCCTGGGAAATCTCCTGTCTCATCAAGGGCTGTGTCCTCTCCTGGGGACAGGCTCCTCTTCTTTATCCTCTCTGGGATTTTTCTCCTCAGTCCCTGATCCAGACCTGGTGCTTCCTGGTCTCCCTTGAAATCGCGGTCCTTCCATCTGCATCCTGGAGCATCCTCCTGGGCTCAGTATGTGGGCTGCCGGTGTGCAAGCTGCAGGGAACTTGATTTCTGAGGTCAGCATTGCACCAGTCTGACTTTGTTATGCTTTGGAAGGAAGGAGCCCAGCTTCTGGTTGTCCTCAGAGGATGCTTTTTTGGGTGCTGGCTGCTGTCACCTTCCTGGCCCCATGGGTGACACGTTGGCATTGTTTTGGCATGAAATATTTCAGCTTTTGTTCATCCCTTTTGTCTGATTCTTGATAGAGGACCTTTAGCAGTGCTTCATCTCATGAATAATCATCAAGCAGCACTGTCACCCTGCCTGTCGGGAGGCAATTCGGGCCAGGCTGCAGGGTCGTTGGTGGCAGAGTGACTTGTGTCACCCATCGAGATGCCACGGAGCTGCTGTCCCCTCAACGTGCAGGGTGGTGATGCCCTCTGCCATGTGGGGCTGCCACTGGAGAGAATGCAGCTCCCAGTGTCTTCGCTATGTGTGGGGATGCAGGGAGGGCATCCGGGCTCCTCTTTGCTGCCAGGGAAGCTGCTTGACACTGGGCTGAGGGAGACCATGATGTGGGCATAGAACCACAGAGTCACAGCATGATTTGGGTTGAAGGGACCTTAAGTTCATCTCGTTCCAACCCCCTGCCGTTGGCAGGGACGCCTCCCACTAGACCAGGTTGCTCCGAGCCCTGTCCAAGGCACGCTAAAGCCATGCCAGATTGGCTGGATTTATATATAAATATATATATATGATTTTTTTTTAAATCTGTCACTCCTGCCTATACCTTTTTAAGCCTCTGGCCGCTGGTGCGGTCCCTGTGTGTCCCGCAAAGCGCTGTGCTTTAGCATCCCTGGGGTGTGCCTGCATTTACTGCTCTTCACCAGCCATGAGCCTTATCAGCCGGCTCCCCGCAGGGATCGGATGCGAAGGTACCTGAACCTGTCTCCAGCGGGACTCTCGGGGGTCTGTGATTATTACAAAAGCACTCTACGGAGCGTTTTCCTTTTCTTTCAGATCATTAAAGAACACTTCAGAGTTAACTAGCAGGTATTGTCTGTACTGCGCCTATTGTCGCTAAAAGCCGTGCTCTGCCTCCCTCCGGCAGCCTGCAGGCAGGGGGGAGCGGGATGGCAGGAGGAAGTTACCTTTGTAGTTACCTGCTTCATCTCATGGATCACATCTGAGGAGGCTGCAAGGGGCCGAAGGGGGACCTGCAGCCCCTGCGCGCCGGGAGCATGAGCCGGTGTCCCCCTGGAGCACGGAGGAGCGCTCCGGGTGATGCTCCATAGCGGAGCCGCGCTGCCGGGGAGCACAGGCTGCTGCCGGGGACCGGGAGCAGTCGCGATCCTCCAGGAAGCAGGGTGGGATTCTGCTCTGTGCTGGGCTTTGGAACGGCAGGTTCCGGGGGTGTGCCCTGGTCTTTCACCACATCCCCACCCCTTGGGTGACCTGGTGAGCTGAGTGTTTCTAACGCGGTGGTGTGCTCAGGACCTGCCTTGCTCAGTGCTTAACCCCCGTCCTGGCACGAGCCGTGGGACGTGGTGGCCGGTGTCCTGCAGATAGGTTGGCTTCGGTCAGAAAACACCTCCTGGGTGGCAGGAGTGAGCTCCCAGAGGATGCCAAGTGTTGCGTGGCTGGAGGAGCATCATGTGCTGTGCCACACAGAGCACGAGGGGCTACTGCTGCGGGTGTTTGGTGGCATCCAGAGCAGAGGGGAGACATGGGGCAGCATGGGGTGATGACTCTGCTGCACCGGTCCCATCTGCGTGCTGAAGCCTCCTTGCTGCAGAGCACCAGCTTCTCTGCAAGGGTATCACCTTGTTATGCTGCCCTGAGAATGCCCCTGGTGCTCGGGGCAGCACTGAGGGCTCCTGCGAGCGGCTCAAGCACATTGCTGCTGCTCGAGTGGGTCGTGTTGTGCCCATGCACCCCTGCCCTGTAACACTGAGCCATTCCCGCTGCCTGGGCCGCATCCAACCTGGATGCGGTGTCACGGTGCAAGGGCCAGGCTGGCTGCCGGGGTCCCCAAGCTCCAAGCACGGCCGTGGAGCCTCACAAACACGACTGCAGAGTAACCTCGGAGCTGGGTGGAACCGGCTGGGAAAAGCTGAGCGGATTGAATCGGTGCTTTATTTCGGTTTTGTGAGTGGAAATGTAAAAGTGCTTGTGTGCGGGAGCGATTGAGGGCTGGAGAGCTCTCTCCAAAGGGATGCTAATAGTTGCCAGTCACTTCGGGAGCACTAGAGCGTTTAGTTTGAAAGGCTTCAGATGACCTGTTTAACGAGGCCAGCGCTGATGTTTCTGTCATTCTGCAGCGCTGGGAGGAGGATGTGGGAATCTGGCTGGCTCACAGAGCCCTCCTGAGGGCCCAGTGCAGGAAAACAGCTAAAAAACTTGCCCTGGTTTGAAAACAAGCCTCGATTTGTCCCCCTCCAAAATGAAGAGGAGGCAACTGTAGTGTCCAAGCTGTGGAAGAAGGAGTGGGGTCTGCAGTGGGATGTACCCTACCTCCTGGAGCCCTTCAGCAGTGTGGGAGCTTCCTGCGGGTTTGTTTTGGCTGGTCTGGCACAGCATTGGCACGGCATTGGTACAGCACTGCTGGCTGTACCGTGCTGGGAGCGAAGCAGGGCTGGGACATGAGTGCAAACTCAGTCTCCAAACCTTCTGCGCTGGGACCCTCGGTAGGTGGGTGCCCCCAGCGTGAGCCTGGCTGAGAAGATGCTGGGAAAAATGTGTGTCCAAACCACATGCACCAGCCTCCCGTTGCAATGGGAAGCCTACAGCAGCAGAGCCCCCGGCTGGTCCGAGTGCTCCAATGGCATGTGGCTTCCCTCCTGTTCAGTAGCTTGTGTCTCACCGAGGCCCGTGGACCAAGTTAGACCAGTCTGGGCACCTCTTCCTGAATGGTGGGGGGGGGGGGGTATGAAAGTCCAAAATATCTGCTACCTGCATTGTTTCTGCACTGGGGATTCATGCCAATTATTCCCCATTGTCTTCAGTTCCTGTAGGAAGCCTTGTTTAACCTACCCCTTCACAGGAATGCAGCCCCCAGGAGCCTGTGTGGATATATTTAAACTTGCACAAAGCAGCACAATAGCCTTTGAATTCCCGACCCTGTGGCATCCGTCGGAAGCGTCGCATTTGGTGGGTCTGGGCTTTGGAGGCTGGAGCTGGGGCAGCCCAGCGAGGCTTTGGGCCTATGTGCCCACCCTCCACTCAGCAGTACATGGGGTCAGGATCGCTGCCGTGAGGTGGGAATTACCCTTTTCCTGCTGGCAGCGCCGGAGCAACAAAGGGGGACTGAGGCGAGATCGTGGCAGGTTCCTGTGGGCTCGGGGGGCTGCAGCGGCGCTGTGGCACGGTCTGGAGATGCTGCAGCCCTCAGCAGGGTGAGATGCTGGTGGGAGCCTTGGTCTGGGTGGCAGGTCCTGGCCCTTCTGAGGCCGTGCCTCACTCCAGCCTTCTCCCTGCCTCGGGGGCTGCCCAGTGCCGCTCCATGATGCGGAGAAGGGACACTGGGCACTGGGCTGGCACTGCTGGCTTGGTGCCTTCGCGGGGACGGAGCTGCACTGTGCAAGAGGAGCCCCTCTTTGGCTGAGGATCTGTCTTGATCCAGTAAACATCTCTTCACCAGCAGCTTTGATGCACAGCACGAGGGTCCCTAGGGAGCACTGGAGAGGAGCCGGCTCCTCGCTGTGCCACGCCTGTGTTGCAGCAGCAGCAGCACCGGTGCCTTCCCATGTTTGGGTCTGTGTCTTCTCCTGGCTCTTTCCCACAATGGACTTTGCTATGAGCCCAGCCTTGTCATGACTATGGTCGTTTTTCAGCACCTCTTCAGCCCAGCTCACCCTGGGAGAGCGGAGTTGTTCGGTGTCCTGCACTGAGACTTGGTGGTTCAGTAGGAAACGCTGAAGTGGGGATAGCTCAGTCCCCAAAGATGCTCATCCCCCAGTGCAGCCCCAGCGCTGTGAGTGCTGAGTGGGTGCTGCTTCTCCAGCTTCCGGAGAGGCTGAGGGGTTCCCCCTTGAAATGTGCTTCTCCTCGGCCACCCTGCCCCTCCAGGGACATGGGGGGTGTACCCCAGTGCCCGTGCCGCCTCGCCTTGCTTCTGGCTTAGTGAAGGAGCCAAGCTGTTGTGATGGGTGCAGGTAGGAAGTGGGGTGGGGGCTCCACTTGCTCTGTAGCTCATGGCTGTGGGCCCTGGCAGTGCCCAGCATGGGGCTGCATCGGTCAGGTCTCTGCCCGCAGCAGCTCTCTGTGGGGCTGGATGTGTCTCTGTGCATCATCCATTGGGGGGATAAGAGCCAGGACTTGCTCATGAGCCTTATGAGACAATGAGAGGCTGTTATGAAGCACCAGCTGGTGCCATGCTGCACTTGCGGCCGTGCCCTCCCCTCGTCCTTGCAGGGCTAGGGGCTCTGGCTGTTGCAGGGATGATTCCGGGCTGGAGCCGCATTGCCGCCGCGGCTGAGGAAGAGGGGAAGGACACGGAGCTGCCGGTGCGCTTGTGGAAGAGCTTGGAACAAAAGGCTGCTGTGATATGTGGTCAGGAGCTGCTGGTGCTGAGTTCCTGACAGCAGTGAGGACAAGCGGGTGGCAGGAGCGCCAGTGACAGCCAGAGAGGTGTGGGAGGGAGGTGGCAAGACCTGGAGCAGTGGCTCGGTGGGGAGGGGATGGGGGCCTGGGGGCTGCCAGGGAGCGGTGCCTGCGCCAGCTCGGTGCTGAGCCAGGGCCCCAGCTGCTGCTCAGTGACCTGGCTGGAGGCGGCTCGCTCCATCTGCGCCGGCCCGGGGAGTGTGGAGCTGATCCCAGCGCTGCTGCAGCCCCGGAGCCATGTGCCTGCAGGTGTCCCTGGCTCTGGCACTGCTGGGGCTGCGGGGCTGCGGTCCCTGTGCTGCGGTGGCAGCTCCGGCAGAGGGGCAGGGGCTGGGTTTCGGCAGCTCCAGGCAGAAGTGTGTGGCTGGGGAGGCTTGGATGGATGGACATGGTGTGAGGAGGGGTCTACGGTGGGCTGTTGCCTGCAGGGAGTGAGCCTGGCCACTGCGGTCCCTGGTTGTACTAACTGCTGGAACGTGGAGAGCCCGGGGGAGCTGCAGCACTTGATGGGAATCAAACCCTACCATGCTGTGAGTTGGAGGGGAGCAGAGAGATGCCCTGCGCTGCCTTGTGTCCCACCCACCCCAGGCCACAACAGGAGGAAGCAGGGGAAGGTTTCCATGCCACGTCTGTGGGAGTTGACCTGTAAGGCTCCTGGAGGAGAGGATACGTGATGTGTACCACTGCCGCGTGGGGTTTCTTTGGCCTACTCTGGCTGCTGAGCATCCACACCGTGTGGTTCTGCTGCGGTAGCTGGTGAGCAAGGCACAGGAAATCTGTCTGTGGTCTTCCTCTCATGTCAGACTTCAAACGCTGGAGCCTTTGGTGAGCACGTGCTGTGCTGAGGCCTCATGGGAGCACTCGGGGAGCTGCTGAGGCAGGTACAAAGAGGCGAAATCTTCGCTTCGACCAGGATGTAATGGGAGAAAAGCAGATAGGCTTTGTTTGGTGCCTGCCTCTCGTGTCTTGGAGGTAGATGAGGTCTCTCCCTGGAGGAGACCTTATGGGCTTTGGTCAGAGCATCCTTGTCCCCTGCAGGTTCTCTGGGACAAGCTCCTTGGAGCTGCTCTTGCTCTCCAGTGAGCTCCTCCGGAATGCAGCGGCGCTGGGCTCATGCTGAAGGCTTTGCCTCCACAGGTGAAGCATTGGCTCCATCTGTGGGGTCTGTCCTGGGCACTGCTGGGCTTGTGGTGCTTCCAAGATCCCCACAAAGTCCACGGAATGTGCTGGGGCCTGGGACCAGTGAATGGGGAACACTGTGATGCTTGTGTTCCTGCACAGTCCTGACCAACCTGAACCACTGCTACAAACACCCTTTGTGCTTCATCCCTCACCACAGTTAGCAGCTAATCAGCAGCCAATGGTTTAACCTTTGGCCAAAATATTGTCTAACATTTGGCTTTCCTGTTCTCACCATCCCTCCCCACATTGCGCTTTCTGGATCTTCAATTCACACTGGGAGAATCGGAGGTGGGTGCAGATGGGAAGGTCTCATGGCGTGGCCAGAACTAACAGTGTAATCAATGGATGTCTGCACGGCTGTGGAGGTGTCATTGACCATTTAAACCATGGGAGAGGCTTAGGTCCTGCACTGGCAGGAGGGGAAGGATGGCAGCGGAAGGTGCTGGGTTGTGGTGGTGTCTTTGGGGAGAGCCTGCTGCGGCCAAGGCTGCTTGTACATGTAGAGGATGATGGTGACGGGTACTGGGGGCTTCTGGAGCTGCCTGACAAATGGAGAGATGTTGTTGGGATGAAGAGGGAGAGAAGTGGGGTGGAAAATGCAGCACCCCAAAGCAGAGCAGCTCAAGGGGCAGCCCGGGCGCTGCTGCCGCTCTGCTGCTGCAGAGGGGGCGGCAGCAGTGGCTGAAGGGACATGCTGGACCAGTGATGCTAACGGGGGCTGGAGCCCTGGCTTGGGCTGTGCCTGTGCGTTGGTTGCCAAGGCTTGTGCAGGGTTTGCGTGGTGGGAATAGTCCCCTCTTAGGATGGGGTGGGGAAGAACCCCAACCAAAGCCAGTTGTGCGAGCTGCAAGGGCAGAGGTGTGTAGGGGGCACCCCACGATGTAGGGCCCTCCCCAGCCCTGGGAGTCCCACTCTGGCACTGGAGCCTGATGGGAGAAATTCAGGAGGAGGATGTGGTGGCGAAGTGGAACACTTCCATCCCCTCAGTCAGGACAACGGGGGCAGCAATGAAGATGGAATTCCCGGGACAGGAGGGATAAGGCACTGTGCAAATGGAGGCATGAAAGAGCAGCAGCTCCTGGGTGCCAGTGGGCTCCAGCCGGCTCTTCTGGAGTGAGTTCAGCAACGGAGCCAGCAGAAAGTAATCTCTCATTAAAAGCTGTTGCTGCTGCTTCATGGAAGCGCAGCTCTTGTGCTCTGCCCTTCATTTAGAGAGGTACAAGAGCTGAGGGAGCTGCAGAGCAGCCAGCTTTATTTTAGCACCCAGCAAATTGGCTGGGAAAATGCTTAAAGCTGATGTGGAGACGCCTGTGCTCCAGTGTGATGGATTAAGGACAACGGCGCGCGGCGGCCGCGCAGGAAATCCAGTTTAATCGGCATTGGGTTTTCCTGCTTTTTCAGGATTGCGATAAGGTGTTTGGGAGAGCGGCTGGGATGTGAATTATCGTGAGTTCTTCAGGCAGCCTCGGACAGATTCTCCAAGTTATTGAGGAAGCTGTGGAGGCAGGAGCTGTGGGAGGAGAGGCCAAGCTCCGTGTGGGGATTTTCAGCTTTCCTGGCTGGAGGCAGTGGGCGAACAGGTTGAAGGATGCTCCTCGTCCTCCAGAGAGTGAGGAGCACCCTTTAAAGCCTGAACTCGGTGTTAAGCACATGGAGCAGCTCCACATGTAGCAGCTCACCAAGCTGGCAAACCAAGCATGGAAAAATTGGGTGGCGCTTGGTGTGAACTGGCTGGAGGAGCCTGATTGAGCTCCCCATGCGCTCCTTCGTTAGGCAGGAAGCTGGTGCTGGTGCTAATCACATGCTCGGGGCTGTTTGTCCTCATGGGACCTCGGTTCTCTGGGTACAGCCTGGCTCCAAGGGCAGGGTTAGGGCAGTTCCTTGGCCAGGCTGGTGGCTGCAGGCGTGTGGGGCTGAGGGTGAAGGGCAGCCCCTCTGCCCCCCACACTGGGGGGATCCTGCTCAGCCAGGGTGGGGGCTCCGGGGCTGGGCTGCGGCTGCTGGAGGAGGGTTTCATTGTTCCCTGAGCAGTGATCCAGTGTTGAGCCGGTTTTCCCGAGGACGACAACGAGTACACAGACAACTGCTGCCCAGATTTGCTGTCCCGCTGTCAGGAGCCAATTAAGGAAAGGGTTGCCATGTTTGATTACATTTCTCTCTAACGTGCGGGTGGAGCAGCACCGCGGCTGCTTTCAGCCTCGTTTTTGGCTGAGCAATCCGGGCTGCAGTGTTTCTGAGGAAATAAAAACAGAACAACAAGAAAGGAGGGGGGGCGGGAAGGAAAGAAAGAAAGAAGAAAAGAAGAAATAGCACTTGCATGGAGACCATCAGCCTGCAGCATTGGGCTGGGCCTGAACAGGTCCGGAGAGCAGAGCTGTTTGCCCTGGGGGGCTCTGATGGGCTGGCAAAGCCCTGCCCGGTCTTGGTGCGAGGGAGAGCAGGAGGAATTTGAGGTGGACACACAAACTCTGGTAGAAGCAGGGGCTGGCAGAGGTCAGGAGGGCTTGCTGTAGCGGAAGGAGACCTGTGAGTGGATGGATGGATGGACGGACGTTGTTGAGTTTTATATGCCCTGTAACAGTCCAGGGCAGTGGGAGCTGCTGTGTCCAGCTCGGGAGAGGCTGGTGCTCGCTGTGCACAAGGTGCACTGACCCGTCACCATCAAATGGTAGTGAAGCCGGATGCATCTGGGACCAGGGTTTTAGCCTGATAAACCATCTTCATTTATACACTCATTCTATGCTGGTGCCTGCAGAGCACTGAGAATCACACCAGAATACAGCCAGCTCGTGTCTTGCATTGGGGTGAGCTGAGTGCTCCTCGGGCTGTGCATCCACCCGTGGGTAGGGGCAGGAGGACCCACCTCAAGACATAGTTATAGCCAAGCTCAAGGAGTGAAATCACGGTTGTTGGTTTTAAATGCAGATAAAATGAGTTGCGTTGATTTTTGGTATCCGAACTCTGTGGCATGGGGCTTGCATGGGGTGAGTGGGTGAGTGAGCAGCAGCGTCTGGCACCAGGGGCCACGGGGAGACCACAAGCGGAAGGAGCAGGAGGAATTTTGGGCTGCCTGAAGGTGGTCAGAGGCATCAGGGGGAATTTTGGGCTGGCTGACCATGTCCTTAGGTGATGTGCACTAGGATGTCCCTTCCCAGGGTAGTCAGGGTGATGATGTGAGCAGCATCCCCTCCTGCTGTTCCTCTCTCCTCCCTTTCCTAGTGGCGAATCTCTGTATTGAACGACCCTTGGTAGGGTTTGCTAAGGATGCCCCGTGTGCCCGTAGGGCTCCCCACACTTGTGCTGCTTCCAGTCTGCAGGTGGGGTTCAGAGCCTCTCAAGTGGGCTGCGACAGCCCTGCATGTGGGCTGGGAGGTGAGAGTGGGGAGGCACGGAGCAGCACATGGGGTGGTGTGTGGCACCCGTGGGTCTATGTGTATGACACCCGTGGGGAGGCGCATGTGACGCCCATAGGGATGTATGTGTGACACTCATGGAGAGGTGTGTGACATCCGTGAGTCTGTGCAGGGAGGGCAGGTCACAGTGATGCAGACCTCCAGCAGCGCGGGGCCTGCTGGCACCCACCTAAAGCTGGTCATTGCTGCCGTTGCACCGAGCTCAGGCGCCCCGTGGGTGCGCTGGAAGGATGCTGCATGTCTCTGTGTGTTGTACAATGGGGGAGATCCCGCCCTGGTGTTTCCAGAGCAGAATTGGTAGGTTTGTAATGTTAGTGCTGTGTTAAAATGCCAGCGCCCACAGTCACAGCCCTGCCCGGCTGCTGGGGACGTGGCCAGGGCTGCCGGACCCGTTGGCACAAGCAACACGTGCGGCTGTTTGTAACCCGTATTAATGTTTTATGGCGCTTGTATTGAGGGAGTTGATGACTCTGGAGCGAGCAGATTTTAATCTAATCAGCTATTCCTCATGCCATGTCAATCCTGGACATCAAAGCGAACATCAAAGCGGGAGGCATGAAAGGCTTCGGCGGCAGCGCCGGCTGCGTTGCCCAGGTGCAGGAGCTGCTGCTCCAGCCGCTTCCGGAGGCTCCACTCGGCTGTGTCGCATCTGAGCGATGCTGTCCCAGCAAGGAAAACAAGATTCCCGCAGGAGCGACCCTGGGGAGCAAGGCAAAAGGCTGGTTAAACGTTTTGCATCTGTTCTTGTCCCCGAATGCAGCGAAGCCGGGCAGGAGCGGACGGGAGCGCTCTGTGGGGACAGGCCCAGCCAAGAGTAGCGGTGTCTAAGGTTTAAAGCACAAGCACCAGGAGGAAGCGTGCACGGGGCTGCCCGGTGCTGCGGTGGTGATGGGGGGGTCGTGACTGTGCAGCGGAAGCCCCTGGTCCCACAGCGGGGCAGGGATGGCTGCTGCAGCCAGTGCGAGTGCTCCCGGGACCATGGCCAGGAGCATTTCCTCCCTCAGCCGTTTTCCCATGGCTGAGATGGGCTCCAAGGCTTGGGAAAGGCATCGGGGGTCGTGGGGAGGAAGCTGTTGGGAGCCTTCACGCTCTGCAGCTTCTGTGGATGTAGCTACTCTTCGCTGTGTCTCTTGGGGGGGGGAGTGAAATATGTGTATCTACATTAATATGTGCAAGGCTCACTCGGGCAGGCCCTGATAAGGCTGCTGCAGATTTACCATATCTAAATATCCAATTGCTTAATTTTATAAGCCTCTCGAGCTGGCGCAGGGAAGAGCTCAAGATCTCCTCCAGGCACTGGCGAATCCCATGCCAGGCGGCTCGGAGTAGATGGTGTGATAGGCACGGCAGCGCAGGCAGGTCCCAGCAGGGCACCCCGGGGATGCACCCATCCCAGGCGCTGGCACCAACCGGCAATGGGCAGGGTTGGCCGGTCTGGGCTGCTGCTGGCACCACGTACCAGCGAGGCTGGAACCAGCCCTGGAGCACGTGTGGGCATCGCTCGAGGCTTTGGAGCTGCTTGGCGGGTGGAGCTGGATCAGAGGATACCTGCCAATAGTGGGACCCACCGCTCCTGCTGCAGGCTGTGGAGGGGCTGTCAGTAACACGGGGCTGTCGGTGTGTGCCCCTGTGCCCACTGTGGACACGTCCTGCAGCCGGGATGGGGAGGGATCATGCCACCGGCATGGAGAGGTGTCCTACAGCCGGGATGGGGAGGGAGC
The DNA here is from genome assembly GCF_004027225.2 of Strigops habroptila. Taxonomy (NCBI): domain Eukaryota; kingdom Metazoa; phylum Chordata; class Aves; order Psittaciformes; family Psittacidae; genus Strigops; species Strigops habroptila. The sequence goes on from NC_044285.2 coordinate 22,656,480, forward strand.
TCAGTGGCTGCTGGGTGCATGGAGGGGACAGCGCTTGGGAGCACGTGGCGACACAGGTCATCTCTCAGGGTGCAGTGGGGAGCTCTGCAAAACCAGAGCTTGGGAGCAGTGCGACAGCAGGGCCAGTGGCCGCAGGGAGCCCGTCTCCAGCCTCGCGCAGGGGGAGTGATCTAAAATAGGAATGTTTGCCTCCTAGTGGAGTTGGTTTGGGCATCCCTGGCTGTCGCTGGGGTGCAGCGGAGGACAGCAGAGGTGGGACTCTGCAGGCCGTAATTTCCCTGCTCCTCCTTCCCTGCCCTGCTCCAACAGGCAGCACGGCGCGGGGGGACGGTACGTTAGAGCTCCCAACCCGCTTGCTCAGAGATTCCAGGACACGATTCGCGTTTTTCCCTCCACCAGAAGGCGATGGGACTGTGTGGCTGCTGGAGGGGGCAGTCGGAGCTTTATCTCTGCCATGCAGCGGAGCCTTTCTGCGCAGAAGCCAGCACGGCCCCCCCGCTCCTGCCTCGCGCTCGCAAGAAGAAACATGAAATCATGTGGTTTCTGCTGGGTTTGGCTTCAGCCTCGCTGTCCAAATCATCTTCTGGGCTGGGCTGCAGGGTGATGAAGAGCAGCTTCCTGCTGCCCTTCGTCCTGAGCATCCCTCCTGCCCCACAGCACCCCTGGGTGCCACTCTGAGCCAGTGGCTAGGCTCGGGTGGATGGTACCACGACGTGTCACCACGGCGATGGGCTCGTGTGAGCCTGGCTGGGTTGTGTGACAGCATCAGGGGGCAGAGAGCGTTGGGGTGCCATAGAGGTGACGTGTCCAACGTCCTCCGGGTGCCTGTTTCTGCCCAGGAGAGCCGCTGTCTGATGCCTCTGCTCTTGTCTCCGCAGGTACCAGCCCACCTTCCCTGGTTTTTGATGCTGAACCCAGATCGTTTTGACTAAAGATGGAAACACTGGAGTCAGAATTGACCTGCCCAATCTGCCTGGAGTTGTTTGAGGACCCCCTCTTGCTGCCGTGTGCCCACAGCCTCTGCTTCAGCTGCGCCCACCGCATCCTGGTGTCCAGCTGCTCCTCCAGTGAGTCCATCGAGCCCATCTCTGCCTTCCAGTGCCCCACGTGCCGCTATGTCATCTCCCTCAACCACCGGGGCCTGGAGGGCCTCAAGAGGAATGTGACCCTGCAGAACATCATTGACCGCTTCCAGAAGGCGTCCCTGAGCGGGCCGAACTCCCCTAGCGAGAGCCGCCGCGAGCGGACGTATCGCAACAGCCCAACCATGTCGGTGGCCGGCGAGAGGATCGCGTGCCAGTTCTGCGAGCAGGACCCGCCGCGGGACGCGGTGAAGACCTGCATCACCTGCGAGGTGTCCTACTGCGACCGCTGCCTGCGCGCCACACACCCCAACAAGAAGCCCTTCACCAGCCACCGGCTGGTGGAGCCCGTGCCCGACGCGCACTTCCGAGGGCTCACGTGCCTGGAGCACGAGAACGAGAAGGTGAACATGTACTGTGTCGCTGACGACCAGCTCATCTGTGCCTTATGCAAACTGGTGGGCCGCCACCGGGACCACCAAGTGGCGTCCCTCAGCGATCGCTTCGAGAAGCTGAAGGTAAGCGCCTGGTGAGGCGTCCGGGGGCTGCTGGTCGCTGCGGGCGGCGCTTGGAGCAGGGGCTGGTTTCAGCAGCACTAGCACCTCTTGTTTACGGCAAACAACTGGAAATACACGGGGTGCAGCTTGTGGGCTCCTCCAGGACCCTGGTACCAGGAGGCTGAGCTGGGTGTCACTTGCGCAGTTAAAGCAAAGACTTTGCTGGTTTGTTTTCCTCCCGGTGCATGTGTGCCAAGCGCAGGCACGGGCCCTTCTCCCCTGTGCCACTGGTGCCCAGCTTTGCCCCAGGAGCGTGGCTTTGCCCTGTCCTGGGAGAACTGAGGTGGTGAGGGGTGGCCTGGGGGACCCCCGGGTATGGTCCCCTCAGGCTACTGTGCTCGGGCTGTGGCTGTGCAGCCTTCTCGGATGATGGGAGTGGGATGTGGACATTTCCTTTGGGAAGCCTGTGGGCTGCTGTGTGGGGGAACCCTCCTGCTTTACATGTGCTTGAGGACCGCTGTGTCCCGAGGAGTGCTCTGGGGAGCACTTTTGTGCCCTCCTCAAGCAGGGCACTTTTGTGCCCTCCTTTTGTGCCCTCTTGTCCAAGCTGCTCCTCTATGCGAGGAGAGGGCCGGGCGCGGGGAGCTCTGGGGATGGATGGGCTGGGAGCGGCCCTGCAGAGGAGGACTTGGGGGTGCTGTTGGCGCGGAGAACAGGACATGAGCAGCCACATGTGCTCGTGGGAGGCTGGCGGGGATTTGGAGGCTGCTGAGGATCCCTCGTGGTCCCGTTGCCTTTGTCTCCCTTCCACCTGCTTCCTGCCGGGAGCAGCGCTCCCATCGCACAGAGCTCCATCGTGGGAGCCTGTTCTGAGGAAACCACAGCCCTGATTTCCTCCCGGCTGGAGTGGCAGGAACAGGCAATCGTCCTCCTGGCCCTCCACTTGCAGCATGTATCGATCCAGGCAGAATTGCTGTTCTGCCGCTCCTCAGGTAGGAGAGAGCAAACTCCCACGGATCCCTCTGGAGTACTTTGAAACTTCATTTCTATGCCATGGCTGTGCTGAATGTGATGTGAACCCGGGTGGGTGAGGTTTGACCTATATACAGGTAGAAATCCCTCTCCATCCCCTGTGCGTTCTGCATGAGTCTGCAGAACGCTTTTAATTCCCTTTTTATTTGATAGTAAGAAAATACATAGCTGGTCCTGCATGGTGTCAGGCTGGTGCAGCCACCACTGTGGCAGCAGTCCTATCCCCATTATAACCCTGCTCATGTGCTTCCAGCTGCTTCTTCCTTGGTCCTTTCTCCCCTAATGTTCCGGGCCTGTTCTGACCCAAAAGCGCTTTTCCTGGCTCTTTGTCTTGGTAATGTTTTCAGTGAAATCGAGCTGTCCACTCCTGTGGGCTTTATGGGCAGAAGCAATTCTTCTGTCCCTCTAGCAAAAATACAGAACTCTCTAGTTTTTATGTGCAGAACGGATTGTTTTATCACAAAGCGATGCCTGGAAAGAAACCGTCCACAGTGCCCAGCTTCCCACTGGTTCCCCTCCTGCCCTTCTCCAGACCCCCAAGCCTGATGGCAGTGCCCGATGCTGTGGCTGACACGGGGTCAGCGGTGGGAGGATGGTTGGTGCTGTGAGATGTCCTGGGCTTTGTTCCCGCCTCTGCAGGGGCTGTGTCCTGGTGGGGCTGCCCCGTGGCATGGGGGCCGCAATGTGCCCATGGAGGAGCTGGTGCTGGTTGGTATTTGCCATCAGGCCTCGCTGCACCTCTCACCACTGCACACGCCTTGCCGCGCTTCCTGGTGCACGGAGCCGTGCCAGCAGCCCCATCCCTAGTCCAGGACATTCTTTTTCCATGAGGAAATGTCTCAATTAGCAAATTGGGAACCTTAGAGAGAAACGACTGAGGATGTTTGCACGCAGCAAAACCTGGAGGAGAAACTGAAACCTTTGAATCTGTTCCCCCTGGTCCGCCCGTGTCAGCTGGCCAGGCAGAGCCATCGGGAGACACAAACCTCTGACAGCCTGGAGCGCGGCCGCAGCCAGCCCAGTTCTGCAGGTTGCCAGAACACCACGTTTTTCCCTTTTTAAATAACAGTCTTAAAAGTGGTTTTGGCCACGGAGGGAGCTCTTCTCTGCCTGCAGCGTTCTTCCTGTGCTGTTAACCCGCAGCTGGGAGGCCGCGGTGCCTCGGGTCTGCAGGGATGGCTTCCTCCTGGTCCTGGCTGCTCCATAGGGACCGTGGTTATGTGTCTGTAACCCCTGCCTCTGTCTGTGTGTCCATTGGGCTTGCTCTGGGTGGCTGTTTTCCTACTGCTCCCCCCCCACTGCAGCACTCGCATGGGATCAATGCCGAGCTCTACCAGCAGAGTCAATATTTGCATTAGTGCTTTGTGTTGTCTTCCTTCTGCAGCCCCAGTCTGTCGCTCTGACCACAAACCTGGCAGCAGTGAAATCCTTGCAAGTGCCTGACATACTTGAGGCCATTAAACTTGAGGCTGGTGGGATGCTGCTGCCGAGAACCGCAGCTGATGGAGCTGATGCTGCCCCACGGCTCCGTGCCTCCCTTCTGTTTCTGAGCTGTTGGTGGTGGAGCTGCTGTTAATGCTGTCAATGGAGCAGCATCCAGGCAGCTCCCCAGGAGCTGTGCTGTGCTGCACTGGGGCGGTGAGCCCTGGGCTGCAGCTGCTCTTCAGCTCCGGCTTTGATCCCATAGCTCGAGCGAGCTGGAAACGCCTTTCAGCTTGGGGGTTTTGATGGAAAATTGGGTTTTGAAGCAAATAACCTCTTTCTGTCAAAGGGCCACGCTTCCCACAATGATCTGTGGTGGGAAATTCCTACCCCCGCCCTTAGGAGAGCTAAAACCCTTGTGTCTAAACCATAAGCCATCTCCCAGAGCTCCCCTTCCCCTCTGAGCTGGTTTTCTATCATACACCCCCAGTGCGTGCCTGCAGCACAGAGGCTCTGCAGCAATCTGCCCATAGCACATTATACACCTCAAGGTGCTTTGGGAGCCATCCCTAATCCCTTCAGCATGTTATGGCTTTTTATTTTGTGCGTTTTCAGCTCTGCTTGTTTCTATTGTACAGAAGTGAGTGGTTTTCCTGGCCTGTGGTAAATCCAAGTTGTGAATGGGGCTGAGGCTTGGGACCTCCCCGCAGCTGTCACATCATGCCCGTTTCCTTGGGATAAAGGAGTTCTCGCTTGGGTTATGCTGCTGTTCACCAGCTTCTCCACAGAGCAGCTCCACTGCTGTGTGCTCCACCTCGGACATCAGCCCACCAGCTCCAGCAGCCGCTGTCAGGAATGCTGCAGGCACCTGGGATGCTGACGGTGCAGAGCAGCCACAGTTGTTTCCAACCCCAGCCATCCAACACTTGGATTCACCGCGGCGAAAGCATCCACCTCTTTTGAAGATGGACAGGGAGGGGCTTCCCGCTTCCATCCCCTTTGGTGGGACTTGCAGCTCTGGTGCTTGTGAGATGGGAGATGCGAATTTGAGGGACCATGTGGGATGCCAGGCAGGACGGGCTGAAGGTCGAAGCACCAGCATCACCTACATGCCCGTGATGGATGCAGCAGCATCCTGTATCCCTGGGAAGGCTCCTCACCAAGGATTATCAACTACACAAGGGAAGGGAACAACAGCTCTTTGGGTAGGAAAGTGCTTCGTGACAGAGGGGTTGTTCCCCAGCGCTACTGCTGCGTGGGCCTGGCTGTGGGTGCTCAAAGTGCACCAGGATTTTGGTGCTTGTTCTCCTTCCCAGTGTCTTCAGGAGGGCTTGGGATGTTTAGCACAATTGGTGGCAAGGAACATCCGTCAGCTCGGCTCGCGGGCTGAAATCCACATTAAAGATCAAATTAAAAACATATGGAGATTAAGAGCAAAACTAATGGCTTGACCTAGATAAAGCGTGTGTGGGGGCGCAGCCCTCTATGTGCCGGGTGAGATTGCTACGATTGTAAATGCAGATGCTGGAAGCTCGGAGCTGTCTGAGCACGGCCCCAGCCCTGCCTGTGCTGTGCCAGGCACCAGGCACCCTTCACCCTGTGAAGGGGAGATGGCAGCAAGAAGAGCTGGGGCTGGCTCCTCCATCCAGGACTTGCAGTGGGAGCGGTTTCCAGAGAGAGCTCTTTGCCTTAATGACTCGCTGCTGTCCTTTGCTTCTCCATCTGCTCCATTCCCTTTGTGGGAACAGGATAAGGGCCAGCTCAGAGGAGGCTTTTCCTTTGCTGTTGCGGAGGCTTCTGTTGATTGACAGGTTGGAAGTGCCAAAAAAAGAAGAGAAAGATGTGTTTTGTAACACATCCACTCTTTGCTGAAGGAAGAGCAGTAAGCTGGGTGGAAAGCCCCGTGTCTGTGATGCTGCAGAGGGGTGCGCTGCCTCCAGCGGGTTAATGTGAGTGGGACTCGGGATTCAAGGACAACCCAGAGCTCCCCGTGCTAGACACGCAGGAGGCTGGTAGTTAGTGCAAGGCTCTGGAGAGAGCAGAGGGGTAGAAAGATAAGGAAAAGCCCTCCCTTCGTGCTGCAGTGTAGGACTTCTTCACCCTAGGACTTGTGGATGTGTTCTCTATTGCACTGCGTGAGTCACTGAGATTGCTGCTTAATTTATAATGTACCATGCTGCTGCCATGGGGCTAAACTGACTTTCCAGACGTATCTGTACGCATTTCCCCACGCAAGGAAGGGTTAGCTGAGAACAGGGGTTACAACTGCGGCTGCTGTGACTCCTACACGCAGCGCGGGGCTGCACCAGCAGCCGTACAGAGGCTCTGGCTGCGCTGTAGCTGTCGGCTCCGTTACCCGCAGCCAGACATGCGTCTGTGCTTCCCTCCGGACCCGCTTGAGGAAGGGATGTGACCTCACCTGAGCTTGTCCCAGCCCAGGCTCATGGTGGTGCGAGCCTGGACTGCCGCTCTGGGGACACTGGTGGGGTGGCCCATGGTCGCCTGCGGGTGCCACAGCCCTGGGGGTCCTGCAGAGAGGCTGCAAGACCCCCTGGTGCAGCCCTGGCTGAGTTCAGGCTCCCTGTGGCAGCTGCGAGGCCAGCGCAGCTGAGTCCATCGCTTGTGGCTGTGCCAGAGAGCCAGGCACCCGCACCATGAGTTGCTGCAGCCACGGGGCCGTGAGGGGGCTGCAGCACAGCCCCTGCGATCGATGGGTGTTCTGGGGCAGGCAGAGCCCCTGCTTCCCCTGCCAGCCTCCTCAGCGGCCTCTTCTGCATTCTGTGCACGAGCCCAGGCATCATCTCCACTCCCCAGCAAGCTCCTGAGGCTTTCCAGCATCGACTTTCCTCCTAAGCCAGGTAGACAGTGTGTGGCGGGGGAAAACACTGTGTTTTTATGGTTATTTCAGATCGAGTTTGTAACCTAGTGACTGGTTACGTGATCTCTCTGAGCAGGGAAGACCTGTGCCCCAAAACAGGGTCCCCAGCCCAGTGTTATACTCCCCATCATTCTGTTTGCAGGGGCAACCAAGCACCTTGCAGAGCAGCCAGCACTGACCTGATGTTGAGCACGTGCAGAAGAGCATCTCACTTTGTCCCTGCTGCAGATAAAGGCCGCTGGTCCCCTGCCAGGCTCCCCTCTGGCAGGTCACGAGTGCCCTTTGGGTGCTGTGTGGTGGGTGCCGGTCATTGCTGCAGGGTGGGTGCCGAGACTGCAACCGGTGCAGGACCCCTCATTGGGAAGCTGAAAGGTCCTGGGAGGTCCATCACGTCTGCACGAGTCCTGGGCACCAGGTTCCCCCTCAGAAACCTGCTGTTAGGGGAGGGCTCAGGTTTTTACCTTTATTATCAAACTGCACTGTTGTGGGTCATGAGACATCAAACTGAGCCCGCGCTGGCAAGGTGCATCTCTCGCTTTTTCTGACACCATGTTCACATCCAGGGTGCTTTCAGCATTTGTTGTTACTATCTCCAGAGCAGCTTGAGCTGGAAAATGAAAGTGCAAAGCTGTGCAGAAATCACTCAGCAACATGGTGATTGGGATGAAGCTGAAGGATTAATCTCCAGCGTTCGCATCCCGTGCGACAGCAGCCCGGAACTGAGTCTGTTCTGGAAGAGGCGAGATGGTAAATAGATGGAGTCATTTTGAAATAACGTCAGAAAAGTGGTGCCACCTTCCTTTATTGCAGCCCCCACTCCAAATGCTGGGTTTTCCATGACCCTGTAGATAAGCAGGGCTGGAAACGCAGTGTTTCCGCTCTGAGAGCTTTCCTCTGGGGTGAACCAGGCGCGAGAACGTGCCTGGGTTCCGAGGGGGGGCGGGGAGGTGGTTTTGGCAGAAGCTGTTGCACCAGTAAATTAAAAATGAAAAATTCATGAGTGCATCAGATCGTGCGAGTGCAGCAGCTCCGGGTCGCTGGGGTTCGGTCCTTGTTTAACTCTGAGCCTCACGATGGTTGACTCTTATGCAGTGGTTTAGCTGGGTAGGAATAATACGTGTAGAGGTGCTGACCATGCCTCCTGCCAGCGCCAGAGGCAGGAGGCATGGGCAGCATGGGGCAGGATGGCAGGATGGGGAGAGAGATGCAGGCACTGGACATCCACGGGGTCATGCTCAAAGGGGCTGGTGGAGGAGCGGGGTGCGTTGTGAGGGAAGGAGCTTCCTCCCTGCAGCAAGAAGCTGGGTTCATGGCCCTTTGTGAAGGTTTTCTTGCTTGTGTCCTAGGCCTTGGGGCTTATAGAGTGCCAAGAAAATGAACAATGAACAGAAAGCAGTCTCTGGCTTCCACTTCCTTGGAGAGTGATCTATCCCTGGGCTTTGGGAGGAGGGAGACATGAGAATGAGCAGGAGACCATTGGTCAGCAGCATGTGTCCTGCTGGGAGCCGGGCTCTGGGTGCTGGTGCCTCAGTCTCCTGGACAGAGGTCTGGTGGCCTCAGCCCGGTGTTGAGTTTGGGAGATGCTGCCTGTTGGTTGTGCTGATGAGTCTCACTCTGAGTGCTGCTTTGCACGACCGTTGGGTGCTGGGTGCTGCAGACCTGCAGTAACACCTTCAAACGCTGCAGGAAATGAGGTCTTGAGCATCCGCAGAGCCCTGCTGTGGCTTTCACCGGGCTCCTCTGCGGCAGGGGTGTCCCTCACATGGCTCCCGTGTGAGGGGATGGGTTTAGCAGTTGAGTTTTCAGTGCTATTTCTGGAGAAGGGGGAAAATCTGACTCTCGACACTGCTTTCCAGCATAAACAAACACATGCCAGGCCTTGAGCCGTGGCCCCACACTTCTTCAAGCCAATTTGTGTTCCCATCAAACCTGAGCTTTGTTCTCATCACCCCATGTCGTGTGGTTTAACAGAGGGTTTTCCCCCTGTCTGTAAACAGGCTTGTTAACAGTGCAGCTGCTTTTGTGGTGTAGTTTTCCTCGTAGCATCTCTCTGGGTGCCCCAGATCTGTGTTATCTTTTGCAGCTTCTGAATTCCCATTTAATCCCGATTCTTCTCTCTCTGTGCTCCTGCTGCTTCTCTGCAGTGTCAGCTCTCTCAGAGAGGGAAAACTCACCCCTGGCACACAGTTTCCTCCCCAGAACAGGTACTTGTGTTTCCTGAAACAACTGTAAGCTGTTTCCTTTGCAGGGCTTCTGTTCCATGTTCTTGCTGAGGGCCTGAGCTGGACTCCAGGTCTCCTGGTTCTGTGTGAATAGACTTTTAAATAAATAAAAACAGATAAAGGATTATATTGGTTTTATTTATTTAAATAAATACCTGCAGTCCGGTGCCCAGCTCGGGAGCCCCCTGCACAAGAGCTACACAGAGCCATGGAGCTGCTGCGAGGGCTGGAGCAGCTCTGCTCTGGAGCCAGGCTGAGAGAGCTGGGCTGGGGCAGCCTGGAGAAGAGAAGGCTCCTGAAGGGGAGACCTTAGAGCAGCTCCAGTGCCTAAAGGGGCTCCAGGAAACCTGGAGAGGGGCTTTGGACAAGGGCCTGTAGGGACAGGACAAGGGGAATGGCTTTAACCTGCCAGAGGGGAGATTGAGATGAGCTCTGAGGCAGAAGCTCTTCCCTGTGAGGGTGCTGAGGCGCTGGTATAGGGTGCCCAGAGAAGCTGTGGCTGCCCCATCCCTGGCAGTGTTCAAGGCCAGGTTGGACACAGGGGCTTGGAGCAACCTGCTCTAGTGGAAGGTGTCCCTGCCCATGGCAGGGGGTTGGAGCTTCGGTGAGCATTAAGGTCTCTTCAACCCAAACCAGGCTGTGACTGTGTGGTTCTGTGAAGTCCAGCCATAGTGGGTAGCCTCCCTGGGAAGGGGAGAGGGCTCTGGGCACGTGTCCTGCAGCCCCTCTGCTGCCGGCACCCGGAGCCTGTGCTCTCCCAAACAGCCTCTTTGCCACAAGATGAATATTCCTGCCCCGAGTAGCTGTTGTTTAATATTCCGGATATCTGGCGCGATGGGGGCAATGAATATTCAGGAGTGTGAATTAGCATAGCTCGGTTAATTGTGCTCCCTGAGCTCGCAGCTATTCGCGGCGTGTACTCTCGCCTGGAAAACGAGAGCAGCAGTTCAGTATCTCCAAGTAATTTGGAGGGTTGGTTGCATGCACTGGGGTGAGCGTCATCTGAATTCGTTAGCAGGCTCAAAGTCATGCTCCAAGATGCTGAATATTGCTATTATTATCACATTAGACCCTTAAATAGGCTTACAGGTGTCATTAAGTGATTTTACCATGACAGATGACATGCTTTTTAAAAACCCCACTTTGAATGTCATAGAATTATAGAATCATCCGCTCCGTGTGGTTTGATGTGCCCTTTTATAGAAATCCATGCACAACAGCAGCACCTCTGCTGACAAAAATCCTTCTGGATTGGGAATGGAAGTGGATCTTGGGGCCTCAAGATGAGAGGTGCGTGGGGTGACCTGCGCTACTCTTCCCACTGGTGTCTCTCGGCTCCTGCTTTGGGATTTCTCTTCAGCGTGCTGGCCCCAGGGAGACCATCCCGCTGCTGGAGGGGGCACATTATCCACTATGGAGCTGAGCGCATCCCATGGAGCTGGCAGCTCCAGCTCCTGATGGGTGCTGTGGCCGTGCCTTTGACCTTAAAGCTCTTTTCCAGCCTAAATAATTCCCTGCGTGGCTGGTAGATCAGCCCACCTCGCTTTGATCTTTATCTGGAAACAGGTATGTCTGTGGTGAGGAAAGCAGAGGTGTGTCCCCAAAACCTCCTGAGCTGCTTCCAGATGAACGAGTTCTTACACCTCGAATAATTTCTGGGAGCTGGGTGGTCCATGGGAGCCACATCTGCAGCAGCTGCAGAGCCCTGTCCTCACAGGGTGACAGTCCTCCTGACCTGCCTTTCCCTTGTGATGGGGGTCTGGCTGTGCACAGCAGGGTTAGGGCTGCCTTTGGGTGCTTGTCGTGTCTGTGTGAGCTGGGGAGCTGATGTGTTGGTTTTGGGGCATAAATCAGTGTCCTCGTCTTTGCTGCATGGAGCAAAAGAGTCTTAGGTGTGAAGAGTAGAGATTTCTGGTCATCTCCCTCTCTAAGGTGCGGATCAGGTGTCTCTTCTGCTCCTGCAGTTCCCTTCATTCTGTTCAGTTTATTTGGGAATGTGTTTTGCTTCGGTGGGAACCTGCCCCTGGGGGGATCTCTAGTGTTGTCACCTGCAAGCTGCTCCACGTGGCTCTGATCCTGTCACCTTTGTGCAGGCCATGCTTCACTGCATGACCTCTAGAGGCAGATCTCGGCTCCCACAGGGAGAGACCGGAGCAGCCGAGGCCAGGATGGAGCTGCAGGTGGCTGGGATGCTCCTCCATGGGATGCTTTTCCCACCTGTGAAAGCAATGGGATTATCCAGCTGCATCCGGCCACCTCCTCCCAGCGCAGCCCTTTTGGAGCCGGTTGGAGCGCAGCTGCCTGGGAGCACAGGAGCTGCCTGGGAGCGGCTTTGGGCTGTGATCTGAACAGTGCCGGCCCAGCACCCCGCTCGTCCTCCACGGCCAGTATCCCGCCCTGCGGGGACGGGAAGTGTGTGGATGGAGAAAGCTCATGCAGCTGCACCTTGGCCGGTGGCCGCTGGGCAGGGAAGGGGTTCATGGTGCTGCCCCTGCCAAAGCCCATCTGGTTGTGAGGGGCCAGGATTCGGGCGTTCCAGTTTCCAGCATCAGTGGGATGAGCAGCCGGGTCCTCATGGGGCTGCTGATAGAGCTGGGAGGCTGCCGGCACCTCTGGTCTATGGGCTGAGCTCAGACAACTAATGTGCAGAACGGTGTGTGTCGTGCAGGATGTGCCAAGGCAATAAACCCAGATCACTCCCTTGCTTCCCGAAAGGGCTTTTGGGAAGCAGACATCCAGCGTCCAAGGGGAAACGTGCAGGAGTTGTCTTCCAGCTCGTGCTCTTTGGCTTTGTTTATTTTTATGGTGATATTGGAAAGTCCAGGTCACGAGGCGAAAGGGCCCGATGGATCCACCCACAGCAGCTCCATGGCCTGGCAATCGGCTTGTGCTTGTGGCGGAGAGATCCACAAAAACCCAGCCTATAATGTAAAACATTAAAAAAAGGCAAAAAGCCCCTTTGTGGCGTTCCGGGGCGGGAATTGTGTCCTGCCTGAAGCTCTCCCTGTACAGCGGAGAAGGAGCCGTTTCCAAGAGCAGAGTATCAAGGGTAGCGGGTCTGCAGCTAACGGAATGGGAAGCTGCTTTCTGGAGCGTATTTGTGGAGGTTTATCTCAAAATGACTTTTCCTGAGTACTTCCATACCGCTCTGGATGGAATCCTTCCCAACAGCTCATGTGGGGAGCTGTTTGTTACTGACATTTGATGGAGGTTTGTGGGTTTATTGGGTGCAGGAATTTAAAGCTGGATATTCTGCGATGGTGTCTGCAGGTGTAAAACTGGGTGAGGGTCTCAGGTAGCAGTGACCCCCGTGGTGATGCCCGAGGAATGCTGGTGGTTTATGAGAGGATTCACTCTCTAAAGCCATGAGAGTTCAAGTCTGAATTTCTTCCCAGGCACATACAGGTCCCAACAAACACCTTTTGACCAGAGCCTCCTGGTACATGGAGCCTTGGCAGCCACCCAGGCAGGCTGGAGATGGAAAGGTGCTCAGTGTGGTGGGGAAAGGAGCCTGGGCTGGGGGTACCCAGCTTAGCAACGCTGGAACATGAACATGCTGATCTTGTTTTGAGTGTGCAAGGTGAGGACAGATGCAGAAGGTTATTTATGTGCCTGAGACGCAGAGATGGGCAACAGGAAACGTTTGATGGTTTTCATGGCGTTCTCCTCCTGGATGCTCTCCAGCACTGGCATGGGGACCATGGTGGGTGATGTTCTCCAGAGGCAGGGCTGGTGAAGGAGACACAGCTGCAGTTGCTGGCAGTTGCTGGGTCATGGGTTCTGCTTCTAGAGAAGGTATTTGTCCTTCCTGACTCCTTGAGCGCTGCTGGAACTGTGCCCTGGCCAGTGGCCTCTTCCCAAGCTCTGCTAATGCTGCTGGCACATCCCTCGGTGAGATCAAGACCTGCTGCAAGAAATACCTTTCCTGGGACAGCTCTGTCAGCTCTGGAGGCACCCCCTCTGTGGAGGCTCTGAGAGCTGCAGGATGACGGGGGGCTTGGCTGCCTCTCCTGGGGCCTCGGAGCAGCACATCCCATCAGGAATACCCTCATCCTCCCCATCAGGGCGTGCACACAGGCGCTGCTGGGAACCCGTGGGTCCCATGCTAATGCAAACACACGTCGGTTGCTTGGGACCAGAGCGGTGCTCGCAGGAATCCCGTTGTCTGTCTCTTGGGCTGATGCTTCCATTGGTGACAAAGGGCTGGTTATTTATTTCTCAGTCTTCACCTCTTGTTTTGGCTTTCCTTAGACACGTCTCCCATGCTGCACATGCAGGGTCTGCTCCCAAGCTGCCGTGGCCAGGATGCGGCACAGAGCCGCATCTCTGGCATGGCCGGGCAGGATGCGTCCCTCCGGCGCCAGGGCCATCGTGTCCGATGGGCATTCCCAGCCAGCAGCAGCTGCAGGGGATGCGCAGGGGTTGTGTGGCCACTTGGGAAACATTCATGTTAAAGTTTAGGGCTGGGGGGAAGCTGAAGGAGGATGGCACAGCCCCGGGCAGGGCCCAGGGCCCCGTCCTCTGCAGGGATGCCCTTGGCACCCTTGCTGCTGCAGTGCCCCTCCATTGGGAGTCCTGTGCGGGATTAGCTCAAACCCTTCTGCATCATCCCTTTCCACTTAATCTAATGCCGCTTGATTCTTGAAGCTGTGATTTTAGTTTGACAGTGTTCCTTGTCAGTCCCAGCAGGAAATATGTTAGGGACCAGTTGGGAAACAGAGGGGAAAGAAAATTACCAGAAGGTTTTTTCACATCTTTGATCTATCCCATTTATTTATTTATTTATTATCAGCAGCGAGCGCGGCGAGAGGCTCAGCATCCTCCTGCAATCTGTTTGCTGCTCTCTGGGTACTGGCGGATGACACCAGCTGGGCTGGCAAAAAAAACCCCTCTTAAAAAAGAAGAATCCCGAGCCCGCATTAGCAGTTAAACACGGCCCTCGCTCAGCTCCAGAGCTTAATCCATCTTCCACTTTTTCCCCTTTCGTTTCAATCCGAGTCCCGGTGTGAGGATGCACAGAGCTCTGCACCGAGCAGATGTGAGGTAGTTCGTATATAACCCACGCAGGGTTAATGAAGGTGACGCACGAGCGCGGTGGTGCTGCTGTGGCTGCGGGAGTGGGCTGAGACTGGAGGCTTGAAAGGGAGGGAGGGAGGAGGCCAAAGACAGGGGCTCAGACCCCCTGTTTGGGAGGCGAACACGTGGGGCCTTGAAGAGCTGGTGGGTCATGGAACTAAAAATGGTTGTTTCTGCTCATGGCGGGGCTGGCTCAGCTCTCCCTTGGGTCCTGACTTGTGGAGTGATGGTTGATCACTGCTGTGATGGAGCACAAGGTGGAGGATGCCTTTGGGTCACACCTCTGAGCATGGGGTTTCAATATGCTGCACTCGTACCACTTGCCAAGAGGGATTTCAGTTGGAGCATCTCTGATTCCCAGGAGGGATTTGCTGGAGGATACACACGCTTGGGGAGCAGTGGGCTCAATCCTCACTTGGGAGCCCAAATCGCCCCCTGGGCCAGTCCTTCCAACAAGCTGTTGGGGCTGCCTCCTTCTCATTTCCCTGCTGCTTTGCAGCTCTCATTTCCATGTTTTATCCTCTGCTGCAGGGTTTGAGCAAGTTCTGGAGCCCACTGTTAATGGCAGCCCCCAGTGAGGTGTTGCACTCATTGAGCACATCATGGGATAAATCATCTCATAAATTACAGATGAAAGCAGCTCCTCTGCACTCAGTGGTGTCCCCACAAAGGAAGCCGCGTGGTTTTAATACAGCAGCGTGGACAAAGCCCCTTTTATATCAGACTGGAACCTTGGGAAAGGAGGCTGAAATCTGATGTGGGAACCACTCCTTTTCCCACTCATCTTCCCCCCATCCCCTTTGGAAGGCGCTTAGCTGCATGAGGGTAGGAGTGTGCTTTCGGCAGCCTCCCCTGACCCCAGTGGCATGGGCCAGGCTGGGGTGCTTTTCCCCCATCCCTTTCCTCCAAGCTGGAGGGGTTATGGGGGAGCAGGAGGATGCTTTGCTGCAGAGCTGCGTCACCGTGGGGCTTGGCCAGCCTGGCAGCAGGACAATGTGGGGTTTTCATGTGAATATGCCCTTGTTTCCCAAAACATAGCACAATATCCCGCCCAGAGCAGCGCGGTTGTGATCCAGGCCTAGAGCCGCCTGCGTTCTGATCTCTCTCTTCTTTACCAGCATGTGCTGCCCTGGGAGGAGCTGAACATTTCTGCTGTTGGAGGACACATCCTGGGGAGCAGGGCTGCAGTTTCTGGGCATTTATGAACCAACCCGTGTCCTTAGCCCCTGAGTCCATTTGCTTTGGCAATGGACCCTTTCGAAACAACTTTGGGGTCCTTTCGCTGTCTGAGTTTGCCTCAAGGTGATGCAGAGTCTCTGTGTATAGTTAAGGGACAAAGGATTTTGCTGGGAGCAATGAGGGTTTTAGCCGCGTATTGCTGAGAAGGGAGACGTGTCGGGATGTAGCTGTTCCTTCTCCCCCAGGGATGCTGTGGCTCTTTCTTTGGCTTTGTTTCTTCCCTGCATAGAAAACCCAGCAGTTTCGTTGTTGGTGTTGGTGTTGGAAGGAGCAGGTCAATCCCCCTGCTCAGAGGCAGCTCTGTTGTTGGTGCCAGAGGGAGCAGGTCAATCTCCCTGCTTGGCAGCAGCAGGTTACTAATGGGGGGCGCAGCTTAAGCTCTCGGTGCAGTGACAGACCGAGCTCATCCCCAGCATTTCCATGGGATGCGAGGCTTGGACCTGATTTGAAGCTTTATTTATGGAAGCTTCTCCCTCAGTTCTTCTGCTCATAGCTGGGGCTGAGGGCAGGGCAAGCACGCAGCAGCATGCCATGACCTCTCTGCGTGGCTGGTGCTGCGACCGATAGACCGTGCATGGTGCTCAGAGGGATGCGGTGTTATTCCCAGTGCAAAACTTGTCCGTCTTCTCTGTCTAAAATGGGACAGGGCTGGGATGAATCAAAATCTTCTGTGGCCAGAGCGTTCCTGTCTGGATCCAGAGGCCTGTGTGCAGCCCAGCTCAGCGTGCTCCCACAGGGGACTCTGCCTGGCAGCATCCAACCACTGCAGGATAGAGAGTAATGAAAGGGATGGCTTGGAAAGAATTTAAGCCCGAGCCATGCCCGACCAGGGAATTTATCTTTCACATTATCCACAGCTGAGCTTTGTTTAACCTTGGATAATTCTTCTTGGGTAAGCGAGAAGGCCCCGCACACCTACAGCGGTATCTGTGGGTGAGCTTATGTAGTGCTCAGGATCAGCTTTCCAAACTGCTGCAATGGAAAAACAGAATTGCAATGTTAATTGGGCTGGATTCAGAGACCGTGACAAGGCCTCTTACAGAAGATGTATGCTTGCAGACGAGCCTGCCAACACATACATTAGCAGTGTCAGAGGGAACAAAAAGTTCCCGTTTAGCAAAGATTAGCTTCTAAAGAACGATGAGGGGAACGGGAAGAAAAATAAGGGAAAGAAAAGAAAACAAGATAAAGGTTTTCCGAGTAACCCTCTTTGTGGAGGGCTCTGCCAGGAAGATCAATGCGGTGGGTTTATTTCTGTGCCTTGACACTGCTAAATTCTGAAAGGGTCTTTTGACCCATCGGTGAATGTGCAGGAAGGAGCTGCTGGGGATGAGGGGCCGGGGGTGGGCAGGGTTTCACGATGGTAACACAGGAGCTGCCTCAGAAAGTGCCTCGAGGGCCTCAGCTGATGGGATCCTGCGCACTGGTTCTGGTGGTGAAGGGTGGGAGAGGTGAGGCTGTGAGTTTGCTGCGTATGGGAGCTCCCCGTGTTCCTCCCATGTGCAGAGTCCTCCCATGTCCTCTCTCTGCTGCTGACCTTCCTCCAGGAGCTACTGCAGGAGCTTCCAGGCTTGCTTGATGCCCCCTCTCCATGCCCATCATGGTTTGGGAGCAAGCCCGAGACCTGGGGAGCCAGGATGCTCTGCAGCAGCTCCCTGTATTGCTCCTGTGCTTCCCACCAAAGTCAGGTGAAACTCCAGCCATCCTGGTCTCCAGTGGGACCATGGATGGGGCAGAGGGTGCCACCAGTGCAAGTGCTTATCCCAGTTACCTGGGGGTTTTGGGAAGCCAGTCCTTGGCAAGGAGAGGGGATGCAACCTCAGCTCCATGTCAGACGCAGCCTCCCAGGGCTGGTTTGTGTGTTACTGTCAGACTCTGGAGGGAGGCTCAGAGCTGACTCAGACCCACTCCAAGAGCTGGCAGCAAGAACCTGGAGGCGCAGGAGAGCCCATGAGCTGTGTGTTGGTTTTCTGAAGCTCTTGGGATTTTCCAGCTGGTCTCGTGACTCCCTCGGGCTCTGACTCACCGAGACTGAACACAGCCGCTTGGCAGCCACTGGCTCCTCATCCTGGAGCTGCTGCCCACTGGTGCTCGCTCCCGCATCCATCGATGCTCACTCCCAGGCCCACTGATGCTCACTCCTGCATCCATCAATGTCTGCTCCCATGGGTGCTGCAGCAGCTCCCAGCCCTGGGTGTTTGAGCGGCTCTCCCAAGTGAGAAGCCATCGGCTTGAGGCATTGCTCGGTCCATGCTGGAAAACTGTGTGCATGGGGAGAGGGTTTGAGCTCTTGGTGTTGATGTGTTGTGTCAGCCTCGCTGCAGGCCCAGGCCCAGGGGTTTGGTCTGTGGTGATTCCAGATGCTCACCTGCTCCTCAGCTGACACTTGTCCGTGTTGCAGCACTTCAGCAGCTGTATTTGAAGGCTCTGCCTGGCTGCCAGTAGCTCTGTTACAGCTGTCCCTCACGCAGCAGGCATTTGCCTCCCTACAAAGGCATTTCCCTCTCCAGGATGCAAACAGTCTGCAGCAGCGTATGCTGCTGGGTGAGTCGCTGACGCTGCTGCTTTCTTCTATGAGCCGGTGTTTTCAGTTACTTCATCAAATCACAGCTCTTCAAGGTGGCATTTCCAGTGTAAAGGCTGAAATGGGCTGTGGGCTTTGCGAGTTCTGGAGTGGTTTTGTTCCCATGTTTTGCCAGTGATGTGGTTGTACCGGAGAACAGGGCTGGAGGAAGGCAGAGGTGAGCACCAGTTGTGACTGCAGGTGAAATAAATCTGGGTGCCTCTTCTATGGATGAGCCCCCTGCTTTGCAGAGACCAGTCTCACTTGATGCTGTGTCCTGTGGGCCTGGTGCTGTTGTCCTGCCCCATCCCTGGGCTTTACAAGGTCCAAAGTGATGTGTGCCTGGAGATTGCTGCCCAGGTCCCTGCGCTTGGGTCTCTGCTCCCCTGCGGTGCCAGGTGCTGTGCAGGTCCTCCCAGCATCAGCCTTGCCCAGGAGCACTGATCCCTCGAGTTTTCCAGGGAAATAGCTGAGATTTTGGGGCTTTCCCTTCGAGCGAGGAGGAGGAAAGGGAATTTTTCCTTTCCTCACTATCAGAAGCAGGCAGGTTTTTCCCGGGGAGGGAACAAGGGCTGTCAGGAACTCTACTTTTCACCGGTGCGGTTCTAGCCAAGTTCAAGGCAGCTGAAACAGGTTTTGGCACAAGCAGTTATCCCTGTGCATGGCCACAGTGGTCCCTCCCCTCCATCTTTTCCAGATGGAATGTTTGAAAAGTCTGTCTTTGGTGGGTTTTGGCCTTTCTCCTCGAGGTGGGATGTCAGCAGAGTCTCTTCAGCAGTGTGGAGTGGGGTGGGAGCTCGGGGTGAGCTGGCTGCCACGTGGTCTGCATTTATAGAACCACACAATGGTTTGGGTTGGAAAGAACCTTAAAGCTCCTCCAGTTCCAACCCCCTGCCACGGGCAGGGACACCTTCCACTAGAGCAGGTTGCTCCAAGCCCCTGTGTCCAACCTGGCCTTGAACACAGCTTCTCTGGGCAGCCTGAGATCTGTGGGGAGATCCATGGGATTGGCTGAAGGCAGGGCTGGGCACACGGTCGCTGTATGCAGCCTGCCCAACGTGCTGGTTTCAGGCGCTCTGGGGCATCCGTGTCCCCATCCCTCAGGCAGCGCAGGCTGGGGGGGGCGGCTTGCCAGGGCTGTTTTATGCCCTGTTTTATGCAGGAAGGAAAACCTGCCCGGACGCTTTCCCTGGTGCCTGTTGCCGTCAGACGTCAGAGCTTGTGTAACCCGTGGGGCCGGTGCCGAGATCTGCGGATAAGCGGAAGGTGTTCTGCAGCCTGGGCTGGTGCTCGCGGGGTGGCCCAGGGGTGCACCAGCTTTGTAATGCAATGTCCCCTGCGCATCTCTGATGATGTCTGCCATGGCAGCCCACACATTGCATGGGAAAAGGGGGTTCCCAAGCAGCGCTAAGGCCTTGGCTGCAGAAGGAACCCCAAAAGTGCTGTCTGTCCTATTGCTTAGTGATGGTTTTGGTGACTTTTGGTGGGTTTAGGCATTTTGTTTGCTTTAACAGCAGCAAAACAGCAGCAAAGGAAAAAGGGGGAAGGGATGGGACTCTGGTGCTCACATCTGCACAAGGGGTTAAAGTTTTCTTGCAGTGTAGCCCTGCTAAAGTCAGTGCGTTTGCCCCGAGGCTCAGTTTGTACTGACTGCTGTGCCTCTATCTCAGCATCTCCAGCTCTGGTTTTCACAGTCTCACCGTGCCTTTACATAAGCAACAGATCAGCCAAGATAAGCCTCATCCCGGGCAGCTGGCTGGCACGCTGTCTCTGCTTCCAAGAGAAACCCAAGGCTTTCACGTGCTGCTGCCAGAGAGGTGGGAAGGTTTGTTCAGTGCAGGCAAGTCCAACACAAAGGGAATGTGGGAGGATGTTTTTTAGACAGCAGCTCCATGGGCCTTATGCCGATGCCTCTTCTGTCCAGCTCATCCTAGTCTTTCCATCCAAATCTGTTCTGCAAGGAGAGGTGAGAAGGAGAGGCATCACATGGGGCTGGTCACCCTCCAGCCCACCTTTGTGGTGGGGGCTGCACTCCCTGTAGCCCTGCCACCTAACGCAGCGGCCTAATGGCAGGAGACAGCTGCAGAGGAGAGGTTCAGTCTCCACACCTCGTGTGGTGCCATGGGGAGCTGCTGCCACCCTGAGCAGGAAGGAGACTCATCGAGGGGTAGATCAGACCCCCAGAATGTTCCGCTGCTCTCTGTGACAGCCCCGGTGCCCAAGTGTGAGGCAAGGTTTGAGGATGTCTTTCAGAGCCTGATGCTGATGTTTTGTGACAATTAATCTTGCTATTTATATCGGTATAATTAGCTACATTATTAATATTATCAAGGCACCACAGTGCTAATTACATGTCTGCTTAACATGTGCTATCAGCGCTGTTTAAAATCCAATGTAATTCTGCTTGACATTATCCCCACCATTAGTGTTATTTGTTGTGTGCTGTGGAAGATAATGTGATGCTCCTAATCACTGCGAAACCCACCGGGCGCCGTCCCGCCCGGCCAAGCTCTTGAGAACGATGCCACCAAGTGGTGCAGCTTTCCCAGGGCTATTTCCCTGTGAAGTCTTCATTTTGGGGTCCCCCATCCCTCAGACTCTCCCTCAGAAGCGAGGGAGCCCTTGGGAAATCCTGCCTCTGAGAACAAAGTAAGTGGACCTCAAGCTGGTGAGGTTCCCGCTTGCTCCCCACATGCCTCCCCTGGGGGGGTTTCACCCCCTGCCGTGTCTGAACATCATCCTCTCCCAATGCTGAAAGCAGGGGTTTGTGGATCTAACTGTGGAGTGAGGTGCCCCTACATCTGTTTCAGGACCAAAATAGTGGTCTGAGCATCAGAGTTGGTTTCCAGGAGGTCCCTGCAGTGCTTGTTGTAAGACCCTGCGAGCTGTCTGATCCTTTCGCTTGCCTTTGCACGTCTCCTGTGGCTTCACCTCTTGGGAAGCCATATGCCAGGAGGGCCCCTGGGGAACCCTTGGGTTTTCCTCTCTCCCCTGCAAGCAGACACCCTCATCGGGATGATGAGCTGAGAGCCAGGGCCCACAAGCATCTCCATCCATCCACCGCATGGGCCAGCCTGCCCATGCTGCTCACCCATTCAGCTCCGGAGAAGGTGTTAAACTGAGATGAATCCTTTACACTGGATTGATCTCCGAGTCCCTCACGCTGCTGCTCAGGCCCCAGCCTGCTCCTCCCGTGCTGCAAACTCCCTTTGCTTCTGCTGCAGAGATGGGGGGAAGGAAAAGGAAAACAGGCTCCTGAGCGTGCGCAGGAGCTGGAGCAACGGGGAATTAAAAAACAGCTGCTGGAGCGTTTGATCATCTCGTTTGATGCTCAGCACTGGGAGCTGAGGTTTTTGGGGCACGCTGGGAGAGGGAAGGCACCAAACAGGAGCTCTGTATTTCATTACCTGTCACTTGCAGCTGTCTCCAGCACCAGACCCTGAGAGAGGGAGGGGGTGGCAGGAAGGGGCAGGAGCAGCTTGGGGCTGGGGAGTGAATATTGACACAGCGTTGGTGATGCCTGTCTGCCCCATGTTGAGTCTGGTGCTTCTGCCTGCCAAGCCTGGAGGTGCTGAGCCCAGCCGCATTGGTGGGATGTGTCCCAGAGGTGGGATGGGAGATGGATGTTGCAGCCACAGAGCAGGCAGCTCCTGTCTCACAGTGGCTGTATGACAACCCTTCTCCAGCTGCAGTGTCTAGCACGAGGCTTAACTACGGGCAGAGGTTTTTGGGGACTTGGGACGTGCCAAGCCACGTCTCCTCCCTTTTGGGCTTCCCTTTGAGCTCTTCCCCTTGGGGTGACCTGCTGCTCTCCCTGTCCTTGTTCATGGACCAGGTGCTGTCCTCCTCCTAACCCCTCGTCCCGCTGCCTCCCATGGGCAGCCTCTGCCCCCAAGCACGGGCCGTCGGGTGTCCAACACAGCTCTGCCCTCGTCAGACCTGCCTGTGTCAGCTCCTGGCCAGAGGGACCAGAGGAAATAAGGGAGAGAAAATAGCTGGTGAGGACAATAAGAGCCCCCACTTCAGGGAGGGTGGGAGAGCACATCCATGTGCTCAGTGGGACCAACAGGCAGACTGGAGGATGAGCCATTTGCAGACAGAATTGATGCATTTGATTGCCAATTAATACTTCAGATTAAAACCATGTTCTGCAGTGTTTTGGTTCAGTAAAGCTGAACCCGGGGTCGTGGTTGTAACACGAGTCAAGCCCCCCTTGAACTGATTTCTTCCCCGGCATTTGTCATCGACCTCTGTCGCTGGATCCTTCTGATCTCTGCAGAGTTCAATATGTTCAATATGTTTTCTGCAGTGATTGGAAATGCAGGAGCTTTTGCTTCGCTTCCAGGCTAATTTGGTATTTGTAATTCAAAATCTCGCCGGTGTTCAGGCGTGAATTCTACTTCTAATGCATTTGATGCATTTCACAGCCAGTTTCGTAACAGCTGAGTCTAAACGCTGATGTGCAGAGCAGGCAGCCGGGGAAGGGTGGCACAGGGACCCTCCTGCAGTGTGTCATTGCTGTTTGCTTGAGTTTTGCTGCTTTGGTCTGGGAGGTGTGATAGGAATGGAACCAAGTAATCGGTGGATCTTTGATAACGGGTTGTCTGTCTGTTATCTGCCTGGTGAAGGTCACAAAGCGTCTTCTTTATTGCTGAATGGAAACCCGATGTTCCCGGGGAATGTCTGATCTTCCGTGAATTTCTCCTAGCCCTTCCCTAAACTTTCTGTGGAGTGAGAATTTCATCTCTTGTTTCTGCAGCAGAAGCTCGATTGTTTGTTAAGTGCAAATACCAGTTTGCACTTAAACATGTGTAAATGACGTGCCAAATTCCAGGTCCCCTCCTTGCAGCCACAGGTTACACGGCTGTAGCCTACGGCTACACCACCCTGACAACGCCCGATCTCGGGAGCGGGGGGAGGAAAGAAGGGGAGGAGTGAGCGAGCGGCTGCATGGTTCTGAGTTGCCGGCTGGGCTTAAACCGCGACAGTTCTTTGTGGCGCCCAACGTGGGGCATGAAGGGTTGAGATAACGACAGGTTGGGTGTTTGAGCTCTTCGGGTGATACCATTAACCTGGAAAGACCTTTTGGGTCTCAAGCCGTGTGCTGCCGATGGCCCATGGGGTTCTGTAGCTCCTTGGGATCCATCACACAGTCCCCTCAGCTGTCGGGTGAGTTTAAAATGCTGACAAGGGTGGATAGAGTCCACAGTGGGTTTATAACCTTACTTACTACAACCTGACCGAGGAAGGAATCTCGGGCGCTGCGCTGTTTGACAGCCAGGTGGGAAATGAGATCCTGATAAGGCTTCCCCCAATGTCACTGCACTCTCCAGTTGCTGGAGGGTAAATGCAAGAGCTCTTGCTAATGAAGCTTTCTTGGTTGTGAATCACTGAGAGCTCTGGGCGCTGAGGGGTGATGGGTGTCTTCAGCCCAGAGCAGCTCAGGAAACAGCCTGCGAAGTGCTCAGCCCCTCTGGTAAAACCCACATAGTTCAGGATCTGTTTGTTGATGGTCTTTTGGTTAGTTTGTCCTCTTCTTCCTTTAATAATTGATCCCAGATGTTATCAGTGACAGTCTCCTGGTATTGCAATGCTCCCCCTGCGCGTGAGAGCAGGATTTTTCAGGCTTCTTTGCCTGGAAATCCCATCGCTGCATGAGATCCTCACGTACCCCTAGGAGTATTCTGAAGGGCTCTCCACAGCCGTACCATTATCTGCAGCAAGCAGTTAACATAATTGCACTGCCGTTAGTGGACCCATTAGTAGTCTCCATGAAGACTCATGGAGACTCCATCGCTGGAGCGGGTCTCCTCCCACCTTCCCTTCCTTTTCAGGGCAGCTTCTAAGGGCAACTCCTGCGTTGTTCTTTGTCTTTTCCTACCATGTATTCCTGCAAACCCTTCAAAGGACATGTCTTCTGTTCCACCAATCGGTTCTTCCACAAGGATATACATATTTATGGAAGCGAAGCTGTCTTTTCTCTCTTTCATACTTTGAAAGAAGTTTTGTTCACTTTTGGCTTCAAAGCCGATGGTAGTGGGGCACTGCTAGCTGCAATCCCACTCCTGTTTCATGTCTCACAGTCCTTCCTCAGCTGTAGCTCAGCCTTGCAGGGCATGTTTCCTCGTGGTCTGATCCGTTACCGCACTGCGTTGTCGTTAGCTTTGTCCTCTGGTTATTCCTTTGCGTTCAGGAGGGCTCGTCCAGATGCTCACTGTGTTCTGGTTCCTAACCCTTCCTCCATGCCCGAGGTTGTTAGTCCATGTTCCAGGCTGTGGTTTGTCACTTGCCTGTTGGAGTCTCTGCCTTCCAAGGGTTGTGTCCATAATGTCTGCCTAACCTTGACCCAGGTGTTGGGTGGGTTTCTCCCCACCTGGCTCATGAGATGCTGTTGGTGCCGCTCTCTGGGTGCAGGACCATGGAGCTTCCCACCTCACGAGGGTCTTGCAGACCCCAGGAGGTCCAGCAGGCCCTGCAGAGAGGGGTGGTTCACCTTGGTTGTCTTTAAAGCCCCGAGTGTCTCCGGAAGGAACACGCACTGCTGGCAGCACGCGAATCCTCCGTCCCCATGCGGGGACCTGCAGCAGCATCAATAAGAGGTGAAAAAGGCTTGTTCCTTGCAGCCTCCAAAGAGCGATCACAGAAAATCATCAGGCTGTTGCTTTTCTGGCTGAATGAAGTGGGTTTTCAGGGAAGGAGATGGGCATGTTCTGTGGCTGCGTCAGCACCTGGAGGTCAGGGAGAGCTGGGATGGAGAAAGCACATGGAAAATCACTTGGTTTTGAAGGTTCCCATCTTTTGAGGGGTATTTTTCTAACTGTGACTTGTTAAGAAGGAGGAAGAGCTTTGAAATGACCTTAAATTCTCCCAGTTTTGGATAGTTTTGGGTCAGTTTGCTCTTCCCAGCCTGGAGTCGCACGTGCTGGAGACGCACTCGAGCCAATCACCCTATGTCCTTTCTCATCAGTGGAGAGAGAGCTGCTTCTGAGGCACAGTTTGCTCAGGTCCTCAAAGGGAGCTCAGAACCCGAAAGGACCAAATGCCGAAGAATGACGGCTGAAGGTGGGCATCTGCAGTGTCTTCTTTCTGTTTTTGTCTTGTCTCCTCAGTTTTGGTGGTTTGTGACTGTGGCAGGATAAAACAGAATCGTTATTAATGGCTTCTTATCCTGACAGTTGGGGCTGCTCAGGGATGCAGGGGTGCAGGTGATGCTCGATTCCCATTGGGGCAGCAGAGCTGCTGGTGGTACCCAGACCACTGCATCAGAAAATGACCTCTCTAGACCTGGAACTGGTTTGGAAGAACCAGAAATTGCTCACAAGAAGAAAATTCCTGGACAAAGGCATTGCTTGGAGCAGGGGAGATCTGCTCCTCCTGCTCTGTCTTGTTAAAGGAATAAATAAAAGCAGTGGAAGGTACACAGATAAGCTCAGGACTCACCATAGTCTGGGAATTCTTACAGCAAATGTAACAAGTTTAATAAGATGTCTGAAAATCACGTTCTTTCAACCTGAGAACCAGGCAGCCTGAAGCAGGGAGGGGAGTCTCGGAGCACTGAAATAGGGCAGCTCAAACAAGAAGGTAATGGTTAGATGGCTTCAGGAATGAAAACAGGCTTGTTGCAGCCAGGATGAACTTCATAAAATATTTAAACACTTTCCAATGCTGCTGCAGGAACCCTGACGCCATCCAGGAGGAGGGAAACTGCTTTGGGAAGATGAAAGTATGTAACCACAAAGGACCTCAATGAGCTGCGTGTGTCTGTGCTGTGCAGGAGGGTTCGATAGGGAATGCGCTGCAGCACCTAGGTAGCTGCCCTCTCCAGCTCGGGGGGTTTAGGCTGGAAGCTGAGGGAAGTGGCTGGTACTGGGGATAGTGATGAGGCATGTGGACTGTCGGGCTGTGCTGGCAGCACTGCCCTTCTCCAAGTAATGGGCACTGCATTGCTTTGGTGCTGCCCTGGCCTCTGTGTCCAGCCTGGTCCCCGGGTGCTTTTCTCATTGTAGCTGACTTGGAGATCAAAGCTTTTTGATATTAACAATAACCTGTTCTGATTTCTTGATGTATTTGTAACTGTTTATGTGTTGGAGGACTGTCACGGTGCTGAGCTGGGGTGGCCAGAAAGGAGCCCCATCTTGGCTGAGGCCAGCCCTCCACCATGGCAGCATCCCATGGACCATCCTGACATACGGAGATGGAGCGTGCAAGCTGAGCGGCCTGTGGGCAGCTCCTGGTTTCTCTTCCAGCTCCCAGGACAAGGCTCACACAAGGCACAGGCTGCCCATGCTGTGCTTTGACGGGCTCTCCCCTCTGCACTACGGTCTTACTGCTGGAGCCCTTGCGCCGTGTGATGACTTAGGAGAAGGGCGGTCGCCCCCGTGACAGGGAAGGGTGTCAGCTGCCTCATTGCCATCCTTCTTCTCATTTTACCCGGGAGAATGGATCGATGTGGCTTGCCAGGGAACAGCTCGTTCCCTGGGATACACGCTGGTGTGGACGAGCTCCAGCAGCAAGAGGTTATCCATCACCAGCGAGCCCTTCCCCTGCTGGCTGCAACGAGGAGCACCACTCGTGCCAAGGACTTGCAGGTGTTGGGGCTCTTGCAGCATCTCTGCCTGAAGGAATGTTTTCGGAAGCAGAGCCCCTGTTTCTGTGAAGTGGCGCAGGGACAGAAAGCAAAGAAAGCAAAGTCCTCGAGATGCGCGTGAGCAGCCAGACAGCAAAACCTGCCAAAACGATGCTTCAGACAGAGTCTGCAAGTAATCAGCAGCTTTGGAGAAATGACAGCATTAAACTACTCCGTGTGATTTTCCTCCCCCTTGGAGCTGAGCGGGACAGCTCTGATTTACAGGAGAATCAGCGTGTGCCCTCCACCCGCTCCTCAGGCTCCCTGTCTGCAGGAGTAGAGACATGTTGTCATGTCCTGGGGAACCGAGGCCAAGCAGCGAGGTCCTGGGAGGAAGCGAGTGCGACCTGGGGCTGCTCCTGCCAACCGGCAGCGAGTGGTACCCATGGCTGTTTCCCTCTTGTTTCTTCAGTTGAGAAACCGGGTGTACCTTGAGATGTCTGACTCTGGCTGCATGGACATTGAAATCTCTGCCATGGTTGAGGATGTGCCTCAGGTGTGTCTCCATGGTACACGGGAGATGGAGCGATGCTCCATCAGGAGCGGCTTGAGGAGGAGCATGGTGGGCCAAAGCCCAAAGCCTTCCCGAAGGAAGCTGTGTAGGTGCAGTGATGCAATGAGAAGGGCCCTGGCAAAGCTGCAGTACCTCGCAGAAAGGTCCAGGAGGTGCTTTGGAGCCTGCAAACCTTTGTGGTGCAATACCCTGGGTCATGTCAGGATTTCAGGTCTCTTTTCCAGCAACTTCCTGCCCCAAGAGCTGTGATCCTGCTGATGGAACCAGTGTCCCACCGTTGGTGGGGAGGGCCTGAGGTCAGTGCCTCACCATCACGGAGAGGCACTGGGGAAGGGATGGAGGGAAGCTAAGCTGGATGGGGGAAGCACCACAAGGGTTTGCCAGGAAGTTGGGAAGCATGAACAGGAGCAGGGGTGTTTTGCTGTTGAAGAGGTGCGGTTTCCCGTCGGCTCCGCAGCGCAGCGGCTGCAGGACATGGTTTCCTGGGAGGTGTGGAGTGGTTGTTGAGTGAGGATGTGACGTGTCCTCTCATTCAAGTGCCTCTTCACTCCGCTGCAGCATTTTCCAGCTGGCTCCTGGTCATGTGTAAACCCAACAGGCTGCTGGAACTCCCTGCAAGTGATGCCGGTTCGGTTCCCTCCTCCAGCCCTTCCTGCCAAAAACCCCAGCTCATCTGAAGCCGTGGTAGGAGAGGAATTTCCTGAGGAGGATGAACAAGCCTTTCTCAGTCCCGTGTTGCTCAGGGGAGGGTTACCCACGGCCTTGCCCAGGGCTTGTCGTTCGTGGCCACGGGCTAGTGACAGGGCAGCAGGAGCAGCCTGGCTGCGCCCCCCCCTTCTCATTCAGAGGGAGCCTGGTAAGAGAAGGCCCTGGCAGCCTTTCTGAAGGGAACAAGGGCTTGAGATTGGGGTAGGAGCATCCTGGGACATCCTGGTCCTGTCCCTCTGTGCCCAGGCAATGCTCCATGGCCTGGGGAGCAGATGGAAGGTCTTCCCTTTGTGGGGGATGGTGTGTGTGCAGCCTGGCTGCCGCAGGAGGGATGGCACCCAGGATGTTGTGTTATCGCTTATGAGGCTTGGTGTGCATCCTCCACCATCCCACCGATGGCTGCCCTTCCCTCCCCTGCTTCTTGTGGTGAGCTGATGGGTGGCGGTGGGCACCCAGGGACACGTTGTCCTGCTGCTCTGCATTTCACAGCTGGTTTGACTTGTGTGCGTGTGCGCCTGCACACGGGGTTATGGACACACATGTGGTTTGTGTTTGTGGTACGCAGCGGGAGCAGGGCAGGGACCCGCGTCCTCTATTGAAAGCAGTTACAAATGAACAAGGGCAGTGGAAAAAGCCTTAAATAAATCATGGAAAGTAAACGCTCAGTTTTGGTGGCCTTCGCATGAAGATGAATGTGGAAAGCTGGTTGTGTAACAGGGCAGAGCCACACGACAGCCCTCTCGCCCGTCGGGTTGCGAGTGAGCATCGGCACAGACCAGCAGCAGGTCCTCGCACCACCAATGCCCTGTGCACTTCCATGGCAAGGCTTTCCCCAGGGCGCTCCAGGTTCTCCTGTCCCACTCCCAGGGGTTCCCTCTGGTGAAGGAGAGCTGTTGGCTTCAGAGAGAGAAATCCACCTTTGGGTCAGCTGATTGTTGGGTGTTTGGAGGAAAAGGAAAATCGGGTTGTGGCACATCGTGCACATGAGTGTATAGAACACGAGGGTCAGTGCTTGCCCGTCAGTGCTGTGCTACTCAGCTCCTTTAGCTGGGCCCTGGACATGTTTGTTCTGCATCTGGTAACTGGCAGGTAAACGGGGTGCAGCCCCCAAGCTGCGTGTCAGAGCTGCTGGGGAGGGATGGGTCCTTAAAGGGGATTTGGGAGCTGCATGGGAAGCAGCTCAGCCTGGACAGGGCTTGGCTGCTTCCCATGGGGACTGTCGCATCCACGCGCTCTCCATCCCTGCTCCTGCCCTCCCTGGTGAAGGGTTTCCATCACTTCATCTCACTGAGCACCAATGACTTCTGCTCAAGGACATGGTGGAGTTTCCTTTTTCTCTCTTTTTCTCTCTTCCCAATGGTAGAGCAGTCGGCTCGTCTGCACTTAAGGCCAGAATGTGGGGAAATTACGAACATGCTATAATGCAATTAAAAAACAACCCCTGTAATTGCTGTAATTTATATGTACCTACAGAAAAACCAGCTGCTGTAATCAAAGCTTCTGGTGCATTTCAGTTGTTTTAGCAAATCAAACAGAAGGAAATGGTACCATCTGTGCATTCACGTGCGGCAGGAGGGAGATGTCACTAGTATGGGTCAGCACCGCTTGCTGTAGGAATGGGTGCTCAGAGGCAGCCTGTGGGTGCTGATGGACGGGGAGGAGCAATGCTGTCCCTGGAAGACATGGGATGCTGCGGGTGTGTGCTGGGCTCATGCGCTTCAAAGCGCACACCTCGCGCTCATGCCCCCTCCGCAGCAGCCCCGGAACGTGGAAGCGGATCCGCTGCCGTGGATCAGTCCAGCGGGGAGGGCTGAGGGGGTGATCGCCAAGTGAGATGTTCGGTGCCTGTGTCAAGTTGTATTTGATGATACTGAGCTGTAAGGGAGAGGGTGGCAGGAGCCGCCAGCAGCTGCTGCTTCATTATCGACACCGCGCTGTCGTGCAAAGCACTTCCTCTTAATGAAGGCACCCGGGGTTTTACTCCATTTTCCAGCCTGCTCCTGCGTGCTGCCTCACCCGCCGCTGGCTGCAATCTGCAGCACTGCAAACGAGCCCAGGCTATTTCAGGAGCCAGTGGTTTTTCAGGAATGAGCACTTTGCCCATGCTTCAGGACTGTGATCCAAGTTCTCTTGGCTAACTAGCCCCCAAATTAGCCGTGGTGCTGGGCCTGCTGCAGCCACGATGAAAGCAGTTTCCAAGGATGAATGAAGCACCACAGGGATCCTCTTCCAGCCTTGACGTTTAAAATATTAATAGGATATCATTTTCCCAACAAGTGTTGCAACAGGTACCGAGCGCTTGTTATAAAGCATTTCCTCTTAGTGGAACCACGTATTTTAATGGAAATGTGGTGTCACTTAAATTATTGATATCCAGAAGAACACCAGTCCACTGCATGTCCACAGGTACCAACAGCTTCTCCAACAGGCCCTTTCTCCTGTTCTGCTCCAGGAATACCGCAGCCTGCAGTGGGGTCTGGCGGGGGCTGCCCTGACTCCTTCCAGAGCTGCTGTGTTGCTCCCTGTGCCCGTCCCTGCAACGCTCCAGCAGGGATGGTTTGCAGAGGAGAGAGATGCCTCTCCTGTGGTTCATCAGGCTCTTGTCCCGCTTCCTTACCATGTGCAGTACGGTAAGGAAGCAGGATGAGATTTGTGGATGATGGAAACAGCCGTGCTGGCTTCTTCCCGGGCAGGAACCTGGAGAGCAGTGTGTTTGGTCTCCCCCACAATGTCAGAGGGTTCAGCAGCAGCAGGTGGTTTAAGAACATTTTTGAGATACGGAAGATACTCCTGGTGTTATTCCAGCCAGCCATAATGTTTTCCAGGGAACACGGGAGACGCTTGGCTTTGCTGCAGGAAGGAGCACAGCCCTGGCTCCTCCAACAGCCCCAAAGGAGCAGCAAAGGGCAGATGCCTCGCTGTCACCTCCCCAGGGCCGCCATGGTGCCAAGCGCTCACACAGCGCACCAGGAGCTGCAGGAAACCCGAGTTGTTATTCCAGAGTTATTCTAGTTGTGGCTCCCTCGGGCAGCGTGTGGGGTGGGAAATGGTCCCGGCTGGAGGACTGTCATTGCCGGGGCACTGGGACAGGGGCTCCCTGTCTCTGCTGACCTGTTTGCTTTTTCTCTTCCTCCTCTCCCGGTTCTCGCAGCAAACCCTGGAGACGAATCTCACCAACCTGGTGAAGCGCAACAGCGAACTGGAGAACCAGATGGCCAAGCTCATACAGATCTGCCAGCAAGTGGAGGTTGGTGAGAGCATTCAGGGGCTGGGGAGGGGGTGATGGGGGAGCTGCACCAGTGGGAATGGTGGGATGCACGGCATTACTCCTGTGTCCTTCCTCAGGGGGCTGCCCCAGGGGTGGAGGTGAGCATGGTGGGAAGCATCGCTGATGCCAAGGTGCGACAGGAGGCTGATGGAGGATGTGGGGATGCTTCCAAGGGTCCGCAGGGTCTGAAGGAGGGGGTGGTGTGACTGGGAGCCACTGGGATGCCAGGCAGCCAGGCAGTGATTGTGATCTCTCCTGCCTGAGCCGGGAATTCCGCAGTGGAATAGCAACGCTCAGGCTTAAGCTGGCAGCGAGGGGGAAGGCTTTGTGGAGGGGATTACAGCAAGCACTGGCGGAAGAGAGGAGATCACCTGTAATCCTGCTGAGGAGAAGGGCTCTGCTGACCTCGCTGCTTTCACCACTTGATCTCTAAGCGCTCTGTGTTCCTGGTGTGCAATCGGGCATCTCTTGTTTGCATCGTGCCACGGCATGATCCTGCCTCTTGGCTGCGGCCCCAGCGCCAGGAGTTCAGAAGTGATGCTCTGCTTGGAAAGCACTTGAGAGGAGGAACGTGCTTCACACCTCGCTGCTGTTTCAAAGCGCACGTAGCAATTAATGGCAAATTAATTTGCAGCTCTGTTTGCTGAAGTGGAACACGAGAGAGGCTGTCACAAGCAGGGTTGTTTTAATGGGCTGTTGGTGTTTTCTGGTTGATAAATTAAGCAGCGGTTTCTTGACCCGACACCTTCCCAGAGGATGAAGGATGGAGTTTCCTGAGCCGGCACTGCCAGCAGAGCACTGGCTGCCTCCTCCCAGCGGGTCTGGGGGGACTGTGGTACGCAGACAGCAAGCGGGTGTCTGGCAGGCAGAGAGGGAGCCAGAATGTCCCCCCATAGCCCTGGTGACCATCAGCAGCGCTCGCTGCTCTTACAGGTCATGCTTTGGGTCTGTGACCCTGGTGGAGGTGGAGCAGGGAAGCATGTGGATGTCCTTCCAAACCTTCTCCTCTGGATCCAGCTCCAGCATCTTATGGACTGACCTGTGATGAACTGAAAGCTATTTGGTCTTTCTTTCCGATTCTGGAAGTTTCAGGCCCCCAGGCTGCCGTTTCCTACATAGTTTTGGAGTTTTTATCTTTGTCAGTCACTCTGCTTAAAATAACGGTTGAAATTCATTTCTCAGCCTTACTAAATATGCAGCCCTGCCCTTCAGAGAGCACACTGAAGTGTGAAATAGAAAATATCTCTGCCCCTCCACACTTCCCTTTGAGGCTGCATGGCGGGGACTGTGCTTTGGAGCTATCTGGGGATGCTGTGCATAGGCAGACACGTGCAATCCCAATACCCTGCCCACGTCCAGTGTAAGTCCCACACGATGTCCAAGGGACTGTGACACCGGCACCCAGAGGTGCAGAGTGGGGAGGCCGGCCCCTGGAGAAGGGTGTCATGGGTGTCCCCATACACAGAGCCTGCAAGGAGTGACCCCTTGGGGATGGTGCATGGGGGCTGCTGCAGAGAGGGGGCAAAGGGAGCACATCCTGTGGCAGTGATGGAGATGGGGACCACAGAGAGCAGGTAACGGCCCTGCAAAGAGCCTGAAGGCCCAGTGTGGGTACTTCGCCACCCCAACGTCCCGTCACAGGCGGTGGGAGTCACTGCCCTTGCCCTCTGCTACACGAAGCTGGCCTGGTGCATGTCCCCTGGACCCTGTGGATGGCTTCGGGGTGGGTTGGGGTCCCCTGCTCCATCTCAGAGCTGGGTTCCTGCTGCCTGGGTGAGCAGGAGGAGGAGGTTTATCTGTGCCGAGTCCTACCTCAGGCTGCAGGGTTGCTCCTCATCCCTCCACGAGCTGCAACGCCCATCTCCAGGTTTGAGTTTTACCATGCTTTTTTGCTGTAGGGGTGTATTGTCCCTAGCACATTCCCACACACGCTTTGAGAAGAGTGAAGTATTTTTTCCCCCACTTTTTATGTCTTAAGAGCTCTTCCATGCCCGGCTTTCCTACAGCCATAGCATCCACTGAGAATTCACCTCAAATGCAGCATTTACCTGCTATGGGAACTGGTTCATCCTAATGAAAAGTGCTTTGGGCAGTGTCTGGCTGAGCTGTGCCAGCCTGAAATCCCTGCTCCGTGCTCTGCTGGCACTGTGGGGCTGGGACCGTGGCCTCGGATGCTCCTTTGTGGAGAGGAGGCAGCTGAGGAAGGGCTGTGGTGGGCTCTGTGCCCCCATCTGCCATCAGCCTCTCGGAGCACGGGCACGGGCTGAGCTGCAGAGCTCTGGCCTTGTGTGGGTTTTCAGGTTTGAGGTTAATGCAAGCAGGGCCCAGGGTCTCAGCCTGTCTCCTGCTGAGGTATCCCCCCACTTCTCCTCCTCTGGGATCTTTGCACCCAGGTCTCCCTCCCGCTGGCAACAGCAAACACCGGGGCTGCAGGCACAGCCCTGATTTGTGCTCGTGGGAGGGTTGGGTGATGCCACCTCTGCTGCATGCAGGGGCGAGTGTGCTGCCAGCATCCCCTGTGACAGCCGGGTTGCAAGGCAGCACAGATTGCTGCAGGCTCCAGCCCCTGGTCTCGTTCCCCCTCTGCAGCAGGGATCCTGCTCTGTTTTCCTGCTGGAGCTGTCCTTGCAGCCCATCAGCTGTCTCCCACTTCAGAGTTGCATAAGCTGCTGGCCAGGTTTAAAAAAGCTCTTGTACGGAATGTGTTTAACTCTGGGCTGCCTTCAGACTTCCCCACTGCTTCACACAGCTCCAAGGGTATAGAATGAAGACAGCCTATCCATGTCCTCTTAGTGCACTGTCGGGTTTGAGTGACAGGGCTCGAACCCCTTCTGTGAAGTGTATCCCCCCAAGGATGCCGGTCTGTCCTGGAGGCAGGGGCCTGAAACCTCTGCCTGTGCTGTGCCGAGTACCCCAAAACACGCTGGGAGGTGGGGAGATTCCTGAGCCTCCGGTGCTGGGGCTGGCCGGTGGCGCACAGGCTTTGCTGGGAAGCGATGGAGCCATGACTGGGGCTGAGCCCGGCTCCCGCGTGTGGTGCCCCAGGCAGGGGCAGTACCTGTGGAGGAGCCTGTGCCCTGTGAGCACCCAGCACAGCCCGACCACCCAGCACTGAGCCTGGGTGTGCAGCGAGGAGGGACTCACTCCCTTCTCCAGCCTTTTTCCTTCCTCCAGCTGGATGCAGGCAAGCGTGGAGGATACCTTTTGCATGTCTCCCACTCTGAGCTGGGGAGCCACGGGGCTGCTGGGCTTGGGGATGAGCATGTCCCTCCGAACAGCGCGTGTGCTTTTGCTGCCCTGGCCAGGTGAACACAGCCATGCATGAGGCCAAGCTGATGGAGGAGTGCGACGAGCTCATGGAGATCATCCGCCAGCGCAAGCAGGTCATTGCTGTCAAGATCAAGGAGACGAAGGTAAGGAGAGCTGGAGAGCTTGAACCGTGGTGGGGCCTGTGGGGCTGGGATGTCCCAGCAGGATACACGCAGAGGGACTGACAGCAGCACGTTGCGTTGGCATGAAGGAGCTGAGCTGCTTTGGGCAGCCATTGGTGTGAGCACAGCTTCATCTCCCTGCCCCACAGATGGGATGCAGGTCCTGGTGTCCCCCCCTGCTGCTGCTGCTGTCCCCCCATGTCTCCCCTGCCAAGGACAAGGCACGTGCTTGGCGTGGCTGGAGGAGGGAGGGCACATTGATGAACGTGACAAATCAGTGCAGTGCTTGGATCAGGCCAGACATTTCCTCGGGGCTTTTCTAACTCTGCGGTGCTAATACAATACTGTGGAATTAATGCTGAAGGGCCACTCGAGCCCTGCACTGCAGATGAGGGAGAGGCTACATGCTCTGCATTGCAGCACTTCTCACCCCTTTCTTTGGGGGGGGGGGGTGGTGTTTGGACCCTTCCTCCAGTGGTTGTGGCTTTTCCAGGTGGTTTCCATGTGATGGGCAGAGGCCAGAGGGGTGGGATGGAGGGATGGGCTGTAGCTCTGAGTTCACAGCGAGCGTGCACAAGCCCTTTGCCTTTCCTGCTGAGCTCGGAAGTATCTCAGGGTCCAGCTCTGCGTCCATCACGTGCTGACAGCTGAGCCGAGGAGCAGCATCGCCCCACGTATACCAGTGAAGGTTTGGGAGCGGGTTGTGCTGCAAGCACAAGAGCCAAGCAGTGTGATGCTTGGACCCCTCGGCTGGGGTGGAAGCTCGGGAATTCTGCTTTTAACCCAGCCACCTCAGAAACATATTTTACGTAACGGTGCCTTCTGCTGGTCCATCTGTCTGTCTGCCTCTCACTTCCCACCTCACCCCTTACCGTGTTCTGGCCATGTTGTCCAGTTTCAGCCGTACTTGGCAGGGAGCTGGAAGGCTCAAAGATGTTGTTTTCCTACAAACTGGCAGCTGGGTGGAGGAGAGGCCCTGGTGAGTGCCCAAAGCCACCCAGAGAGCAATGCTCAGCTGCTTATAGCCAGGGTCAGAGCAGCAAGCTCGTGCCCATGTAGCTGCAAACCCAGCACAGGGACCAGTGGGGAATGAATATGGGGATGGTGG
Organism: Strigops habroptila; assembly: GCF_004027225.2. Lineage (NCBI taxonomy): Eukaryota > Metazoa > Chordata > Aves > Psittaciformes > Psittacidae > Strigops > Strigops habroptila. The sequence continues at coordinate 22,692,146 of NC_044285.2, forward strand.
TACTGGGTGTACTGGGAATGGGACTGGGTCCGGTTTCCAAAGGTAAACCATGACACCAGGTAACTTCAGACACCTGGAAGCTGGAATGAGCCTTTTTGCTGGTGAAACTGGGCTGGGGATGTTAACGTGTGGGTCTGCAGCACTGCGGTGCCCGGCTGCAGTCCCTGTGCTGCAGAAGGCCGGGCACCTTCGCCATTGCTCTCGACACCTCTGAGCAGCGAGGAGCCCCAGCCACAAACACCGGGAAGCTTAAAAAGCTCCAAATACAGGAGACAGGAGGAAGCTCCGGGCACTGCAGCTGGTTTGAAGTGCTCTGGCTGCAGCACGAGAAATGCCACTTTCCCACTGAACTGCCGCTTGGTTTTCCATCGTTCTGTGGGGCTTTTCCTGACAAACGGCCCGATGGATGCATGGAGCAGTCTGATCACAGTGGCACGTGGTGCTGGGAAGAGTGACCGGGAAAGGGAGGCCTTTGGAGGGTGCGGGAGGAGGAGGCAGCTGGTCTGAAGAGCACTCCTCATGCGCAGCGCAGATCCGGTGCTCAGGGCTCTGCAGGTGCTGGTGTCACAGCCTGGTCCAGTAATGCTGGCCCCTGGCCACGGCATCTGCACCTCCTGCCCTCAGCTGCAGCGCATCCTGCTGCAGGCACGCGGCCGAGGGGAGCCGCTCCGGGCAGCCGGCAGTGAGCGGGCAGGGGCAGGGGCAGCGGCTCTGCCGCCTCTCCCCAGCCCTCCCGCCACTACAGTGGCACGGACCTGCAGCAGAAAGCACAACGAGGGACGCGTCCATCTGGAGCCCTGGAGCCTGGGGCACCCTCTTGGGCCAGTTGGGAGCTCCAAGACTCAGGAATGGGAAAGGCTGTTCCCCCGCAGCATCCCGCAGCAAGCTCTGCCCAGGGCTCGTCCTCGCCAGCAGTGGGCAGGCACAGCTCCCAGGGCATCTCCCATGGCAGCTCCTCACTCGCTGCCCTGCAGTGCGCTGTCAGTCCATACCCCCTCTGGAGTATGTGGTCTGGAAGTCCATCAGGAAGCAGGAGCTCTGGGAGGTGCTTTGGGAGCTGCTGTCGCAGTGTCTCCATGAGGATTCAATGTGCACCGGTCCCGCCTTAAAAACAGGAAGCAGGAGATAATGTGAGGGCTGCAGAGGAGCAGCACCGCCGCAGCGCATGGCTGCTCCCTCGGGATGCGGGCTGGGAGTGCTGTGGGTGGTCACATGGAGCAGAGGACCCAGCTCAGCTCTGCTGCTGTGCACTCACAGGATGAGTCCCGCTCGATGCTGGGTTGCCAGTGAGGGACAGGAGGTGCGGTTCCTCTGGTTGGTGCCATGGGTGCGTTCCTGGGGGACTACTTGGGCAGCACCAGGGCTTTTCCCTGTGGCTTTCCCACCTGGAAGCAAAACTGAACATGGGGAGTGCATTGCTCCTGTCCCTCCCCAGAGCCCGCGGGGATGTTTCTGTGCTGTTTCGCTGTTTCTTGCTTTACTTGAGCAGTCCCTGGCCTGAGACGGGGTCTCCCCTGTGCTTTCCAGGCCACGTGCTGGCTTTTGAGAACCTTTTTGGGCCCTTCCGTGTCCCCCTCGCAGGTGATGAAGCTGCGGAAGCTGGCCCAGCAGGTCGCCAACTGCCGGCAGTGCCTGGAGCGCTCCACGGTCCTCATCAACCAGGCAGAGCACATCCTGAAGGAGAACGACCACGCACGGTTCCTGCAGACAGCCAGGAATGTGGCCGAGAGGTGGGATGTGGCTGGAGCTGTCCCTGGTTGCAGGGACCTGCCCTGGGGTGTCCCTGATGCCCAGCCCTCACAGGACAGGGGCTGTGTGGCAGGTCCTCACGAAGCTGAACATCTCCTATGGGAGCAAACGTCATTCCTGGGGTGGAGAAAGGGTGGGAATGCCAATCCAGAGGGAGCTCCAGGGGGGCAGTTAGGGCTGGGACCCTCCAGGGATGGAGCCCCAACACACTCCTCTGTGGGGACCTGTCCCCAGGCCAGGCCGCTCTCCTGGGGCAGGAGCAGGGTTAGCAGGTGCGAGCCAGTTTCTCACAGTGTCCCCACCAGTTCCCTGCCTCGGCGCTGCTGGGAGCATCCCGCACCCTGACGCGTATTGATGGGCTCCTCTTTTCTTCCAGGGTCGCCATGGCAACCGCCTCCTCCCAAGTTCTGATACCAGATATCAATTTTAATGATGCCTTTGAAAACTTTGCTTTGGATTTTTCCAGAGAGAAGAAGCTGCTGGAGGGGCTGGATTACCTGACGGGTGAGCGCAGCCGCACGCACCACGCGGCAAACGCGGCTGCGGGTTGTTCTCACCAGTAGCATGTGCCTGGTCGGCCGAGGCCACACTGCCACTGGAGCAGTGACGCGTCCCCACGTGTCCCCATCCGCTGGTGCACGCTGCCTGTCCTGGAGGGCGGGAGGAGTCAGGAAACACGTCAAAAACGATGATCTCTGACCCACAGGATGGTTTGGGTTGGAAGGGACCTTAAAGCTCATCCAATTCCAGCCCCTGCCATGGGCAGGGACACCTTCCACTAGAGCAGGTTGCTCCAAGCCCCTGTGTCCAACCTGGCCTTGAACACTGCCAGGGATGGGGCAGCTACAGCTTCTCTGGGCACCCTGTGCCAGCGCCTCAGCACCCTCACAGGGAAGAGCTTCTGCCTCAGAGCTCATCTCAATCTCCCCTCTGGCAGGTTAAAGCCATTCCCCTTGTCCTGTCCCTACAGGCCCTTGTCCAGAGCCCCTCCCCAGGTCTCTTATAGCCCCTTTGGGCCCTGGGAGCTGCTCTCGGGTCTGAGCTTGGGGTGCGTTGGGAAAGCAGGACCTTACTGGGCTGTTGTCTGTGATCTCCCGCAGCACCGAACCCGCCGTCGGTGCGGGAGGAGCTCTGCACGGCCTCCCACGACACCATCACTGTGCACTGGATGTCAGAGGACGAGTTCAGCGTCAGCTCCTATGAGCTGCAGTACACCATCTTCACCGGCCAGGCCAACTTCATCAGTAAGTGACAGCACGCTGGCTGGGGGGGCACCGTGCTGCTCTGCTCCAGGGAGAAGAGAGGTTCTCGGGGAGGATCAGTGCATTTAGAGGCTGGGATCTGGGGGAGGACACTGCGAGGGAGGGTCTGGTGAGGACTCTGCTTGGGGCTGGGGTCGGGATGCAGGAGCCCCCAAGCTGGGGCTGTTCTGCCCTGCACTCAGTGCCTGCAGCCCTCGGCCCCGTGGGGCGCTTGGGTCATTAGAGGGTCTCATCTACCTCAGCTCCCAGATCCACACATCTCCCCCCGGCATCCCGTTGGCAGGGCTGCTCCACAGGCTGGTCACTGAGGTGATTTATCACCCTCGTAGCAGTGTTGAGACACATCTCCAGGTAACTTTTCCTGAAAATACCTGGCAGAGCTCAACATTCTTGCACACCACCACAGGTCTGCTCAGCAGGACTGGGACCTGCGGCTGGGGAGGGCTCCTGCTGGTGGGTCTGTGGTGGTAGCTGCTCACCTCAGGAGCATTGCATCTCCGAGGCTGCTCCTGACTGCAGGGACTAACTCGGTGCTCATTCCCAGGAAGGTTTATTTGGGAAAAAGGCACACGCTGGTTTGATGTCCTCGCAGGGAAGGGGCGTTTGCACAGAGGGGTGGGAAGACAAGAGCAGCTCGGCCATGAAGCTGAGGACTGTTTCCCAGTCTCAGCAGCAGCAGTGGGTTCTTCCTTTGGGTGCCTGGTGCATCCTCGGGGTGTCAGAGGTAGGTACATACCTGTTATGGTTTGCCCAGAGAAGCTGTGGCTGCCCCATCCCTGGCAGTGTTCAAGGCCAGGTTGGACACAGGGGCTTGGAGCAACCTGCTCTAGTGGAAGGTGTCCCTGCCCATGGCAGGGGCTGGAACTGGAGGAGCTTTAATGTCCCTTCCAACTCAAACCACGCTGTTGCGATTCTGTGATTTCTTTTAATGCTGCCTTTTTCCTGAAACTGGAGGGGGTTTGTGTTCTGGAGGGAAGTTGATTGTGGACTGGGTTGTAGGAGGAAGTCCGGGGAAACTGCTTGTTTCATACCGGAAAAAGACCATGGATGTTGTAATGGGAGAACAAAACCAGAGCTTCCAGCTTGTCCGTCCTGAAGTGCTTTGGAGAAGCCCAGCTTCCCCGCAGCACGGCTACTGCAAGGAGTTTTTATTCCTGGTTTGCCTTAGTAAGCACTTACCGCTGTAGGAAGTGCTGACATGATGCTTCTGCATTGTGGACTTTTGGGGCTGCTGTCACTTTATCTCACCAGCCCAGAGGGTGTCAGTGCTGGAGACGCAGGGTCACGGCACCGGAAGGCTGTTAAGTGCACTCTAAAACATGCAGGAAGCTGCCAGAGAAAGCTCCTGCTTTCAGGACCTCTTGTGCTCAGAGCTGGGTCACGCAGCCTGGCCGGCTGCCACTGCCCTCAGGCTGGGAGCAAGAGGGGTCGCTCCCCCTCGGTCCCGGGTTCAGGCGTGGGAAGGTGGGAGCGATGGGAAGGGACGAGCACAGGGGCAGCTCTGGAAGGCAGCCCAGAGGGGCACCCATCAGCTGCTTTTGGTAGCTCTTTGTACAAGGAGTGAAGAAAACATCAGTTAACATCTCAGAGGAGAACATGAATAATGCATTGCCAGTTGACATCGCACAGTCAGGTCTGCTGGTGAGAGTGTTTGAGCCCTGGCTGAACTCGTGCATGAAGAGACTGGGGCGGGACACGAGGAGCTTCCCAGGAAAGGAAATACCTTTTGGAGGAGCACACAGTTGGCCTCCCCTTCGTGCGCTCTGTGGAGCCAGGAGCTCGATGGGAGTTGGACGTCTTTATGGATGACAAAAGCTGCAGTAAAAAGGGTTGGTTTTAAGCTCTGGCAAGGATGGGAGCCTGCAGCCTCCAGGGCCAAGCTGTTCTAGGTTGTTTGGGAAAGAAACCTGCTGGGGAGGCCAAATCATTCCCAGACTGTTGTCTCTCAGCCGCTGCGTCCTTTCTGATGAAGGGTCCAAAGCTGGTCCTTGTCTGTGGGGTGATAGCAATTCTTCCCCCTCAGGGAGGTATAAATCAGCCCGAGGGGTGCGTGTTCAGTCAGCTCTGGGTGGCAGCACGTGGCCTTTGCGCTCTGTCCTTTCCTGTGGATAAACTTCCCCCCCCCCCCGTGTCCTGTACCCAGGTCTCTACAACTCCATGGACAGCTGGATGATCGTGCCCAACATCAAGCAGAACCACTACACAGTCCACGGGCTCCAGAGCGGCACCCGCTATATCTTCCTCGTCAAGGCCATCAACCAGGCGGGCAGCCGGAACAGCGAACCCGCCCGGCTCAAGACCAACAGTACGTGTGGGTGCTCACCTCGCCTCGGAGGGTGCTGTGGGAGCAGCTCCATGGTGCCCAGGTCCAGTAGGGCACGGCCGAGTGCTCCCTGCGAGCGTGGTGGAGACCCGGGGTTTAGATGGTCGAACGTCCCATCTTGCTCCATGTGTCAGCACCTTCCCTGCCTCCAGGGACGGCCTCCTGGTCTCCTGGTACCCCACACAGTGCCCAGGGCTCCCTTCCATCAGCTCTGCTCTGCCAGTGCCTGCGGGTCCCTCGGCAGCTGGGATGTTGGGAGACACTGAAGGTCCATCTTTCTGGTCACTTTACACCACTGGGCTTTCTGGGGTCCCAGAGCAGTTGTGCGCTTGTGCGTGGCTTTCCTCACAGAAGGTGGCTATGTGGGGAGCTGTAAGGAGAACAAAGTGTCTGTCTGGTGGTGGATGGGGCTTTGCAGCTGCAGCAAGACTGTGCTTCACATCTCCCTCGGGTGGCCAAGGAGGGTTAAATATGGGCAGGGAAATCAGGCCGAGATTCGATCAAGAATCAGAGGGCAGCAGAGCTGGACCCTCACCGTAACCCTCAATAAGAGCCCACTCAGGTTTCTGCAGCCCCTTGCTGCAGCGATGTGTCTGCAGCAGCTTCCTCTGTGTTTGTAAATCCTGAGCCATTCCCACCTGAAGCACTGCACAAGTTACTATGTACAACAGGAGTCTGTGTGTGCCAGGAGCTCCCTTCACACACACAATGACCAGGAAGGAGGTGCATGGCAGTGATGGGCACACATCCCTGTGCCGCGGGCACGGGGTTTATGTGCTTCCTGGGGAAGGTGTTTAGGGAAACATCGGAATTTCTGAGTGTATGATTTAGCAATATATATATGTATAATGTATATGAGAGAGTATTTGAGCAACCTGCTCTAGCGGAAGGTGTCCCTGCCCATGGCACGGGTTGGAACTGGATGAGCTTTAAGGTGCTTTCCAACCCAAACCAGGCCGGGGTTCCGTGATGATTCCATGTATCGTTTCTCTCTGTGGCCAGCCTCGGTGTACAAGGGCTCCTCTGGGGTGTTCACTGCTCATCATTGGGGTGGTGTCGACTGAAGGTGCCACAGCTTCGTGCCACACCCCCAGCACCTCCCGGTGGCCGTTTCTCCTGCCCCTTCATGCTTGTTGTTCTATGGCAGAGGGTTTCCTCCTTTCCCTGTGGGTGGTAGGAGGCAGTGCAGGCTCCTCCGTTGCTGTCACATCATGGGAAGTGTCAGCAGCTCGACAGGGAGAAGGGCCAATTATCGCACTTCACAGCCCTCTTTCTGCTCCTGAAGGGATGTTTGGAGAGATTCCTTCGTCACCAGAAGGTCAGTGTCAGGACACATTGATTTCCGCAGCGTTAGTGCTGTCAGTGCTGGGGCTAAATCTGTGTTCCTGAACAGAAGACCTTGGGAGAACAGTTCTGGTTTAATGACAGAGAGAACCTTCCTTTGCAGAGCCTGGGCCTGAGTCGGTCTTATTTATTAGCAAGTGTCCAAAAGGGAATGAAAGTGCCAGAATACCGGGACAGACCCAGCTCTGGCAGTAAATAAAGCGCAGGGAAGGTGGTTTCTATGGTCCTTTCCTTGGCCATCGCAGGGGACCTGCAGGCATGGGGATTCGGGGCAGCTGAGGTTGGATCCCTATGAGGTCCGTGGTGCTTCCCAGTGCCAGGGAGGTGTTTTGGGGAGGGGGTCAGGTGGAAGCAGGCCCCGGGCTGTGTCCTCAGTCCCCTCCAGACCTTGCAGCCCAGCCTGTGCGGTTCCTCACTCCCACCCTGCCCATTGCGGCGCATAGTCTGCAGGCATTGCTGGAGCCCTTGGGGCCATCAGGAGGGTTTGATCAGCACCGGTTGGTGTCAGTTAGGAAGCAGTTTGGCTGCCTATGTGCTGGTAACATCGCAGAGGAGTTGCAGCAGTGGGGTTTCAAGCCAGCATTGTAGACCTGCAGAACACATCAATCTGGATGCTGTTAAGTGTGGAGGAAGCCCCGGGGTTCCACTTCCCACCCAGCTTCCCTCAACATGGGCTGGACCTGTGTTCACTTCCAGGCTGCCTTCTCCGAGTGCTGACACCTTGTTTGGCAGCAGAGGAGCGCTGAAAACCTCAGGCTGTGCTGCCTGTGACATGCAATAGCAGACTGGGCGCTGTGGGAGCAGCCTGTGTCAGCTGCTGGAGGGGATGTGCTCGATGCTGCAGTTCTGCTGCTGTGATGGTGTCATTATTCCAGACCTTGGGGTCTGCCCTCCGTGGAGCTCTCGTTAGTGCCAATGGAGCATGGATCCATTCAGGAATTCAGGCTGCATATCCTGCCTCCGTTTGGCTCAGTGCATCCTTATGGCCACTGCTATTACCTGGCATCAACCCCCCTGTCTGCCACATTTTACATCACTGACAGAGGGCAAAAGATGGTGACAAAATGAATCCTAGTCCACGTGTCTCCCGCTAACAGGTCAGCCTTTCAAGCTGGACCCCAAGATGGCCCACAAGAAGTTGAAGATCTCCAATGATGGGCTGCAGATGGAGAAGGACGAGAGCTCCTTGAAGAAGAGCCACACGCCCGAGAGGTTCAGCGGGACAGGGTGTTACGGAGCGGCGGGAAACGTCTTCATTGACAGCGGCTGCCACTACTGGGAGGTGGTGGTGGGATCCTCGACCTGGTAGGCAGCAGCCTTGTCCTTCCTCCCTCCCTCTTCTGGGGGCCCTCAGGTTTCCCCTGAGACATGTGGGACACATAAGGGTTAAAGGCCTAGGGTTTGTCAGAGCTGCTTATGGGCAGGGAGGTGGTTGAGACCTTAATCTGGTGGCTGTGGCTGTCAAGAGGTTGATGAGTTTCTCCTCTCTGCCAGAAGCCTTTGGCTCCGACCCAGTGAGGCTGCAATGTGGAGCTTGTATCTTCATTCCCCTCCCTCACCCCGAGCAGCAGGTCCCCCTGCTCGTCAGGACACACATCCCTGCCGGTGATGGCAGAGGGGCAAAGCTTCACTTGCTGCTTGCTCTTCATTGCCCTGTGCTGCTGCAAGGCTCTGCCCCGGGGAGGCTGCCTCCATGGCCCTGATCTCTGCTGCTCACTCCCAGCCATGGCACGGAGCATCCCCAGCACATCACTGCTGCATCCCCCAGGTTGCCCAGGCTGCCCTCTGGCCCCAGCCCCGCAGCGTGTCCCGGATGCACATTAGTGCAGCCTTCAGTAAAAAGCAGTTTCCAACTTCAGCAGCTTGGTTTGTGAGCCAATAATTGTGTCTGGAGCTGCTGCTTAGAAATGGACCCGTTCCAGGCGCTGTTTTGCTGGTGACTGGATGCTGTGAGGCCCTCGGAGGAGGGAAGGAGCTTTCCAATACCTTGCAGCTCCATGGGTCTGCAGAGGGCATGTGCTGGTGCAGCCGATGGCATCGGCTCTGAGCCCAGAGCCCTATGTCCCAGGGATGCTCATGGCAGGGATGCTTGGATCAAAGGCAGAGAGGCACCTGCAGCTCTCGGGGGCTCCAGTGCCACCTCCTGTCCCCTGAGGCACCAGGCATGGCTGGGGGTGCAGGTCTCACTGTGGTCTGGCAGCTCTGCTCCATGGTGGCACAAGGAACGGAGCATGGGGTCAAACGTGCCCAGATGTGACACCACTGCCTCTTGCCCCTTTTCATCCCATAAAGCTGCTGCTGTGCTGCTTCTGCAGAAGGAGAACCCTTATAAAGCAGCCATTGGGGAGGCAGCAGCAGCAGGGTCAGGGCTGGGCTTTGTCCATGAAGCTTAGGCTAATCCAAGCCTCTGCTCTTCTCCTCTGCAGGTACGCCATCGGCGTGGCATACAAATCAGCCCCCAAGAATGAGTGGATCGGGAAGAACTCTTCATCGTGGGTCTTCTCCCGCTGCAACAACAACTTCGTGGTGAGGCACAACAACAAGGAGATGCTGGTGGAGGTGCACCCGCAGATGAAGCGCCTTGGCATCCTCCTGGATTACGACAACAACGCGCTCTCCTTCTACGACCCGGCCAACTCCCTGCACCTCCACACATTTGAAGTCTCCTTCATCCTGCCAGTGTGCCCGACCTTCACCATCTGGAACAAGTCCCTGATGATCCTCTCGGGCCTGCCCGCCCCGGACTTCATTGATTACCCAGAGCAGCAGGAGTGTAACTGCAGGCCCCAGGAGTCCCCGTATGTATCAGGGGTGAAAGCCTGTCACTAGGCTGCCCTGCCCTGCCTGCGGCACCGGCGATGCTGGTGATGCCGGTGGTTGGATCCTGCTCCCGCAGGCCAGCGCCTCCCACATGCAGGTTGATGAATTCTTTTTAAGGGGAAAGAGGGAGAACCACTGACCACAACAAACCGAACTGCTGGTGGTGAGCTCCGCTTGCGCGCAAGTGCGGCTCCTCAGCAGCGTGCTCCGGCCTCTCCCCAGGCAGATTGTCACCCAATGGCTTCTCCTCTCCTGGGGGCTGGAAGAGCTGGGGTGGGTTGTCGGGAGATGTTCTGAGGTGCTGCAGTGGTCAGGGGGGACAGCTCGAGTGTCTCGTGAGGTGCAGGTTGGAACAGGAGGGGTTTGCGTTCTTGAGCCCACTGGTAGCTTGTCTCAAGAGCCAGGTGGGACCCAAGCATCGTTCTCCAGGGAGGACTTTCTGCTTGGCTGGAGTTTGGCAGCGTCTGTGGCACAGTGGTCAATTGCATGGCTCCCTCACACTTGGGGAGCAGTGGCGGTGGTGACATGCTGGGTGGTGGTGACATGCTGGATGGTGGTAATGCGCTGGATGGTGGTAGCATGGTGTATGGTGGTGATGTGGAGTCAGGGGGCCCCCCCTTTGGGAACAAGCTGAGAGCACCTCACCCCTGGCACAGAGGTTTGGCAGATGCCCCTTCGCAGCGCAGGGTCTGACCCTGGCACGTGCTGCTCCACGTGAACCTCCGTGAGGTTCATGTGAGGTGTCCCTGCAGAAGACACACATCGCCCCATGATGAGTGGATGGTCACATCCTGCCCAGAGACCATCTCTGTGCTCTGTGACCCCAAATCTCAGTTTATGACCCCGAATCTTGTCTCTTGGTCTGTTCGCTGCCGTGATGGCGTGAGTGTGGAGCCATCCTGTTTGCTCTGTGGCAGAGGACTGAATATGCCCCAGGTGCTCCAGCCTCCCCTCATTACTGGGAGCACTTTGGCTGCCATCAGTGCTCCCAGTAACCACAAGCACCAAGTCCTGTGGCTGAGCTTCCATTCCCACATTTGTTTAAAAGCCAGGAGGAGCTGGGCTGGGCACACGGGGGCAAAGAGCCAGTGTGGGTACCTGCAGCCAGGGTCCATGGTGTGATTTGGGGTGTGTGATGTCCATGTTGCACCCGCAGCAGCAGATGCCGGGGAGGAGGTCAGGCAGCACAGGCAGCCAGAGAAAGGCTGGTGCTTGAGCTTTGGTCTGTGGTGTTTGAAAACCCAGTTTTCTCCTCTGGATATGGCTGCCTCGGTGGCAGTGCATGGGGAAACCAGTGGCAGTACATGGGGACCCCAGTGGCGTTGCATGGAGACCCCGGTGGCAGTGCATGGGGACCGCCAGTCTGAGACCTCTGAGCTCTGCTGGTCTTTTCCTTCCTTTTCCCGGACCTGGTGGATAGGGATCTACCTCAGAGCACAGCCCCGGGGGGGAGGTCCAAGCTTGGATGGGGCAGCAGCACTTGGGGGCTTGTCCCGCATGGGCCAGGACAGGCTGGTTGATGTGGCTGGAGCCAGTTGCCCCTGCCAGAAGCAGGTGCACCCACGGTGCCCTGGCTGGGGGGACACTTGGCACAAAGTCTGGTGGTGGCAGCGGCCAGGAGGTGGCTTTGTCCAGGGTCAGTGTGTGTGAAGAGCCTGTTTCCCGGCACAGCACCCGCCGCTGATGGTTTTGGTGACAGGCTGCCTGACGCTGCAGGGAGGGATCTGTGGGACGGGACCTGGCCCTGGCACTGCTGCGTTCCCTCTGACCCAGGCGCATCCCTCCCGCAAGGATGGAGCTGTTCCATGTGCTTCCCATGGATGCAGCCGGGTCACATCGCGCGCTCCCCACGGCTGAGCACACACAGAGTTCGTGGTAAGAGGATAAGTTGCCCTTTTCAGTTGGATGTTTTTCAGACACACGGGGCCATTGTGCAAGCCCGTTCCCCGTGTGCCGGTCCCATCCAGGGCTGCTCTTAACATGGCAACCTCAAGCATATGCCCAAGCACTGGAGATGGATTTTAGCGTTTGCAGTCAGGTGCCGAGCTTGGCCCCGGCACCCTTCGACTGGCCGGTTGCTGGAGGACTTGGCGCACCCGGTAACTCAGAGCACACGAGCCATTCATGTGACATTTGCACCTGATGAAATTGCACTAATTGTGGTGGGGTCCCCGCTGCCCTTGCACATGGCTCACGGGGGACGGAGCTGGGGGCTTGCACTGGGCAGGGGATGGAGCAGGGGGCTCGCACCCTGGGCACACAGCTTTGGGGCTCGCCTGCGGTGTCCTCTCCAGGTCTTGGAGCCACAAAACCCACGCTGGTGTCACTGGGAGAGTGGGTGAGTGGCCCTGTCCCTGGTTCCCACTCTGATGATGCTCCCCAGGTGCTGCCCCCGGCCCATGGGTGCCCATGGTTCTGGTGCTGTGGCCCTGGGGTATGAGTGAACCCATTCCCCACATGGGCACGGGTGGGGGCCTGGGGCTGCTGAGGGCTCCTCTGCTCCTGGTGACACCATGGTGTGCACTTGGGCTGTGGTGAGCTCCTGGCTCCTGTCAGCCTCCCCTTTCCATCTGCACCATTCCTGTTCCGCTTTGGTTTGGGGGAGGGTTGTTCTTCTGTTACAGTTTTTCCCCTTTTCTGTTGGTTGTTTTTTTTTTTTTTTGCAACTTCTTTGTTAATGTGTACATATATATATATAAAATATAATATAATATATATACGTTACTGGCTGTGTGTGTGTGGCAGAGGTCGTGCGGCGTGCGATGCCCCTGGCCCTGGGATGCTCTCTGTGGCAGTGGCGGGTTCTCCACACCCCTGACAAAGTGCAGCCCCTGAGCCCCAGGGTTCCCGAGTCACGGGCACAGCAACAGACCAGCAGCACAAACAAAAATGCCTTTACCTGATGCATGGACGGGAAGCTGGCCCAGCCGCCGCAGAGAGCAGGGTGGGAACCGCAGGGAGGTCAGCAGGAGGCCGGGGGGGGTTTGCTCTCCCAGGGATGCTGCTGCACATCACGTTCATGCAGGGGGACCTGCCGGACATGTGGCTGTGCACCTGCAGGAGCGGGGGGTATGTGGTGCCATCCAACAGCAGCAGTTCTTGTCCTGTAAGAGCCTGTGGGGTGGCGGGTCGTGGGATGCTAAAGCCCCATCCAAAAGCCCATCCACACAAATACTTGCACGCTGCTGTCATTCCTAGCGTCCCCCTGTCCCAGTGCTCATCCCTGACTGTGAACCCATCATCTCCATTCCCACTGCCCTTTTCTGGAGGTGAGGGACCAGTGGGGAGCCCAGGACCTGCCTGGCCAAGGGGGAAGTGAACACACAGGCCCAGGGGAGCCAGAGCTCATCTTTGAGCAGAAATGCCTGAAGTGTTTATGAAGTGGAACCCATACAGCGCCTGCTGGCAGTGTAGCATTCTTACTTTATTCCTTTGCTCTAGGCTTTTTCTTGTTAAACATTAACCACCAACACTTGGAACCTGGCCTTGAGACTGAGAAGCTGTTTTCTGTATGGGACCAAGTGGTCCATGGCATTTGCATTGGCTCTGCTCTCGTTGCTGGTGTTGCTGACAAACACAACTGTGATGAGTTGCTCAGTTACTGGAGCAGAGCAGTTCTGCAGTGCCAGTGTGAGGAGGCTTCTAGGGCCATCTAGGGACTTGGGCAGCTCCAGCTCCTGTTTCTTCTGACCTATCCGTCAGGTTTTCTTCATAGGACATCACTAGTCACAGGGGGTGCGAAGACACCCGCGCTGATGCTAAGGTGGGTGGGGCACCAACCAGCCCTTGTCCCCATTGCGGATGAGCACAACAAGCCAGGGCTGTGGCTGATGAACCACTTGCTAAAGAGCCACTAAAGCTCATTTGTCATTAAATGTCACCTGTGGCAACCACACTGGGCTCCCGTCCTGGTGGTCATGGGCAGCCTCGACCCCTTTCTGCTCCAGGGAGAGGATTAATGTGTCCTCCTGGAGTGGGTGTCTCTGGGCTGTTGTGGGTAGCGTTCATGGGCCTGTTCTGCTCTCCCAGAGGAGGAAGGAGGCTGCAAAGCGCAGCCTGTGTCTGCCGGCAACTCCTGCCTGCCATCCCCACTGGGAGCCTGCCAGGGAAGCAGAGCAGCCATCTGCCCACAGCTCCAGGAGCCAGCAGCCTGCTCCAGGATGGATTCTGCTGCAGCGCTTCAGGATTCGTTCCCAAATACTCAGTGGCTCCCAGGGGAGCCGGGTGCCTTGGTTGTGGGGCTTCAGGCGAACTCTGCATGGCCACTTCCACCCATGAGAAACTCCTCTTCCCACACTCATCCTGCAATGAGTCCAAGAATTGTGTTTCAAAGGCTGCCTCCCGATAAATCAGGCTTTGGGCACAAACCTCCTTTCTCAGGAGGCACAATAGCAACTCCAGAGTGGTGGAGGGAGGAGTTCCTCAAGCCATGACCAGTTTGTGGACTTCAGTGCACAAGGCAACACAGAGGCCAAGAGCTTCCAGAGGGACCCTGCAGTGAGGAGAGCCAGGGATCCTCCTGCGCATGAATATGGTGCAGGACACGCTGCTCCTTCCGTTCTACTTAATTGGCTGTGGATGGGGATCACAGCTCCAGCGGATCAGATGGGACGGGGTGTTGCTGTGAGTAAACTGGGCACTTGTCCTTGCATGAACCTCAGCCCTGCACAGGACGAGGTGAATCCGGATGTGTGCGGTGCTGGGAGCTGTGCAAAAGCAAAGCCTTCGGGAAGCGCGGTCTCGGGGGTGCTGTCAGTCACACTCTGCCCATTGAATGAAGGGAAACTCCACACCATCGCTCCGGAGATGGCTTTATTGTCCATGTAATGACTGTGCTAATCAGGGAAATGGGACATGTCCATGAGGGATGTGCCTGTTCTCCTCTGAGCCTCTCACGGCCCACCTCCATCAGACTGACCCTGAACCTGCATCTCCAGGATAAACCATGGGACCAGTGCATGGTCCCGGGGGATGCAGAGCATCAGGGCATGGGGTGGGGGAGCAGGAGGCTCATTCCTGCTGAGGCTGCATTAGGAGGCTGGCACACAATCTGCTTGGAGCCAGGCAGGGGCAATGGGAAGGGCTGGGAGGGACACAGGGCAAAGGAAGAGGAGCTGGTAAAGGGTCGCCTGCATTGAGATGCTGCCCCAGACAGCACATGGCAGTGTCTCCTCTGGTGTCCTCTGGCTGTGCCCAGAGAGCAATGACTGTCATGGGACCCTTTTTCCTCCTGCTTCACCTTTCAGCCAGGATCCCACGGATGAGCACAGCCAGTCCCGGCACAGCGATGCTCCATTCAGCCTCCTCAAGGATGCTCCATTCAGCCCCAGCAGAGGAATGCTCCATTCAGCCCCCTCAGGAATGCTTCAGGGATGCTCCAGGGATGCTCCTTGGCACATGGATGCTCCATTCAGCCGCCTCGGCGTGCTGGGTATGGGCCAGGGCTCTCTTCCCACATTTCCTGGAAGCCAAAGGAAGCTTTGCCTGGACAAAGGATGTAATTTACCTGTACAAGGGATGTCACTGCTAGGTGTCTTTGTTTTTAGGAAGCAGCTGGTGTGAGCCAGAGAGCAGGAAGGAGCTTTTCCCTCTTTCTTCTTGCTCTATTTGGTGCCTTTTTCCATTAACTTCTGGTTTCTAGGAAACTATCTCTTGTTGATGGGCATCTGTGAAAGTCAATTTAAACCATTACTGACATGGCAGCTGCCTCACAGAGAGAGAGACTTTGCTGAGCAGATGAAATGAGCTGTGGCGCTGCTTTCCAGGAATGTGCTTTTGAACACACGGCTCCAGTGTCACTGGTGCCACAAATCAAACTGGAAACTGCCTCCTCACGTCCTCCAGGGGGAAAGCATCAGCCTGTGAGCGAGGGGAGGGCAGTGGCACGTTTTGGGGTGGATCTTGGCTTTTTGGGTTTTCATTTCATGTTTTTTAGTTCATGAAACAGGAAACTCAAAGTAACTGCCTTGCCAGAGCCGGGAAACGCCCCTGACTTCACGGGGCTTCAGCCCTTCCCTGAGAGGCTGCAAAGCAAAGAGGACAAACTGCTATTTTCAGACATCAAGTGACACCAAGAAGCTGCCTTATCTGTTCCTGCTACCAACAGCGATGGCTGGCAGTGGGACGTGGTAATCCTGGCTGGGCGTGTGGAGCTGCAGCCCCTCCGTCCATGGATGCAAATCCCTTTAACCTGCGGATTCAGACGAGGTGGAAAAAAACACTCAGCAGTTTAATGAAGGGACAGGACAGAACATGACAGCCCTGAGCCACACGTGGACTGCTCGGGGCAGGGGGTTTATAGTATCTGTGCTACATGGTCTGAGCTGGCTCCAAATCAGTCCTCCTTAATGGAACTCTGATTGAGACTTTAAACATTCACCTGCAGTGTCAGCCCCTGGAATCGACTGTACCTGATCATACACACGGCAAAGCATCACTTAAGGTGTTGTTCTTGGTCTGGCGATGGACAATACCTGCAGGGAGAGCAGAGACCTTTACCTGGGTTTTAGAGGGTGTGTGGAGAGGGGGACGTACAGAGATTGTCGCCCCTGTGCAGACAGTGCTGTGGGACCCGGCTGCTGCCAGGGAGATCACAGCCTGGGAGCATCATCACCTGATCCAATGGAAGGAGCTGCTGGATGTTTATCATTTGCGGGAGTGCAAACAAGATGTTAGGGATGAGCCAGAAGCACCGGCCCAAAGAGCAGCAGACACCAGTGCAGGTCCAGCCATTCAGAGGTACCTGCAAAGCCCTGGTCCCCTCTCCTGGGAATGCCTTGTCAGGGCTATTGCAGCATCCTCCTGGCTCCGGAGTGGATCCATGGTCAAGGCAGGAGAAGCACAGAGGCTGTTAAATGGAAATGAGTCCAGTTCTCCATGGCAACGAGCAAGAACTGGGTCAGCGGCGGGATGCGGGGAGGCTTGGGAAATGAGCACAGAGCCAGAACGGCACAGAGAGCCCCGGAATGGGAATGGGGAGACCCTGAGCCTTGAGTACCCGGCTCCCCAAGTGGCATACAGCACAGCCAGGTCCCCTGGCCCTGTCTAAGCTCCAGAGATGGCAGTGCCCAGCTCACAGGGAGAGCACAAGGGTGCCAGCTCCCATGGGTGCTCCTGCGTGCACTAGTGCACCCCAAAAGCCCCAAGTAGGGGCTCTGTCCAGCCCCCGAGGCACAGCCTCTGAGCACAGACATCCCTCCCTCCCTGGCCACTGTCTGCTGCCTGACTTCTCAGCAGTGTGCCCCATAAACCCATCCTTCCCTCTGGTCCTCAACCACGCTGAGCCAAGCGCCCACTCTTTGCATAGTCCCTGCTTTCCTGCTGCTCCTGGTTTGGATTTGGCTCTTTTGGATCCACAAAGACAAGCAGATGACTTGCATTGCCAGGGTTCTGTTTGCAGAGGCCTCACTATACTTGCTCGGCAGCACCTCACTGCCTGTGGTCAGTGGGATGCAGCAGGGCCAAGCTGGGATCCAAGCAGCACAGCTCCTGCCCCTGACCTGGGTACTCTGGTGCAGGCTTCAGCATCACCCCGCAGGATGCCTTTGCCTTGACAATGATCACCTGCAACTACAAGCCCAGCACTGAGCTGTCGGTGATAGTGAGGTGATCTGAAGGGATAAAGCCCTGGGATGGCAGGACCGGCAGCGCGGAGCATCACTCATCCTGCCCTACCCAGCTTGGGTACATTACAAGCATGTACACATTGAACATCAGCTGCGACCTGTGAGGCGGGTGACAAGAGTTCCCCTCCGAGCTCCCGTGAGGCCTGTCAGAGCGGTGAGTTCAGGTGCTGTGCTGACCAGCAGTTATGGGGAAGCATCGTGGCTTTTGGCCGGTTCAATGTCTGAGAAGACACTTGGGCTCTGATAGTTCACATACCACAGACATGGCAGTCATTTGTCAGAGCTTTGCCCTTCATAGAATCATGGAATCCCAGCCTGGTTTGGGTTGGAAGGGACCTTAAATACCATCCAGCTCCAAGCACCTGCCACGGGCAGGGACACCTTCCACTAGAGCAGGTTGTTCCAAGTCCCATCCAACCTGGCCTTGGTCCCCCTCCATCATGTCTTTTTCCAGACTCAGACTGCCCTTGCCACTCAAAGCCCCCTGTTCTGCTCCCAGCTGGCTTAGGATGTGACCTTGATGTGAATGACTTCTCTTGAGTAGTATCTTCATTTGTAAAACAGGCTTCTTAATTCTGCTGTACCTGATAATGAATTAAACACACTCTTAACATTTACACAGCACCTTGAGGACAGGGGAGTGCTGTTGATGGCAGAATTACAGTGTTATTTCAGCTCGGCAGCACACAACGGCTGTGCAAACACGAGCAGCATCCTCCGAGACAGCCACAGCACCCTTGTGCCTTTATCCTGCCCCTCAGTGGAGCCAGGATGAGGACCAGGAGAGGCAGCGCTGGAGCTGTTTGGGGCTGGTTAATGGGATGGGAACCTTTCTGCCAAGTGTTCCTGATAACAGAGGCACATCAGGTGTCTCATATCATTATGAGCAGCACCTCACTTGGAGCTGGATGGTATTTAAGGTCCCTTCCAACCCAAACCAGGTTGGGATTCCATATCATCCCCATGGGCTGTTTGGCTGGGTGAGATTTTGCTACGAGTTGTGCTTCAGTGAAGGCAAGGTAAGCAAATCCTCTCATGCCTGTACTTCCATGGGAGCTGGGATCTGCTCCCACTGCCAGCGCATCTGCAGCTGCCTGAAGAGCCCTGAGTCACTCACTGCAGCGCTGTGTTTAACCTGGGTTCCACCTTAATCCCCTCAAAACAGAGCCCCTTCTGTCCACACTGTCCTTGTTTCCTCCATCGCCACTCAGATGGGAGCTGCTGCTGCTTCAAGAAGGGCTTTAAGGAACAAAAGACAATGCCAAGGTAACGCCCCTGGTGCAGGGATAGCTTTTTCAGTCCAATAGCTGTGACCCCAGGGCTGAGCACAAGTCAGAGCAGACCCACTGAAGGTTCTGCAGCTGAGGCTTTGCCTCCTGCATGGGGCTGTTGCATTGCACTGCATGGCACGTGATGGGGTTGAGAAAACCGCAGCAGTTTGGGGGTAGCGTGTGCTGGGTCAGGAGCTTCTGAACATCATCCCAGCTCAGCCAGAGGTTTGTCTGGGAGCAGAGGGCTGTCCTGTGGCTATGCCAGATTGCAGCAAGTGGGGTTTGCGCTTCAGACTATTCCCCAGGTGAGAAAAAGGCATGGAGGAGCTAAAACCAGTGCCATGGGATGAAAGCCACATGGGGTCAGCGGGTGTGAGTCCCTTGGGGCTGGCAGGAGGAAGGGCTCCACCAGCTCTCCTCTTCCTCTGGGACCCAAGTGCAAGGGTCAGGCTCCAGGCAGGAGGGAGCAGCTTCTCTAGCTTCCCTTCCCAAAATCCCTGTTCTTGCCCCGGGCTCCTGTACCCCTGATGCCGAGTGGCACCGCACCCGAGCCCAGCAGCTGCCCAGCACGGCCCCGGGCAAACGGGACCGAAGGCAGTGAAGGAATGTGCAATTGAATCACCAGGGCTGGTGACAGATTGTCTGGCAGCTGCCAGGGAGCGAGGCTGCCGCTCTGGAATGTTTTATCAGCATGGAAACCATTTGCAAGTGCTCTAATTACCTTCCTAATTGCCAATGTGATGAGGGACCCGCGGCTGCTCACTGAGTATGTGGCACCCTCAGCAGCGGGCTGCAGGAGAGCGTAGTTCAGTAACTGACCAGTGCACTGGCTCAGGAGATGGACAAACCTGGAGCCTACACTGAAAGGAGCTGGTGGTGATGGGCTTCTCCTCCTCCCAGCTCTGGGCTCTGTGGAACAACCCTTCAGAAACTTAATGAGCATTGTCATAAGAGATGCAGGTTTCTGCCCATGCCACTTCCACATTAGCTCTCCTGCCATCAGGGCAAGAACTGACTTCTCATTTCCAGCCACATTCTCATCTTCTAGCAGGTTACACTATTTGTCACGGGGACAGCAAGTGAGCTCCATCTCCCTCCTAGCTCCTCCTCAGCATGTTGACAGACTGTGCCCAGGGCTCACCCAGATCCACTGGGAGAAGGATGGAGGCTTCAGGATGCGCTGCCCGGCTCCTTTCCCATGGTGCTGCATGCTTGGTGTGGGGTGAGCACAGCTCTGCAGCCTCAAACCGACCTGACTCCAAGGGGAACCACAGGGCAGGAGAATCTCTGAGGCTCAGACACTGCTGGGGGGTCTGATGTGGGAGGTGGTCAGAGACGATGGTTTCAGTTCCAGTTTTCCTGCTGTGTCTGTCTCACTCCATGGATGCCTCTGTGCCTTGGTGTGAGGGATTTAACAGCTCCGTCTCCACCGGCACTGGGTTGGTGCTGGATGCTGCTTGCTGGGATCCCAGGGGTGGGCAGGGACCTGGGGCAAGATCCCTGGGCAGGGGAAATGGCCTTTACCATTTACCTGGGCTTTCCTTCCCAGCGTTTCTGCTTCCCTCTCATTTCAGGCCTTGGAGGAGGCACAGTTTAAGAGCACCCTAGTGCTTCCAGCTCCCTCCACTTGCCTGAGCAGCAAGACACAGAGAGGGGAAAACACAAAGCTGCATCCAGATCGGCTCATTTCTTCAAATTTAACATAGTCTGGGACGTTAAAATATTCCTGGGCACAACAGGGAGAGTCTTGGGAGGCTTCACCTGAATCCCTGTTTAATTTCCACTTAAGAAAATGTCACTGCGGATGTTTAATAAGAATTAATTCTGGGTTTTGCACAGTCGCTTTCAATTAAACAGCCTCAGTGTTTCCCGACTCCTCAGACACCAAAGCACGTTGGATCCTGCTGCCCATTCATCAGCTCCAGCCTGTGCTCAGCCTCAGGCACGGTCACTGTGGGGTGATGGGTGAGGAGCTGCAGCTCCTGCCCCGGCTCTGCTGCTGCTCTACCGGGGCTGCACCAGGCTCTGGCTCAGCATAGAGGTAACTTTGGCCACTATATCCAGGCTGGCAATGAGGGGCTGCCTGTGGTCACCTAGGGAGGACGTGTAGCCAGGGATGCTCCAGCGCCTCTTCACCCCCTGGCTTGGATGCCCCCACTGTTTCTCTCTTCAAACATCCCTTCCACTGGCAGGATCTGTCATCGAGCAAAGGGTGAAGCCTACAAGTGTGTTGTGTGTTATTTATGCTCCTTTGGATTGCGTGTGAGCAGGAGTGCTGCAATTTTAAAGGCTTTTAAAATCAGTTAAAGATTTAGATTTCTCTGTTGGTGACATTTGTGGCTCACTGTTGCTAAACACTCGAGTACAGCTCATTTGCAGACATTAACAAACACAGCAGAGGAGTCTGGAGCAGCAACAGAGTGTGGCAAATCTCCTGTTATTTATAATACTTGGTCTCTGGGTATCACTAAGCCAAGAGCTGTTAGCCTGCAGCTGGAGCATCCATCTTCCTTAAATAGAGCACAAGAGCTGCAGCCGGCCTCGTTTGCTGTGCACGTGTTGTGGGAAGCAGCATCCATCCTGTGTCTCTCCAGGCACCAGTAGGAAAGGGTGGAAATCATCGAACCCCAGAATGGTTTGGGTTAAAAGGGACCTTAAAGCTCACCCAGTCCCAACTCCCTGCCACAGGCAGGGGCACCTTCCACTAGAGCAGGTTGCTCCAAGCCCCTGTGTCCAACCTGGCCTTGAACACTGCCAGGGATGGGGCAGCCACAGCTCTGGGCACCCTGTGCCAGCGCCTCAGCACCCTCACAGGGAAGAGCTTCTGCCTCAGAGCTCATCTCAGTCTCCCCTCTGGCAGGTTAAAGCCATTCCCCTTGGCCTGTCACTACAGGCCCTTGTCCAAAGCCCCTCTCCAGGTTTCCTGGAGCCCCTTTAGGCACTGGAGCTGCTCTAAGGTCTCCCCTTCAGGAGCCTTCTCTTCTCCAAGACGAACCAGCCCAGCTCTCTCAGCCTGGCTCCATAGGAGATAAATCCTCACGGGGAGTGGGACATTTTCCCTCTGCAGCAGCAGCAGCAAGGCACTGTATCAGCATCCAGGCGACTTTCAGGGACACAGAGGTTAGCAGCAGACTGTGCAAGACCCTGTAGAGAGTGCGACAGGACCCCAGACCTGACTGAAAGAGTGGCCGCCTCCTCTGGGTGCTGGTGAAAGCAGGACAGAGCCCTGCAAAACAGCACTGCCACTAACTGGGTTTCCCAGGTCATCACCGGCACAAGGGGCATTTTGGGCTGACTCAGGGGCTGGCAGAGGCAGGGAATTGCCCCCAGCTCACCCCTGCTCAGCCCCAGGGCTAATTCACACCAGGCAAACCCCAGCTTTCCTCACCTGAGTGCATCACCCTGTGAGGGGTGCGCCGAGGCATGGGGCTGAGCTCATCACAGCAAGGGGTGTGCAGAGCAGCCCCGGAGCCTCTGGTCCTGCCCCAATGTTGGACCTGATTGGAGAGACATGCCACAAGCACCTGCTCACCAGCAACCAGACCAAAGCAGCTGTTTCAGCTCACATTAGAGCGACTGAGGAGACACGGAGCGTCACTTATTTCCTCTAATTAATGGCCAAGCTTGAGCAGGGCTGGATTTTACCCAGTAATTCAGACATGAGAGACTCCATAATCACCCCCAACACATGAAGAGAGTCATTCCCCCATAAAAAGCTTTGAATGAAGATCTTTGAGGCACTACTTACACGGGAGGCAATGAATTACTTGCCGTGTTTAAGGCAGCCACATCACTTATTGAGCTCGGGGAATTAGGCCTTTCCAGTCTATTGGAGACGAACCCAAGCAGACATGATTCAGAGCCTGGTGCTGCCGGCAGCCCTGGAGTGGCACCGCCTGCCTGATTTACAGCTCCTGTTGCCCCAGTGTCATACATTATTAATCAGCCATAGTTCAGGAGATCCAAAGTGATGGTGGCTTTAATTAGACGGGTCTCTTTTTAATCTCCAGCACACAGAGCGCTAATGGGAGTGTAAGAGAGAGGGTGTGCTCTGGAACACCGTCCCCTCCTCCTTCCTCACACCCAGCTGAAGTCTGCAGGTAGCCATTAAGATTCATACCCATGATGGCTCCGCTGTGCAGCACCCCTTGTACCTCCTGTGCCAGCAGCAAGAGCTCATCGGAACCATTCTGAACAAGTAAAACCGAGGCTACTGGAGAAAAGACCTAGAGCTGAACACGGTGGAGCAGAAGCAGTGCGGTTGGAGTGCAGCTGGGCGAGAGGAGGAGTGCTCCTGTGCAAGGAAACGAGTGCTGTAAGGGAATGAGGCATCAGGAATATATGATGGGCCATTGCAGGGGTGAGGAGGAGGAGTGCTGCCCTGGAGTGCTGCACCTCACTGTGCTTTAAACAGATTCGAGCCATTCATTCCCTGCTCTAGTGCCTGGAGCGTACTCAGGCCCAGCGAATGCTCGCAGGGAGCAGCACGAGAACCCCAGCCCAGCCCTGGTAAGCGGGGCTGTTAAGTAAATAATAACGTCACTAAACCAGAGCCTGCTGGGGACAAGGGGGACTGGGGCTGGCTCAGACAGATCAGCATGAAGGTGGTAATATAGAGCAGGACTGTGCAAGCGGAGGCAGCCAGGGAAGCACCATATATTACATTATTATCTCCTTCTCCATGTAAAAACCCAGCACAAGGTTTTAACAGCCTGCCATGCTGGCTTCCTAGGGAGAATCACAGGCTGGTTTGGGCTGGAAGAGCCCCTAATGCTCATCCAGCTCCACCACCCTGCCACGGGCAGGGACACCTTCCACTAGAGCAGGTTGCTCCAAGCCCCCGTGTCCAACCTGGCCTTGAACACTGCCAGGGATGGGGCAGACACAGCTTCTCTGGGCACCCTGTGCCAGCACCTCACTGTGCTTTAAACAGATTCGAGCCATTCATTCCCTGCTCTAGTGCCTGGAGCGTACTCAGGCCCAGCGAATGCTCGCAGGGAGCAGCACGAGAACCCCAGCCCAGCCCTGGTAAGCGGGGCTGTTAAGTAAATAATAACGTCACTAAACCAGAGCCTGCCCATGAGTGACTTATCAGCTGCCTCGCACCAGAGGTCACGTCGGGTGACGATGGAAGTCATTATTTGTGCTGAGATTAATGGCTCGAGGAATTAGCCGGGAAGGAAATAACATCATAGCTAAGATTCCTCAGCCCTGTGCTGCAAAACAGCTCCCTGCCGGTGGCAATTGCACACGAGCCATGTACTCACACCCCCGGTGTGTGACCCTCTGTCTGGGATGCACTCGTGTTGCACAAAGGTTTTCCTTTCCTTCCTTGACACATAAATACCAGCACAGGGACTTTCTGCCATCACTAGCTTTGTGCCAATGTCCTTCCCTGCTCCCAGGGCTGCTGCTCAGTGCAGGAAGCTGAATCCTGACCCCAGAAACACCTTAAAACAGTCAAAACAATAAAAACCTTCTTGCAAAAGCAGCTGGAAATTAACGTACCTGAGGCAAAGAGAGAAGAATTCAAATCAGAATTCTCTCTCCCTTTTCTCCTCTCTCTATACGTGCATGTATCTATATACACATGTATTTAGAGAACTTCAAACAATTCTGCTTCAGCTTCAACTGATCTTTCAAGTCATTTCCCAGCACCTTTTAAAATGAAAAGCCATTGGAACTCCTCCTCCTGCAAATGCCAAGAGCCAGTTTCCGTACCAGCCATTTCCAACCATTTATCCACTCAGCAGCTTCCCGGCTGGAGGAGTCACTGGAGCTGCACACGCAACATCAGGCATCCATGCTTTTAAATTGAGAAAGCTTAACACAATGCTTGGGGGGGCTGATGGGGAGTCATCTCCTGTCTTCTCCTGCAGCCTTCCCAGTCCCAATCCTCCCAGTGAATCAACCTGCAGACTTCAGCACATCACAGCCGTGGCTCTGACACCCCTGGCCTGTCGTTGTCCTGATTTAATCCCTTTGGAGAGAGACAGGAATTGCCTTTTCAGCCCCAGATTTACAGCCCCTCTGTTTTGTGTTGTGCTGTACAGCACTGCAGCCTGAATCCGTCCGGGTAGCTCCAAAGCCTGCCCAGGTACCCTGGTTCCCAGCGAGCTCCGGCTGTGCGATGGGTCTGTAATATATAATATAAAGCAGATTATAGGGAACCCAAACTGTCCCCCTGAGCCCGTCCTGAGCTCTTCACACAGGAGCAGCATCGGCTGCTTGCCTTAGCGACTGCACTGCCTGGCAGGTCACTGATGGAGGTAGCAATGAGCCTCAGACAGATCCCTTTGGGGTCCCCCTGCAGCGCCCTGAATCCTGTTCATTCCCTGCTGGACTTGCTGATAGGCTCCTCCTGAGACCAGCACCTCCCACAGCAGCAACACAGCAATGTACCCAGCCCAGCCCATGCACCCATCCTGGCTGGAGCCTCCGCTCAGCCAGCGCCTGCTGTAACAGGGAGCTACTGCCCAGGTATTTATTTCATCCTTACCAAAAAGGGGATAATAAAGTGGGTTTGTTTGCTCCTGGAGCAGCACCACGGGCGCTGTGTGTGGATGTGCAGCATGAGGAGCCATCCCCTCTGCCACGAGCTCCCCATAAACACGATGAATAAAACAGCACACACAGAAAGGGAATGGAGGAGCTGCTGCCGGTGATTCCGCTGCACTGGCAAGCAGGGCTTGGATGGATTGAACCGCTCTGGCTGCTTCTGATGACCTTGAACTGGGGCAGCATATTCAAACCAAACAAGCGCAGATCAGGAAGTGCTGCTGCTGCCCAGATGCAATTAGGAGACATTCTTTCCACATGAGCCACAGCTGTAAGTAACCTCATTAAGCCAGGCAGCTTCTGGGAACATTCAGTCCATGTTTTCATCTCTTATGGCAGGGGTTTATGTTTAAGAGCAGTTTTCTTTCTCATATCCCAGGCTCACGAGGGCCCCGGTGGCTGCACACAGCAAGAGCACAGGCACAGCCATGGGCTTCCAGACCTGAGCAGCACCCTTAGGCTCACACACTGAGATCTGGTCTGGAACAGGCTCCCAGAGCAAAGGCGTGACTCTGGTCAGCGTGCCTGGACTTGGGCGCATCAGCTTTGAGCTCCATTTCTCTGCTGGATTCCACCTTGGAGCTCTCGGATAGGGATGGAGCAGAAGGGATGTGCTGGGGGGAGCAGGAGTGCCCCAAGGCTACCCAAGAAGAGGCAGCACCCCCACAGCTGCTTTTAGATCAGCCACAGCTGGTTGATTGGTGTTAAGATCCGACATCTATCCTTATTTTAGCCAGGAAGCAGAGTTCTTTCCCTCTTTAAAGAGGGGCCCTTCAAAGCTGCAACCATTCCAGCATCACCCAGGCTCACATCCCTGAGGAGCACTGCAGAAATGTGCCAAGGAGACGGGAGCTCAGCCGGAGGGACCGGCCTGGCAGTGAAGTGGCAGCTGTGGTGAGTAATGGCTCCATTGCTGATCTGTTATTGGAAGTAATGGGCTAATAATGGAACAGCAGCTGCTGTGACACTGAGGGTGCAAAGTACCTAAAAACTCTCCAATAGAAATACTGCAGAGCCCTGGGAGGTGGAGGCTGAGAGGATACGAGGAGGCGAGAGCCTTCCTGCAATGGTTCACAGCTTTCCTCATAGGAAAGTTTTCCTCGAGGAAGAAGCGCCAGTCAAGGAGGCGGCCTTGGGAAATGCAGCATGTGGCCTGTTCCCAGAGGGGACATCTTGGGGTGAAAAGTGCCTCTGAGCAAGAAGACAATGAAGATGGACGTCCAGAAACATTGTGCCATGCGGAGAGCCTGAAAGGACCGATTGTTCCAGTCAGAGGGGAGACGAATGGGAAACGTCTGGAGAAGAGCCTGTGAATCCACACGTCGCCTGGCAGAGACAGATGAGGACTTTGCATTCTCTGACACAAGGCAAACAAGATGCCCACTGCCTTTATGGCTGGCCAGTCCTGCTCCCTCCAGCATGTGCTTCATCCCCAGCCCTCCTGCCCCATAGACCCCATCTCAGGGCTTGTCACCCCTTATCCGTTGGCCCTTGCTTTGAAGCTTGCTGCTGTGGCTGCTCTCCTTAGAAATGCTCATGTTCATCCAGAGATAAACAGGCAAGAGAGCAGTAGAAACTGCCACATAACTGGCCTGGAGCTGGCACTCAGGTAGGTATCATCTCCTGACTGCAGTACCTTGAAGCCCTCACACCCAGCATCTCTGGACCTGGTGGACTCTCTTTGCCTTGTGTGCCTGCTAAAAACTGAAGAGACTACAAAATACTGTTCAGCAGCATTTGTTAGATCTGCTCTCAAAACACGTCCACTTGACACCAATACTACATGTGGGGCAGGTCTTAAACAACCCAGCATCCTGAAATAAAGTCTGTAGGTCCCTAGAGACCACCTTATTCCACGAAAACACTGGGTACCAGCTCTCCATTGAGATCACTTAAAAAGAAACAAGTCGGGAATAAATGTGGAGCTGCACCATCACCTGAAATGAAATGCAAGGGAAATCGTACCCGTTGCCATGCAGATACAGACAATAGCAAAGCCAACAACAATAAGAGTCAGGAGCTGTCAAGAAGTACTGCTCATTTCAATGTCAATGCCACTTTGAGGCAAGAGATGGAAAAGAGAAGAAATAAAGGTCTGAAAAGCAAAGAAAATCAGCATCATCCTGAGCAAGGCCGACTCTGGAGTCATCCACTGCAAACACCCAGCCCAGGGAGCTGCAAGATGCATTGTCTGTAACAGCCCAGGCTTTACCCCTTGTCTCCTGTCCAGGCTGTTCTCTGTCGTGCTTTGGTGGTTGGAAGCTCCCCCATCCCCGGTGTTCCCAGCTCTCTCCATCCATGCAGACTTCTCACCTGGACACCACTTCCTCCTCGGTGGCTTTCCAGCTTCTCGAGCAGTCAGAGCCTGTCTGGGCCAGATGCATTTTCTAGGACAGGGAGTTATGGGCTCTTCCCATCCAGACCATGTCAGACGGATGGATGGACAACACACAAGCTGATCAGGCCAAGGAAAGTGAGGAGAAACTCATACCCATGGCCTGAGCAGGCACTCAGAGTGGCATGTGTCACTCTACAAGCGGGACCCAACCTCTGCCAGACCCTGCTCCAGCAACTCCTGCCCTTACAAAATCCCAGCCCCAGTCAGTCACAACTGCAGCCAGCCCAGCCTCTCTTTAGCCTCATTTTCTGCCTGACAGGGTAAAGTCCCATCCATGCAATATTTTGCAGTGATTTTCTCTCTGAAACAATTTCCCCCTGACACCGAGATATGCGATTTCCAGATCCATTTTCCTCCCACGAGCTCTTCTCATGGTATTTCTTTCTCTTTCTGGTTACCCTGCAATTTGTACTGATGGAAAGAAACAAAACCTCTTTAAGCACCATGCCTTTTCCCAAACAGGATCCCATTTATGAGCACTGTTGACTCCAGCCTCTCCCTCCTGCCCCGGCGCTGCAGCCACGCTGAGGAGGTGGATGGAGGAATGCGAGGGGGTTGATCCGAGGCGATGGAGGGGGCAGATCAACATCCCACAGGGGGGGCTTTTACGCCAGGGCTCATGATAAGAGCATTAAGCTGCCCCATCCCCTGCTGCAGACCAGCTGTGAGACGGCAGAGCCCATCCAGCTCTTCTGAGCCATTTGAGCTGCACTTTCCCCTCTCAGCCTCGTCAATACTCATGTGCACCATGAAAAGTGAGTCTGGTCCTTTTATTGCTCCATAAGGAGCTCCCAAAGACTTCTACCCTTCCCATGAAAACCTGCCCACTGTTTTACAGCCCTCTCAGCCCCCCAGCAGAGAGCAGCAATCCCTGGCTGCAGGTCCCCATCCATGTGTGGTCCCCTCGATGGGAGGTGATGGTGCTGGGACAGGCTGGAGGCAGCTCCTGCTCTCCCACCAGGGGACAGCAAAGCCAGGGAGGCCTTTCCATGGGAAGGGTTCTCCCTGGGCTCTGCTCCTCATCCCTATGAGGCACATGCTGCACTAGGACTGGAAGGGGGCCGAGTACCAGCCCGCTCCTCCCATGCTCTCCTGCCTTTACAGCAGCCCTGAACCAAGCTCACTGCCCACACAGCCTCAGGGAGGGAACAACAGTGCAACCCGAGTGCAAGGACACTCATTCACCATGGAAATTCTCCCACAGGAGACTGACCCATCCCTCTGCCACACGATGCATTCCTCTTCCTTCCGTGCTCCAGCATCCATGAGCCCCATGAACCTCTCTCTCCATGCAGAAACAAGCTTTAGACTCAAGTAGCAGTTCTGCAGCAAACCCAGCCCAAAAACACAGCAGGAGCCTTAACAAAACCACCCCAAACGCACCCACGGACCCCCCCCCCCCGTGCTGCCTACCCCACAGCCTGTGCCCCATGTGCTCTAGCAGCGCACACTCTGCCCCTGGAGCACAAACCCTTCCATGGGGCTCCCGATGTCTTTGCACTTTCTGCGTGGGAGCTCCCAGGAACCTCATGCCTGTGGCAACATGCTGGGGAGGGCAGGCTCTGAGGGACCCATTCTCTCCTTCCAAAGGACCGCCGGAAGGACCAGAGCTGCAAACTCAACAGCAGGACCTTCAAGCAGCTCCTCAGACCAGGAACTCTTCCAAAAGAGGACACAAAGGGACGCCAGCACCAGATCCAGTCCAGAGGTGCTGGCTCATCTATGGGACTGCCAGGGAGGTGCTTGTGCTGCTGCAGCTTCGCCTCTCCACTGCTGGGCAAGGCTCCACCAGCTTAAGTTCACCGGTGCCGGGCAGCCAGAGGGACGTTCCACTCCTTGTGGGCAGGACTGGAATTCCTGACGTTTCAGGGTCCCAGTGCTGCTTTGCCCCAGATGCTCCTTTAAGTACCATTGCCAGAGATTTTTTACTCTCCCTCCTGCTGCTCCCGGCTGAAGAGGCTCTTTGTGACCTTGCTTCTCATGGACAAATAGTAAATCACAGCAAGGTCTCCTCAGTTAGTTACGTCTCTGCTCCCGCATCTCCGGCTTCACTGCCCCAGCCTCGAGCCCTGCACAGCTCCACAGAGCATCATTACCCACACGCTGGGGCTGCAGGTCCTGCCAGCGCCGTGGTGATGCTCTGCACCCATGGCCAGGACAGTCACCTCCTGACAGAGCCGCTCCGGGGCGCAGGTATCCCGGATTCCAGGTCACCTGCAGTTTAACACCGTGTTTCATCCTATACCAGGCCCCCAGCTCCTTTGCTTCAACCTGCTTCAGGCTCAGAATGAATTCTGGATCCTCTTTGTTGTTTTTCCTCTTCCCATCAATGAGGGATGCTGTCAGGCCTCCACGCAGCTGCAACCCCTGAAATAACAGTTATTTACCTTCCCGGGTTTATATTGTTCACAGTCACTAACTGCAGCTTCAGAGACCCTCACCAAAACCCTGCTTAAAAGCAGCAAAGGAGCAGCCAGCCCATCCGCTGTCAGGCCCGGGAGAGGCTGAGGGCTGCTGCCTGCTAGGGAAGATGTGAGCAGCAGCCCACTTCATCCACCTGACACCACCCATCACCCAAACACATCCCCACCGGGACTGGGACACCCGGACCAGGGAGGCAGATAAAATGGAACTAAGAAGATCCAGCTGCCCAGCTTCCTGCACCCTCTGCCCTCTCCAGATCACAACTCTCATCATCTGTTGGCCGCTGCAGACCCACGCAGAGACAGGCTGAGCAAGCCCTGCCCTGCTGAGCATAGCACCAGCTCCCCTGCAGTCCCCAAACCAAGGGGGGACCCAGTAGATGAGGATCTTGAGTGCATCAGGTCCCCTCAGCTACCCGTGATCTGCGCCCAGTCAGTGGGAGCTCACAGAGGGTCCCAGCCAAACCCTTCTTTAGGGCAGTGCTGCTGCTGACAGCGCTCTGATCTCCAGGTCTCTTTGCTAAGCAGAGGCACTTCCCCCTCCCGTCACGCAGTTAATGAGCAGCAGAAGCTCTTGCTGTTTGGGATTTTTTCCCCACTATCATGTATAATAAATGTGGTTTTGATTAATTTTTTACACGTTGCTCAATGCATCAAACAGGGACGTGAGATTCCAGTGGCAGCACTGCGCTCCCCCTCCCTGGGAAACGCTCGTTTCCCAAACTGTCTCTGAAGCAAGTGTCACTTCCCCGGGAAGGGGAGACGATTGTGACAGTTTCCTGGGGGATGCTGAGGCAACATCTGCTCTGTGGCTCTCAATCAAATGCCTCTGTTTTCACAGCTCCCGCACAAACATGTTTATGGTAAATACCCATCTCGGATGGAGTGAAAGCAGGTAACCTTTCCCATCTGTGCAAACATACATTTGTTCCTGACAGAAACTTGGAACCTTCCTCATTCTTAGCACTGTGTAACAAAGTAAACCCAACATTCTGTTTAAGCCAGCTTTGCTCAGACTCAAGTCGCATTAAAGCACATCTCAGCTCCGGCCAGGAGTCTGTCTTCTAGACAATGGGGTTTCTTTCCTAAAGGCCACGTGTATTCAGCAATATCCCCGGAGTACTTACAACTGCAGCTTCCAGGGTGAGGAGTAGGGATCTCTCTGTTCATGCCTCTGCTGGAGCCTGGGAAGATCCAACACATCCCAGACCTGGAGGCACCCCAGGGCAGGAGGAGCTCCTATGCTACTGCTGCTGCTGCCAGGCTCTGGGCTTGCCTGCATGGCCTCATCAGCATCCAGCTCAACTGCAGGGCTCCTCTTTGCCATGAGCCCCCCCAGAGAAGGGATCAGTCTCAGCAGGTTCCTGCTGTCCACAGGCATCACAGGAGGAATTTCCTTAAGCCCACAGGGACCGGTGAGCCCAGGACAGCTCAGCCGGGCAAAGCCCCAAACTAACTCTTACTGCCTCTGACCAAAGCCAACCCAACAGGACACCAGCCTCAGCATCCAGCCTCGCAGCACCCAGCCTCGCCACCAGGCTGGTGCTTGCAACTATCGCAAACTCCCATCAAACAAGCTTCAAAGGCACACGGGTGCTGGGGCTCTGAGGGGTTCCTCAGTGCTCAAGCAGGGCAGTTAAAAGGGAGTGAGGGAAGGACAGGTGAGGAGCACCAGGAAGAAATGCAACCTTGCTTTAGAAGCTCTCATCTGGTTCCTGAGGCTCCCAGAGCCCTTGCTCAGGGTTCCCCCTGTGCAGCACAGGACTCCCCTGGTTAGACTGGCCGAGGGGCTTTTAGTTGCTGGCAGCTTGTGAGCACAGGAGCCAAATATTGGGGTTTTCCAGGAGGTCCCCACAGGGCTGACTGAGTGTGCAGACACCGGTGAGAGTTCCAGCCCCCTCCAACCACCCAGAGAGGGCTTAAGAGCCTCTGGTTCTCACTGAGGAAGTAGCTGGCAGCTGAGAGGACCTGTGTGAAGTGCCCCATCAAAGGCACATCTCCCCGATGAAGCACGCCCAGCTTTGTGTGCTGCGAGAGGCTGAAAGAGCTGGAAGAACAAAGACAACGACACAGTTTTCCTGTCACTGCAAAGTCTTGTGATGAGCAGGGCCCCAGGTCACAGCTCTCGTGTCCCCACACTGCAGGGACACCCCAGCTCTGCCTGAGCTCCCCAAGCCTGCAGAGTTCATCCCCACTGCCCGGCAGGAGTTTTCCTTCTCCCAGCTCTCCCAACCTGCAGGATGCCTCTGAGCTGCAACAGTGGTTTATGGATTGGAGTCAGGGAGCTGAAAGAAACAATGCCACGGAGATTGCAGCTTGTGCCACACTGGGAGCAGGGGAGGGATCTCCACCAGTGAAGCACTTGACTGTCTTTCACTTCATTGAGGGTTTTCTTAGGCAACTCTGTAGTGGCTGTGGTTAATCTGGATAATTCCCCTGGCAACAAGAACCAGGGCAGTAAATTACAGAGCGTTACTCAGCCCCTGCCCCTGCCTGCTGCTACACAGCATTTCCAGGAGCCTGTAGAACCCTGAGACCCCCCTGCCCAGTGTGTAACTGGTGATGAACCAGAGCATGACGGGTGAGGGTAGCTCAGTCCATCGTGCAGCATCCAGCAGTGAGAAGCAGGGTTCTGGGGCTCGGGGTCTCCAGCTGCCTGCACAAACAGCAAAGCCCCCTCGGAGAAGTCACCCGGCTCTGTAAATGCCTTGAGTTTTGCCCTGTTGGACCCCAAAAGTTATCTCAATCTACCTCAGAGGAAGGCACCTCAGTGGTGTGGGCCTGGGGCTGGATGCTCTGCTGGGAGGATGAAGAGCCTGTGTCCAGCTGAGCTGACCTGGTCCATTTATCAGTGTCTCACACAGGAGAGTGTTACTGCATTGAGGCAGGAGCAGCCATCAGCAGCCCTCAGGTTTCCATGTGCCAATGGAGCCTGCCTGTGAGGACAGGCCTTTTGGAGGGCTTGGGAAATGAGTGGGAAGGGAAAAAAGCCCATAGAGAGACTGTGGCACGTGCACCCAGAGGCTCCCTCCTACCCAGCCTGACCTCACTGCCTGGAGCCATTCCCTGGCACGCAGCCTGTGCCAGGGTTTACCCCATTATTCCTGCTGGTGCTGATTTGTCCAGTGTCAAGCCATGTCTCCCAGAGCCCCTGAGGTCTCCAGAAATTCCCTTATGCCTTTTGCCCATCACTGCCTGAACTGTGCCTGGAAAACGCCGATCCCAAAGCTCCGAGGCTTGGTCAGGTGGGCTGGGTTTGTGCAGGAGAGACAGGAGCTCCAGCCTCAACCCAGATGCCTTCAAATCCAGGAGCACACGTTCCCCTCTGCTCCGTCTGCGTGCCCCACAACTCTCCATCCAGCTGCCTTTGGAGCTCGGCGCATTGGGCTCAGCCCTGGACTGAATCATCGACACATGGAAGCTTTGCTTGTGTCTGGCTGAGCAGATGCTGCTTCTCCTGTCTGCCAGCGCTGGTGCTCTGCCAAAAGACAGGCTCTTCTGAGCTGGAGGAAACAGCAGATCTGAGGCAGCACAATGGGGAGCAGCTCCTGGTCACAGCTCCTGCTCCTTGTGCACAAGCACAAGGCTCCAGGAGCATCTCTGGAGCTGTCACACAGAGGATGGGGTGTCCAGGCATGAAGATGTGCAGGACTCGGTGGGTCCCACAGGGCAGCACCAGTGGGATGCTGGTGTGAGACAGGGCTGAGCTGCCCCCATGTGCTGGGCATGGATGGGTTCGAGCACAGGTCAGACCCATGCAAGGGGCATCGCATGGGCGGGAAAGTCTCTGGAACACTTGTTCCAGCATCCCAGAGGCTTTTCCCAGGCCTCTGAGGCAGCTGTGAAACATCATGAAGGGGACTGATCCCATCACACTGTGCTGCCTCCTTGTGCATCCCTTAGGTTGCTGCCAGGGACCAATTCAGCAGCACATTTCAGAGGTGAGCTGGGACAGCACCGCAGAAGCCCTGGGGGAGGATTTCCTCTCCAGGGAGTGGCTTGGACAGGGATGCTGCCTGCTCAGCAACCGACGTGAGGGTGAAACCCAGCCCCAGCCCCCAGGCCCCCACCCCTCACCTTACCTGGGTAACAGGGGAGGCAGCGGGGATGAGCATGATGGTGCTAGGGACTCTGCGCCTCCTCTCTGCAGCATCAGGTCACAGTGGAGGGGGATCTGTTTCATGC
Organism: Strigops habroptila; assembly: GCF_004027225.2. Classification (NCBI taxonomy): domain Eukaryota; kingdom Metazoa; phylum Chordata; class Aves; order Psittaciformes; family Psittacidae; genus Strigops; species Strigops habroptila. The sequence goes on from NC_044285.2 coordinate 22,726,104, forward strand.
CCGGCCTTTGTCCTCTGAGTTATTCCTACTTCTGAAGCAGCGGCTTGTGGCTTGGTGCAGCATGAGGAGGCAGCGCTGGGTGCACAGGGGGGTGCTGGCAGCGGGAGCTGTGTTGCATGAGGTGCAGCAGCAGCGCTGTGAGTGTGGGTTGTGGGTGTGGGTTGGGGACTCCAACACCCTTGTCTGCCCATATTTATCCTTACACCTCCCCAGATCCCTGCTCTTTGCCAGGAGCTTTCTCCCCTTAGTGCCATCTTCCTGTTGGCAGAGTGAAGGCTCTCTGCCAACAACAGCACATGATGTGGACCTGGTGCGCTCCGCAGCGCCTCATGGTCCAGCCGGTCCTGCCATCAGCTATTGGTACCGCTCCCTCCCACATCCCTTCTCTAAGTGCTGCTCCTAGTGCTTCCACACACCTGCATTTCCATTGCCACTTCGGAATGCTCTTAATGGCTCTGCTGCAAATCCCTTCTGTGCTCCCTTCCCTCTTCCAAGCTTCGCTTTCCTCCTAACAATGTGTCTCTTTATACTGAAGGTTAGAGAAATGTGTTTTGGCTGCAGGAGATCGCACTGTCCCATCTTCCCGCCAAAGGGCCTATTCCCAGTGTGCTTTTCCTCCGACATGTAACATGCAATTTCTTTATTTAAGAAAACAAGGGTAAATGTTTGCTGGTAAACATTCCGGGGAAGCGTGCCAGTGAGCATTCCCCCTGCTTCCTTACGGGAATGTAACCACCAGCGTGCTGCCAACCACAAGGATTGTCATGTTTTTCTCCTCATGCATTAAACTGTCTCACTGATTACCCAGCCTCTCGCAGCAGCCAAAGCCCAGGCAGCGCTGCCATATGCTGGTGCATGCCGGGGGCTTCGGGACCTGTGAAGTATCTAATGCTAATCAGACGTAGAGAATATTGCTCCCTCTCTGCATAAGCAACCGTGCGCCACTGCCTCCGAATGAGAGGTCACAAGCTGCCTCTCTGTCCGTCTGTTCCTGGTGGGATCTCCACCAGCCCGGCCCTGCCTGCAGTGCCCAGGCACTGCCTCGCGTGGAGCAGGAGCAATTGCAGTCACCAGGAGCGGAAATCTCAGGTGAGCTGATGGGAGCGACAGAAACACGCTGTTATCAACGCCTGATCGCTGCTTCCCAGCCCTCCCAGCACCGAGTGCTGAGGGGACAGGGACATCTCCAGGGAACCAGAGATGGGTGACCCCTTCCCGCGGGTTTAACTCACAGATCAAGCTCATCTCCAGCGTAGCTCACAGATTCCTACGGATCCAGCCAAGAGGCTTGTGTCAGAGCTCCTCCCAGAGTAGCTCCCCAGAGTAAACTCAGAAAGTGCCTCAGAATACATTTAGAACATTACAAAGTGGTTAAAACAGGGTCAAAACCAACTTTAGTGCTATGAGAAACCATTTCTTTTTTCGGAGTCTCAGTCTGCCAAGAAGCAGCTTTCTGAAGCCTCTTCTGGCCTTTTGTTTCCTTCGAGATGATAGAGAAAACTGTGCCGTTGCTCCTGGATATGACACATCCTCTGCTTCTGAAGGGATGTGACAAGGGGGCCTCTGGAGATGCCTTGAAGAGGTACCGAGCAGCTCCACGCATTGTCCTGTGCAGTGGCCTCAGGTGGCCCTGTGCAGAGCAGAGGGACAGCCCCATCCCACATGAGACAGACAAAGGGGGTGTAGCCCTGAATTCTCCCAGGCCTCAGAAGCCAACCACTAATGAAGACAGTGTCATTAGGAGGCTGCATCATCTCTGCTCTATGGGAATCCTCACCTTGGCTGCAGGACGCTGTGGAAATAGGCTTAAGCCAGTCCCTCCGGACTTGGTCCCCCATGGCCGGCCACACACAGCAAGCTTGGAGCTGAGGGAAGTTCTCCCAGACTTTAAACCCACTGAATGTGAATGTCCATCTTGGGCATGGAGGTGGTGACATGCCCTGGACACCAGCCTGGGCTGGTGGGTGCCAGAGACACGAGGGGCTGCTGGGGATGGAGCACGTCATTGAAATGCAGCTTGGCACCTTCCTGCTCTGGGGCTGTGGTTTCTGGGTCTCAGACATCAGCACATCTGCAGCCACAGGGTTTAAAAGGATGTGTGCACTGGTGCGCTTGTCACCTCTGACAGAGACTCCTGCTGTGCTGATGTCTCTAAGAGCACCCAGAAGTCAGGCAAGCTCCAAGTCCAGCAGCAGGAGAGGGGAGCCCTGTGATACCCAAAGCAGGCTTCAAGTGTAAGAAACAGGTTGATGTCACTCACTGCAGCCTGCACCACCCCAAAGCCTCAGGCGCTCCCTGTGCCTCTCCCTCCCGTGCACCCCTGGAGGAGCAGTGAGCCGCCAGCAACGCTCCAAGTGCTGGAGCACAACCAGGACCTGGCACAACCATCTGCAGCACTTGGATGCTCATCTCCAGGAGCTCTGTGAGCCTCTCAGCTGGAGGAAGATGAGGGAAGATGTTGCGCTCCTCACCCATCGTGCACTCAACTGCATCACCAGGCATCTTCCATTGCAACTTCTACTCGCTGCTCACCCAGCAGCATGCCTGGAGATCACATCCCACTCTAGCAACCTGATGCAGGAGTAGCGGTGAATGTGACATTCAGCACACAGTGTGGCTCACGCACCACTGGGTTTCAGCTCCTGGTGGGTGTTTTTTGCGAATAAATGCCTTAAAGTGTGCTCTCTTTCATTACATTCCTAAAGAACAGAGGTTCATCAGTCACTTTCCTTCCATTAGAGCTACAAAGAGCATCATAAACAAATCATCAACACATACAAAAATGGCAGGCAACCGATTTTAGTATCTGCATAATATTAAAATGACTTTATCACCAGCCCAGCCTTCAGGAGGGGACATCAATAACGTTAATTTAATAGCACCTTCCAAATCAGTTGTTGCCAGTAGGTAAGAGGTGTTCTCCAGGAGCTCAAGGGTAAACTGAGCTGGCACCAGGGCCAAAACAGCTCTTAGACAGAGGTGCTTTGTGTGGCCTTGGTTGGCGGAGCTGTCGCTGTTCTGGGGTGACGCTGGTGGGTTCCCTGCAGCACGGGGTGGGTCTGGCACCCTGGAGATGCTGCCCCAGGAAACCCCCTCCCGCAGTCTGGCACAGGGTGCCCAGAGAAGCTGTGTCTGCCCCATCCGTGGCAGTGTTCAAGGCCAGGTTGGACACAAGGGCTTGGAGCAACCTGCTCTAGTGGAAGGTGTCCCTGCCTGTGGCAGGGGGTTGGAGCTGGAGGAGCTTTAAGATCTCTTCAACCCAAACCATTCTACGACTCTTATGACTTCAAATCCCCCTGGGTAAACTGCCCAAAGCCACGGCTGGTGAAAGAGAACAGGGCTCATTTCAATAACCTGGAATCTCTTTCTCCTGGAGGGATGAGACCCACAGGCCCACGGGCAGAGGTACTGGAGCACCCAGAGCCACGGGGCCAGGAGCTGTCTGCTCCGTGCTGGGGGTCAGAGCAGGATGGGAAGCACCAGCTCTGATCCTGCCCAGCCTGGCGACGGGGCTGCCTCTGCCGGTGCGGCTGAGAGCTGCTCACCACCAGAGCAACCCTTTCCTGAAGAGAAAATTACCCCTATTTGGTTAATTGAGTGGACACTAGTGAAAAACAAGCCCAAGTCCCCCCCACACAGAGCCCTTTCAGAGAGTGGGATAGCAAGAAGCAGCCCATTGTGCGTGGCAATTAACTCTGCAGACAAGGTGCTTGGGCAGGCACCGAGGGCAAGAGGAGACTCTACGCCAGCATGAAGACACAGATAATTACTTCCCCAGCACTGGGTAGGCACATAGACTAATGAGAAGAGGGACAAAGGGCCTTTTCTTTGCTTTTTGGCTTTGTGTTAACGGTGCTGAGTGGTTTCTCTGTGCCTCTTGCTGCTTGCTGAGCCTCTCCAGGCTCCTTGCAGAGCAGCATCTGTCCCCACATGCCCTGGCTGGAGACAGGACATGCTGCAGCTCACTGGTGCCAGTGCCATGTACCACCTAATCAAGGGCATCTGTGGCAGGACACTCACACCCTCCTGCCCCACTGGTGGGCTGGACGCCTGCCTAGAGGGGACCCTGCTGGTCCTGCTGCTCTCCAGGATGCTGCTGCACCTCTGAGTGTTGCTGGTGCTACAGCATGATGCTGTTTTCTGTTTTGCTCTTTGTAACACCCTGTTTCCCCACATCTGTTCTGAGGCACGGAGCTGAAGTACTGTGGATCTGGGTCCATGTGCTGCTGTGGGTCTCACTTCGCAGTGGAGCCTGACCCATGAGCGGGGATGCAGTGGCTCCCGCAGCACAGACCTGCAGAGCTGAACCCCATTAACTGCTCATGGTGGCTCTGGCTGCTGACCAACATGCACATGTCTGCAGTGGCTTGTTGCACCCCACACATGGTTTTGCTTTTGATCTCCTCCAACCCTGCAGAGAGCCATGGTGAACACGGACTCGCATCCACCAGCGGTCCCTGCTCCGCCTGCAGCCCGGCAGACGTCTGCTTCATCCCCCTCCTCCTCCCGGCACCATCCCAGCAGCATTCCCAGCCCCTCTCTTGTTTGGTCAGCTCATTAGCAACCCCTCCATCAGCCCCACGTCACCTCACCCACCTCACACCAGGGTCTAGCCCCTTGGCAGCACACAGAGGAGCAAACCCAACGCTCTCTGTGTGTCCCCATCCAGGCTGGAGTCCTGCCTGATCCATGAAGTGTTACAGAGAATTGATTAATGAATTATGAGCCTGCTCCTGTGCTCGAGCTGAGGGATGTGGGCTCTCTCCATCTCCCACCACAGCTCCAGAGGTGTGCACACACCTCGGCCAGTGTTCACATCCCGAACGAACATTGTGCTCGCTCCATCCTGAGCTAATGCAAATAAATGAGAGAAGAGGAGCATCAGTTTTTGTGAGTGAGAGGCAAAGGGAATGAACCAAGAGCAGTTGAGAGGCAGGAAAACAGAAAGGCGTGCTTGTGGAGCCCTGAGCTGGCATAAATCACCCTGTGAGTGAGTGACCTGTCATGAATGCTGACAGAAGCTCAATCCCGAAGCAGTTATCCCCTGCTCACGTACCGATTACAATTGCTAATTTTGAACCCGAAACTAAGTTAATGCCAACTGGGGACCAAGAATTAAACCATCGGAGTTAAACCATCACACGAGTTTTCTGGTGGTTTTCACCAGGATTCTTGAGTCTGAAATGGCCAGAAAACGCTGGGCCATAAAAGACACGAAACTGCTGTGAGATGAAAGAGGAAATCACAGACATCAGCTTTCATCTCAGGTGGTTCTGCTTGCAAAAGGAAGTAGGAGGCGTTTCCTTCCTCCCCTCCACCCCACCTTTACCACCGGTGACTGGATTACACTGGTGGACTGCTGCCTCCCTCTGCCACCCCAAGGGAGGTGAAGCAGCAGGGAGAGGAAGACATGAGGTGCCGTGAGGGGCTCCAGCCTGCGGGGCCCTGCCCGTCGGGAGGAGCTGTGGCTTGGCTGGGCTTGGGAGCTCCTGGCCAGGCTTGGGAGCTCACACTTCCCAAGCTCCAGAGGGGTCTCCCATGGTCCAGGGGCTGGGGGGAGCCTGCACAGGGAAAGCCGAGCGCCAGCCCCGCTCTGTGGGACGCCTGCCAGAGGTGCAGCACCTCCTCCCTTCCCTCCGTGCAAACAGCCCCACGGGGTCAGGGCAGACGTGGGGACAGCGTTCAGGCTGGTGTCACTGCACCGATGGGGACGAGGATGGCTGTGGGGTCAGGGCAGGCCACCCAATTGCTGTCTCTAAGTGCTTCCTGGCTCCTGAGCTGTGGCACGGTCTCACAGCAGAGCTACCCGCCCAGCTCTGGGTGGATTTCTAAGTGGGATGTGATGCCAGAGGGAGTGCGAGACCCGCTGATTTATTGATTTCCTGACAAAAGGAATCACAGCTCAATCCGTTCCCAGCCACTGCTTTCTTCCCTCGCCAGCCTCCGCTGCTCGCTTCCCACAGGAGCTGCTGCCAACAGCCCTGGGCTCAGTGTGAGTATCTCCTGCCTGTGCTCACCCTGCTGTCTGCCAGGTCCTCCCCCATTTCCCCCCCACACTGTCCTGCTGTCCTGTGCTGACTCTTGCCACCTCCTGGGTGATGAGCAGGAGTGGAGGGAGGGAGCAGGAGATGCTGGGATGCAGCACATGGCCAGGGGGTCAAGTGCCTGCGGTCTGCTGGGGCCTGGGGTGCTGTGTCTGTACACAGCAGTGCTGTACCTGAGCAGTCAGAGATTTCAGGTGGTTTTGCATGGATGTTTCCTGCATAAAGAGTTCCTCCAAAAAGGGCTTCTAAAATCAGAAGTGAAGTTTCACCTGAACAGAAACTGGAAGAAGCTGCTTTGGAAGCACGGGAGCCTCAGGAGCAGCCGAAAGCATCAGAACGAAAACAAGACGGGATCACAAATACACCTGCCCCTGCCCCGTGTCCTTCCAGCTGGTCCCTTCCTCTGGCCCCGGCTCTGTCACCATCAGGAGTTACAGCAGCTCTCCCAAGCTCCTGACAGCCACCGTCATTGCTGGAGAGGACCCTGGGCCATGTCTCCCATGGGGCCAGCATCCCAGGAATGCTGTGGCTTAGGCTCTGTCTCCTCATGGGACTGTGGCAGGATGAGGCGAGTGCTGCAGGTGGGGAATGGGCAGGAACGAATGCGATAAGGGGGATAGAGCCCAGAGCACGCCAAGCTCAGCCATCAGCCGCGCTGGGTTGTGGCACATGATGAGAAGCATTTTGGGCCACATCCCTTCCTGAGGAGAGATGCTCGGCATTTCTAGTGTGACTGCACAGTGACACCCAGAGGACAGGCCTCAAAAGCTGTCACCATCACTGCCAGTCACCGCACCAGCACAGGGTGCTGGGGACACTGGTCCACAGGAGCTCTGCAGGGTCGAGCTGGGAGGCAAACCTCCTTTTCTGTGGTGCGCTGTGATGATGGACACATCTCACATGAGGAGAATAAATGATTCCTTCCTGTTGTGGAAATGTGTGCTTCGCTATTGAAAAGCAGCACTATTTATTCCAGGAGAGGCTGTCACCCCGGGCCTTCAACTATTGATATAAAGCCAGGCAAAAAAATACGCTGGTAATTTAGCATGTCTTTGAAATACATGTTGCACATAAACCAGCCCATATTTAATTAAACATATTGCTGCAGTGCGTATGGCTCCTGCTCAGCCATTTACAGTCCCATTGACACATGAGAGGCTCAGATTAGGAGAGGATTAACGCCACTGAATGCAAATGTGAAGCCAGGCTTTGGCAGAGGGGCCTCTGCTCTGCCCCTGCCCCTGCCTGGCTGGGTGCTGATGTGAGGTGCCACCAGCCCTTGACCAGCAGCAGAGCAGCCCTTCATCCCAACAAACCCTCCTGGGCAGGCGGGACATGGTGCCACAAGCGTGCACACATGAGGCTCCCGTGGGCACCTGCGGGTTCAGCACCAGGAGCTGGAGTTAGCAGGGGAATATCATCAGCCTCCGGCTCAGGAGAACCAGTTACGTGGCCATAGAGACTCAACAAGGTGCGATGATGGGATAAAAATGGGGAGATGTTAGTTAATTGTTGATCTGCTGTCAAAAATACACATCCCTTTAATGCAGCTCCTGCTGCAGCGGGCAGCACATCTTGGACCTGGACCTGAACCGTGACCGGGGGCAGGATGAGCTTCGTATGTGTTCCTGGAAAATGGCTTTCAGTTGTGAGTAAAATTAGAGCAAGGGAGCACAGCTGGGATGACATGGATTCTGTGAAGGAAAATGTGTCAGTCTCTCCAAAACATCCTGACACTGTTCCTGCTTCCAACAGGAGGTTCTGCTTATTGGGCTGGCCAAAGGTCTGAGCAAGGTGCTGCACCAAAGGCAGGCAGGAGGCCAGGAGAAGAACACTGCTGTGGAAAAACCGACTCAGACAGGACACTGGGGGACTCGCTCCTCAGTTCTTCATGATCACCGCCAGCACGGATCCTGTCATCGCCTGTGCTAGTGCTTTCCACAGCGATCCAGAGGGAGGAGCTGGAAGGCAGAGCCCTGTGCACAGGTGGCAAGGGGAGAAGTTGACTCAATCCAGAAAAACCCACCTGTGAGCACCACAGAGGAGCTGGCACCGGGAACTGGGTGATGAGTTTGTGGCTGAGTCTCTGCTTCAGCAAACAACCACTGCAGCACAAGTTTCCAGAGCACACAGTGTCCCTGCCAGGGGAGAGGTGAGCTCATTTTAAGAGAAAAGGAGCTTCTATAATCATTAGGACCATGTGTGAGCTCAGAACAGGGGATGCTGTATCCTGTTTTGGCAATGAATGGCATCAGTGAGGAGACCTGGATGTAGGAGATGCTCCTGGAGTGTCTGTTCTGCCAGGGAATGTTCAGTGGGAGAACAGGGACAGGGAGGAGGTGGCAGCTCTGCATGGGGAGACTTCACAGTTCTCAGATGAGGTTCTGGAGACCCGGCATGTAATGAAGGAGATTGCGTGGAAGAGAAGTGAGGCCCCAGGCGCTGTTCCCTGCCCTCAGTGTCCTGGGCTATGTGATCGTGCCCGACCAGCCCCATGGCCCCTGGGAGCTACTCCATAGCATTACAGGGGCCACCGGCTGAATGGGGAGTCTGCAGGAGCTGATGGGTTTTGGAGCAGGAGTGGGAAAGGGACTTCCCAGAGGAACCATAGGGATGGCTTGCGAGCCGCAGCCCCGCAGGCTCCAAGGCAGCATACCCTGAGGCCACGGTGGGAGGCGCAGCCACGCAGCCCGGGCTGGAACGGGGTATTCACCCGCAGCTCCGGCTCGTGGAGCTGCCGTGATCCCTTGTGGAGCTGCGGCCCCACAGCACAGGCCTGAGGGGCAGGAGCTGGCTCCGGGGATCCTGCGCTGCGCCCGGTGGGGACTTTCCCTGCAGACCCCAGCAGAACCGCTCCAACCGCTGCTTGAAATTATGTTCTCAGCGGCTGCTGCTCCCAGCGCTGCTCCAGAGCATCTGCAGCACAATCCTTGGCAGAGAGCACCCTCCAGTGGGACTGCGAGGACGAGGGAACCCCACGCCTGCAGCTCCTGGGGCACGGGAGGGATCCGGGTGTCCGGGCAGCACAACGGAGCTGGGTGACCCAGAGCCTGCACCCATCCCGTCTGAGGCAGTCCTGCACAAAGCACAAGTTTGGCTGTTGGACGCTGGTCCCCACTGGCATCAGTCCCAGCCGGTGTCACGGCTCCAGCTTCACAGGCTTCCAAGAGCACATCTGGGGCAGGCAGTTCTGCAAGGAGATGATGATCCTCGCTCATAGTCCCACATGTTGAGAGAAGACACGAGGCAAAGGCATTTACTGTCTTGTGTGCACCAGCGGTTCAGCCTCACGGGCTCCTGCTGGGGTCTGAAGGCACCCGCAGGACTGAGTGTCCTGATTTGCCCGCCCTCAGAGCCTGCAGCAAGCCCCCAAGGCTGGGCAGCCACAGAGCAGCTTGCAGGAGTCCCCACAGGTGAAGGAGCAGAGGAAATCCCAGTGAACAAGGCACCTGGCAGCCCTTGCTCCATCCTCCTCGACTTGCCTCCCACTCCCTCCTGCTGCCCTCGGCTGGAAGCAAAGCCCAGGCCAAGCCAGCGAGGGTTTCCCAGCTCAGCGGCTGCAGTGGGAGCCCTGGGACAAGTAGGGAGGAAGGTCAGACTCCGCTGCTGACCCCTCCATCACCCTGGCACCCCCATCCCCTGCCCCTCACCAGCAATTGAGGCTCACCCGAAGCCCTGTACCCAACGAAGCCCGCCTGAGGCGTCACCTCCAGCTCGTGCCATGTCCTTCCCCTGAGGAGAGGCTCCTCTGCGGGGTGGAGCGGAGCAGGAAAAGCATCTCCTGCAGCATCTGGTTGCAATCAGTGTTTGCAGAGCTGGCTATGCTCCTTCCCGGCCAGTAGCCAACTGGGCTGTTTCCTACAGGATCCCAAGCCCATTGCTCCATGTGCTGACGTTTTGCACGTCCGCTGCAGTGAGTTGCATCCCTGGAGCAGCACCTGGCTCCAGCTCTGCCCATGCCAAGGGTCTGGCCCTGGGAGAGCACCAAGGCCCTGGGAAATAACAGGGCACAGGCACTGCTGCTTCCCATAGGATTCCTCCCCTGGGGCTTGTCCGGCAGCTCCAGAGCTATTGCAGGGCTGAGGCTGCCCATTTCAAGCCCTCCCGCCCCAGTCAGCCCTGCTCCCACTGTAATGACCATCATATTAATATGGTGAGCTCATTACGCAGCTTGCTCCACTTTTAAATGGTCATTTTAGCTTTCTCATGCTAAATATTTGACAGATACATCAGGAAAGTACACCCTGTTCAAAAAAAAAAAAGCCAGTTGGAGTTCCTAAGCAACCCGATCTTGTGGTTTATGAAGGCTCCTGCTGCACTGTGTGATGGTTTAATGAATGAATCCCTTGGCTCCCAGAGCCAGGATACCTGAGAGTCTCTGCATGCACTCGATGGTATCCAAACCTCTCCAAGTGCAGGGAAAGGCTTGGGAATGAGGCCAGTGGCACACAGAAAGCAAAAGGATGAGCCCTTGGCCCTCACCAGACTCAAAACTCTCCTGCTGAGGCAGCCCCAAGGCCAGGAGCAGCCGAAGCACCCACCAAGCACCTCAGCCCTGCACCACGAAGCAGAGCAAGAGGAACCTGCCTCGGAGCCAGAAGGAAACTGAATACATCCCTGTTTGGGGGTGGCTCCTGTGGCTGGGCGAGCGCTGCTGGGAAGGACAGTTCACACCCGGCTCCTGAGTCCCGCTCCATGAGGAACTCTGAAAATGAGCAGATCTCTGTTGGGAAAGCCACAAAACCAGGCACATTGTCTGTGTGTGTTCCCTCCCTTGGCAGGAGGAGAGCTCGGTGCCGGGAAGGGCGGGATGGGGATGGGAAGCGAGCGGAGCAGGGCGAAGATGTGTGGAACTCGAACCCCTCATGCTGGGAGAGCTCCTGTGAGGCTGGGTGGGCTCTCCTCTGCCTAATGGGAAAGGGAAGGGAAGGGAAGGAAAAAGAGCAGTATGTTCTTCACATGGTGGTAGCAGCACTGTGGAGCTGAGTTTGGATGCACAAACATTTACATGAACCCAAGTGTAGCATCAGTAGCACAGAGGACCAGCAAGGTTTGCCATGCAGGGAGAAATGGCATCTAGCTTGAGAAATTCCCAGCAGGAATTCCATTCCTACTCTGCCCCCGGCAGCTGGGGCTGCTGGAGACGGGGTGCTGGGATAGCTGCATCTGGGGGTGCACCCACCACGGCTGCTCTTCCCTTGACTCTTGCTGCTGCACACTGCCCAGGACACTTGTCCCTTGCAACAGGGACCCGCAGCACTGGGTCACTCATCCGTGTGGCCCTGGGGTGATGCATGGACCCGCCATGGCTGGGAAATGAAGCTGGAAGGTCCAGGGGTGTCCGGGAGGAGGCTTTGGAGGCTGCAGCAAACTCTTTCCTCGGGGGAGGCAGCCCCTCCCCGGCCCAGCTTTGCCTGTGCCAGCACATCCCCTGCACCTCCTGCCCCGGCACCACCCGGGGCTCGGACAAGGCAAGTTTGGCTCCTGGGCCAGCACACGAGTTTGCTTTGAGGAGGGGGAGCGGAGAAGAGCAGCCGCTGGGAGCAAGAACATCCACGGGAGAGGAATGCCGGAGGAATGCGGGATGAACGTGCTCTCCCTGCTGCACCTACGGGCTCAGCCCCGGCGCCCCCCGGCACCCCCGAGCGCACCCGGCCCCGTCAGCCCCGGCGGTGGGGCAGGCAGCGGGGGGGGCTGTACCTTCCGAACGGGCCCCGGGAGGAGAGGGTGGGCACCAGGGGGGCTGTGCCCCGGTCCGAGCAGTACTGGTACCGGGGGGTCCCGCTGGCAGACGGCCCGGGGCGCTCCCGCGGCTCCCGCGGCGCAGCCGGGTCCGGTCTGTCCCTCCCGGTGCCGCCGGCCCGAGCATCCCCGAGCGGGGCCGCCCCTCCCTCCCCTTCCTCCTCCTTCCTCCTCCTCCTCCTCCCACCGGCCGGCCCCGATCCCCGGCGCCGCTGCCGGCCCAGAGCCCTCGTAGCCGCGGGGCCGGCCGGGGGGAGCCGCGGCGGGGGGAGCCGCGCCGGTCCCGGCGATGCCGTTCTACAAGCGGAGCGTGTCGGCGCGGCGCGAGCGGGCGGCGATGCCGCTGTCCGAGCTGCGGGACGTGTGCAGCCTGGCAGCGCTCACCCTGATCCGGCAGCTCGCCGAGCTCTGCGGCCACTCGCTCGCCCTCCTGGGAGACATCGAGGGCCACGTCCTGGCTCTGGGCCACCGCGCCGGGCGGCTGCACCGCCGCGCTGCCCGCCTGCAGGCGCTGCTGCGGGGCCGGCCGCTGCGCGGGGCCCCAGGTAAGGACACCCCGGCCCGGGGGGGGAGCCCCTGTCCCGGGGTATGCTCGGCTCGGGGGGACCCCGTCAGGGCTGTGCCCGCCGCAGGGAGTCCCGTCCCGCCAAGGGGGATGAGTAGATGGGGAGGACCAAACCAGGGTTGTCCCCCACCCAGGGAAGGTCCCATCCCTCCACCGCGATGCAGTGGGGTCTCTGACACTGTGGTCCCCACGTGTGTCCCGTGTCCCCTGTCCGGGATGGGTGACCCTTGCCGGCTCCTGCTGCCGAGGCTCCTGCTCGGGGGTTTGGAGCAGGGGGCCCGGTGGAATGGGGGTCTGGGGGAGCAGGGAACGGCCAGCTGAGGAGCCACCAGGAAGCTCTTTGGGAAGCGGCGTGCAGCCTGCTGCTGCGGGGTGAGGCCGGGACAGCTCGGCAGCTGCCTGGCCATCGCTCTCCCGCACACAGCGGGCATGCTCCAGGCTGCCGGCCAAGCACACGCTTCACGCTGCGGCCCCGGTTACTGGGGGCTGGCGGTGAGAAAGCAGGGACAGGGGGCTGCTCTCGCCTCTGCACCCCTGGCCTTGCCTCGGATGCTTCAGATCCCGGGGCTGGGGACCGAGGTGGCCGTCCCCTCGCTGTGCTGTCGGCTGTCACTGGGGTTTGTGTGGCCGGGGAACACGATGAGCAGCAGCACAGGCACTGTCAGCTAGTTCTGGCAGCCCTCGGGGTTTGTTTTCGCCTTGGCCGCTTGCATTTCCCATTGGGAGCGCTTGGGTTTGGCACAGGCTCCCGCGCTGGGTCAGGAGCGGGCAGCTCTTCCAGAGGAGCTTAAAATAAGCTCGCTTCGGAGTTGTTTATCAAAGTTTACTTTACTGGGGCAGGGAGGGAGTGCTCTTGGAGCCGCTGTCCCCGGGACCACAGCGCGTTTCTCAGGCCCTTGGCAAACCATGTTCCTCCTGTGCTCCCTGCAAGTGCTGCTTTGCTGCTCCGGCTGTGTGGAGCCGTGGGAAACGACTGCAGCCCCTTGCAGCCCCTTGCAGCCCCTCGCACTGTGATTCCCGATGCAGGGAGCAGGCAGAGGGCTCAGCCCGGCCTGGGCAATGCACGGATCCTGTGAGGGCTGAGCACTCCGTCAGCTGCCACAGTGAGAAGAGGCTCCCGCTGCCCCATGCATCGGTCAGTGGGGAAATGAGGGCGCAGGGAGGTACCCCTGACCTGTGCACGGCACCAGCACAGCGCGGAGCCAGGCTTGGCCGTCACTGTACGTGCTGGACTGGTGTCTCCTGGAGGAGGAGCTGGCCATGACGGTGACCAGATGGTCCCTCACTGCTGCGTCTGGCCAGCAGGTTGGGAATGCTCGCAGTGGCTGCAGGAGCCTCGTATGCCGCCGTGGCAGGTGGGATGGTGTGGGGGGCAGCATGGGGGTAGCATGGGGGGCATTGTGGGGAGCGGCTGCTGCTGTGGCAGGTCGGGTTTGAAGCCCCCAGTTGTGTTCTCTGCTGCGCACCTGGAGTTTCTCTTGGAGCAACATCCTGTCTGGTTGTGTGCAATGCAGCAGGCAAAGAGCCCTCCTGCGCTGCAGCTCCTCGTCAGGGCACCATGGGTGTGCACGTGTGCCATGCGCAGGGGCTCTCCTGCCTGTCTGGGTCCGAGGTGCAGTGATAAGAAAGCTCTGATTCCCCTGGGAATGGCTGGGGGTGTGAAGCCAGCAGAGCCATGCCCACTGCACCTCCCCTCCAGCTCAGGGGGATTTGAGCTTCTCCCGCACCCCAAGGGGAGCAGAACCCTCCCACCCTCTCGCCTGCGCCTCCTCCATGCACCGTTGCTGCTCCTGCGGGATGTGGGTGCAGGACGTCGGCTTTACTGAACCCTTTGCTTAGGGGAAGAGCAGAATTCTGAGTGTGGTTTTGGTACCTGTTTGTTTTTCTAAGAGCTCATGGGGAAGGGTTCATGTCTCTGGAGGACGGGAGCCTCTCGCAGACCCCCAGGGAGAGCAGAGTCAGCCCAAGGCTGTTCAAGAGCTGTTGCTCTGTGCAGAGTCTCCCAAGTGAGGAGCAAATGCTTAACAGCACCCTGCGTGGGGCTTGGGGGCTTTGGTTCTCCTCGTTTCCATCTCCTGAAGAGGATCCAATAGCAAAAATCACATTTCTCCTCTTAAACTGGAATAAAACCCCAGCATTTTGTCCCTGAGAGATGCAGGGGAAAATCAGCCAGGACCAAAAGTGCCCTTCATGCTGCTGGTGGGCTCTGGGCGACGTGTCAGACTGACCAGCTCTAAGGACAGTGATGGATCAGCCCTGGGAGTGCACCGGAGTGGGATCCAGCACCAGCCCAGCACAGCAGTGACTTGGATGGGCCTCGTGGCGCTTCAGCTTTTGGCGTTGAGCATCCTCAACTGGGTGAGGAGCCTTTGCCTGGCTTTGGTTCCTCCTGGGCAGGTTTAAAGGCATCCAAAATCCATGGGTCTCCTTGCTGGCAATGGAAGCCCCATGGTCTGTGCAGCAGGACGTGTCCATCCGGCTGCCTGGAGGCTATGAGCCAGTGGGAGCTGCCTTGTCTTGTCATCGGGGGGGGGGAAGCTGGAGCAGCGGCGTTGCTGCCAGACGACGGGATTGCACCGGAAAGGCTGGGGGAGCACTCAATCCAAGGAGGCCGCATGGCTGTTCCCAGCGCAAGGAGGCAGGCAGGGGTTGCTGGATTCCTCTGCTCTTATTCAGCGGTGGTGGCATGAGCACGGGGTGTGGGGCGCATCCCACCCGCTCCTGCTCTGTGTGTGGGGTGAGGATGCCAGGGCCAGGCACTGGGGTCCCACTGTGGTGAGGGCAGAGTGGGACCAGCTCCCCATGCCGCTCCCTTCGGCATGGCCACGTCTCGGAGGGGTGGTGTTGACCTCGGCTCTCCCACCACCACTTGGCACTTGGCACTGGAGGCAGCCCAGTAAAGCTCCTGGCACTCCAGCTCTCCTGCCGATTCCCAACTGGCAGCCATCCTGCCCTTGGCAGGGCCCTGGCTCCGTGGGCACCGGCTGGTGGTACGAGCAGTGCTCCCAGCTCAGCCCTCAACCCTCGGGACCCAGCAGCTCTAGAAATAAACCTCAGCAAAGAAGAGGCTGGGGCCTGGCGCCGGCAGCTATTTAAACCGTGTCCCTGAAGAGCTGAGAGGATGGTTGTCTGGAAGAAGCCCCGGGCGGTGCTGGCAGGAGGAGCTGTTTACTGCTCTCGCCAAAATATGCAGCGTTCATTGTCCTCTGACCTCCCAGCCCTCGTCCAGAAGCAAGGCTCAGGGATGGGCAGAGCCACCAAGCCCCTGCACCGTCCCCCTGCGCTCCCCACCGGGGGGTAAGGGCTGGCACGGACGTTCACCAGGATCCTGTCACCAGTTTAAAAACAAGAGAAAGCAGCAAAGGAGGAAGGAAAGAAAACCCAACCCTCACCCACCTGGGTCCTGCCAGGCTGGGGCGGCCTCCCAGATAGTTTCTCTGCCTGTTTCTGTAACCAGCAGTGTTCCAGTGGCGGACGGGAGAGCACAGCTCCCGAAGGCTGCCCCAGCGGCGGGCTGAAGCCAGCATGGTTGGATGGATGGATGGATGGGTGGATGGATGGATGGCTGGCTGGCTGGATGGGTGGATGGATGGATGGATGGCTGGCTGCAGCTGCCGGAGGAGGAGAACCTCACCCTCCTTCTTAACAGGAATCATCTGCAGGAGCGGCTGGGCGAGGAGGTGGATCAGTGAGTGCCGCACGTCTCCCGCCCCAACAGCTTTGGCTGAGAGCCGTCCTCTGAAAACACATCCAGCAGGTCCAGAGGAGCCCTGTCCCTGCCCCTCAGCAGTGCCCCATGCTGCTGAGGGTGCCAGCTTGGCTGTGCCACCCTCTGTGACTGCAATTCCCCCCCAGCACACCCTGCCCATGGTGCGTGGTCCCCGTGGACCTGCCTGGTCTGCCTGGACCCACTTCGGGGAGATGCGCTCAGGATGTCTGGGAGCTGAGGCTGAGGGTGGCACCTCCAGTTGGCTGCCACTACCTCCCTCCCTGCTGGGGTTTTGCTGGGGCTCGAACTCCTGCTCAGATGGAGTTCTCAAGATGTTGTCATCCTTGAGAAGCATTTTGACAGGGTTTACATGGAGCTGATCCGGCCAGTGGTCTTGCCCCCAGAGCCAGGCTGTGGCCATTGGGGCAGCAGGTCCCTGGGGACAGCACGTCCTCATTCCCCAAGGCTGTGCAAGGCTGCAAGGGGACAGCAGTGGCTGGGGGGGGATTTGGCTGGTGGAAGCTGCTGCTGGGCCCCCATCTCTGCTCACCCTCAGGACGGGGGCGGCGGGAGGTGAGGGCAGGGGGGCAGGACACCTTTTCTGCCTCACATATCACCCCACTCCCCCAGGGGTTCTCCTGCCCCAGGGAAGGGCTGTGGCCAAGGGAAGCCCTCGGGCAGAGCCCGGAGCACTGGGCAGGCAGCGAGGGATGGGCTGTGGGGCCGTGTCCCCGCCCCGGACAGACCAGGGGGGCTGCCCGAGGCTGGAGTCCGGAGCAAAGCCCCCTACCCGGGTGCCTTATCCCTGGTTGTTACAGCAGAAGGGAGGCTGGCACAGCCCGGCAGCGGGGGGCATCGAGGAGACCCGGGGGTCCCACCGATCGAGCCCCTCGTCGCAGCTACCGGCGGGATGCCGGCTCCGGCCGCGCTCGTCTCCATGGCTCCGGCCTCGGCAGCACGGACGTGTCGCTATATCTTTAAGAAGGGCCTGGGCTGGGGTGGGAGAAGCGTTTCCATCCAGCCCTTCTCCCAGCAAACCTGGATCGAGTTAGCGTTTGCGAGCGAGCGAGCGAGCGCGGAGTTGGCGCCGTGGCCGTTCCCCGCTCCGGGCCTGGGCAGCCACCCCGGGTGCGGCCGCGGGGCAGCCTCCGGCCCCCGTGGGCCCCGTCCCAGCAAGGAGAGGAAGCGGAGGAGGCAGAGCGGGGTACGTAGAAGTTTTATCCTCCTCCCCGGCTGGACAGGGTGCCGCGGCAGCCGCGCAGGACGAGGGCAGGGAGCGCGGTGGAGGCGGGCGGCCGCCCCCAGAGGTGGGCGCTCGCAGTGGGCAGCTCAGGGCTTACCCCACGGCCGGGGCTGGCAGAGCTGCCCGCTCGGCTCCTGCTGGCTCCTTCCTGCGGGCACTGCGCGCTGGGATGGCGGGATAGGGCCATCGCCTGGTGGCAGAACCGCGTGGGGATGCAGCGCCCCCCCGCTCCCTGGGCAGTGCCCGTGCCCATGCTCATGCCCGGCCACAGGGGCTGGACGTCTCCCTTCTCTTCCTCCCCACCCACGCGGGCTGGGGCAGGAGCATCCTCAGGGACCCGAGAGGTGAGGGCAGAGGTGCTGGGGGGCGCCGTGGGCACGCAGCGGGAGATGCTGGTGCCATATCCTGCACCCCACATACCCCGTGATGGACCCATAAATGACACACACCAGTGGAGCCATCCCGCATGTGTAATGATCCGGGTGCATGCCAGTTCTCTGGCACAGCCATTGTGGGGTGCGTTTGGTTTCCCCAAGGCAGAGGAAGCTCTGGGTGCTGGGGGTGCAGGTTCTTGAGGTAATCAGGGCTGGGGTCCCTGTGTCCCCTGGGCCCAACCTCTGCATGGGCAGCGGAGTTCTTGAAGCTCACCCTATGCTCGTGGCACGGTGGCCATCAGAGCACCCTGTTGTTGAGCCCTGCATGTTTTCCCTCTCCTGAGCAGGGGGCCCAGAGCAGCGGTCCTGAGCCTGGAGAGGAGCCTGTCCATGGCACGGCCGTGAGCAGCTGGACACTGGAACACCGAGCTCTGGGGCATGCAGGGTCAGAGCACCGGTGCAGCCCCACGCAGCACTTACCCCCACTCCCACCCCGTGCTGGGCTGCATGACGGCTCCAGCGCGGTGCTGGGGACGTGGTGGATCCCCCAGCCATGGGCACACTGGCAGCACGGCGGGCACCGCCAGCAACACCCGTCCGAGGGAGGACAGGCGAGTCCCCAGTGCAGCTCCCGGGACAGGGAGCAAGGAAATGTGTTGCTGCGCTGGAGGAATCCCAGGAATGCAGAACCCGGAGGGGACACGAGGTGGCACGGCGGCTCCAGCCCGGCTTTGCGGCCACTGCAGGCAGGTTCGGGGTGCCCGGAGGCAGGAGGTCACCGGCAGCTGTAGCGGTGCCCCATCCAGCACCCATCCCGCGGGATGAGCATCCACAGCGCCCGGCAGCCCTGGGCTGTGCTCCCCGGCCCCATTCCCAGCCTTGGCCGTTGTTCTCCAATGAGCTCATCTGCTTTGCTGCTTATTATATATCATCAGCTCATCCACTTTGCGGGTGTTGGGGCTCCTTCAGAGAAGCTGCTGCTCTCTGCCGTGAGAGGGGCTGCTTTGGGAACACGGCTGGCTTCTCCCCACTCCATGCCTGCATGGGGCACACTGGGGCGGGTTGGACACTTTCCCCCTTCCACCCTCGCAGGCCCCACCAGAGTGACCTGGGCTGCGGAAGGTCCATTCTGGAGCTGCTTTGCAGCTCGCTTGGGCTGCGAGAAGCACGCAGGAAGGCTGCATGTGCCTATGGGGCTTGGAGGGGGGTCACCCAGAGGCTCAGGCTCCATCACCAGAGATGAGAGGTAGCTCAGGGTCACGAGTAGCTCCCTCAGCTCCCCGGGACAGGCTGTGGGAAGAGCTGTGCTGTGGGATCATGAACCCGCCACCCCCAGCGGGGCCGTTGGTAGCGGTGCTGCTGCAGCCTGGCGCAGCACCATGGGCCTTGGCTTGGCCTCAAGCTTGGAGGAACGGGAGAAAACATGTTCTTGATGGTGTTTCTGCAAAGCCCCCCGGCCCTCCACCCGCCCGGGGAGCACCCGCGGCCAGGGCAAGGAGGGGCTGACCCGGCAGTGCCACGGCTCTGCCGCAGCCGCCTCGGCGCAGGGGCAGGGCAGAGGCCGCGGTGCTGCTGGGGGGCCCCCGCACCGCTGCGGCTGTCACCCCCACCCGCTCCCGCAGCAGTCACACACCCCGCTCCTTGCGCCGAGTACTGATCCAATTTGTGGCTGTTTCCATAACAACCTCCCAGCACTTTCTGGTCCTTTCTGTTGCTACGTGGATGCTGAGCCTTGGTGGGGAGGGATGCTCTGGCCTGGGATGGGGCGGCTTGGGCTGAGCCACCACCAAGGATCTCTGCTCCTAGGTGCCCAGGGCAGCTCGCTCACTTGCTGCAGGCCGGGGCACACAGAGCAGGTTCTCCCCACCCTGGGAGTGTTTTTTTCCCTGTCAGAGGGATATGGCGAGGTTTGGGCTGGGGGAAGAAGGAGCCTAAGGGCAATAGTTGATCCAGGTGCGCAGCCCTCTCTCATGAAGGGGTCCTCAGTAGAGCTCAGATGCTCAGTGCCAGGGATGGGGCCCCTGAGGGTGCTGGCAGCCAGAGACCCCCCATTTCTCCTGCCAGAGACCCCATCACCCACAGGCCTGACTGTTGCAGTGTCCCACGGCTCTCACACAGGCTTTCCCACTGCGGCACCAGCCCCAGAGCTCACCTCACACCCTCCTGTCTCCCACTGCACGGCCCAGGCTGCTCTTGGAGCTGCCACACTCCCTGCGCTCCTGCCTCCATCCCTCCCCTGCTCGGGCTCCCACGCCGCAGGGCCAGCCCTGTGCCCCCCGCCACCCCCAGACCCACCAACCTGCGGGGGTCCCCAGCCCCGGGACCTCCAGCCCCATATCTCCCGGGGCCTGCCCGGCCTCGGCGCCCCCCCCAACCCCGTTCCCCCCGGGGGCTCCCCAGCCCGGATCCCCCACCTACCCCCAGCCCCGTTCCCCCAGCGCCCCCCAGGCCCCAGCACACCCAGCCCCGCGCCGCCCCCGGAGCCCGCCCGGCCGCGCTGCCCCCGGCCGCCCCCCGCCGCCGCCGCCATTGGGCGCCCGTTCGGCGGCCCCGGCGCGGCGGCGGGCGGGCTCCGAGGGGGCGGGCGGGCCGGCGGCCGGTGCGAAGCGGAGCGGTGCCGTGCGGTGCGGAGCGGTGCGGAGCGGTGCGGGCGGGGGTGCCCGGCGCGGGGCGATGCGGCCCGGCGGGGCTCGGCCCGGCTCGGCGCGGCGGCTCCTCCCCGCGCGGCGCGGCGGGCCCGGCGGCGGGGGAGGCCGGGAGCCGGCGGGGAGCGGCCCGGGGGCGGCGGCGCGGTGACCGCCTGGGCCGGGCGAGCCGCGGCGGAGGATGGGCAACGCGCAGCGGAAGGCGCCGCGCAGCCAGCGGCGGGGCAGGATGCGCTCGGCAACAGGTACCGGGGACGGGACGGGGCGGGACCGGACCCGCGCCCCGCGCTGCCCCCCCGGCCCCGCGGGCGGGCTCGGGGCCGCTGCGGCAGCAGGGGATGGGGGGGCTCGGCCTCTGCAGCAGGACCCCCCGGCCGGTACCCGGCCCCACGGGGTCGCTTGGAGGACACCGGGAGAGGTCACCTCCAGCGGAGCTTGGCCTCGCTGGCAGCCACGGTGAGCGGGGGGGCGCGGAGGGACCCTGCACGGGCCTGCGGGATGTGGAGCAGGTGCTGACCCGCAGCCCAAGGTGCGGGGAGCCAGCCCTGAGCAGCGGGGAGCCAGCCCCAGGCAGAGGGGAGCCATCTCCAATGATGGGGAACTAGCTCCAATGATGGGGAGCCAGCTTCAACGATGGGGAGCAGTTCCCAGGCAGTGGGGAGCCAGCCTGGGCAGTAGGGAGTCAGCTTCATCCATGGAGAGCCAGCTCCAGCTATGGGGACCCAGCCCCGAGCAGTGGGGAGCCAGCTTTTAAGCATCGGGGTGCCAGCTCCAGCTATGGGAACCCAGCCCCAGACAGCATGGAGCCAGCCTCAAGGTGCGGGGAGCCAGCCAGGGCAGTGGGAAGGCAGCTCCAGCCATGGGGAGCCAGTCCCTGGTAGAGGGGAGCCAGGTCTGAGCAGTGGGGAGCCAGCTCCAGTGATGGGGAGCAATCTCCAGGCAGCGGGGAGCCAGCTCGTGCTGCAGGGAACCAGCTCCAATGCTGGGGAGCTAGTGCAGGCAGTGGGCTCCAGCCCCCGGGCAGCAGGAGCCAGCCCCCAAGCAATGGGGAGCCCTCGTGGTTGCCAGCCCTAGAGTTGGGTCCTGCCCGGGCAGGGAGCCCACGCTCGCAGAGCCCCCCGCACCCCAGCAGGCGGTGGGTGCCGGGGGGGCCTCGTGCCACACGTGATGGGAGGAAAGCAGAAAGCCCTGAATCTGTGGGGGCAGCGGGGGGCTCGCTCAGGGCTGGGAGCAGGCAGCCAAGGGCCAGTGCCCTCTGGAAGCACTGGGTTGGACAAGCAGGACCTGTCCAGTCGCTGTGCTGTCCCCACCCGGCTGGCCCAGGCGGTTCAGCAGCCCTGGCCAGACACCCGTCACTCCGACTCTTGTCCCAACCCAGCCCAGCTCCTGGGAATGCCGGAGGAGCAGCAGGCTGGAGCTGGCCGTGGCTCCCAGCCATGGCTCCCACTACCCTGTGCCTGGCCGCTGGCTCCAGAGCCGGGACACGGCAGCGCGGGAGCTGCGGCCCTGGGAGAGACCTGGGGAACATCGCTCAGAAGCTGCAAGAAAATGGGGACTGCTTGTCACAGCCCGAGTGACTGTCACAGCTTAATAATTAGCGGGCAGAGGGGGTGGAGGTACAGCCTGTCTCTGTCTCATTCTGCAGGTGCTGTTGTAGTGATTGTTGCAGAGGGCTGGAGCAGGGCACCAGAGCTCCAAGTTGTCCAAGGGATCAGGAGGGATGCTGACTTGGTGGGTGCTCAGGGATGAAGGATGATGGTACCCAGCACATCAGCCCCATCTCACGGGGTGCGGGAGGCTGGGTAGTGGCCGGATGCAGGACTCAGGCTGTGGATGCTGGCCTGCTCTTTTCCTGCCTCTCGCATCCTTGCCACGGCTCAGATCTGCTAATCGCACCTCTGCATCATCAATGGGATTCTTGGGAGCTGCAGGTCACCTTCCCAGCGCCGGCAGGAAGGGCTCTCAGGGAATGCAAGGCCAGGCTTTGTGCTGGAGTCAGTTCATCTCTGTCCTCGGGCGTGGGGTGCATCTGCCCACCAGCCTGGAGATCTCCAGGGATCTTTCTCCCGGTGCCTGGCTCTCCTGGGAGAGACAGAGCTGTGCCCGGCTGCTGGGAGCAGGGAGGAACAGGGTTTTGCACTGGACGGCCCAAAAGTTACCTTGGGCCTGAAGATGGGGCAGATACTCGGGTGCTCCCAGGCCATTTGAGCTTGGGGCTGCAGGGACCTCAATGGCTTGGGCATTCCTTAGTGGCTACGCACAGGCTCCCTTGCGGAGAGGCGGCGGCAGGTCCAGGCTGGAGCTTATCTGCTGGAGGGAGGGAGCTGACATTGATAAGAAGCAGCCCTGCGGTGGGTCTGGTGGCTGGTAGGATGAAGAGGGCTGGGACCCATGGTACCAGGAGGTACTTTGGCTCATCGTGGGCCGGATCATTCTGCCCATGCCCAGGGCAGTGCAGAGAGGGGTCTTTACACTGGTCATTAGAATCCAGCCTTCCTCGTGGCCTGACGGGCTGGAAAAGGCTGCATGACGCTGGGTCAGAGCCTTAGCTCTGCCTGCTTGGCTGGTACAAGTCAGCCCCATGCAAGTGCTGCCTGGGTTGCCAGGGGGGAAATGAGCTCTGCTGCTATCCGCCATCCTTCACCCATCCCATCACTGGGGTCTGCGGCATTGCTGGGTGCCTGGCATGGGTGCAACCAGCCCTTGGCGAGGCACCAGCTCCCTGTGCTGCCCAGTGGCCCAAAGCCACATCCTGAAGCAAGACATGGCTTGGGGTTGAGTCCTGGCTCCCGGGGACCTCCGTCCTCCAGGAAAAGCCAGCTCAGCTTCACAGACCCCTGGGACGCTGGGAAAGTGGTCCCCGAGGAGCCTTCACTCGAGGCTTGTGAGGGAGCCGGAGTGAGAGGAAGCTCCGGGGGCTCCGGCAGCTTCCAGGGCAAAGGCAGGAGGATTCAGAAGGGTCTCCACTTTCCTTAGCTGATGAGTGTTGGCGGCAGCGGCAGCAGCGGGCTCCAGGCACTGTTTTCCAGGAGGATGCTGATGGCTGCTCCGGCTGTGCTGGGGGGGTTTCAGCTCCATGACTCTGCTCAGCCAAGGGGAGCCCCCCAGGACCTCGTCCCCTCTCCCAGCACTGCATGTACAGGGAGCGGGATGAGCCCTGACCGGCCGCCTTCACAGGGCCACTGCCAGCAGGACGGGCGGACAGGCAGAGGACAGGCTGCACAAACCCACGGCCCCTCTGCCACCGCTCCGCTGGCCATGGCGGGGAAGGAAGAGGGGCCCGGGCCGGGACAATGAGCTGGGCGCTGACTCAAACAGCCAGTTCCTGGTCGCTTCCTCTCCTGGGCTGGGCTGGAGCGGGAGCGGGCGGGAAGGAGGACGAAGCCCACTGCTCTCGGGCAGGTTTGGAAGTAGGAGCTGCCGAGGCAGGAGCGAGCCCCCTCCTGCTGCACCCGCGGCCATGTCCAAGGTGGAATGGCTCCTGGCACCCTGGCACCGGGGAGGTAACATGGGCAGCGCGGGCAGGGGTGGGCAGCGGGACACCCTTCTCCCCAGGAGCGGGCAGTGCGGGCAGTGGGAGTCTGCAGGGCAGGACCCGGGTTGGGGTGGGCTGTCGGGCACAGGCTCTTGTCTCCAGAGGCCATGCAATAGCCACAGGGTTGGTGCCGCCCAGCAGCGCAGGTCCTGTCCCACCTTTCCCAGCCTGGCCTCGACCCTGGGGTGTCCCCTTCCTTCTTAAGCCCTTGCCGCCGTTGCCCAGCCCGTTGGGGTGTCCTTGCTTTCACAAAGCAAGAGAAGCACAGAGAGCCCCTGACCATGTGTCCCACCTTGGGGACAGATCCTGCCCATCTACCCCCGTGGTGCTGAGCCCTCCCAGCAGCTCTCACTTGCTGGTGGCAGCAGGAACAGGGACTGTGAGGCCATGGGTTGACACGAGCTTCACAGCCAGCCTCTGGCTGTGGCTGATTCCATGTCTTGGGCCCCTTTGTCCCGAGGCCTGGCCGCGTTCCCCTCTCAGGCAACTTCCTCGCATTGTCCCGGCCCCGCAGAGTGTAAAACCAGCCGGGCACAGGGGAAACAGCGCTTTCCTGGAAGCACCCCTGCTTGGAGAGGGGCTGCAGCCTCCCAGCACGGGCAGCCTATGCCTGGGAATGCCGTGATCCCTGCCGGGGCATCCCAAGCATCCCGGCCAGGCTGGGCACAGCACCGTGGCACAGTCAGCGGGCAGCAGCCTTGGCCACACTGTGCCCAGGGTGCCCATGGCCACGGTGGGGGGCGATGCAGTGCCGGGGTGCCGGGGCTGGCAGATTGCTGTGCCGGGTTTCCTGAGGCTCTCAGGAAAGGCTCGTGCCTGGTTTTGGGCTGGGAAGCACGAGAGTGAGGGTTGGGATACAGGAGGAAGCCAGACTGATGGGAGCCACGGTGGGGCTTGGAGCTGGGCTCAGGGGGTCTGACCCTGCTGCCCATGCCTGCTGGGTCACTGCAGGGACCTGGGTCCCACCAGCACACTCCTGGATGGCAAAGGTGGGGTGATGGGAGCACCTGAGGCCGAGGTCAGAGCGGCACCGGGGCTGCAGCTCCATCCCTGTGCACGGTGGCTCTCGGCCCCTTGGCAGGCAGCCATGTGAGTTCATCCTGGCTGCCGTGGTACCCGGCCAAGCCCTGGTGCCAGCGCGGCCGCGGGCACTTCCCATCCCCGCAGCACAGGCAGATGATGCTTGGGGCTCCTCCTGTGCCACTTGCCGGCCAAGTCCTCTCCCCAGCAAATGCAGCTCCATGCCTGCCAGAACTCCCTGACAGGGTCCCAGCTCACGTCCCCTCTGCTCCTGCCCTACACAAGGCATGAGACAAAGGTGATAGATCACTTGGGATCTCGCTGGAGAAAGAGGGTTTTCATCTGTTTTCCTGGATCTCGTTACAGGGCCAGGCAGGCAGAGCGCCCCAGCATACTGTTGACTTTGGGCCCTACTGATGGGCACTGATTTTATTGACCGTTTTGCTGCCAGTGGTTTTAGTAGAAGCCTCTCATATAATCCAGCCTTCTCCCCACAAGCTGAGTGACCCTCACAGCTGCCGAACCCACCATCCCTGCCAGCAACTGCTGCAGTGCCCTTATCTCCTGTCAGTGCAGAAATCAGCTGATTGGATGTTAAACAGGGATGGTGAGAGGAGGCAGGAGCCTCGGGCAGATGTGGTGTAGCTGGGTGGTGATATTCTTCAGCAGACCTGCTGGGCACCTGCACAGTAGCACCCAGCCATGCTCTGCAGCATGACACCAGGGTCCTGGCATGGGCACCCCCCTAAAAATCCTCCAGTCCCTCTGGTCTCAACCACCAGCAGGCCAGAGGTGTGTGGGGATGGCCCTGCCTTGCTGCAGGCTCGGGGAGTGCCTGTGGGACGTGTAACGGTGGGGTGATGTCCTGCAAGGATCTGGATTTGGGCCCGGTGCAGTGCGTCAACTGCTCCAACAAGGGCTCCTCTCGGGCATGGTGAGTGCTTGCGGCAAGGGGCAGGTCTGTGCAGTGAGCAACGCTCTGTCTCAGCGCTGGGCGTGTGGGTGCTCGGTGGGGTGTCGCTTTGGGGTCTCGTTCCGGCCTGGGTGGGCATCCATCCGGTCATGCGCGCGGATGCGGCTCCTCGTCCCGGTGGGGCGGCTGGACCGGCGGGTCCGAGCGCGGCGGGGGCTGAGCTGGGGACAGGAGGCGCTTCCTCGGCCGCTGCCAGCTCCCGCGGTTTGCTCTTGTCCCTTCCTCTCCGCCCGTCGGAGCGCAGCGTGCGCCCTGGCTCCGTACCACGGGGATGTCACCGGGCCGCACGAGCGGCAGCGAGCAGTCGCGGTGCCGGTGGCGGGCCGGGCGCCCGCTCGAAGCCGGCGGCACTGCGGCGCAGCGGCTGCTTCCAGCGGGGCTCGGGTGGCTGCCGGCGCCGGGCTCGGCCTCCAGGCTTGCCGTCCTCCTCCTCCAGTGCGCTGGGAGCGCGCTGGCTCGCCGCTGTGCCGATACCCGTTGCCATGGCTGCTCTGCTGATGGTGCATCGGCTGCTGCCGCCGTTACATCATTCCTGTGATACCTCCGCATCGGCAGCCCGCGGCCGCGCTGCTCCGTGCACAGCGCCGGCGCCCCCCGCCAGCTTGCGGCGAGCCTGACACCGGAAAGTTTGGCGGCGAGTTCGAGCGAGAGGCGTCGTCTCACGGGAGCTTCGGCCCGAACTGAAACGACTCCCGATGGCGCTGTCGAATATCTCCCTGTGGATTCGGGATGCCTGGGCAGTAGGTAAACAGGGATGCTGGCATGCAGCAGGGGTAACTCGGGGAGATGCTCGTGGAGGGCACGCATTCTGTGCCCTGTGGCTGGGGATCCCACAGGACGCTGTTCTCCCAGGAGAGGGTAAAGCTCAGCTCCCCACAGAGCAAACTCCACTTGGCTTCAGCCCTGGTCCTCATCCACCCCCAGTGCCTGCAGCATCCCATGGCTCGCTCTCAGTAAGACTTCAAGCTGTTACAGAGCAAGCAGCACCCACTGTGGCTGGTGATGCTGGCGCTCACCTCTGCCCTGGGCAGCCCAGTGGGAACCATCCCCGCAGTACCTGCCATGGTCCTGCCCCTGCTTCCATCTCTGCGAGGGGACAG
The DNA here is from genome assembly GCF_004027225.2 of Strigops habroptila. Lineage (NCBI taxonomy): Eukaryota > Metazoa > Chordata > Aves > Psittaciformes > Psittacidae > Strigops > Strigops habroptila. The sequence goes on from NC_044285.2 coordinate 22,753,054, forward strand.
ACCCCTGGGGACACGCGGGGAGCAGCGTCCATTACCTCTCATTAGCGCCTCTGCCCATGCCTGCAAAGCCCGGGGCAGCGAGGTGGCAGCTTCCCACCAACCGTGCCTCAGTTTCCCCCAGCAGCAGGGCTGGCCACGCTCAGGGCAGGAGTACTGGGAGTGCACGCGATGGAGCCAGTGCTCCATCTCTGCTCTCCCCGGGCACCCTTCATGTCCCGCAGGCATTTGCATATGGTGGGGGCCCCTCAGAGGCATTTTTACATTGAGGCTGTCACCGATAAGCTTGGCAGGAGGGTCACTGCCAAGGGCAGCAGGTCCTGCTCCGGCTGCACCGGCCCCACCAGCTGTGTGTCCTCCTGCTGAGCGCTCCAGGCTGCTCCATCAGCCGTGGGCTGGCTGCCAGCTCCTCACCACATGCGATGCTGGGTCATGAGTGCTGCTGGGGCTGTGCCAAAACCCCTCTGAGCGACACCAAACCATCGGGGTGTCACATACACCCCTGCACACAGGGTGATGCGAGCATGGTGCACCCCTGAGGAACAAGTTTGGGGTGCTTGGGCTGTGGAGGGATGCTTGGCTCATCCATCCTTTCCCACCCCTTCTCCTCCTCAGCTGCTTCTTCTGCTGGGAGGATCATAGAATCATGGACTGGTTTGGGTTGGAAGGTACCTTACAGCTCATCCAGTTCCAACGCCCTGCCATGGGCAGGGACACCTTCTGCTAGAGCAGGTTGCTCCAAGCTGAAACCAGCCCTGCCAGCCCTTGGTGGTGCCTGTGCCTCAGGACAGCACCGGCTTGCTTGTGTCCCCAGAGGGTTGGTGTGTGCAGAGGGGATGCAGGACCCCAGCACCCTTCCGTGCTGCCTCGCTCCCCTGCCTGCAGCCGCAGGGCAGGGCAGGGCAGGCGCTGGGCTTCCGCTTCGCCCTAGGGCGGCCCCGGTTTCGGCACTGCGGTTTGTGCACGTGGTGGGTGCCGCGGGGTGGGAGCTGCGGGTGCCCCGGCACGGGCAGAGCCAGCGGAGGTAAGATCCTGTGCTGCGGCTCTGGTGTGGGAGGGGGGTTCAGGGGGTTGTGACCTGGGGGTGTCCCTGAGTCCCGGGGGATGCTGTGTAGCTGCTGCAGGTCTGTGGGTGCTGGGGGACATGTGGGCACCCGCCGAGGCCGAGGGCCAGGTCTGTGCAGGGGGGTGCAGTGAGCCGGGGTGCGGGACCCGTCCTTAGGATGCACCTGGAAATGGAGGGGCCAGTGGTGGGTCCCCCCCTTTGGCAAAGAGAGCAGCTTCTGGGGCTGAGGTCTGCAGAGGTGATTGCGTGGTCCCAGCACCCTGTGCCCCTGGCTCCTTCCCATGGCCAGTCAGGGCTCTGGGGAGATGGCCTTGGCTCCTGTGCCCAGGGACGACTGGGCACATAGCATGAGCCAGGGACCAGGGCATGGTGCTCCTGCCAGCCCCTCTGGGCAGGCAGGGAGGTGAGAGGTGAGAGCAGGAAAATCCTTGTCCCTGTGCGAGGAAAGGGGCCGGTTCGCCTGTGGCATGGAAAGCTGCATCCCAGTGCGTGGCGTTGCCTGTGGGCTTTGCAGCGGGCGAAGCTCAGGCTGTTCACACACACACACGCCCCGACACCTCTTGGTTGGTATGGAAACGAGTCAAATTATTGAGGGGAGGAAGAAAGAAGGACAAAAAAAAGGAAAAGGAGGAAGCCTGGTGTTAAGGCAACGTCGTTATGGTAACACAAATTATAAAAGTAACTAGGCTGGGGACGTGGCACCTCGCCTCTGGGTGCTGGGCGGTGTGCAGGGTCTGCTGCTCCATCCACACCTGGGGAAGGGTGGGCAGCACGGACAGGACTCATGGGCAGGGCAGGACCCACAGGCAGGATGGCACCCACAGGTAGCAGGGGTGATGCTTGGGGTGCAGTGCCTGGTGACCAGCCACTGCAGGAGAGGGGACACGGCTTGTGCCAGGAGTGCTGACCCCATTCTGGGGCCATTGGCCTTCTCCCAGGCCAGCGGGATCACTGTGGCTGCCTTGGCTGGCTCGGTCGTGAAGCAGGGTGCTGCAGGCTGTGGTTTGCCTCGCTGGGGACGAGCACCCCACGGCCCAGTGGCAGAGCAGGCATGTTTGTCGTGCTGGTAGGGAGTGCCTGGACCGATGGGATGGGGATGGGCATGCAGTCATCCTGGGGTGCGGATCGTCAAGAAGCCTCAGGTGGGTGAGGAGGTGCTGGCTGCTGCGCGGGAATATCCTGGCTACCGAATGGGGCAAAGGGACGTCAGACCCGGGTCCTGGTGGTAACACCCAGTGACAGGACCCAGAGCCGGCAGCAGCCATCCCTCTGCCCACACCAGGGGCGACTGCAGAAGGATCCTGGGGGTGAGGCCCCGGTGATCCACGAGCTGTTCAAAGCTCACAAACCGCTCTCTGCTCCGCTCCCCTGGCTCCAGCACAGAACCACGCTGGGTGGGAAACCCACACCCGCTCAGAGCAGCGGTGCTGGTGCTCCAGGTCCCGTGGCAGAGCCTGTGTGCCGGAGCACTGCTCAGCTCCCAGCACAGCCAGCTCACAGGTGACCCCAAATCCATGCCCAGGGACCTTTCCACTAGTGTGGGTGTTTCTGAGGGTCTGGACAAGTGCCTGGCCCATCCCCGCGGAGGTTTCCGCCCCAGGAGACCGTTGATCTCGCGAGGAGCTGTACCCAGTGTGATGAAAGGTGCTGAGGCCCCTTCGCTCCCTCCATTCTGGTTGCAAGTTCTGCTCCTCCGGTTGCTTCACCGCACGTGTGGCGCTTCCTGCACCGGGACCAGTGGGGCAGTCACCAGGCAGCAGCACTTGCTTCCTTCCCCAATTACACCCTGCTCCCTTCCTGCCTGGCTCTGGCAGCCTGTGGGCACAGTGCCCAGCCCTGGTGCAGTGGCAGTGGCAGTGCCTGCAGGCACGGTGCCCAGCCCTGGTGTGGCGGCAGTGGCAGTGCTGGGTCTGGCCCCATGCAGTAGCAGCCTGCCGGGGTGACTTTGCTGGGCTGGGGCACTGCCACATCCCAGTCCCGTGTTCCCAGAGGGTGCTATGGCAGGATGAGTGCTGTGCGGGGCGCGGGGTCACAGAGAAGCCGCCCTCCTGCCTCCCTCTCATGCCGCTCCCTCCCGCTTGCAGCCACCTCTAACCTGGACGTGGAGAGCAAGCAAGCTGCGCACGCCAAGCTGCCATGGCAGCAGCCCGTGAATGTGTTCCTGGCAGCCGGGCGCCCGCCGGGCATGGAGCAGCTGCACCAGGAGGCACAGCTCAACCTGCAGAGCCTGCTGCAAGGTACCGGGGCCGGGGTGGCAGGGATGGGATGGCAGGGATGGGATGGCAGGGGTGGGATGGCAGGGATGGGGGTGGCAGGGGTGGGATGGCAGGGATGGGGGTGGCAGGGGTGGGATGGCAGGGGTGGGATGGCAGGGATGGGGGTGGCAGGGGTGGGATGGCAGGGGTGGGATGGCAGGGATGGGGGTGGCAGGGGTGGGATGGCAGGGATGGGGGTGGCAGGGGTGGGATGGCAGGGGTGGGATGGCAGGGATGGGGGTGGCAGGGGTGGGATGGCAGGGATGGGGGTGGCAGGGGTGGGATGGCAGGGGTGGGATGGCAGGGATGGGGATGGCAGGGGTGGGATGGCAGGGATGGGGGTGGCAGGGGTGGGATGGCAGGGATGAGAGCTGCCCTGGGCACATGACCAGCATCTGAACTGCTCCTTGGGCCACCCCACACTGCAGCAGTTGGGTCCTGGGGGGGTCCCGGCCTCAGCAGCCCCTCTGATCTCTGCTCCAAGTCACTGCAGCAAGAGGCAGAGCAGCCAGAGCCAGGAGTAGGGGCTGGTTCCGCCTGGAGCCAGCAGATGCGGCGCAGGCATCGATGAGATCAGCAGTGCGGCCTCCCCCAGGGTTGTAATCGCATCAACTCGGCCCCAGCGGAGCCGGTTCCCGCCATGCCATAACCACCAGCAGTAATTAGCTCAACAATTGCAGGATGGGGAGACACTGAGCTCCCTCCTGGCTGCCCCTGGCTCCTGCAGGACTCGCTGTGTCCCCAGGCAGGAGTGGGGGGAGTTCTGCCTCAGCTGCCCCCAGCCCCGGCTTTCCTCCTGGGGGTCGTAGAACGAATCACACAGTGAACCACAGCCTGGTTTGGGTGAGAAGGGACTTTAAAGCTCCTCCAGTCCCAACCCCCTGCCATGGGCAGGGACACCTTCCACTAGAGCAGGTTGCTCCAAGCCCCTGTGTCCAACCTGGCCTTGAACACTGCCAGGGATGGGGCAGACACAGCTTCTCTGGGCACCCTGTGCCAGCGCCTCAGCACCCTCACAGGGAAGAGCTTCTGCCTCAGAGCTCATCTCAATCTCCCCTCTGGCAGGTTAAAGCCATTCCCCTTGTCCTGTCCCTACAGGCCCTTGTCCAAAGCCCCTCTCCAGGTTTCCTGGAGCCCCTTTAGCCACTGGAGCTGCTCTAAGGTCTCCCCTTAAGGAACCCTTAAGGAACCTTCTCTTCTCCAGGCTGACCCAGCCCAAATCCCTTCCCTACCTCCCAGGCTGCCCGTGTGGAGCAGGGACACGAAGCCAGCCTGGGGACAGAGGGCTGGGATGGCCACACATCCCTCCGTGTTCTCCTGCCCTGGGAGCAAAGCTCTGCCCGCAGCCAGCGGCCGGAGCGGGGTCCCAGGCGCTGCTTCCCTTGCAGAGGAGTATGAGGAGCAGTACAGCGAGAGCAGGGTCACCGGGCAGACCTTCCGCAGCACCGGGCACCCGCCCCCCGACACCCCTCCGGAGCCGTCACCCCGACCTCCCCCTGCCAAGCGCCTTGAGTTCGTGCTTATGGTGAGTGCTGGGGCACAGGTCTGGGTGACACGGCCCCGGTGTCACCAGAGAGGGGCTGGTGTGGCGGGGGTGGGGGGAGCTATGTCCCAGCCCTGTCCCTTTGACGTGCCTTTCCCCCCGCAGCCCCCGGGCCGGCGAGCGACAGACGAGGAGAGCACCAGCACGAGCGCACTGGGTGCGCGGCCGCCTGACGCCTGCCTGAGCCTCCCCACCAGCCCGGACAAGCAGCCTGCCTGGCCCAGGGCCTTCCCCCTGCCCACCCTGGAGGAGAAGCAGCGGCACCCGTCCTGCTCCGTCCAAACCAACATCGTCCCCATCAATGTCTCGGGTAGGGCAGCGTGCACCAGGCGAGCCGGCACCGGGGGCACGTGGGCAGAGCCTGGGGTGCAGGGCCGGGGTGGGGGACGAAGCAGAGGACCGCTGGCATCTGTCATTGCCATCTCTGCTGTCATCCACAGCTGTGTGCCTGACCCACTGGCCCCTTGTTCCCACCGCACTGCCCAGCCACCGGTTGTGGTGTCACCTTGTCCTCACTGCACCCCACACAGCCAGCCTGTCTGACCTGTCTGTCCGTCTGTCCACCCATCCGTCCATCCATCTATCCTCCCAGCAGCACGGTCCTGCCTAGTCCTTGCAGACATGAGTGCCAGTGCCTGAGCAAATGCACCTTCTGAAGGCCAGAGATGGCTTTCTGCCCTTTCCCTCCACGATGAAGAGATGTGCTGGTACCACCAGGTCTCTCTCCCTACCCTGCTGTTCCTCACATCCATGTCCCCACACAACTGGCCCCATTAATGAAGCAGCCCAGCAGTGCAGGGTCCTCCCCGGCACAGCCCAGAGCCCGTTGTGCAGAGCAGGGCCAGTCTCCACCACTTTCCCTGCATCCCACCTCCATCCACAGCACCCGCCCCGCCACCAGCCATGCATCCATCTCCTGCGCTCCATGGCCACCCACGGTCACCACCCTCGTCCATCCCATGCTGCTGCTGCCTGCAGTCCCATCCCAGGCCGGGGACACGCAGGGGACACGGTGCAGCACCGTGGACAGCCTGTTTGTTTTGGCTACAGGGCAGCACTTTGCTAGGCACGCGAGTGCTCGTCACTCCCTGTTTAACACAGAGACCGCGATGAACCCCAAGTCCACCCTGCGGCGTAGACGGACCATTATCGGATTCCCTAACCTGTCCCTGCGAGACCAAGGTGACGGAGCTGCCGTGATGGGGGCAGAGCTGCCGTGACGGGGGCAGAGCGGCCCCAGGGGCCAGCAGCCAGCCCTCGGGGATGCCCCAGCCACCGTGCTGGTCTGCTCCCTCCTGGGGCACTGGGGTGCTGCACACCGGTGACGCCGGGCTGGCCCTGGGGCTGGCATGGCACCGGGGACAGCCTCTTCACCCCAAGTCGGGGTCCTGCACACTTACAGGGTGGGAAGGCCCGCAAGCTTCTCCTAGTGCCAGGAGTAACCCAGCCTTGGCTCCATCAGAGCAGAGCTGGGGGCTGCGGGCACATACCCTGCCCAGGTCCTGGCCCATGCCGGGGGTGGTCACACAGCTCAGGGTGCTGCAGTGCTCCCAGCACGGGCACGGAGCAGTGTTGGACCCCAGTGGACAGCAGCCAGCCCAGCTTGGGGGCACTGTCGTGCACATGTCCCTTGTGGAAGGTGTAGAGAAACCAGAGCCAGCCTGTCCTCAGAGCATGCAGGGACAGGAGGAGAGGCCGCAGCACCCACTGCACTGTGGGGAATCATCACTGGGTAGGAGGAGAGTTTTCCCTGTGACAGTGGTCAAACAAGGTTGTCACAGCCCCTGCCTCAGAGAACTTGAGCGTCCTGCTCTGAGTGGGGTACCCATGTCCTTCCCCATCCAGGCTCTTCTGAGAGGAGGTGGCACCATGAGCCACCGCGTCCCTCCCCGACCCAGGCAGCAATGCCTTGCTCTGCTCTTCCTGGTCCCCATGGGTGCCCCCACCACGGGGCAGCGCTTTGGTCACTGTGGGGCCAATGTCCCCATGGATAGAGAAGACTCCTGCCATGGCTGCTCAGCTGTGCCTGGCACATCCCAGCCATCAGATCCCAGGCTGGAGGGCTAACACCAGCCAGAGACTGTCCACAGTTGGGTCTTGGGCAACATGGTCTAGAGTGAGGTGTCCCTGCCCTTGGCAGCAGGGATGGAACTGGATGATCTTAAGGTCCTTTCTAACCCAAACCATTCTATGATTCCATGATTCTATGGCCATGTCAGCACAGGGGTAGGAGAGCATCGGGTAGGAGGGTGTCAGCCTGACCCCTCCAGTCCCCCTGGGCACGCTTCAAGCCTGTGCAGAGATGCAGCCCCGGAGGCTGGCCGTGGGGTGGGACAAGCCCTGGTGGCCGGCACAGAGCACTGACCCGCCGTGTCTCTCCTCGCAGGCAGCACCAACGGCCCCACATCCGCCGCTCCCGTGCCCATTGCTGAGTCCGTCTCCTGCAACTTCATGCCCGAGGCCGCAGGGCCGGCGCCACAGGACACTAGCCCCCGCCAGCCCCGTGCCGCCCCACTGAGGAAAACCTTCAGCGACTTGGGGGCGCGCTGCTGCCCCATGGACCCCGCGGCCACCCCCTGCACCGGCGCCTGCAATGGCCCGCACGGACCCCCCTTCCCGCCGCCATGGAGCTACACGGGTCCCCCCAGCCCCACCAGCGGCCAGGGCACAGGCCCGGCCTGCGTCTCGCCGGGTGGCTCCAGCCCTTCGCCCAGCCCCGGCTCACCCGCTGCAGCCGTCGCTGCTGCCACCGCCACCTTCTTCATCGCCGCAGAGGAGCGCGCGGGCAGCAACGGGCACGGCTCCTTCTCCAGCGCGGTGCCCGAGTCCCCCTCCGGGGATGGGCAGGGGTACGAGGGCCGAGGCTCCAGGGGGAACTTGCTGCCGGGAAGCCGAGCAGAGGCTGAGCCCGCGGCAGGGCCAGCGCGGCTGGAGGTGGAGCGTGCCGGGTGCCGGTTCCGCGAGCGCTCACTGTCGGTGCCGACCGACTCGGGCTCGCTGTGCTCCGTGGACATCGCGTACGCCGAGGCGCGGCGGGGCAGTGCCAACTACGCCCTGGGCTACCCCAGCGCCAGCTCTGAGGGCAGCACCAGCACTGACAATGTCTCGCTGGGGCTGGGGCTGGAGCAGGAGGGGCAGCGGCGCCGGCGCTCCAAGAGCATCTCCCTCAAGAAGGCCAAGAAGAAGCCCTCGCCCCCCACGCGCAGCGTCTCGCTCATCAAGGAGGGCCCGGACGACGACGCGGAGCCCAGCCTGGTGCTGCCCAAGGACCAGCGGCCCAAGAGCCTGTGCATCCCCCCGGAGCCCCAGGGGCACCGGCTGGTGCACGCCGACCCGCGGGGGAGCGCGGGCAGGGAGCCCGAGGGCACGGTCGCCCCCCTCCAGTGGCATCTCGCGGACTGGAAGGCCAGTGCGGACCCCCCGTACCGCTCCCTCTCCAGCTCCAGCACGGCCACAGGGACCACGGCTGTCGAGTGCGCCAAGGCACAGGGCAGCTCCGAGTCGCTCACGTCCCCCTCTGTCTCCCGGGCCACGACGCCCTCCCAGCTCTCGGCCGAGGCGGACCCCAAGACCTCCTCCCCAGGCAGGCCCCCGGGGCTGATGTCCCCGTCCAGTGGGTACTCCAGCCAGTCTGAGACCCCGACCCCCACCGTGCCCACCTCCGCCGTCCTCGGGCACTCCCCGCGCCAGGTCCGGGTGAGGCCGCTGGTGCCCGAGAGGAAATCCTCGCTGCCCCCCACATCCCCCATGGAGAGAAGTCCCAAGGCCCGGCTGTCCTTCGACCTGCCACTCACACCCCCAGCCCACCTCGACCTCTCAGGGCTGAAGATCTCCCTGAAGGGGAAGACAAAGGTCAGCCGGCACCACTCCGACTCCACCACCTTCGGCACCAAGCTGGCCCAGAAGAGCAGCCCCATCGCGCCCATCATGCCGGTGGTCACGCAGTCCGACCTGCGCTCCGTGCGCCTGCGCTCCATCAGCCGCTCCGAGCCCGAGGACAACACCGATGGCCCCGAGCACGCCGAGGAGCTGCCGCGCGCGCCCTGCCCTGCGCCCGACAGGAAGGTGAAGCCGCCGGTGGCAGAGAAGCCGCCTCTGGCCAAGCGGCCCCCCAGCATCCCACCCAAGCCCCCGGTGCTGCGGGAGGAGGGTCCCCTGTCCCCCACGTCCCCGCCGGGCATTGCCGTCACCACCACCACCAAGGGGCTGCCGCAGGACGGCTTCGTGGTGCTGCGGAAAGGGGAGCTGAGGAGGGGCCCGGGGGAGCCCCCCACGGCCCCGGTGCCAGCAGTGGGACCGCGGCGGCTCTCGCAGGGCAGCCTGGAGGACGAGCCACGGCCGCCGCGGAGGAAGGCCAAGGTGCCGCCGCCGGTGCCCAAGAAGCCCAGCGTGCTGTACCTGCCGCTCGTGCCGGCCCCGGTGCCGGGAGCCAGCGCGGGTGACCCAGCGCCTACCCCCAGCCCCATTATCACGCTGGACACCGACCCCACGTGCTGCGACCCAGACGCTGAGGACCCGCCATCCCCGGGGGCCCCGGGCACAGCAGCTGCCGCCGGTGACGCACCCCCGGAGCAAGGTGAGGGTCTCCCCGCTCCTGCGGTGGTTTCACCCTGGTGCAGGGCAGGGCAGGGCAGGGGCCCCAGTGCCGCACGGGGCAGTTCACCGCAGTCTCCTCCCACCGCAGGCAGCCCGGCGGATACTGGCACCGAGGAGAAGAGCTTTGCCAGTGACAAGACGGCCGAGTCCATCGCTGAGGAGGACGACGACGTGTTTGTGATGTCCCGCACCACGGAGGATCTCTTCACTGTGATCCACAGGTACGTGGCTCCTGCTGTGCCACCACCACAGCTCAGGTGTTCACACTTCAGGCTGCTGTGCCTTGGGCCCTGCAGAGTTCAGCGCCCCAAGTCTGCAGCTAGGCCGGGGCCACTGGCTCCCAAGGGGGTTGGGGGGTCCGCTGCTCCATCAGCCTTGGGGTGATTCAGACCTTGCTGCCAGGGAAGTGTTTCCCAGCGCCTTGGTGCATCCCCTGCCATGCACGGGTTGTCTTCTTGCCCCAGTGGGGCCAGCGCAGCCACAGGGGAGATTGAGATGAGTTCTTAGGCAGAAGCTCTTCCCTGTGAGGGTGCTGAGGCGCTGGCACAGGGTGCCCAGAGAAGCTGTGGCTGCCCCATCCCTGGCAGTGTTCAAGGCCAGGTTGGACACAGGGGCTTGGAGCAACCTGCTCTAGTGGAAGGTGTCCCAGCCCGTGGCAGGGGGTTGGGACTGGGTGAGCTTTAAGGTCCCTTCTCACCCAAACCAGATTCATCCCATACAGACACTGGCAGCAGCTCTCACCTGGGGCTGCTCCCACCACATGTCTCTTTGGTGCCCAGGTCGAAGAGGAAGGTCCTGGGGCGGAAAGAGCCTGCTGACACCTTTGCCAGCCGGCCCAACTCCCACTCACCCATCAAGACTTCGGGCTCCCCGACCAGTGAGTCCCCGGCGGCAGCAGCAGCGGCAGCACCGGGCAGCACCGGGAAGTCTTCCAGCAGGAATGAAGATTTTAAAGCCCTGCTCCAGAAGAAGAGCAGCAAAACCAGTGCCGGCACCCGGCCATCTGCTGCCGAACTGCTCAAGACCACAAACCCGCTGGCTCGGAGGGTCATGACAGAGTTTGCCCCCGAGCTGGATGGTGCCAGCAGCCCCAGGAGCCAGCCCTAACCACGCGTGCTCTCTTCTGGCCATGGAGGACTGCAGACGGCTGCAGAGGGAGCGTCGCTGCGGACGCGGCGGCCTGGCTGCCCGCTGAGCCCTGGGTCCTGCTCAGGGCTTTCTTCTGCCTTTGTTTCTTCCTTGGAGAGCTGCGTTTGGAGCCCAAGTGTCTCTGGTGGCGCAGGGCCAATTCCAGGCGGGAAGAGGCAGCCCTGTGGCTGGGACCATCCCAGCTGCTCGGGAGGCGGAGCGGGACAGCAGCCCCGCAGCGAAGCTAGCTTGAAACTGTGTGGTCACTTCGGCATGTGGTACTTTAAATGGCTTTTCTAATGCACAGTGGTGATGATGATGTTTTATTCTCTTTCGTTTGACATTGTACCTTGAGTTTCCCAGGCAAAGATCCCAGGTTTGAGTTCGGCTGGATACATGGAGATGTACTTTGGGAAGACGTGAGGGGGCCAGCTGGAACCAAGGTTGCTTTTGAAGAGCCGCAAGAGGTTCCCCCTCCTCATCCCGAGCACCCTCCCTGCCACGTGGGGACACGGCACCCGGCGCCTGCAGCCGGCGCGACGACCTCAAGCCAACCCCAGCCCCTGAAAGCCCCCCAAATGCTGCATTTCAGAGCTCCTTGGCTCTCAGTCCGAAAGCAAACCCCAGGGTCGCCTCCAGCGCCAGAAGCCTCATCCCGCCAGATCCGCCACGTGTGGAGGGAGGTCCACCAGCCCCCCTGTGCCCCACAGCCCCCCAGCACCAGCCCCGACATCGGGTGCCTCGTGCATCGCACCGGAGCACCAGCATCTCCTGCAAACATCGGCCATGTCACCACCGGAGCACCAAGGCTGCCACAGAGCTGTTGGCCAAACGCATCCAGACGCCACCTCCCGGGGTCCGTCTGGGGTTACCCGCTGCTCCCCGCAGCGGTCCCTCATGGCACGTTCTGCGGTGGCGCTGCTGAAGGGTGGTCCGCACGTCCCCGGCTGGGAGCCAGCCCTTGCCCGGGGCACAGCGGCAGGCGCAGGATGGGATTCATCCCCCTGGTCCCCCGCTGCTTCGCCCTGGCTTGGCTGCAGCGGGAGAGCAGAGGCCGCGGTGATGGGCAGCAGGGCAGGGACAGCCGCGGGGCCGGGGCGGGGCACGGGAGGAGGGCAGGGCTGTGGGGAAGCACCAGCTCCAGCTCCGAGCGTGTTTAGAACAATTTCCGCTTTATTGCCAGATGTGTCCGTGCTGGCCCCGCTGTGGCCCGGTGCCCCCTGGGGCAGCGGTGCGGAGCGGGGAGCACCGGGGCGAGGGGCCAGGGCTGGCCTGGGGGGTCTCTGTCCCCTCGGGAGCACGGCCCCGTGTTCACTCCCGTCCACGCACCCGGGCTGGATTTGACCCTTCGGGAGGCTCCGCGCCCCTGGCAGTTGATTCCCGTTCCCCTCGCTCCCATGACTTGCACATGGCTCCCTGCCCTCGCCGGGGCTGCAGATTTAAGCCTGTAATTCAGATCCAGGCTGCGAAACTCAGGAAAAAATAGAAAAAAAACCAAGAAAAAGAAGCGCTATGAGATGTCCCTGCTCCAGCCCCTGCCCGGCCCCAGCCCCGGCCCTGCTCCCGGCCCCGCCGCTGCCCAGCCCGGCGCAGGGGGCTGCCGTGCTGGGACGGGGCACTGGGACGGGGAGGGAAGCTCTGGGACGGGTCCGTTTTGCACATGACTGCTCAGGAAGCCGGTGGTGGCGGTGGCGGTAGCCAGGGGACGGCGGCGAAGCGGGCTGCGGACACGCAGGGGGACGCCCCTGCAGAAACCCAGCACCGCCGCGTTGTCCGCTCTCGGATAGGGGGTGTCTGGGGAAGGTGACTCCTGGCTGCCGAGCCGGCGGCTGGGCCGTGGGGTGGAGATCCCCGGTTCTCGAATGGGCTCTTCCCGGTGGAGCTGTCCCTGGCCGCTCGCTCCCTCCTCCCTCTGCGGGTGCAGAGGCGCTGGGGAGCGCCCGGGCGGCGGTGCCAGCCCCCCCGCGGGCCCGTGCTCCCGGTGGTGTACTGTTTAACGTGCCAGCTCCAGCTTGGTAAACTGCTCCTGCTGACGGCTGCCTCTGCGTGCTTCTTGCGGCTGCCGCGGGGTCGGGCGCGGGGGGACGGGGCACCCCGACACTGCCGGGGTGGCTCGCGGGGACGCCGGCGGGCGCGGGGCCCCTCACAGCGTCTGCCGTGTGCCCGAGTGCCCCAATGGCTCCGGGTGAGCACAGGGACACTGCGGGGAGGGGGGACAGCCCAGGGTGGGTGCTGGGGTCACCCTGGGGTGCTGGGTGGGTGCTGGGGTCAGCCCAGGGTGGGCGCTGGGGATGGTGTGGGGGGCCGGGATGGATGGAGGTCTCGGGGGAAGGCGGGATCACAGAATCACAGCATCAACTCGGTTGGAAAAGACCTTCAAGCTCATCCAGTCCAACCATGGCCCAGCACTGCCGAGGCCACCACTAACCCATGGCACTGAGGCCTCGGCTACACGGGGTGTGAACACTTGGAGGGACGGTGACTCCAGCCCTGCCTGGGCAGCCTGTTCCAATGCCTGAGCATCCTTTGGGGAAGGAATTGTTCCTCAGCTCCACCTAAACCTCCCTTGGCGCAGCTTGAGGCCGTTTCCCCTTGTACCGTCCCTTGTTCCTTGGGAGCAGAGACCACTCCCCTCCCGGCTGGGTCCAGCCCCGATGCCGCTCTGCCGCAGGACACACCGCCGGTACCGGCCCTGCCTCGGGGTCCTGCGGGCGCGGGGCAGCCCCGAACCGGCCGGTCCCGGCGCGCCGCGGGCAGCCCGGGGACCTCGCACGGCCGGGCGGCGGCAACATGGCGCCCAAGGGACGGGGCGGCGGCAAGGCCGGCAAGGGTGAGCGGCGCGGGCCGGCGGGGGGCAGCGGGGCGGCGCGGGCCGGCGGGGGTTCGGGGGCGGCGCGGACCGGGCCGGTCTCAGGGCGCTGCGTTCACAGGCGGCGACAGCGGCAGCAGCGATGCCAAAGCCCAGGGCCCGAAGGGAGGCGGCAACGCCGTGAAGGTGAGCGCGGGGAGCGGCGGGTCCCCCGGGGGGTCTCCCCGCTCCCGGCCCGGCTCTCACGGCCCCCCCGGCCCGCAGGTCCGGCACATCCTGTGTGAGAAGCACGGCAAAGCCATGGAGGCCATGGAGAAGCTCAAGTCCGGGCAGCGCTTCAGCGAGGTGGCCTCGCAGTACAGCGAGGACAAAGCCCGGCAAGGGGTACGGGGGAACGGGGGGTACCGGGAAACGGGGGGCATGGGAGGGGACGGGGGGCAGCGACCGGCGGGGCCGGTCCTGCTCTGCCCGCCGAGGAGATGCTGTTGGGGGTCAGGAGGCGGGTTCAGCAGCTGCAGCACATTGCGTGAGCGAACACTGGTCGGGGCAGAGTTAGCTCAGGGGTACGGGGTTGGTTGCAGCAGGGCTGAGGCACAGGAGCCCCCGGGGCAGCAGAGCCCGGGCTGCCGGGGCTTCAGCTGTGCTGGCTGGGAGGCAGCCCCGGGTGAGGAGCTCTTCCCAGCCCTGTCCTGCCTCACAGTCTGCGTGCCGCTGGGATGGATGCTGCCAGAACAGGTTTTGGGACAGGTTTTGGGACAGGTTTCCATCACCCCCCTCCCTGCTGCCCAGGCTGCTGCTGCTGCAGTGAGAGCCTCAAAGCTTAACCCTGATGGTTCCTTCTTGCAGGGAGACCTGGGCTGGATGACCAGAGGCTCCATGGTGGGACCATTCCAAGAGGCAGCGTTCGCCCTGCCCGTGAGCAGCATGGACAAGCCAGTGTATACAGACCCCCCTGTCAAAACAAAGTTTGGGTACCACATTATCATGGTGGAAGGCAGAAAATAAAATGTGAATGACCACGAGCGTCTTGGCTGCTTGAATCCCGAGAGCGTCCCAGGCACCGCGGCCCTGGAGCAAGCCGGTGGTTACCAGCAGCACGCTCGGAGGCAGCGCCCGCCCTGCTGCCCTGGCAGGACACAGGTTAGAGGTGGCAGAGAGCAGGACTCTGCCCAGAGAGGCAGAGCATTCCCTGGAAAAGGTGAAGCAAGAGCTTTGTGCAGTTTGAAATCTGCTTTTCCTGGCCGGCCAGCCTCTTGCTTTTGCCATTGTGGAGACAGTGACACTTGGAGGAGGTGCTCAGGCTTTCAGTGGTTGCCCTGCAGAGGTGCAGGGCAGGTGCCCTGGCCAAGCAGCAGCGGGGGGGGGGGGAATCCTCCCAAGTTCAGTTTCCCGTACCTAAAGCTACATCTTTGCCTGCTCAAAGCTGGGGGAAGACACTGCATACCTTGTGTGAGAGAAAAGCCACTAAATGCTTGTTGCTTCCTGCACTCCCCCCCTGCTAAGTGTGCAGTGCATGCCTCGGGCCTCGCACGCTGCACCTCTTCCTTCTGGTGGACATACCTGAGGGACAGTGTGATGTGCTTGGTGGTGGGTGATGAGAAGCTCCCCACGACCCGGTCATGTGCACTGCAGCCCAGAACCCCCCCATGTGCTGGGCTGATCCCCAGAGCGTGAGCAGCAGGTTGAGGGAGGGGATTCTCCCCCTCTGCTGCGCTCTGGGGAGACCCCCCCTGCAGTCCTGATCCAGCTCGGGGGCAACAGCACAAGAGGGACGTGGAGCTGTTGGAGCAAGGCCAGAGGAGGCCACGGAGCTGCTGCGAGGGCTGGAGCAGCTCTGCTCTGGAGCCAGGCTGAGAGAGCTGGGCTGGGGCAGCCTGGAGAAGAGAAGGCTCCTGAAGGGGAGATCTAAGAGCAGCTCCAGTGCCTAAAGGGGCTACAGGAAACCTGGAGAGGGGCTTTGGACAAGGGCCTGTAGGGACAGGACAAGGGGAATGGCTTTAACCTGCCAGAGGGGAGATTGAGATGAGCTCTGAGGCAGGAGCTCTGAGGCAGAAGCTCTTCCCTGTGAGGGTGCTGAGGCGCTGGCACAGGGTGCCCAGAGAAGCTGTGGCTGCCCCATCCCTGGCAGTGTTCAAGGCCAGGTTGGACACAGGGGCTTGGAGCAACCTGCTCTAGAGGAAGGTGTCCCTGCCCGTGGCAGGGGTTGGAACTGGATGAGCTTTAAGGTCCCTCCCAACCCAAACCAGGCTGGGATTCTGTGATCAATGTGAATGAGGCAGCCCTGCAGGTCTCTTGGATCTCAGCAATCCATATCCAGTGCAGGGAGTCCCTTCCTGAAGGACAGCTCCAGCAGTGGACACTGGCTTTGTTTGCAGGTGAGCATCGTGCAGTGTCTGAGTGCTTGGAGATGGGGAGAAAACACCAAAGACCAAAAGGCCTTTCCCAAGATCATACACAAGGATGAGGTGGGACCAAAACCAGGGCAGATCCCTCCGTTTTGGGGTGTTTTAAGGGAATGGAAAGCTCAGAGAGGCCACAAACAACTGCAGTGCTCTGGTTCATGAGCGTTTTGTTACAAAAGGCAGCCGGGCCTTTCTCCAGCACCAGAGCAGATGTGGCCTCATTTAAGGGATGCTCTATTAATAAACTGCTCGTTTCCAGGCTACCAGAGCTTCGTTCTACCTCTTAGCAGAGGCACATTGGCACATCTCCTGTACCAACAGCATGGTGGTTTGTGTCTGCCATCTCTCCTAGCACAAAGGAACCACACTGAGCAGACCAGTTTCCTCTCCCAGGCCTGAGCAAGTTGTGAAGGTATCCGCTGCTCTCTAGGGCAGCGGTCAGAGCTGGCAGGCACAAAACATGCACGTGGCATGAGGAAGCACTGCAGTTCCGTGCTGTATTGTCCCGAGGGAAGACGGCCACAGTGGGTGAGTTTCTCTCAGCGTGGTGGCAGAGGGGCAGGGCAGGTAAGCTGGGCGCTCTGAAAACCGCAACAGGGTTCTTCTGATGTTAAGCTCGGATGGTTCTGAGCTATGAACCACTTCATTGTGCCTACACTGCCAGAGAGATGGTTCATGTACCACACCTGAGGTGTTACATGGGAAGAGGGTTAGAGGACAAGCTCAGACTTTAACACCAGTTCTCCCCCCTCCTGCTGTCTTTGTGCAAAACAGGCTTTGCCTGCGCTGCTCAGAGGGAAATGGAGATGGGGGGAAACAAGGTTGGACTGGAGCCACCTCTAAGGCTCCTCCAGCACCACCAGGAGGTGAGAGGTGCTCAGCACCCTGCAGCAGCCCAGGTCCAACCGCTGGTCCAGTCCCTCCACTCCACCCCCCTCAACAGCAACCGCAGCCCGGCAGGGGTTGGAGCAGGAGGGTTTCTGTGCCCTCGGGGGGGAGGCGGGGACGGAGTGTGCAGGAGGCTGCGGGCAGGGCTGGGAGCGGGAGACAGGGTTAGCCATAAAGAACAGGGGGTTTATTAAATAACCAGACAGCAGCATGAACCATTTTCATCTCTGTGAAGCGAGGCCCCAGGGAAGCCCCTTCCCCAGCACCTGACAAGTGGGTCTTGGACGTTTCCTCACACAGGAGGAGGTGCTGAACTTGTTCAGGCACCACAAAAGAAGTGCATTTGGCAGCATTCAGTCTCAAATCGCAGTGTAGTTCAGACAGGCATTTAACAAGACAATGTTAAGGCTGTACTTACCAAAGGTGTAACAGCTGCTTCATTTCTGGGCTAGCTGTCTGTACAGGTTTAAAGTCATGAGCATAACTTCAGGATCACCACTTTTTATGTCAAGAGCTTGCAGGAAACAATTCAATGCCTCCTGTAGCTTTCCATCATCCTGAAGTTTCTTCCCACTGTCTACCAAGGTCTTGTAATCTCCTGCAGCAGGAGAGGAGCTCTGACCCACCTCTGTTCCAGGGGCACTCTCCTGGCTGCAGTAGTCTATCTGCTCCCCCGACTGAAGCTCAGCATCGCCAGTGGATTCCTCCTGAGAGGACTCGGTGTCATCCACTTCCGACTGCTCGGAGGACACACTGTCTGGGCAGGAGGACTCTTCAGTTGTACCAAGTGTTTCTCCAGCGGGTTCTTCTTCAGGCTCCACAGATTCCCCACTGCACTCTTCAGCTTCTTCTTCCACGAGGTCATCCTGCTCCTCATCGCTGCCCTCTTCATCAGCGGTTCCCATGAGTTCTCCAATATCCTCCACCTCATCTACCATCTTGTTGATCAGAGACCGCCTGGAAGCAGTAGACCTGTTGCTGCTGTTGTTCAGCTGGGGAGAAAACACAGCTTGTGCTATACTTTTGTCACATTTAGGAGTGGATGTGCCAATTCCCCCCAGGAATGGGTGCGGGGGGCTGTTCAAGGGAGAGGGCCTTTTGTCAGGCTGGTTTTCCTGCAAGAGCATGATGGAATGCTCTTCATCCTCACTGTCTGAAACAAGTCTTTTTAAGCTTTTCTTTCTACCAAAAGCAAAGTCATCACTGCTTTCCTCTGATGCTCTACTCTCTTGCAGGGAGGTATTTGGCTCTTCTTCAGCTGCGCGACAGGGTTCTCCACAGCTACTGCTCTCACTTGGCCAAGCTCCTGCTGGAGATTTTTTGGTGGGAGATTTACAAAAGCTTCCTGCTTCCCGTGGGAAGCCCTCTCCTCCTGCGTGTTCTGCTGATCTTTCCCTAGTTGAGGCATCTTGCCATCCATCATCAGACTCTTCCAAGACCAGATTGAAGTCGACTTGATCCTGGAGAGAAGGCACAGACATCTCCTCCAAGCTGGCTTCCAGCATGTGAGGCTTCTGGAGCCCAGCGTGGATCTCTGGTGTAACACTGGCCAAGCCTGGCGCTGCGGCAGCCCAAGCAAGCTCAGGAGCATCATCCTTCTCTGCCCCCGAGGCAGCACGTGGGTCAGGTACCTCAGCTGGCATTTCTGCCTCTCTTAACCCCTCAGGATCGTCAGAGGAACGCTGAGGACACGCAGACAGGCCCTTCCCTGCCTCAGCCAAGCTGTCTGCACGTACATGGGAACACTGCTCCTGCTCAAGTCTGTGACTCTCCCTATCAAGTCCAGGTGATGATGGCACCATCCTCGAGTCAAGGCTTTGCTCAGATTCTTCTGTATTGGATTGTTTCACTGTCTTGCTGGTATTAAGCAGCTCCGTATCCATGCTGGACAAATCTTGTGTCGGTTTCTCTTCATCCAAGTCCTCAATAGTCAGATTAGTCATTTTGGAGCTGACATTAAGAACCTGGACCTCCATGTCCTCTGTAAGATCAATAACTTTGTCACGTTTGAGCTTGTCAGCTACTGGTGGTGAAACAGAGTCATTTATGTTGTTCAGCCCTGGAGACAAGTTCTTTGGCTTGGAAACGAACTCTGGAGGTCTTTGCCACATCTCTTCACAAGCACTTCTGATCCCCTCCATCCTCTGGTCTCTAAGTTGAGATTCCAACTGAACCAGCTCATGGGCTTTCTGTACCCTCTGCTGAATGTAGTGGTGGGCTTCTTCGCTCTCAACCTGCTCCTCGTGAGCAGTTTCCCTTGTGTATATCAAGTCATGGTCAGAAATGCCAAACATGTCCAGGGAGTGCAGGTACGTGATGTGCTCGTCCAGCTGCAGGTCAGTCTGTCTTTGGGTGGCATGCAAGGACTGCAGCTGGATCTGGGTTGTGGATGTTCGAGTATCTTCTAACGTGAAAAGCTCCCTTAGTTCCTGTTTGGAGAAATACCGGAACGGGTTCTTTTTGTCGCCAGTGGTCTGTCTTATTAACGAGTCCTTGAATACCTGTCTCCTGTATATCTTCTCCTCCACTGTGCCACAGGTTATCAGCCTGTAAATGATCACGTTCTCTTTCTGCCCAATCCTGTAAGCTCTGTCTACAGCCTGCGCATCCGTGGCCGGGTTCCAGCTGGGATCAAAGATCACCACTCTGCTGGCTGCCGTCAAGGTTATACCAACACCACCGACCTGCGTGGTGAGCAGGAACACGGAGTAGCCCCTGTTCCTCTGGAAGGTGGAGATGCGCTTCTCCCGCTCCAGCAGGTGGGTCACAGTGCCGTCGATGCGCATGATCTGGAAGTGCCGGCGGGACAGGACGTGCTCGATGATATCCAGCATCTTCCGTGACTGCGAGAACACCAGCGTTCGGTGCCCCTCGTCCCGCAGTCTTTCCAGAAGTCCCACAAGGAACAGCATTTTCCCGGACTCCTGAATCAGGGTCTCATCAGAGAGGTGATCTATCTTATTGGCGCCTGCAAGCACACCCGCTTCGCTCCCGGGCTCCTGCTCCAGGTGCTCCTGCTCCTCCAGGCCCAGCTGGACGCATGCCCTTGCAGACAGAAGCCTGGGGTGGTCGCACAGCTTCTTCAGGACAGTCAGCTCAGCCAGAGGTGATCGCGATGTCATCAGCACTTCTTTCACGTGATCCAGAGAGAGAAAGTTCCTGTAGATCTCTTCCTGCACGGCTGCCAGGTACACCCATACCACAAAGTCATTCTTCCTGGTGAGAGACAGCATGACGGGGGCACTGTTCTCGCTCGAGCCCTCGGGAAGAGGAGCATCTGGCCTGTCAGTGCAGTTGTTTTTGATGTCTTCTTTGGTTCTCCTGAGGAAATACGGCTTTATGATTGTCATCAGGTTCTCGGATATCTTCAGCCCCAGCGCTTTCTCACCCAGAGTTGCGTCTTTCTCCCTCGCCCTGGTGATGGGATTCTCGTACTCCATTTTGAAAGTCTTGGCCGTCCCCAGGAGGGAGCCTTGGCACGCAAAGTCAAAGAGGGACCACATTTCCCGCAGGTTGTTCTGCACGGGGGTGCCGGTGAGCAGGAGGCGGTGCCTGGCGGGGATCGCGTACACGCACTTGGTCGTCTTGTTAGAGGGGCACTTGATCTTGTGCGCTTCATCCAGAATGACGTAATCCCAGACGAACTCCTGCTCGTGCCTGCTGGCCAGCTGCTTCCAGTTGTTGATGAGCATCTGGTAGCTCGTGACCACGATGCCGTTCTTGCTCTGGACCCTCTCCAGGTTCCTCGCGCGCTCCGTCTTGCTGGTGCCGTGGAACTCCTTGACGCGCAGGCCGGGGGTCCAGCGGGCGAACTCTGCCAGCCAGCTGCTCACCAGCGTGGTGGGCATGATGAGCAGCACGTGCCGCGTCAGCTCGGCGTCGAACATGCCCGACAGGAAGGCGATGACCTGGATGGTCTTGCCCAGGCCCATGTCGTCCGCCAGGATGCCGCCGGGCCGGCCCTCCCGGTGCAGGTGGTACAGGAAGGCAACGCCTTCCCGCTGGTGCTGGAAGAGCTTCTCGTGCATCTCCCCGTAGATGAGCAGGCCGCTGCCGCACACGTTCACGAACCCTTCGTCCTCCTCCGGCTCCTCCTCGCCGCGCTGCGCCGCCTCGGCCAGCACCTCCTCCACGCGCTGGATGCGGCCCCGCAGCTTCTCGCTGGGGCGGATGGCGGCCGCCAGCCGGAACAGCCGCAGCGCCTCCACCAGCTGCCCATCGCCCGCCGCCGCCTTCGCGCCGCTCACCAGCCTGCGCGGGACAGAGACACCGTGAGCACCGGCCCGGCCCGAGCCAGACCCCCGCCCCGCCCCGCCGCTCCCCCGGCCCCGCTGTTCCTGGGTCCCGCCGCTCCCCCCCGGCCCCACCGCTCCCCCACCCGGCCCCGCTGTTCCTGGGTCCCGCCGCTCACCCCCGGCCCCGCCGCTCCTGGGCCCCGCCGCTCACCCCCGGCCCCGCTGTTCCTGGGCCCCGCCGCTCACCCCCGGTACCGCTGTTCTTCCTCCTCCGCCGCCAGCCCCGGGGCCGCCATCACACACACGCGCGCGCCCAGGCTGCCGCCCCGCGCTTCAAACGCCGGCCCTTCCCGTGCTGCACCGCGCGCCCTGCGTGACATGCAAATGAGCGGCCAGCGCAGCCAGTCAGCGCCCGCGGGGCGGGGCCTCGGGGCGCAGTGACAACGCGCGGCGGGGCTGTGCTGCTCCCGGGGCCCTTTTACCGGCACCGGCGCCGCGCCCGCCTCGCCCCGCCCCGCTCCGGCTCTGCCCCGGCTCTGCCCCGCAGCCAGGCCCGCGGCGCCCAGCGAGGACCCCCCGGTGCGGCCCCGCCCCCTCCGCCGGGAGGGGAGTCCGCCCGCCGGCAGGCGGCAGCGCTGCGCGCGGGGGGCGCCTCTCTACGCGCCGCCGGTGACCAGCGCGGAGTCGCCGGGAGACCGAGGCGCCGCTATGGAGCCGCGCGCCGCGGCCTGGGGCCTGCCCGTGTCCGGCGGGGGCTGCCCGGGGCCGGGCGGCGGCGCCAGGGGCCGGGGGGCGGCGGCGGCGCAGAGCGTGGCCGGTGCGGAGCTGCGGGCCGGGCGGCGGGAGCCCTGCGTGCTCAGCCTGGCCCGGCGGGGCGGCCGCTACGGGTGAGCGCGGGCCGCGGCGGGGCGCGGGGCTCGGGCCGGGCGGGCGCCTCGTCCCGGCACGGCCGGTTTCTCGTGCCCCGCCGCCGAGCCCGCACTGCGCTGGTCGCGGGGACCCTCCGCGGGGACGGGGAATCTGCGGAGCTGCCGCGGCAGAGAGCGCGGGCGGGCGGCACCTGCCCCCGGGGCGGCCGCGTCTGCCCCGTGCCCCGTCCGGCGCACGCAGCCCGGGCGGCTCCGCGGCCGCCGGCCCCTTTCCCTGCTCCTCTCCCATAGTACAGCGATAGGGATCTGTAAACGCGGCTCCTGTGCCTCTGTGACGGTACGTGAGCAGGGAGCTGCTCCTCTGCTCTTACACGCTTTTCTCCCGCCTCCAGGATAGTTATCCAGTCCCAGGAGAAGGACAGTTCCGATCCGGATTACATTCCCATCAACAGCCGCTTCAGATGTGTGCAAGGTACTGTTGCTGGAGCCAGCACCGCCGCGTGTCAGCAACCCCAAACTGGTGGCAGTTGTTGCCCTGCCCGTGAGCACGGGTCCGGTGCTGCTTCCCCCTGAAACTAAAACTCGCCTCTCCTGGAATGCTGCTTCCTCCTCGCGGGTTGGCTTTACCTGCCAGCACTCAGCTGGGGGGGACGTGGTGGCTCATCAGTGCTGGGCTTGATGTCAGGCAGAGCCTGAAACCTCGTGCCTGCTGATGTCTGTCTGTGGGCTCCGTGAGGGCGCTGCTTGGGAGCTTTAGTCTGGTTCCTGCATGTTTAGATCAGAACTTCTGTGGGGGCTGGTGAGCTGTCAGCTCCCAGCCACAGAACGGGACTGAGCTCCAGGCCTTGCCCTGGGAGAACTGGAACAGAGCGCCCATCCCTGGGGCAATCACTTGTCCAGGAATGAAAGCACCTTTCCCTGGGGTGGCTGAAAGCCTCTGTGCAGCCCAGCGTGGTTCGGCCCATCACTTCGGTGTGTGGGACAAGCTCTCATGTTCATTGTCAGGTTGGTCTTTCCCAGAGTGATGCTGAACCAACTGTCTGGGTGTGCAAGAGCTCTGGGTGTTGGGAACCTCCCCTGTGACTCTGGGATGGATGGTGGGAAGTGACTGTCCAGACAGGCCTGTGCCTTCTGCCAGAGCATGAGTAGTACAGATGCAGGTCACAGCTGCTCTGTGGCGGGCAGCAGGCAGTGTGCTTCCGGAGTGCTCAGTTACTGCAGCATCCAGTGTGGCCTCTCCTGATCCCATGTTTCTCTTTCCAGAGGCAGAAGAAACGCTGCTGATCGATATAGCTGCAAACAGTAAGTTTCATAACTGCAGTCATGGGACTAAAGCTGCTTTTGGGGATCAGGCTGGGCACTGCCACACACTCATTTTACCTTCAGAACCTCCTTCCGTGCTTTGTGCTTGTCTTTGGCCAAGCAGGGATTGTGTTTCCCCTGATGATGTGCTCTGGCTCTTTGACAGTCGGATCTCATGGCAGACATGGTCTTAAATGCCCAGATTGAAGTGTTGGCAGTTGGTCAAAGTTTAACTTCTTCAGTCCTTTCTCCAGGCCCTGCGTTGCTGTCAGAACCACCCTCAGCTCCCTTCGTCCCTTTGGCCTGTTCCTGGGCCAGGGTTACAGTGGCCTGTGTCAGTGCTGCCAGTGCTCTGGGTAGCCACCAGTGCTGCTTTCCCCTTCAGGAAGTTTCTCTCGCACTTTTAGAGCTCACAGTAGGGAGGAGTATTCCCAAAACCTGGAGAACACAAGTGGTGATAGCCCGAGCAGGGGAGGGGGATCTCGGCGGCGCAGGGCTGCTAGCTTAGGTGCAGATTTCCATTGGAAGCGGGAGCTGGATCTGGCTTTCACGGCTGAGCTCAGAGGACACCCAGAAACCTGCCGCTCCTGGGGTGCAGTGTCCGCAGCCGCCTGGGCTGAGGGTGTCTGTGCCTGCAGCAGGCTGCAAGGTCCGCATCCAGGGTGAGGAGGCAGCGGAGCGGCTCTTTGAAATCCCGGATGAGGAGCGTTGCTTGGGGTTCCTGGCGGAGGTGCAGAGCATCCAGGAAGGTAACAGAGCTGCAGGGTGTTTGGGGTGGCCCCACTGCCACCACTTCCTCACTGGCCTGATGATTATTTTTCCAGCCCACCTGAAAGCTTCTCCTGTGGAGCCCAAGGACTCATCCAGCTGGCATCAGGTGGAGAAGAACCTCCCGGGCCTCTCACAGGCCTCTTCTTCAGGTACTGAACTGACTGTCATCTCTCATAGAACCCCAGCCTGGTTTGGGTTGGGAGGGACCTTAAAGCTCCTCCAGCTCCAACCCCCTGCCACGGGCAGGGACACCTTCCACTAGAGCAGGTTGCTCCAAGCCCCTGTGTCCAGCCTGGCCTTGAACACTGCCAGGGATGGGGCAGCCACAGCTTCTCTGGGCACCCTGTGCCAGCGCCTCAGCACCCTCACAGGGAAGAGCTTCTGCCTAAGAGCTCATCTCAATCTCCCCTCTGGCAGGTTAAAGCCATTCCACTGCTATTATCACCTGTGTTTTCACTTTCTGTGATCCTGCCTTCTTGATCTGAGCAGTGTTAAGTGGTTTCTCAGGCATTGTGCTGGGTTTTTTTCATGACAGGGGCTCTGGGGTTTGAGGATGACTTCAGTGCTCTGAGCCTGGAAGAGAAAAGAAACATGCAAAACCACCAAGCATGCTCTCACCGGGACCCCCCCCCCTCCTCCCGTGCCTCAGAACAAACAGTAAGTAGCATGGGGAATCTGTTCCCTTTTTCCGTTCTCTTCCTAGACAGCAGAACCGGTTTTGAAGCTGCTCTCACTTCCTTCCTAGATTCTACCGAGAGAGAGAAGGTTCATCCAGAGACGAGCCAAAAGTGACCAACACGATGCGCAAGATGTTCTTGCCCAGCAACCAGTCGGGGCAGCGAGAGGGGCTCATCAAGCACCTGCTTGCCAAGAGGGAGAAGGCATACGTCAACCTTCACAACTTCAGGTCAGAGCTGCCCCGAGAGCGGTGTGCGCAGGGCCGCGGCGCTGTCAGCTCTGCTGGGGACTCGCCTCCAGGGTTTGAAACCTGGCAGCTGCTGGCGTGTGGCCGGCTCGGGTGGCCCAGCAGGGGCAGAGCACGCTGAGGGGCAGCGAGTGCCCGTGGTGCAGCTTCAGCTCGTGTGTGTGTGATCTCTTGACACCTGGCTTGGGTGGAGGGAGGATAAAGGTGCTGTCCCACCACACTGTCCTGGTGCTGCCCCACACGACGTGGTGTTAAAAGAGCCAGATGTTCGCTGGCCCTGGTGAGACGTCCTTAGCTCTGTAGCATGATGAGTGTCACTGAAAACCAAGCCTAGAAGAGCTTCAGGTGCCCCGTAGCTGGCGTGGCCCCGCGCTGGGACAGCTCACACATGTCTGCTCCCAGCCTGGGCGCTGCTCTGAGCCCGCTGGAGGCACTGGGCTGACACTGACACTGTCACTGTGTTTCCTAACGGTTCAGCTGCTTTTGTGTTGCAGATTTTTTGTGGGAACATGGAATGTGAACGGGCAGTCTCCAGACAGCAGCCTGGAGCCCTGGCTGGTGTGTGACACAGAGCCTCCAGACATCTACTGCATTGGGTGAGCAGCAGCCACCTCGTATGCGCGCATGGTGCTGGACTTCTTACTGCTCCTGCTTGGATCCTGCTGGGCTGTATTTGTTATAAGCTCCTGTCGTGCTCTCAGAGGTTCCACAAAGCTGAGCCATGTCTCAGAGGAGCTGTCTGAGGGGAAAGAGCCAGTTGGATGAGGCAGAGTATTGGGTTAAAGGCTGACATGACATACCAAAACATCCCTTGGGGCATGCACAGAGCTCTCTGGTTGTCCTCCACCCAGAGTAATACTGGTCAGAGGCAGTCGCTGGCGTGTGTTGTGTGGGGTCTGTGGGGAAATCCTGCTGCTGCATTTAGCAAGTGGGAGTAAGGAGCTTCTCTTCCGAGAAGAGCTGTTGCTGGAGGCTTCTCATTGGCCTCGCTGAGAGTGAGCTGTCGGCGAGGGGGGACGTGCTCAGTGAACCGGGTTTTGTAGGTTCCAGGAGCTGGACCTCAGCACGGAGGCTTTTTTCTACTTTGATTCTACAAAGGAGCAGGAGTGGCTGGCTGCCGTGGAGAAGGGCCTGCACCCCCACGCCAAATACAAGAAAGTGAGTTCTGTTCAGTGCTGGGGGGCTTGTCGGGGGGTTGGCACGATGGGAAGAGAAACGGGCTGGCCCTTCCCAAGCACGGTGACTGGAGGAACCAAGGATGTGTGCTGGGCACGTGGGTGCATGTTAACATGCCGCATTAAATCTGCACAGTCTGTTGCTGCCCCACAGTTGTAAGGGGATATTGTACTTTGATGTAGAAATTTATGAAGATGGGGATCAAAACAAGGTGATAAGTACAAGGTGGGTGTCAGGGAGGTGATGTGCTCAACAGAATCCCAGCAGCGGGTTCAGGGTCTCTGTGTTACCCTCTCACCCTTGTACTGTGGTAGCAAGGCGTGTCTTGAGCTGGTAAATTCAGTTAATAGCTTTTCCTTGAAGGAATGGGATAATTTGTGAGGTGAAGTCTTCCCGAGGCTGCTGCCTTGGGGCAGAACTCGGCTGTGGCAGCAGGACGTTGTGCTGGCTGGTTCAGAGCAAGCCGTTGGTTTTATCTGTGCCATAGCAAACGTTTCTACCAGCCAGGAGTACCTGACTCAGTTTCCCCTTCCTCCTCTGTGCCTCTCACCCCCCTGTCCTGCTTGCTTTGTGTTGAGCTCAGTGGCTCTTCCAGCTGACCTGGGATTTCAGCTTCACCCCTCGCTACACAGGCTTAATCCCAACACATCTGAGTGGTTTTATGCCTCTAAAGGGAGCGTGTGGACTGTGCTCGAGGAGATTAGGCTTTGTCGCTGGCTTTCTAAGTTGTGGCCCCACTGTTTTGAGGGTACCAGGAGGTCACGGGCTGGGGAGTGCGTTGGCACGGGTGAAAGATCAGCGCAGACCTGCGCTCCCTGCTGGGGCAGTGCATGTCAGGGCTGTGGTAATGCCTCTGGGCTGAGCTCTGCGGTGGAGAACTTCCTAGCTCCAGAAAGAGGCTCTTTGCATTAGAGAGCAAGGGTTTTCTGAAAAGCAGAGAGTTTGTGTAGCTGGGAGGTGGCTGCCTTTTGATACTCCATGTGTCAGGCATGTTTACCTTGGGAAACAAGAACCCTTCTGTCTGCTCCTCACTGCCTCCACGGTAGTTCTGAGTAAGCAAAGGCGAGCACTGACTCCCAGCTGGACCCGTGGCCAGCAGCTCTCTGTGAGAGCACTCAAGGTATCTTCCTCTGGTGCTGACCTGAGCGGAGCCAAAGGCTGAGACCTCACCAGCAGCTCTGCTACCTGTTCGTTACGTTCCTTTTACCTCATGAGGTGAGTTTTGTTTGTAGGGAAGCACCAGAGTGGGGACTACAGTGAGTTCAGCACAGCTGGTGGCTACTGGGGGTGACAGATTGTCCTCCAGAACCTTGCTTTGGGACAGGAGGTCCTGTGGGTGGTGGTGCAAGCAGGGATTGCCTCCAAAACATGATGAGGAGTGGGGAGAGCCAGAGAATCAGGACAGCAGGCAGATCAGAACTGCCGCATCCCACTGCCAGGCTGGGAACTGAGGATCCAGGATCCCTTTTACTGTTGCAGGTGCAGATGGTCCGTCTTGTTGGGATGATGCTGCTCATATTTGCAAAGAAGGATCAGCTGAGCAATATCAGAGAGATCGTGACGGAGTCTGTGGGCACGGGAGTCATGGGGAAGATGGTGAGTCACCAGCCCCGGTCCCTGTGAGAACAGCACGACCGGGTTTGTCCTGGCCTGAGCCATCCTGTCTCCTCCCCGGGGCCTCTCCTTCTCTCACTGCTGCTCTCTGCTCTCCCCAGGGCAACAAGGGCGGCGTGGCTGTGAGGTTCGTGTTCCACAACACCACCTTCTGCATCGTCAACTCCCACCTTGCCGCTCACGTGGAGGACTTCGAGCGGCGGAATCAGGACTACAAGGACATCTGTGCCCGGATGAGTTTTCTAACCCCGGACGAGAGCCTACCTTACGTCCACATCATGAAACACGAGTGAGTTTGCTTGGCTGGTTTCCCTTTTGAAGTGGTGTTGAATAATCCAAATCAGACTCAACCATGTGTGCAACAAAGCACATAAATGAAGTTTTCGTAAACGTGATACAAATGATTAATACTTCTGTAGTTAACACTTAAACCATTTAAAAACTGGACATAAAACACAGACTGGATGATAGTACAGAAAAAACTCCAAATACTAGATTATCCTTGATTTCTGCTAATGGAAATGTTGAGGTTTGGCTATAAACAGGAAGAGCTTTGATGCCAGAGCGGGGTTTAGGTTTTAATCTTTAAATGAAAGCTTTATGGGATAAAGAGCAAGTAGCACAAGTGTTTCTTTAGCTGCTGGTAATGGGAAGGGTGAAGGCCTGTTGGAAAGCCCAGAGAGAAGCGGGGTCAGAGCAGGCACTGATGAGGTACGACTGAGACACAACCTCATCAGGAAGCCAGCTCTGCTTTGGCAGCTCTGCCTCAGCCCGTCCGTGCTAGGTGGGGGATGCAGCAGTGGCCTGGGCTGGCTGAGAGGAAGGCAGTGGAAAAGGAAGTGGCAAAGCCGTGGTGCCAGAGCAGCCTGACAGCCCGGCCCTGCGTAACGAGCCCTGTCACTGCCCTCTTCTGTGCACCAGCAGAGCATCACTACTCGCTCGACTTTGTGTAGCCTGAGAGGTTATGAAGCTGCTGAGATGCTGCTTTCCCTTCGTTAGAATTGGTGATGTTATGGGGCTGTTTTCAGACTGAGGCAAGCTCCAGTATCTCCCAGTAAACCAAGTCTTCCATCCTATGAGGGATTCCCCAGAAGAATAAGCCCAAAGGAGATGGGCTTAGTGCTGTAGTGCCAGAAATCCTGCTGCCAGACTCGATCTTTCATGTCTCCTTTTGTCTTCCATGTGTCTCAACCTCAGCCACCAGCCACCCACCATCCATTCTCCTACACCCTTCTCCCCTGCATGGCCTGTGTTACTAACTCCTGGCTCTTCTTTTGCATGTTTGCCTCTGGTTTCAGTGTTGTCATCTGGCTGGGAGACTTGAACTACAGGCTTTGTCTCCCTGATGCCAGTGAAGTGAAAAGTCTCATCAGTAAGAACGAGCTTCAGAAGCTGCTGACATATGACCAGGTCAGTGAACTCTGCTTATGTTTGCTCTGTACTTTTGAGGGCATCTTGGTTTGGGATGTGCCTGTGCTTGGGAGGAGCTGGCAGGTAAGTGTCTGTACATGTAGACACAGACCCTCAACAGAGCTGGGGGTATCCTGGTGACATCAAGCCCCCCAAACAAAAGCAGATTGTACATTATAACGGTGTTCTTTGGGTGACTCTGGCAATTCCTGCATCTTTGCATCTCAGTGGAAGAGTTCTTCCTCTCTTACGTACAAACTACAGACTAGAACATCAGAATTGGTAACAGCAACAGCAGCTGCTGCAGTCAGTGTTCTGGAGGAGGTGTTGATTTGGAGACCAGCACCTGTAGCCAGGGCAAGGCTCTGTCTCAGGCAGGCTGACCCCAGTTCTGTGCTGAAGCTTTCCCCCCTCAGCATTTCCTTGCAGCTCACTGAAAACCGGGACAGCACCAGATGTGCCTTTAAGATGAAGGGTTTTACCTGTGAAACATGAACAGAAATCATAGAATCATAGAATCATAGAATCGTAAGGGTTGGAAAGGACCTTAAGATCATCTAGTTCCAACCCCCCTGCCATGGGCAGGGACACCTTGCACTAAACCATGTGGTCCAAGGCTCTGTCCAACCTGGCCTTGAACACCGCCAGGGATGGAGCATCCACAACCTCCCTGGGCAACCCATTCCAGTGCTTCACCACCCTCACTGTAAAGAACTTCTTCCTTATATCTCGTCTAAACTTCTCCTGTTTAAGTTTGAACCCATTACTCCTTGTCCTACCACTACAGTCCCTAAGGAAGAGTCCCTCCCCAGCATCCTTGTAGACCCCCTTCAGATACTGGAAGGCTGCTATGAGGTCTCCACGCAGCCTGCTCTTCTCCAGGCTGAACAGCCCCAACTCTCTCAGCCTGTCTTCATACGGGAGGTGCTCCAGCCCTCTTATCATCCTCATGGCCCTGCTCTGGACTCGCTCCAACAGCTCCATGTCCTTTTTATGTTGAGGACACCAGAACTGTACGCAGTACTCCAAGTGGGGTCTCACAAGAGCAGAGTAGAGGGGCAGGATCACCTCCTTTGACCTGCTGGTCACGCTTCTTTTGATGCAGCCCAGGATATGGTTGGCTTTCTGGGCTGCAAGTGCACACTGAAGCCGGCTCATGTTAAGCTTTTCGTCAACCAACACCCCCAAGTCCTTTTCTGCAGGGCTGCTCTGAATCTCTTCTCTGCCCAACCTGTAGCAGTGCCTGGGATTGCCCTGACCCAGGTGTAGGACCTTGCACTTGGCTTGGTTAAACTTCATAAGGTTGGCATCGGCCCACCTCACAAGCATGTCAAGGTCCCTCTGGATGGCATCCGTTCCCTCCAGCGTATCAACCGAACCACACAGCTTGGTGTCGTCGGCAAACTTGCTGAGGGTGCACTCAATCCCACTGTCCATGTTGCCGACAAAGATGTTGAACAGGACAGATCCCAACACCGATCCCTGAAACCTGTAACCACTCGTTACAGGTTTCCAACTGGACATCGAGCCATTCACCACAACTCTGCATGCGGCCATCGAGCCAGTTTTTTATCCACCGAGTGGTCCATCTATCAAATTGATGTCTCTCCAATTTAGAGACAAGGATGTCGTGCGGGACAGTGTCGAACGCTTTGCACAAGTCCAGGTAGATGACGTCAACTGCTCTGCCGCTGTCCATCAGTTCCGTGGCTCCATCATAGAAGGCCACCAAATTGGCCAGGCAGGATTTCCCCTTAGTGAAGCCATGTTGGCTGTCACCAACCACCTCGTTGTTTTTCGTGTGCCTTAGCATGTTTTCCAGGAGACACTGTTCCAAGATTTTGCCAGGCACAGAGGTGAGGCTGACTGGTCTGTAGTTCCCCGAGTCTTCCACCTTCCCCTTCTTGAAAATGGGGGTTATATTACCCTTCTTCCAGTCATCGGGAACTTCACCTGACTGCCAGGATTTTTCGAGTATGATGGACAGTGGTTTAGCAACTTCATTCGCCAGCTCCTTCAGGACCCGTGAATGGATTTCATCAGGTCCCATGGACTTGTGCACGTTCAGGTTCTTAAGATGGTTTCGAACCTGATCCTCTCCTACAGTGGGCCTAAGGTCTTCATTCTCACAGTCCCTGCATTTGCTTTCCAAGACTTTCGTGGTGTGGTCAGAGCATTTGCTGGTGAAGACTGAGGCAAAGAAGTCATTAAGAACCTCAGCCTTCTCCAAATCCATGGTAGCCAGTTCTCCTGATAGCTTCTGGAGAGGGCCCACGTTGTCCCTAGTCTGTCTTTTATTTGCTACGTATCTATAGAATCCTTTCCTGTTATCATTTAC
Organism: Strigops habroptila; assembly: GCF_004027225.2. Classification (NCBI taxonomy): domain Eukaryota; kingdom Metazoa; phylum Chordata; class Aves; order Psittaciformes; family Psittacidae; genus Strigops; species Strigops habroptila. The sequence goes on from NC_044285.2 coordinate 22,784,378, forward strand.
ATCCCTTGCCAAACTTAATTCTAGCTGGGCCTTAGCTTTCCTAACCTGGTCCCTAGCTTCTCAGGCAATGCTCCTGTATTCTTCCCAGGCCGCTTGTCCTCGCTTCCACCTTCTATAAGCTTCTTTTTTCCCCTCTGAGTTTCCTCAGCAGCTCCTTGTCCATCCATGGAGGTCTCCTGGCCCTCCTGCTGCACTTTCTTCTAGTCGGGATGCAACACTCTTGAGCACGTAGCAAGTGATCCTTGAATACCGGCCAGCAGTCTTGGGCCCCCCTGCCCTCTAGGACCGTATCCCATGGAACCTTACTAAGCAGGTTCCTGAAGAGGCCAAAGTCTGCTTTCTTGAAGTCCAGGGCAGTGAGCTTGCTGCATGGTCTTCTCACTGTCCTGAGGATCTCAAACTCAACCATCTCGTGATCACTAGAGCCAAGGCTGCCCTGGAGCGTCACGTTTCCAACCAGTCCCTCCCTATTGGTGAGCACGAGGTCAAGCATGGCACCTCTCCTTGTCGGCTCCTCTATTGCTTGAAAGAGGAAGTTGTCTTCCACACAATCGAGGAACCTCCTGGATTGCTTGTGCCGGGCCGTACCGTCCCTCCAACAGATGTCAGGATGGTTGAAGTCCCCCATGAGGACAAGGGGCTGCGAGCGTGAGGCTGCTCCTATCTGTCTGTAGAGCGCTTCATCCACAGAGTCCTCTTGATCAGGCGGCCTGTAACAGATCCCCACCGTAATGTCCCCCGTTGCTGTTTTCCCTTTGATCCTGACCTACAAACACTCTGTTACCTCATCACCCGTCCCCAGACAGAGTTCCATACTCTCTAGCCTATCACTGACATAGATAGCAACACCCCCTCCCCGTCTGCCTGGCCTGTCTTTTCTAAACAGCCTGTAACCTTCCATTCCGACACTCCAGTCATAGGAACCATCCCACCATGTTTCTGTGATTCCAATGACATCATATTCCCGTAGCCTTGCACACATCTCTAATTCCTCTTGCTTGTTCCCCATACTACGGGCGTTTGTATAGAGGCACCTGGGCTGAGCTCCAAATGCAGCCGACTCAATGGCTGGGGCAGCTGGAACATCTCTACATCGCTCCAAGCACTTATTACAGGTGCTGGCAACTGACCGGGAATGTTGGGATGGATCAATGCTCCCCTCCCCCAACACATCTAGTTTAAAGCTTTCCTGACCAGCCTGGCAAGCCTCCTACCAAAACAGCTCTTCCCCTTCTTTGTCAGACCAGCTCCACCAGCCTCCAGTAGATCTGGCCTCCCAAATAGAGCCCCATGTTCTAAATAGCCAAACCCCTGACTATGGCACCACCATTCTAACCATTTATTAACCTGCCAAACACGCCTAGCTTTTTTAAGGTCCTCCCCTTTGCCCTGGAGAATCGATGAAAAAACTGTCTGAGCTCCAGAGCCCCTAACCACCTCTCCCAGGGCTCTGTAGTCCTTAATGTTTTCCAGGCTACTGCTATCTATATCTCTAGCACCCACATGGACCACTAGGAGGGGGTAATAGTCAGCAGGACTTACTAGAGCAGGCAGCCTCTCAGCAACATCCCTGATCCGAGCCCTTGGCAGGCAACACACCTCCCTCGAGACTGGATCAGGCCAGCAGATGGGTGCCTCTGTGCCTTTCAAAGTAGAGTCCCCTACTACTATGACCCTCCTCTTTTTCCTGGAGGCACCAGTAGTGATCCTCTTTACTGGTGGATCAGCAGGATGCTCATTAGGTGTGGTGGGTGCTTTCTCGTTAGCCCCCTGCAGAACTGCGAAGCGGTTCTGGGCGGGGACATCAGATTTAGGAGGAAGCCCCTTGTCGTTAATTGTCCTCTTCCTCCTTTTTTTTGTTCGTTTTTCTTGTGACTAATTCCCAGCTTCCTGGGTTGCTGCCCTCCTTCTTTCCTATATGAGCAGTGCTGGACGTTTGCAGCCCCTGCGCAGTTTGGGCCTGGAGCAAGCAGCCCAGCTTCCTCTCAGCTTCCCTGGCATCTTTTAGCTTTCCAACAGCCTCCCTCAGCTCAGCCACCTGCTGCAGGAGGACCTCCACCAGGGCGCACCGAGTACAGCCCTGTCCATTGTGCACCCTCGCCTCACGAGACCAGTCGAGGCACTCTCTACACTCCGAGGTCTGCGCCGCAGCCTCCCCTCTCATCGGCTCTGTCTGGGTGCCTACGCTGGCCACCGCTGGGGCAGAGCTCCCAGAGCGGGCCCTGCTCCTGAGGCGAGTGCTCACCATCCCGCTCGCTGCCCGCTCACCCTGCCTGCGCCAACTGCCGCGCCAACTGCCGCGCCACACCCTGACTGACGTGCCACGCCCTGTTCGCCGCGCTCCCTGGGATGGGTTTTTACCCACTGAGGTCTGGTGCCGTCACTCCTGGCGCCGCCCCCTGTGAGTCAGCTGCTCGCGTGAGCTGAGCTGCCGGCTCCTGCGCAAGTCCTGTCGAGGACTTGAGACTCCCTCGGTCGCTCTTGCCGCTCCGAACTGAGGCTCCTGGACGCTGTGCTTCCCCCCGCTCCGGTGTTAAAAGGCGTCCTCTCTGGAGATACTCACCTCGGCAATTCGAGGTGGTGTGCCATCATCTCTGACACACACCTTCACAGTGAATCTGGTTGGTTCTGCTCTGCGGCTCGTTTCTGTGCTGTGGGGCTTCGTGCAGCAAACAACTGTAGCTTGGATTTTTGTGAGGAAATCAACTCGGGAACAGGAAGGTGGTGCCAGGTTCCCAGCCCAGCACCCTGCGGGAGGCTGCTGCTAGGGTGATTGGCACGGGAGTACTAATGATGGTGATGCTTAAGCCTGAAAACTAGTGAAGGTGTTTAGCACAAGTGGAGCAACTAATATTTCCCTTTAGTGTTGTTTTCTGTCTGCATGTTCTGGGGGGCAGCACTGTGCCAGAGGGTGCTCAGTCTGGTTAGGAAACATTCCACTCCTGCTGAGGTTTTACCTTTGTTGAAGGTTTGAGGTCTGAGGGGTGGTTTGGGGGTGTCTGGTGAACCCCACAGCCCCAGGCTGCAATTGCTCTGCCTGTAGATCCACTCTGTGACACTGCTCTGTGTGTTGGGGGGGTGTTTGGGTGGGTTTGCTGTGGTTTACAGAGTTCTTTCTCTGCTTTAGCTGAATATTCAGCGCACTCAGAAGAAAGCGTTTGCAGATTTCACCGAGGGAGAGATTAAATTCATCCCCACGTACAAATACGACTCTAAAACAGACCGCTGGGACTCCAGGTAAATCACCTGCCCATGCACACCTTCACCTGTGACACAGCATTTCCTCATAAAATGTGTCTTCCTCCTTCCTGGAGTTGGCAATCTCTCCCAGTGCTGTGCAGGTGGCTGGAGTGCGCAGACAGCTTTGCACTCCTTTGTTGTCCCTGTTGTCTGGAATAGGCAGAGCCTGTGTCTGTTGACCAGGGACATGCCTTAAACCTCAGTTGCTGCTGATTCCAAGAGGTGAAGCGTGCACTCAGAGGTGGCCCTGCACTGGGGAGGGTTCTGCTACCAGAGACAGACAAAGGGTGTGAAAGGAATTGGAGAGGTTAAGGAAGCACTCTCTGAGTCAGCCTGTCCCCTGACCTGCACACAGTGGTTCCTGCTTGGTGCTTCCCGCTGGCATTCCTGCATCTGCTGCAGAAGTTTGCTCCAAATGGAGAAACTCCCAAGGAGGACTTTCAGACCATGCAGTGATTGGGTTTTACTCTGCCTGTGTTTATGAATCAGCCCACTAGTTAGTCTGCAGAACGACAGCCCAGGGTTCAGAGTTCATAACGTAGTAGTAACAGCTGAGTAGACTTTCTGTAGTGGAAACAATAGCAATGGATCGGACTGTAGTGGGCAGAAAGATCTGGCAGCAAAAGAAACCAGGGCAGCCTGGGTCACAGTGCACAGGGCTTCAGGCCGTGGAAGCAGCCATGGCTGAGGTTGGTTTGTTTCCTGATGCTGGAAAGGATGGGGAATTTCAGCTACTGCATAGGGAAAGGGGAAGAGAGCAGAAGAAATGGCGTGGTACTTGGGTGGAGGGAAGCGATGGGAGTTCAGCCCCTCTGCGGAGGCAGTCGATGGGGGCTGAGCTGCCAGGCTGAGAGGAGCCGCAGCTCGGGTGCTTCACTGGCATTGCTGGATGTCCCTGGCAGCCTGTTTCCCATCGCAGTGGGAAGTGCCGTGTGCCGGCGTGGTGTGATCGGATCCTCTGGAGAGGGGGGAACATCACCCAGCTCCGCTATGGCAGCCACATGGACCTGAAGACCAGTGACCACAAGCCCGTCAGCGCGCTCTTCCGCATCGGGGTAACGACTCTCGTGTGCTGGGGTGGGATCAGCCCTGCGTTCCTTCGGGAGGGGCTGTGGGATCCAGGCACCTCTGCTGGGGCTGTTGCAAGGGGACAGAGTAGTAAAGCCAGGGTGTGTCCATGGAGGAGGTGTGCTGCTGAGCCCCAAACAGCGCGGGGCTGTGGCTGGGCTGTGCACACAGGACAGCATCACCCCATGGTAGGGGGGGAGGTCTGGGGTTTACCCCAGCTGGTGTGGTCATGCAGTGACGGTAAGTGACTGCTTCAGTGGCGCTGCTTGGCTTCCAGGCTGTAACCCAGGATAGCTGCTGCTGCTACAGTCAGCGAGCTGCTGGTTTCTTTCCTCCGCAAGGAGACACAGCAGAAAGCTGCAAATAGGTGTCCCTGCTGTTGCAGTGTTGCCTCTGATGTGTTACGAGAGCGTGTCACTGGTTCACATCTGGATTTCTGTAATGGTGAACAGCTGACAGCAGATTTGGGTCCCCCAGCTTGCCAAGTGGAGACAGTCCATGTCCCTATTTGCTATCTCCTACTCTTTAGGTAGCTCAGGTCTCCTTAAAGGAGAGCTTTTCTCCTCTTCCTCTGGAGAATCATGTGCAATACTGTGGGGTGCCAGTGCTGTCCCCCAGAGACCACCCCCAGGAATCTCCCAGCAGTGTGGTCAGTGGCCGGGAAGACCCAGGTAACATCAGTGGGGGTAAAACATGAGTGAAGTTGCACACGCAGCTTGGAGGTGCCTCCACACATGCAACTTCTCTCAGCCTCCCAGCTGCACACAGCAAGTGCTTAGAGAAATAGTTCACTCCTGCAGCTGGCTCGTGATCAGAGAGTCCCAGTGAAGGGGGTCAGGAAGTTTGCTGAGTGTTTCCTGGTCTCCCACAGGTAAAGGTTGTGGATGAGCAGAAGTATCGCAAGTTGTTTGAAGACATCGTTCGCTTTATGGACAGAATGGAGAACGACTTCCTGCCTTCGCTGGAGCTAAGCAGGAGAGAAGTGAGGATGAAACCTGCCACTTCCCACCTTGTCACTTCCCAAACACAGCAGCCGTGGAAGGGCTAGAGCTACTTTTAAGGACTTTGATTCAGTAAACTGGATAGTGGGAAATTGAACTTTATCCGTTATCTTATGCTTAGGAGTTGGATTAGAAGGGACATCTTGGCTTGGCTTCTTGGCAGGTCTTCTGCTGGGAGTTCTGCGTTGTGTGGGCACTTCCCATCACGGGCTGCCGCTGCACAGTCTGGGGGCCTACCTGGGTGTCCCCTCCCGGCTACTAACCTGGTTTGTTTTTATTCTTTGCTCTGCAGTTTGAGTTTCAGAATGTGAAGTTCCGTCAGCTGCAGAAGCAGAAGTTCCAGATCACCAACAACGGGCAGGTCGCCTGCCACTTCTCCTTCATCCCCAAGCTGAACGACAGCCACTACTGTAAGCCATGGCTGCGGGCCGAGCCCTGTGAGGGTTACCTGGAGCCAGGTGAGGTTCACCATGGTTTCTCCAGTGTGTGCTGGTGGAGACTCCGTCCCCACCTCCATCCCGTCCATCCCGTTATTCCCATGTCTCGCCTTTCTTGCCATCGTTCCTGGCTGTTTCTCTTCTTGGTTTTGTGGCCTTGGTCCCTGCCGCTGTATGTTTGTCCTTGTCACTCCTTTTGGAGAGTGCCTGTGAGTTCTTGAGAGCTCCTGTCTGTTGCAGATGAGAGCACGGACATCTCCCTGGACGTGTACGTCAGCAAGGACTCGGTGACCCTCCTGAACTCTGGTGAGGATAAAATCGAGGATATTCTTGTCCTTCACTTGCACCGGGGGAAGGATTATTTCCTCACCATCAGTGGGACCTACCTGCCCAGCTGCTTCGGCACCTCCCTGGAGGCCTTATGCCGAATGAGACGACCGATCCGAGAAGTTCCAGTCACCAAACTCATTGACCTGGTGAGTAACAGTGTTCTGGAGTAGCTCCCTAACAGGGAGAGAGCAAATTCCACTCTCTTTACCCCTAAAAGCAGGAGTGATGCTCTCAGTGTGGGTCAGCTGTGCTGCCTCCGAGCTGGTGCACTTTTTCTGGAGCTTGATGTGCTCCTTTGTTCTTTCCCTCCACCACAACCAATGGCTTTGGACAGCCTCTGCTTTACCCCAGTTTCTGAGTAGGTTCTAAATGTTGTTTGGAGGAACAAAAAAGGGCTCCCAGCGCCTTGTGTTGTATGTTACTGTCATGCTGGTGCTGGCAGGCTCAGCTGGGTGGCACTGCCATGTCACAAGAGGTATGCCTGAAACGCTCTCCTCCGAGGTGCCCAGGGTGCTTCTGCAGTGACAGGGCTCCAGGATCCTTTTCCTTCTGCCGGTTGTGGCACTCACGCTGCTCGGGGGAGGAACTAGCAGAAGCAGGACCGAGGGAAGGACTCTGGTGCTGGTCGGTGTGCTGATGAGCACAGCTCAGCCTGTGGCTCAGTCTCGCAGCCTCTCTGGCCAGTTCCTCTCGCCCTGACCACCGTGACCCAGCTCTCCAGCAGCCACACCAGGCTCTTGCTGCCTCCCACCATTCCCACCTTTGGCCGTGTCTACTTTTCTCCCAGGCCCAACATAGGGAAAGGCTGGTTTTATATCAGAATTCTGGGTTTGCCATCACAAGATCAGGTGAAGCAGAGCCCAGGAGGCGAGATGCAGGGTTTGCTGCCTTCATTCACGCAGCTCAGGCTCCTCGTGCTCTTCAGGGTTCAGTTGAAAGTCAGTGTTGTTCTAGAAGTGTGTTAACTTGGTCTGGAGCATCTCATTGCTCCTAGGGGCTGTTCCACCTGCCTTTTCCTGCTCAGTGCTCAGCACTGACTTCTTACTTGATGGGCAGGAACTCGGGCCCACTCTTACTTTCTGCCCTCACAGGCACATGTTGTTGCTTTTCTAAGAGTACTTTGAGGCTGCTTCTGCTTCCTTTACCTTCTTCTGTTATTCAGTGAAACATACAGAAGTACAGGAAGCAAACCAGGTACAGGAAGCAAACCAGTCAGAGAAGAGTACCCTGTCCCCATATGTGCAGCATAGAAATAGTCTCTGCTGTTGGTGAAGTCAGTGTGACTGCAAGACCTTGATCAGAACAAGTTAAGCAAGCTCAAGGAGCACTATGTAACTGCTCAAAGCAAAATGCAGTCACTTGGATTATAAAGCTGCCGTCATGTTAGAGCTATTTTTAGGTCTTTTGGTTTTGACCATACCTGTGAGCTGGGAGATGCCCGGGGGCAGGAGGAGCCTGTCCCGCAGGCAGAGCAGTGCCTGTGCTAACCCAGAGGTGTTCTGGTCCTGTTGTGTGATTTCACTGAGGGTTGTGTGCAGGAGGCAGGCAGCGTGTGTGTGTCGAGAACCATTTCCCCTCCTGCACATAGGTAGCGTTAGGGCTCGTCGTTCACTGCACTGGGTGCTTCTCGCAGCCTGGCTGGGCTCTCTGTGTTGTCTTCAGCAGAGAGAGACCTGGAGAACACAAGAGGCCTGAGAGGCGGTTTGATGCAGGGTAGCAGAGGGCAGGTGGGAGCTTGCTTGGAAATGGCTCCTGGTTCTCCTGGGAGAAGCTGCTGACACTTGAGCATCCCGCCTGTGGGATTTCAGTGTTAGTGTCTCATCCTGGTTTTGTCTTGGGAATCCTACTGTGGGCTTTAAAAAGCTTCTTGAAGAATCTGTGCCAGGAGCAGGTTAGTCTCACGGAGCCAGTGGTGCCGAACAGCACAGAAGAGAAGTGAGCAGCAGGGCAAGCAGTCAGGTAGGTGGGAGTGAGACTGCTGAGGTGACTCGGAAGGGAGCGGGCTCCTGTGCAGCCTGGCTGGCTGCTTCCCAAACCTGGGGCTGGGAGAGGAGCCTGCGCCAGCTCGTGTTCTGAGCGAGCTGTGCCCTGCAGGAGGCTGGGCTCTTGTGGCTGAGCGAGCCCCCAAAGGCAGCAGCACTGCAGGACTCGCAGGGCAGCATCAGGATGCCTGTGGTTGTGTCAAACTCAGCCCTTGAATGTGTTTCAGTTGCTTCCACCCTGAAATGTTGATCCCCCAAACTCTGCTTGGGCAACCTGCTTCGGTTTCCTCCTGTGGGCTCCACTCAACAGCTTCTCCCTCTTCCCCACCAGCCTGCGGTGTGCTGGTGGATGCTGAATGTTGGGGTTGCCCAAGGGATGGGACATGCAGCCTGGAGGGGCTTTGGTGAGCTCCTTGCAGCGTGCTAATGCTATTAGGTCGAGGCAGCCCGGGGTTTTGAGCACAAACACTCATTTCCCTGACCATGCACAAAGCTGCTTAGGGGGCCTGGCAGCTCCACAGCTGCCACACGCTCAGGAACACAGATTTAGGCTGGTGAATGTTTTATCTCTGGCCTGGTCATGGGGGAAGGTGGCTGAAACGATGCAGGAATATTGATTTCTGACCAGGAAGATTTGGGAAGGGGAACTTCATCCTGGCGGCCACCTCTCAGCCTGGGCTGTTCTGTGTGTGAGCAGCGCTGCTGCCAGGCCCCTGTGAGGAGTTGGTACAAATCCTGGCGAGGTTGGGCATCATGTGAGCAGGATTTGTGCTCATTGGCAGGCAGATCTCTCGCAGCAGGTTTAACTTTGGCCGTGTCAGCAGAATGCATGAGGACCCGGCTTTCACGGGCCCTTGTGATGCAGACTGGGTTTCTGCTTGCTCGGAGCGTGGTTCTCCCCCCTAACCATACTTTTTCCTCTTCTCTCTTTCCCACCGCTCTCAGGGAGAAGACAGCTTCTTAGAAAAGGTAACACAACCCCTGGCTGGGGTCCTGCTTCTTATGACCTGTCTGTAATGAATGAGTGTCCCTGTTGCCTGCTGCAGAGGGAAGGGGAGGGGGTGCACAGGCAGCGCTTGTCCCAGCAAAGCCCCCTAGCACCGCTGTGGGCTGGGTGAGAACTGCCTCCCACCCATCCCGCACATCCCACCCATCCCACCCATCCCATCCGCTGCCAGCGCACAGGGTGACCCCGCAGCCAGGACGGGGCCAGCCCAGTTTTCTGCTCAGAGCTCCCCTTGTTGTGGCAGCAGTGAGGGGTATTCCCAGAAACCACTGGCACCCTGTGGCATACCTGAGTTGGCTCTAACCGTGCCCATCCGGTGCGGTTCACCTCAGCACCCTGTGCAAAGGGGGCTGAATTAAACACTGACATGTTCTGCTCTTTCCATCTTGCTGTGTCCTTACAGAGGCTGAGGAAGGGCCTTGCACAGGGACAGACGTTCCTCTGCTGCCTCACAGCCCCCCGTGCAGGATTCCTGCTTTGCCTTGCACTGATGCTCTGCACTGGAGGCCGAGCGGGTCAGATTGTCACTGAAGGGCAAGTGGGAGATGCTGGGGTGTGTGACAGTGACATTCCTGCTCCCCTGCACCCGTTCAGACCTTTGGTGGCTCATTGGAGCTGGCTCCGTGCTGGCGTCCTGGGGTGGGTGGCTTGTCCTTCCCCAGGCTGCCAGAGCAGTGGCAGGGTAAAACAGGAGAGGGAAGGGATGAACCCTCTCAAGAGGGGATTGAACTCGGGTGTTGAAGCAGATGAAGCTCCCAGGCTGCTCCTGGCAGAGGGGAGGGAGGAGGCTGGTGCCTGCCTCTGGGAAGAGCCTTTTGCAGAGCATCCTCCTTCCTACATCGTCCTCTTCCCTTTCTCCTTTCTTTCGCCTTCCCTTCGCCTTCCCTTCCCCGCACACGGCAGGAGAGGGCGCTCGGTGCCCGGCCAAGGCACACGGGAAGCCGAAGGCTCCTGCTCCTCCTCCTCAGCCCTCAGGAGCCCCGAGCCGCCGCCTCCTCCTCTGCTCTAAGCCGCCGGGGTCTCTGCCTTGGGGGTATCCGCAGCTCTCTGGTGATGCCAAGGGCAGCCTCTGGCACTGCCCCGGTGCCGCAGTGCCCTGGCCAGGGGTTTGCTGCTGAGGAGCCCTTGGCTCGCAGGGAGGCTCCACAGCTCTCGCCTCTTCCCCCTCGGAGGAGGGGAAGCTGTAACGCTCCAGCCCAACACGCTGCTTCCCGGCCCCCTGCGTGCTCGGGTGAGCGGGGCAGCGCGTCCCAGTGTCTGCTGGCGGTGTGCAGGGCAGAGCTGGGCCCTGCGTGTGGCTACTGCCCGTGCCGGGGGGCTCGTGCCAGCCCGAGGCACGAGCTGTGAGTGATCGTGTGAGGGGTGGCCACCACCGTCCCCTCGGCTGGATGGGGCTCGGAGCAACCTGCTCTAGTGGAAGGTGTCCCTGCCCGTGGCAGGGGTTGGTGCTGGAGGAGCTTTAAGGTCTCTTCAACCCAAACCAGGCTGCGATTGTGTGATTGTCACAGAAACTGACTGCGGGACTGTTTGGCTTGTGGTGCTCCTCTGCTGGTGTCCTTGGGTTGTGTCCCCTGGGTTCTGCTCCTGCTCCTGCTGGTCTCTTCTGGGGGCTTCTGCTGAATGGGCTGCAGGAGCACTGTGCATGGCTCTGCCCTGGGAGCACGCAGGAACAGGAGCGACTGTAAAGTGATAGTAAAACCAAGCAAATCCCACTGGTCCCGGTAAAGATTGTGCTGCTGGAGGCTTCTGAGCAGTTGAGCTCGTCAGCTGCTTTGCATGAGTAAGTGGGAAAACGTGATGGTGGTGTCGGGACAGTCTGTGTTCAGCAGATCCTCTCCTTAGGAAAATGGGGAAAGGAACCTGAGAAAACTGGGACCTGTGGAGCGGTGGCTCTGTGCTGTAAGGGCAAGTGAGGACGGATGGGCGCTGGGTCCTGCTGCTTCCCCTCTCCAGGCTTTCCCCACTCAGACCCTCTGGGGGCACTGGGGTTTCCCTGACACCTCGTGTGCTCTTGGCCACAGGAGAAGTCTGTGCTGCAGATGGGTGCCCTGGACAGTGAGGAGGCCGGCGGGATGCCGCTGCAGGTGCCGAAGGAGATGTGGCTGCTGGTGGACCACTTGTTCAAGCACGCCTGCCACCAGGTGAGGACAGAGCCCCGTGTGCTGGGGCTGCATTCATCACTGGGCCCTGCAGATCAGCCCGGTTTGGGGGTCGCAGCCTCCATCCTGCTGTCACTGTGTGCCCCAGCCTCTGTGAGGAGGGTGACGTTGTCCATCCCTGTGCTGCTTTCGGCAGGAGGACCTGTTCCAGACTCCGGGCACGCAAGAAGAGTTGGAGCAGATCATTGACTGCCTGGACACCAGTATCCCTGAGACAATCCGTATCCTTGCTGTGCCTGACTTCACCAGGAGCCAGCTGGATCACAGCTCTTGGGAGAGCTCGTCTGTGACCTTTAACTGCAGGGTCCCCTGTGTTCCCCCTGAGATAACCTCTCTTGAAGCTGAATGTGGGCTGGCTAACGCAGCCGTTAGGACAGAGCTCCGGAAGCTTCTGCAAGGCTGTGCAAGAGCTGAGGAAGGGATGATGGAGAAGGGGCTGATGGAGCAGAGGACCTATGTGGAGCTAGAGCGGGGGGCAAACGCAGGAGCGCAGGGTGGGTGGATGAGCATTTTCCGTGGGTGGGGGCCAATGGAGGACGAGGAGGAGGAGGGTGGCTTTGGTGTGAGGGAGCGGTGGGGCAGGCAGCACGCAGGGAGCTGCAGAGGCAGGTGGAGGGGCCGGAGCTGGGAGGCGGGTTCCATCTGCTCACATGCCCCTTGATTCCCACGGGCCCAGCGGGCAGCAACCACTCGGTGGCTGAGGCGCTCCTCATCTTCCTGGAGGCGCTGCCGGAGCCGGTGATCTGCTACGAGCTGTACCAGCGGTGCCTGGACTGGTCACACAACAGCCGCCTCTGCCGGCAGGTACGGAGCTGCCGCCAGCTCCTGCTCCCACCCCGGAGCTGCCCAGGGCCCTGGGGCCGGGCCTCGCAGTGGGTGGGGTGACCCGGGTGCTCTGGCCAAGCAGCATCTCCCAGCGGGCCTGGTGGCTCCCAAAGAGACCCCACAGGTGCCTGTGTCACCCTGAGCGTGTGGGAAGAGCAACCCCGGGGAGCGAAGAGCCTCCCCCTCCGCTGCTGAGAGCTGCAGTTCCTCTGCTCCCCTGGACCAGGAGTGGCTTTTAAAGCTGGGCAGCAAGCGAGGCCCAGCACGTCCTTGGGCAGAGGAAGAGGGTTTGGGGCATGGTTTTGGTACTGGCATCAGGAAACCTCTTGTCCCTGTCCTTGTGCGGCTGCTGTGCAGCCAGGGGGGTGAGAGCTGGGATCTGTCAGGAACGGAGTGGGAAGCAGCCCCCGGGCAGTGGGAATTCTTGCCTGGGGACACTGTTATCCCCGAGGCAGAGGGGTAACTGTTATCCCCGGGAGCCAAAGCCCCCAAGTGCCACCTTGTTGCTCACCACCTGGGCCTGTGGCTCATGCAGTGGCCACACAACGGCGTCAAGGCAGTGGAAAGGGGGAATCTCTGTCCGTGGAGCCCAGCCCTGGCCATGGTGGTGGAGCTCAGGGGGTTCCCTTCTCTCTTCTCTGCAGGTGATTTTTCAGCTGCCCCGTTGCCATCGCAGCGTGTTCCGGTACCTGATGTCGTTCCTCCGCGAGCTGGTCCGATACTCTGAGGACAACAAAGTCAGCGTCGCAATGATCGGTAGGTGCCGCTTCTCCGCTTCCCCCCAGCCCCGGTGCTGGCAAGGTCTCGTGCCCGGCCCCTCACGCGTGTCCCTGCCTCTGCAGCTGCTCTGTTCTCCAGCCTCCTCCTGCGCCCGCCGCCCAACCTGGTGGCCAAGCAGTCGCAGCAGGACCGCCAGCGCGCCACCAACTTCCTCTACAGCTTCCTGCTGGCTGGGGACGAGGAGTGAGCCCTGCCTGTGCCGCCAGCCCCGTGCTGGAGCCAGGCCTCCGGGGAGGCTCCCAGCTACTGCAAGTGCCGTGTTTACAGTCGGAAGGACGTGTTCCCCTCTCCTTCCCACCGCCGTACCCTGCGCTGCAGAGGACCTGCACGCTCACCGCACTGCCAGCCACGCCAGGAGCCTCCTGCTCTCTCCCTGGCTGGATCTGGTGATGCCCAAGCACTGTGCCACCGGCCCCAGCATCCCCACAGCAGTGTCAGTCACGCTTTTCTCTCCTTTCCACCCCCTCTCCCTGGAGCTGTTGCGGGGCAGGCGGGGACTGTGGGTGCTGCTGGAGGGGCCATGGCCCCGCGGGTGCACGTGCTGCTGTGCACTGACTGTACCGCGAGAGCCCTGGACTGGCGTTGGGTACGTGTCGCCCTGTGCCCCGCAGCAGACCCAGCCAGCCCTGATGCCCCATCACTGTGCCATGGAAGCTGGACTGCAGCTTTCCAGGAAGATTCTCTGGACATTCAACCTCTCCCCGTCAGTGGAGTGTTGTTACCCCCTCGCCTCCCTCCTGGGGCGCAGGGCTCAGCACGCAGCTCTCCCTCCTGCACTCCCTGCCTTCTGCACTGTCACCCGGGCCTTGCTCTGCTCTGTCCCTTTCCTCTGCCCTAGCTTCCTCTGGGACACGTGGTGGGACAGGCAGGGGGCAGCACCCTGCTCCTCAGGGCTGTCCCTGTGGGTGGTGTGGGGCAGGGCGCAGTGCCTGTCCCTGCCAGCCCCACTATGCGGGTACAACAGGCTGGGTGCCGGGGCGGCTTGGATGCTGCCCTGCCCCAGACACTGCAAGCGGGGGAAGAAGGTAAGGGAGGGAAATGAGGCAGAAATGCACCCTGAGGCCCGGAGAGCAGCTCTAGTGCTGGGGATAGCCCTGGGTGCCAGTGGCCAATGGGTGCGGGAGGGAGGACAAGTCCCATGGAAACACTAAGCAGTGTCCTGCCACCTCAGGCCAGGGGCTCCAGAAGGCCGCTGCTTGAGGTGGGGCTGCAGGGCCGGTGCCCAGCCCGTGGTGTCCTGTGGCTCTGTGGTCCCCACTGAGTGAGCTGCTGGGGGCTCCCGACCCCGGCTCTTCTCTTTAAACTTTTTAAATTACATAATTTATTGGGAAACCGTTGGTTCCAAATAAACCTCCATTGTGCCAGGTTCCCGGGGCTGCGCTGGTGTCACCATGTCGCTGCACTGCACAGCCTGGGTGGCTGCTGCAGCATCCCCTGATGCAGAGCTGCGGCTCAGCTCCGTCCTCCCTGCCCAGGGCTCACTCTGAGGGGCTGGAGCCTCCTGAAGGCAGCTGAGCCCATCCTGGGCCCCTCCCAGCACCGTGCTGGGCAGAGCTGGGGGGCAGCAACGGAGATGCTTGTCCTGGTTCCTGCTCTTGCTCCTGGGCAGGCTCCTGTCACTCAGGCAATGTGCAGCCCTGTGCCGGTTCCCCATTTGGCACACACCACCCCAGGGACGGTGAAGCCGGCACGGAGCAGGGCCTTGGAGAGCAGGCACAGAGGGTGCTGGTGCCGGTGCATGGCATCGGGCTGTTGCAGGCCTGAGCAGCAATGTCTGGGTCCCTCGGGCCCCGCTGGAGCAGCGGTGGAGGAATCCAGCGCGTCCTGCCACAGGAAACGGCAGCCGGTGTCATCTCCATGTGCTTCCTGAGGGCTCCTTGAGAGCAGGGCTGTGCCTGGGCAGCTGCTGCAGCCCCGGCACCGAGGGACCGGCGCAAGGTGCCGCATTGTTCCCGCGGCCGCCACATTCCTGCCACTGCCGGCGGAAATGCCAGAGCAAGCACGAAGCCCGGGTGGTCCCCAGGGATGGGGCTGGAGCCTCGGCCGGCGCATCCTCCGGGCCCAGCCCAGGGAATGGGGCTGCTTGGGGGTCTGTGGGGGCTGCTGGTGGATACTCTGCGCCCTGGTTGCAGGTGGGGGGCTCAAGCTGCCTGTCAGCCCACCATGGCCATCAGCAGGACTGAGGATGCTGCTGGTGTCTGGTGGTGGGGCTGAGGGAGCTGGTAGCAGCCTGTGGTGGCTATGAGCAGCCAGGATCTGTGGTGCTGGCAGAGTCCTGTGTCCCCCTGCATGGCCATCACTGGGGTGAGCCCTGCCCAGCCCCTGCGTGCATCCAGAGGTCCCCAAGCCCTGGAGGGCTCCAGCGGTTGCTCAGCCCATCCCCATCCCCTCTCCCAGCACTCCCAGCATCCTTGTTTCCCCTCTCAGTGAGCCAGGACCCAGCAGAGCACCATCCATGCCATGCCGGGACCAGCACCGGCATCCAGGACCCTGCTGGCATGGTGCGTGGCTGCTGCCGCGGCACACAGCACATGGGGAGCGTGAGGAGCGCGGCAGCCCCCCACCTGCCCGCGGGCAGCCAGCCAAGCCAGGAAAAGCCAGAGATTCCTTCAGTCTCCCGGCCCAGGAGCCTTTTCCTCCGGCCCTGCCTGGCCGCAGCCCAACCGGGGCGTCCTCCCTGGCCTCTCCTTCCCGGCGGGCGCGGGGGGGCCGGGGTCAGGGCTCAGCTGTGCAGCCCCTGGCCACAGCCCAAGCCCCGCACTCGGTGCCGGTGCAGCCGTGGGGCACTGGTGCAGCTCCTGGCACGGCCACAGGGCTCTGCTTGGAGGGGCGCTGCCGGGGCCCCCCCGCTGCCCGCACACAGAACCCCCACCCCACGAGGCGCATGGACAGGGTGCTGGCGGCCTGCAGCAGGGCAAACGTGGGTGCCGGGGGTGGGAAAAGCCCTCCCAGTTCAAACCAGTAGCAGCACCGCAGGGTGGCGATGGAGGAATGGGACCCCGACCACCAACCAGACCAGCCAGGGAGGGGGCTGGGGTCACCTGGGGGGGCTGTGGCCATAGCACTGGTGGTGATGTGGTTGTCAGCCCCGGGAGGCTGATGGGGCTGGAAGCCGGGGTGCAAGGGCCGGGAGCAGGGCCGGAGCGTGGCGGGAGCGCGCTGGCGCGTGGCCGGGCCCACATCCCCGTGGTCCCAGAGGATGAGCTAATGGAGGCAGCTGGGCCCGGCCCCGCTTCCCCCAGGCTCTGCTCCCACCCCGCAGCTGCAGCCTTTCCGCTCCTCCGTGGCCCCCATTAACTCGTTATCCCCCTCCCCGCCAGCGCTGCCACCCCTGCCCGTGCCCCCGACCGGCGACGTGGCTCATGGGCGGCCTCCTGCGAACAATACAGGGTTTGGGGGCCCTGCACGGGCACTGCCTCACCCGCGGGTCCCGCTGGGGCTGTGGGAGGTCCTGTCCCGGGGGTACCATCCCCTTGCAGGGCTCTTCCCACTGCATCGGGATGGGGAGAGCAGGGGTGAGGACACCAGGATGGGGACAGCAGGGACAAGGAGAGCAGGGAGCGGGATGCCAGAGAAAAGGATTCCAGGGACACCAGGGACAGCAGAGACACCAGGGAGGGGGATGCCAGGGACAGGGACGCCAGGGACATAGGGACACCAGGGGTGGGTCTCCTGTGCTGCAGGCACCCACAGCTGTTCCAGTGTGTGGGGCACTGAGCACGGCTGCCCAAGGCTGGGGGGGTCAGTCTGGGGGGGGCACAGGGGGATCCAGCAGCCGCGGGGGCTCCGGATGCAACTGGGTCAAATGGAGCCAGCGAGCGCCATGCCCATGCCGGGGGTCCCGCAGCACTGAGGCTGCTACACCCCCGAGACAGCTCCAGCCTCCACCACACAGCCCCGGCCGGTCCCACCGGCCTCATCCTCCTCCGGCCAAAATCCTGGGGACACGGTACTGCACCCATGGGTGCTGGGCGTACCGGTAACCAAGGCAACATCAGCATCGCAGTACAGGGCAGGATCATCCGTGCACCCGTGGCTCCCTGCAGGAACAACCCTACCAAAAGCATTATCCTGGCTCAGGAGCTGCTGGATCCCCTGAACTTGGCACTGTCAGTGAGAGAGATGGGATGGGCCATGTCCCCTCCTCTGGGCATGAAAGTCCCAGCACGGCTGTCACCAGCAGAGCCTCTCCCACCACCCTGCTCCCCACTTTTAGAGCTGTTTCTGCACAGCTGATGCTCAATGTGGAGGGAATTCAGATGAGCAGAAAAATAAACCCCAGGAGGGGATAAAGGTGGGGGGTTCTGGGCAGCATTTGCAGTCAGGGTCTTTGCTCCACAGCCAGAGGGTCCCCCAGGCCCTCACCCCACGCTGCCCCGACTGGGACCAGCATCCATGTAGCCTTCCAGCATCCCCTTCTCTATCATCAGCCTCTCTGCAGAGGGGACTCTGACCTCCTGCATCTTCCCCTCCTCCCCAGTCTTTGCTGGGCATCTTTTCCACCAGCCCTGGGCTGGAGAAGGGGCTGCCCTCACCCCAGCCACCACCAGGCAGCTCCAGGGGGGGAATATGGGGCCCTGGGAGCCCTCCCA
The DNA here is from genome assembly GCF_004027225.2 of Strigops habroptila. NCBI lineage: Eukaryota > Metazoa > Chordata > Aves > Psittaciformes > Psittacidae > Strigops > Strigops habroptila. The sequence continues at coordinate 22,801,798 of NC_044285.2, forward strand.
GGGGCAGGGCAGGCACCCCCTGCCCACACCTCAAAAATAAGGGTTTCTTGTCATCAGAACTCTTTATTACAAATATGTATTTACACAGAATAAATCTTTACAGACATGAGACATGGTCAACAGGGCCCAGCTCAGAGCAAGGGCCCCTCCTTTGGCATATGTCAGTGCTTGATACAGAGATCCCAGTACCCCCCATTCTCCCGCTGTCCCATGGCATGGAGCAGGCAGAGGGGTCTGGAGTCCCCCACGTTGTCCTGGGCTGGCGCCCCACGCCTTGGGGGTCCCCAGGAGGGGGATCTGGTAGCGGGAAGGGGAGAGCAGCTCACCCAGGGTGCGGGGTTAGCACCAGGGGAATAAATAGGACCCCCCCACCCAGGGCAAGCTGGAGAAGCTCCTCTGCCTGACAAAGTGCTTTGGTCAAAGCCCACCATCGCAGCAGCACCTGGTGCCACATGAGCTAGACACGGTGCTGGGCCTCCAGGGGCAGCCACGGGGACGAGGTGGCTCCAGCCGAGGGCTCACGGGTGGGACCCTGCGCTCGGGGCCGGGGCATGAGCAGCATGGGTTATGGCACCGTGCGGGCAGTGGGAGCCGTGTCCTGGGCAGGCTGGGGGCACCCCTGCAACGAGAGCAAAGCCAGGAACCGTGAGTTCCCCGCCGGCAGCATCACACGTGTCCCCGTGTCCCCTTGTCCCTGCTGCTCCTCACCTGCCTCAGAAAGGCATCGGGCCCTTGTGTGAGAGCCGGGGCCGGGGTCTCCGGTACCTGCGCCAGCCACCGGGCCGGTGCCCAGCCCCGCGCCGCGCACCCCGTGGCCGCACCAGCATCCGGATGAGGCCGTCGTCCACATCCTGCCTGTCTGGCGCAGCGCCCAGCGGCCCTGGGGATGGTGGGAAGAGCGTTACCCGGGTCCCTCACCCCTGCACGTGGGGTGGAGACGAGGACGCCGTGGGGTTTGCCAGCACCTCCGGCTGCCTGTGCCAGGGCAGCACCACCCGTTTCCTGAATTGCCCCCAGCAGGAGCCATTGGACGGCCGAGTGCTTCCTGCGCTGAGCTGGGCCAGGCCACCTGCACCCAACGGGGCCACCTCGTCTGGCTGCAGCCACCGGCCTCGCCGAGGGCACAGACCAGCCTCAGGCTCTGGCCCCAGTGCTCCCCAAAGCCACCGCCGGTGCCTCCATGCCCCAGCGATGGGCAGCACCCGCTGAGCCCCGGGCAGTGCCCCCTCTCCGCAGCCTGTGCCCCAGTCCCGGGTGCCCGGCTGAGATGCTCCTGTCCCAGCACCAGTCCCAGCAGCTCCGGTCCCGGTCCCGGTCCCGGTCCCAGTCCCAGTCCCGGTCCCGGTGTGGCCATGCTCTGCCGAGCCGGGGCCGTGCCGGGACCCGCCGCGGGCAGTGCAGCCGGGCCGGGGTCCCGCCGCCAGACCCGGCTTTGCCCGAGGCCATCACCGTGGCACCGGGCGGGTCGGTGGCTGCTCCCCGGCCCTTGGCTGCTGCTGTTTCGGCTGCCAGACGGACGGACGGACACGGGCAGTTGTTGGCACCATGAAGAGCGCTTTGTCCTGCCCAGCCCGGCACGGGCAGCGGGTGCCGGACCCCGAGCCCCGCTCCCCGCCCCGCTGCCAGCGCGGGCACCGGGCGGCGCCGCACCGGTGAAGGGATGGATCGGGGGGTCCCGCACTCACCCGCGGCGGACAGGGCGAGCCAGAGCAGCAGCAGCAGCGCCAGGAGCCAGCGCGGCGCGACCATGCCGGGGGCTGCGAGCGGCGGCGGCGGCCCCGCCGCGGCGGAGCCGTATTTGTAGGCGGTGTGAGCCCGGCCCGGCCCCGCCGCCCGCCCGGTCATGTGGCCCCCGGGCCCCCGGGGGGGAACCGCCCCCCGGCCCGCCCCGCTGCCGGGAACCCCCGGCCGGGACCCGCCGCACCCCGTCCTGGGGAACCCCCACTAACAGCCCTCAGGGCAATGGGACCCCCCAGCCTGGCCCGGGACCCTCTTTCAGTTCCACCTCTTTCCCCTGGCACCCAGGGGCTGCAGGAGGCTGCCCTGGCATCACCCACGCCCACCTCGCCGGCAGCCCTTGTCCTGTAGCCCCTCATCAGAGGGGTCCACCTGCACCCCTCTGCTGCCCCCCAGGTCACCCAGCCATTGCCCGGGGGGGGCACAATGCCCCTCTGCCAGAGCATCTATACACAGCACCCTGGGCCCACCCATACACAGAAGTGGTGGGGCTGCAGGATGTGGGCTGCAGGTTTAGCTGCTGGCACCATGCTGGTGCTGTGGTGGGTGAGGCCATGGGGACCCTCACTGTGGCAGGACGTCACCTTTCAGTCCCTGCAGACCTCGCAGGGGGTTTGGGGATGCTCAACCATCGTTGTGACTGTCCTCTCCCTGCAGCCTGGCAGCCAGGACCCCCAGTGCCACCCCTCGGGGGTTTGGGGCCAGGAGGTGGCCATGGGAAAGGGGCAGTTGGGGCACAATGTGAAACGTCCTGCACCAAGGCCTGTCATGGTGACATGGTGACACGGTGACGCAGTGACAGCCGCAGCACACCCCACGCACCGGCGGGGCTCTGCAGGCCAACAGCCAGACAGTGACTCCTCTGGGTCCACGGGGGTCCCCCGGGCAGGTGCCCAGTGGGGGGGGTGTCGGTACAGGGATGCGCTGGGTCCGTGTGGCAAGGGTTTGGTGGAGGGGGGGTACAGGGTGGCTTCTGTGGGAAGCTGCAGGAAGCTTCACCCATGGATGGAACCAATGCAGCTGGATCCAAGACGGACCTGCCACTGGCCATGGAGCAGCAGATCTCCACCTGCCGCGATGGTGCAGACCATGGTGTGGCAGGATGTGTCCCTGCAGCCTGGGGAGGTCCGTGTGGAGCAGATCTCCACCTGCAGCCTGGGGAGGACTCCACACCAGAGCCATCTGTTCCTGAAGGATGCACTCATGGAAGGGACCCTCACTGGGGCAGTTCATGAAGAACTGCAGCCCATAGGAAGGAGTCACATTGGAGAAGTCCATGGAGGACTGTCTCCCATGGAAAAGACTCCATGCTGGAGCAGGGGAAGAGTGTGAGGAGGAAGGAGCAGCAGAGACAACGTGTGATGAACTGACCACAACCCCCATTCCCCATCCCCCTGCGCAGCTGTAGGGAGGAGGTAGAGAAAACTGGGAATGAAGCTGGGCCTGGGAAGGAGGGAGGGGTGGGGGGGAGGTGCTTTGAGATTTAATTTTTAATTCTCATTATCCTACTCTGATTCGGTTGGTGATAAATTGAACTCATTTCCCCAAGTCAGCCTGGTTTGCCCATGACATTGGTGAATCATAGAATCATAGAATGGTTTGGGTTGAGTTGGAAAGGACCTTAAGATCATCCAGTTCCAAGCCCCTGCCATGGGCAGGATGTGATCTCCCCCTGTCCTCATCTGCGGTGATTGTGCCAGGCTGTGGGATGGGCTGGGGGGCTGTAAGAGGGGCTACAGGGGAGGTGTAGGGACCATGCTGTGACCCTGCACATCTCTGCAGGGAGGAGGACATCCTCTGTGCCTGTCCTGGTCCTGGTTGCACCACCACCACCGCTGCAGCCCAGCCAAGGTGCTGGTGCATTGTAGGGTCCCCACCAGCAGCCCAGAGTGGGGTGCTCCTTCAGCAGGGGCCCAGCTCATGCGGTCCGGGACCTCCATCCCTGCAGGGCAGCTGCCAGGCCCTGGGTACAGCGGGGACCCCCCGGCCACCCCCCATCTCCAGGCTGGGCAGGGGTAGGATCCTCACCGCATGCCGGTGCCGGTGCCACCGCTGCTTCCGCATTCCTGTGCCGGCACCCTCCTCCTCCACCACGTCCTGTTTGCCGGGCGCGTCACCCCGGCCTGAGTCACCCCGCGGCCGCGCAGGTGACGGAAGGCCAACAATAGCCCACAAAGGGAGGATGTCCCCCAAAGCCTTCCTCCTGCTCATCTTCGAGGAAACCTCCCGCGGGAGGGAAGGGCCCCACCGGACGCACGGCATCGATGAGATGAGCCTCGTCCTGTTGACGCTGCCCTGCCCGGGCGGCCCTGCGGGGCCGGGATGGCCCGTGACACCCCCGAGAGATGGGGGGAGGAGAGGAGAAAGAGGAGAAAGAAGAGGAAGAAGAAGAGGAAGAAGAGGGATGTGCATCCGTGGGGCTTACACTGACTCTGTACCCGTGGGGATGAACACACCAGCCTCAGCCCCATCCCTTGGATGTGGCAGGGAGTGGTATCAAGCTCAGCAATTGGGAATAAAGGGTTGTGGGGACACCCCTGTTCCTGTGCGGAGCCATGGGCCTGGTGCAGCAGGCAGGGCAACAGGGCCAGGAGGGACCATGCGCGGACACATCATTAACACATCTCAATAATTAGCAGAATGCAGCAAAGCGCTGCCTGACCATCACCACAGCAACTGCATCACACAGGCAGTTTGGTGCCACCCTGCATGTCCGCATCCGGGCCGCTGGAACAGGGGATCCCCCTTGACCCCTCCAGGGGTCCTCTGAGCAGGGACCAGAGCGTGATGCCAGGCTTAGGTGGATGGAGAGCATTCGTGACATGAGCGTGCCAGGCCTCAGCAGGGACAGGATGGCAGCGGGACCACCAGGATTCGCTGCCACCGGCCCCGTGCTGCACCGGAGCTGTGGTGGGACCGGGCGGGTGGGCAGGGGACAGGGCACAGGACAGAGGGACAGGACAGAGCGACAGAGGGACAGGACAGGTCACAGGGGGCTGTGAGCTGCGCAGCGCAGTCCTGGTGCCACCTCGTGGTGATCGGGGTCCCAGTGGCAGCCGCTGCGGTGACACACCGGACAGTCACGGGACAGTCACCGCATGCAGCCGAGCCCCCCGCCATGGCACAGCTTTCAGCAATTGCTGTGGGGTTCCCCCTGCACCCCCCAGTCTCTGCCAGCTCCAGCCCTGGGCTGCCACTGGGCGCTGGGCTGGGGACCACCACGGCATGACCAGATGATGCTCTGCACCGCTCAGCGACCTGGCGGAGGAGGAGGAGCGTGGAGGATGTTCTGCACTGCTCCATGCCATAGAATCATAGAACCACGACTGGTTTAGGTTGGAAGGGACCTTAAACCTCATCCAGGTGCACCCCCCTACCACAGGCAGGGACACCTTCCGCTAGAGCAGGAGGAGATGGAGGAGGAAGGCAAGCCTGGGGACTCATCTGCCCCCTACCCAGGGACCCCTGTCAGCTCTCGGTGGCTCCAGGGGACAGACGTTTCTGGGGACACAGGAGAAGAGCACCCCGCAGGCAGCTGAGCTGGCACAGCCCGACCTCTGCTCCAGGAGGATCTTTGGACTTTGTGTTGATTTTGCTGTTTGCTTTTATTTAGCAGCAGAATTCGCTGTCAATGCCCAGGACAACAACCTCCTGTCTCTGCTCCAGGCCTCGTCCCTCCCATCCAGCATCCTTCACCCCTGGGGCAAAGGCGCAGGAGGAGGGACCTGTCACCCAGGGCACTGCACTGGGGAATCGTGCCCGTCCCGCAGCTATGCGCCCACTGCAGTGGATCCCAGCCTGGCTGCTCCTGCTCCATGGTACCACGGGGGGCTGGGAGCTGGAGGGGGCTCACCCGGGGCTAACACATCCTGGGAACCAGGCTGCACAGGGTGTTGGGTGCTCTGCAGCAGTTGGAGCCACAGCTGGGTGAGGGATAGGTGGGCTTGCCCTTACGGAGCCCTTGGGCAGGGGGCTGCAGAGAGGGGCTAAACCTGCCTGACCCCAGGGACGAGCCCTGGGGAGGTGAAGGGTAAGGAGCAGCTCCCAGGGGATGGACACCAGGCGCCCAGGGCCACACGGTGCTAAGGGTGACCCACTGCCCCTAAGATGAAGGACCAGGTCCCTGCCGGCAGCTGCAGCAGTGCCGGTGATGGAAAGCTCGGGGCAAGGCGGTGCCGGTGGTGGCACCGGACACCCAGCAGCACTAGGGAGAGGCCAGGTATTGCTGGGGCATAGCCAGGGCTTCTGGGCAGCTCCTCCAGCAGCCCCAGCACCGGGATGCTCAGGGCTGGCTCCTGCCAACCCCCTCCCCAGCTCCCAGGCACAGTGGGCATTGGCTGCGCCTCATGAGGATCCCACCACCTCCAGCCCATCCACAGCCCATCCCCAGGCTCTGCCTGCTCCAGGAGCATCTACTTGCTCTTGAGCTGGATGACAGTGTTGGTTTTCACCCATCACCCCTGGGGCTGGAGCCGCTGGTTTCTGCAGACGCCAGCTGGGTGCTCTGGCTGGGGAAGAGGGTGATGGCTGCAGCACGGGTGTCCCCATGTCCCAGGCTGTGCCGCAGCCCAGCTGCCACAGGCTGACAACACCAGGACCGACATCCGTGACTGCTCCACGGACCCTCCGGTGAGCCCAGCCTGCCCTGTCCCTGGGACACCCAGCGTGGGGGCACCCCGGCCCCGCCGCTGCAGCTTCTGTCCCCTTCTGCCACCAGTACCTGCCCCCGACGGCCACCGACACCACGGCGCGGGTGGCGGCTCTGCGGGATGCCATGTGGGCCCTCGGCGTGCAGGCCTACGTGGTGCCCGCCACGGATGCGCACATGGTAAGGCAGGAGCAGGCGGGGACACGGGCACTGGCCCTGCTGCTGCTGCCGGGGCCGGCGGCCGCCTCTCACGGCTCCGCTCCCGGCTCAGAGCGAGTACATCTCGGCGCGGGATGCCCGGCTGAGCTGGCTGACCGGCTTCACCGGCTCCGCAGGTGAGAGCAGCCCCACTGTCCTCATCCTTGGGGATCCTCAGGGAGGCCACAGGGATGCTGCGAGGGCTGGAGCAGCTCTGCTCCGGAGCCAGGCTGAGCTGGGCTGGGTCAGCTTGGAGAAGAGAGGCTCCTTAAGGGGAGACTCTAGAGCAGCTCCAGTGCCTAAAGGGGCTCCAGGAAACCTGGAGAGGGGCTTTGGACAAGGGCCTGTAGGGACAGGACAAGGGGAATGGCTTTAACCTGCCAGAGGGGAGATTGAGATGAGCTCTTAGGCAGAAGCTCTTCCCTGGGAGGGTGCTGAGGCGCTGGCACAGGGTGCCCAGAGAAGCTGTGGCTGCCCCATCCCTGGCAGTGTTCAAGGCCAGGTTGGACATAGGGGCTTGGAGCAACCTGCTCTAGTGGAAGGTGTCCCTGCCCATGGCAGGGGGCTGGAACTGGAGGAGCTTTAAGGTCCCTTCCAATCCAAACCACTCTGTGGTTCTGTGACGATCTTGCTCCACACCAGAAGCCGGGCTGGGGATCCCTGGGGGTCCCCAGCATCTGCCTGTAGAGAGGGTGCAGGTGACAACCTGAGCCCCACTCCTGTCGCAGGCACCGGCGTGGTGACACAGGACAAGGCTGCACTGTGGACCGACAGCCGGTACTGGACGCAGGCAGAGCGGCAGCTGGACTGCAACTGGGAGCTGCAGAGGACAAGTCAGTGGGGGCAGGCTGGCGGCTGCTGCACCTGCTAATCCCAGGAGCCCCCAGCCCCAGCCTCCTCTGGTGCCACCCAGCTCTCCCCTGCAGCCCTTATTGAGTCCATCGGGATGTGGATCCTGGACGCGGTTCCTATTGGGGGGAACGTCAGCCTGGACCCCTTCCTCTTCTCCATCGGTAGGGTTGGGGTGAACCCTGTCCACATGCGGGCAGCTCCTGGGTGTGGATTTGAGCCCACCATGGGCTTCTCCCCCCTCAGACACCTGGAACAGCTACAGCCAAGCTCTGCAAGGCTCCGGCAGGACCCTGCTCCCCATCGAGACCAACCTGGTGGACCAAGTGTGGGGTGGTGAGAGACCCCCTGCAGCCTCCGGCGAGATCTACAGCCTCCCGGAGGCATTCATCGGTAGGAGCACCAGCGCTGCCGGGCTGTGCTGGCCCCCAGGGCCGTGGGGCTCCCCACACTGAGCCACTTGCTCCTGTCCCAGGGAGCAGCTGGCAGGAGAAGGTGGCCCGGATCCGGCAGGAGATGGAGGAGCACGTCCGGCACCCCACGGCCGTGCTGCTGTCGGGGCTGGAGGAGACAGCCTGTGAGTAGCTGCGGTGCCATAGTGGGTGCCACGGTGGGTGCCATGGTGGGTGCCATGGTGAGTGCCGTGTGCTCTGAGCCCTGGGGGTGGGAGGGCAGCCAGCAGGCAGGGGCTCAGAGGTCTTGTTCCCACCAGGGCTCTTCAACCTCCGTGGTGACGACATCCCCTACAACCCCGTCTTCTACTCCTACACCCTGCTGACCAACACAAGCATAAGGTGGGCAACATCTCCCTGTGGACATGGGGCATGGACGGGGCTCAGCACCCACCCCCCTTCCCCTGCAGCACGCACAGGACCCTCTCCTCAGCCCAGCTCCCCCTTCTGCAGAGCCCACCACATCCTGCAGCCCCCAGCCCCATTAACTGTCCCCTCCAAGCCCCACGTCTTCCCCAGGCCAAGCCCCCCCATCTCAGCCCCCCCTGGGGTGCAGCACCCCCTGTTCCCAGCCCAGCGTCCCCTCCGAGCCCCCCAGCGTGTCCCACACGGCCAGTTCTGGGGGGATGAGGGTGTCTCCTCGGCTGCACCCCCCATCCACCCATCACCAGCCTGTTCGTGGGGGAGCAGCGGCTGGCGGTGGCGGCGCGGCACTCCCTGCAGGCCGCCTGCCCGGGGCCGCTCTGTGTGGAGCTGCTGGAGTACGGCCAGACACCGGACCACCTCCGCCAGTATGTGCAGGGCAACGTCACCGTGTGGCTGGGCACCGAGTACACCACGTACGGCCTCTACCGCCTCATCCCTCAGGTGGGGCACAGCCGCATGTCTGCAGTGACACGTGCCAATGACCCTGGCCATGGGCGACGCGGGTGATGCCGGGCTCAGGGGTGGCCCCGTGCCACTGAGCCGTGGGGACATGCGATGCTCCGCGGCCGTCCCTGGGGCACGGGGAGCTGGTGCCACCCCAGCCTGCTCTTACAGGAGAAGCTGCTGGAGGACAGCTACTCCCCCGTCATGCTGGCCAAGGCTGTGAAAAACAGCAAGGAGCAGGACCTGCTGCGAGCCGCTCATGTAAGGGCTGTCCCCGTCCCCACAGCCCCGAGCAGGGGCGGGGGCAGCGGGTGCCAGCGTCCCCTCTCTGATGCCCCAGGTGCGGGACGCGGTGGCTGTGATCCAGTACCTGCTGTGGCTGGAGAAGACGGTCCCGCAGGGGCAGGTGGACGAGTTCTCGGGCGCTCAGCACATAGACGCACTCCGCCAGTCAGTGTTGCAGCCGCGGCCCCCCCTGCCCGGAGTGGGGCACCCGGGGACCCCCAGCATCCTCCTCCCTGCTGCCTTCCAGGGCACAAGAGCACAACCGCGGGCCCAGCTTCCAGTCCATCTGCGCCAGCGGGCTCAACGCCGCGCTGCCACACTACAGGTACCAGGGCTGGCAGCAGCAGCATGGCGGGGGCAGCTGGAACAGAGCACACTCTGACCCCCCTCCCCTCACAGCCCCTCCAACGGGAGCAGCCGGCAGCTCTCTGTGGATGAGATGTACCTCGCAGACACGGGAGGGCAATACCTGTGTGTATTCCATCTCTGCATGCCCCATCCCTCCCCGTGCCCCCAGCGCAGGGTGGTGCCAGGGGGCCCAAAGCCAGCACTGGGGCTGCATCACCCACATCACGTCCCCCCCTTTGCAGGGACGGGACAACAGACATCACACGGACGGTGCACTGGGGGACACCGACCCCACTCCAGAAGGTACCAGCCAAGGCCCCTCCCTGGTGCCCAGCACCAATGTCCCAGCCAGGGCTGGATGTGCCAGGGGGGTGTCTGGGCACTGTGATGCTCAGCCCCAGCCATGCCGCCTGCAGGAAACCTACACCCGGGTGCTGATGGGCAACATCGACCTGTCCCGCCTCGTCTTCCCACCCAACACTGCCGGTAGGTGCTGAGCCAGATGCTGGGCAGCCCAGCCATGCCCAGGCCCTCTGGACATGAGGAGGAGGAGGATGGGGGGGGTCTCCATTGGCACACGCCCCCATCCCACCTCATCATTCCCAGGGAGAAACATAGAGTCCTTCGCCCGCCGGCCGCTCTGGGACGTGGGGCTCGACTACGGCCATGGGACTGGCCATGGCATCGGCAACTTCCTCTCGGTCCATGAATGTAGGTGCTGCAGCCCCAGCACCAGGGACATGGGAGGTACAGGGACGAGGACAGGGGCTCGTCTGGGGCTACGCACAGCCCCCTTGCCAGGGTGGCCCCATGGTCCTTGTGGTGGCGGCCACGTTGTCCTCACCAGTGTGACACCTTGGTCCTTGCCAGTGTGTCCCCACAGCACACCCCGTCCCCAGGAGCTGTAACCACCCCATGTCCCCTGCAGGGCCCGTGGGCTTCCAGTCCAACAATGTGCCTCTGACGGCCGGGATGTTCACCTCCATTGGTACGTGTCCCGCGCATGCCGGTGCCTCAGGCTCTGGGCAGGAGATGCCCGTGCTCGGCCCCGCTCAGGGCTGGGCTGGGGGAGCTGCCAGGGCTCAGCGCTCACCAGGTGCCTTCCCGGCCCCTAGAGCCCGGGTACTACCAGGATGGAGAGTTCGGGATCCGCATCGAGGACATCGCCCTTGTGGTGGAGGCACAGACCGAGGTGCTGCAGTGGGGCTGGGCTGGGGGGTGGCACATTGGCAGGGGGCGCCAAGGCAGGGCTGGGAGCACCCAACGCCACCTCTCTGTGCAGCACCAGAGCGAGGAGACACCCTTCCTGACCTTTGAGGTAGTGTCCCTGGTGCCCTATGACCGCAACCTCATCGACATCAGCCTCCTGTCTCCAGAGCAGGTACCGGGTGCTTGGGGCAGGGGGCAGAGCTTGGGGCTGGGGTATGGGGTGGGTGAAGGGGGCTGGAGGATGGATGTAGTGGGAGATGGGGAGATCAGGGCAGGTAAATGAGGCTGGGGCAGGCATGGATGCATGGACGGAGAGGGGGGACATGCGATGCCCCTACGACAGGGACTCGCTCAAGCTGCGGGTGAGCGGCCCCAGAGCGGGAGCTGGAGGGCAGGGGTAGGGACCCCCATAGGGGGGATGCTCTCCAGCCATCTGCAACAGGGTCTGCAGATGGGGCCGGTGACGGGGTGTGGGGTATCCGGATGCCCTGCGGGGGCAGTTGGCCGGGGCAGCCCCCGCAACCCCCGCGGTGCCTGGCTCTAGATCCGGTACCTGAACACCTACTACGAGAGCATCCGGGAGCGTGTGGGGCCGGAGCTGCAGCGGCAGCAGCTGCAGGAGGAGTACAACTGGCTGCAGAGGAGCACCGAGCCCTTCCCGCTGGATAGCGCCGCCGCCGCCGCCACCAGCGCCACCAGCACGCTGGCCCTCGCCGCGCTCCTCAGCACGCTGCTGCCAGGGCTGCAGGCCTGAGGCCGTGCCAACAGCCCCATGCCAGCCCCCTCCTACTGTTGCTCACTTCCCTTTCTCCTGTTGTTTTCTCTTGCGTGGTGATGATTAAACACGAGCGATGCCAGCGGGTGCCTGTGCACCACTGCGCTCTGATCTGTGCTGACAGCCTGTGTGCCTGATGCTGTGGGGCTGGAGCCGGCCCCGCTCCTGTGACCCTGCCCATGCTGGCCGCTCTGCCATGGGGTGGCCAAGTCAGCGAGGAGGCAGGATCAAGGCAGGTTCTAACTCCTGGGACAGGAGATGGAGGGACTGGAGTGACAAGACAGTGCTGAAGGGGTCATCCCCATTGCCCTGCGGGTGCCAGCAGCACGCTGCCAACGTGCACGTTCCATCTGGGTCTGGTGCCCAGACCTGTGGATGCAGGGAACAGCCCGGACCAAGTGCCACACATGAGGCTTGGCCATGGTGTGGCCCAAGTGGGCATGGTGAAGGGGTTGAGGACCTTCACCCTTTTCACGGGGGACGCAGAGCCCACGAGCAGCACTGCCGGGGGTGGCAGGGCGCAGGCAGTCGCCCCGCGCCGGGGCCCCAGGCAGGGCAGCAGCTCTGTGCAGGGTTTCCTTCCTCCTGCACACCCTGCCTGCGCACCCGCCACGCTGCGAGCACCTCTCATGTGACCGCCGGCTTCCTGTGTGCCTCCGGGCCCCAGAGCTGGTGCTCCGGGTTGTGCCGTGCCAGGCGCTGCCCGAGCGCTGAGCCCTTGCCCCCGGGCCGGCACCATGCTGCGCCGCAAGCCCTCCAATGCTGGCGACAAGGAGCCGGGACACAGGAAGGTGAGTGCTGGCAGCGTGGCTGCCCTTGGCACTCACGGGTGTCCCTGCATGCCCTGCGCCAGCCGAGCCTAGACTGCCCATGGGATGCTGGGCAGGGAGCGCTGGTGCCATGGGGCTGGGGCAGCTGTGGGGCAGAGCCAGCCCTCGGTCCTGGCCACCGCGGCCTCGCCGGTGTGTGGTCCTGGCCTTGGCTGGTGCCCTGCTCCCGCTTGCAGCATGGTGTGATGTGTGGCTGGGATGCACAGACCCTTGGGATGGTGTGGGAGCAATGGGGGGTGACAGTGGGACCCGTGGGATGCTGCTGGGGGGCAGAACTCCCTGTCCCGGCAGCATGGGCAGCATTTCCTGTGGGGATGGCTGTGGCACAGGCCCCCAAGGTGTCTGTGGTGGAGGCAGCGTGAGGCTGCAGCTCGTCACATGCATTGGCCAGTGCCTCCAGCAGCACTGCACCGAGCGCCAGGACCACCAGCAGCACCAGCACCAGCACCGCAGCCTCTCAGAGCCCCTGGCACAGCAGGGCCATGTGTCACCCTGCACCACCCCACCTGGAGCCACTGGTGGGGGCCACAACTGGCCCCTCAGGTCTGGCACCGGCTGGTGCTTTGGCTCTCACCAGGCCATGGTGGCTGGTGTCAGCAACAGCAAGTCCCAGAGGGGACTGAAGTTGAGCAGCCAGTGCTGTGGTCCTGCCCGTGGGATGCTGCTGGTGGGCAGCATCCATCCCGCTCCATGGTGGCTCCTCTGCGCTGGGAAGCTCCTGGGGGATGTCTGGGTGAAGGTCCCCTCCGGGTGCTGGGGTGGCCCCGCGGGCATCCCCTGTCCTCGCCCAGCCGCAGCCACTGCTCTCACTTCCCCCTCACTGCCATGTCACAGTTCCACGGCCCCGCTGCCAGGCTCCCCACGGCTGCTCCCACTGCCCAGCTCCAGACGCAGGGCTGGAGGGGCCACGGGCCACCAAGCCGTGTTATCTGAAGGGTGCAGGCAGAGACCCAAGGGGTTCAGTTCCCCTCAGGGTGCTGGGGGGGGAGCGGGGAAAACCAGCAGCATCTCCTGCGCACGATGCACCAGCTGGGCTGGTTCTGCCGCCGCAGCGGGGATGGAGCCGGGTGTCGCTCATCCGAGCCAGCCCTCTAGAAGAAAACGACAAAAAGAAGTAACAAAGGATGCTCGGCGGAGCCGACAAAAAGGGGGAGGGGGAGGAGGAGGAGGAGGGGCCGTGCCTGGGCAGGGGCTGGGCGGGGCCTCCGGCGCAGGCAGAGCGACCCAGAAAGGAAATTGCTGCGCTTGCGGTCGAGGCGAGAGCAGCGCTGCGGTGTGTGCTCCCAGCGTGCCGCGCCGCAGCGCAGCTCGCTCCCACGGGCTGGGAGCCGGGGCTGGGCGTCCGGCGATGGGGGGACCCGGCACCGGCACGACTCCCGGCACAGGGAACCCCTTCCCACATGGGGCAGGCACCCGAGGACATGGAGGGGAGCAGGGCCAGGGCAGGGCGGAAGAGGCAGGGAGGGAGGGTTGCACCAGGGCCGAGATCTCAAACCCCCTTTGGTGGCTTTGGCACTAAGGCAGGACTGAGGTTGCCGGCGATGCTGGCAGGGAGTGGGATGGTGCTCGCACGGAGAAAACGTGGGCAGCTTTTGGGAATGGAGCTGAACATGAGGGTATGGGCACAGCAGCACCAATGCCCTCAGGAGCTGACAACAGCCTTTAGCTATGCCAAGCAGCCACACGTGCACCACAAGCAGTACTGGATGCTGCATCGCATATCCCGGGGGGCTCAAAACCACCAGTGGCTCTGGGGGTGGGGGCAGGCAGCAGAAAGGGGATGTTGTGCCAGCCAAAACCCCTTTAAGCACCAGCAGCACCCTGGGCACGGCCGGGGCCCGGCTGCACAGGGGAGGGCGGGAGCTGGCCAGGGGGCAAGGAGGGACCCCTCACTCTTCCCATCTCCCTCAGCTCTCCCTCCAGCGCTCCAACAGCTTCAAGGACTTCGCGAAGGCCAAAGTCAGCTCCCCTGTGCTGAGCGAGGAGTTCAACCTGGAGGAGAAGGCGAGTCCCCTGCCACGTCCTGCTCCCACTGGGCACAGCCCTGCTCACAGCATCCTACCCCAAAATCCTGGTCCTGTCAGTGACCCACATGCCTTGGAGCAGTCCCAGGGCTTCCAGCACCGGCAGGATTTGGGGCCTTGCAGTCCTGTGTGACCCAGCTGAGGTTCACCTGGGGCGGCAGGCGGGGGCTCTGCCTTCACACTCCATCCCTCTGCCAGATCCCCAGGGATGAGTCCAGCAGTGCCAGCCCTGACGATGCTGCCCGGAGCAGTGGGATGAAGCTGAGCAAGAAGTGGCGAGCCGTCATCTCCCGCACCATGAACCGCAAGATGGGCAGGATGGCCGTGAAGGCACTGGCTGAGGGGAAGGTGAGCGGGAGCCTGGGTGGGGGGGCAGCTCCTCCTGCCTTGGCCTGAGCCTGGTTCCCGCCAGCAGGGAGACATGGAGGAGGAGGAGGAGGGGTCCCTGTGCCCCCTGTCCCCAGCCAGCAGCACGGAGGAGCCAAGCCACGACAAGGTGCCCGTGCCATACCTGGAGACAGAGGAGGATGAGCAGCCGCCCGCCAGCAGTGAGCCTGGCTCCGGTGCGGCACCGGCCGGGCACAGCCGCGGCCCCGGCCACTCTGCAGGCAGTGAGGGGCCTGGCCCTGGGAGCCGGCAGCAGGACAGCCCCAGCACAGCCTACACTGGCCCCTTCTGCGGCCGGGCTCGCGTCCACACCGACTTCACACCCAGCCCCTACGACAGGGACTCGCTCAAGCTGCAGGTGAGCGGCCCCAGAGCGGGAGCTGGAGGGCAGGGGTAGGGACCCCCATAGGGGGGATGCTCTCCAGCCATCCCCAATCTGCACCCACCCTCACCCCCACTTCCCTCGGCACAGAAAGGGGACATCATCGGCATCATTGAGAAGCCTCCCGTGGGCACCTGGACCGGGCTGCTCAACAACAGGGTGGGCTCCTTCAAGTTCATCTACGTGGACATCATCCCCGAGGAGGCAGCTCCCGCCCGCAAGAGCCGGGGCCCCAGCCGGAGCAAGCGGCTCAAGCCCAAGACGCTCCACGAGCTGCTGGAGCGCATCAACCTGCAGGTAAGGGCCGGGGACCGCGGGGCAGCAGCAGGACCACGCTCCCCTCTGCTCCCCAGCAGCCCTTCACTGTCCCCACATCCCTGTGGGTCCCTGACCCTGTGTCCAAGCACCACTGGGGCACACAAATGGGGCTCCTCTGGCTGGTGCTCGGGTGAGTGCCCCAGTGGTCCTGCGCCAAGGCAGGAGCCGTGTGGGTGGCACCGAGGGCGAGGCGGAGAGAGCTGTGAGGCAGAGTGAGCCGGGAGCTGTGCCACACTCAGCCCGTGCCACGCTGCCGCAGGAGCACACCTCCACCCTGCTGCTGAACGGCTACCAGACCCTGGAGGACTTCAAGGAGCTGCGAGAGACTCACCTCAACGAGCTGAACATCACGGACCCCCAGCACCGCGCCAAGCTGCTCACGGCTGCAGAGCTCCTCCTGGATTACGACAGTAAGAGCCGAGGGAAGGGGCAGGAGCCATCCCGGTGCCGGGCGGCCCCAGCAGCACCCACACTGCCCTAACACCGTGTCCCATCTCCCCAGCAGCCAGCGAGCCAGAGGAAGTCGACAGCTCTGAGGCCCAGCCATCACCCTCGGAGCCCAAGGGGGACATTCCCCGGGACTCGGGCTGCTTCGAGGGATCTGAGACCCTGGACGGGAGCCGGGATGAGGCCGAGCTGGGGGGTCCCGAGCAGCAGCTGCAGGCTCTGTCCCTGCCAGAGTCCCCCTGAGCCCACGGCACAGCCACGGCTGCTCGGGGGGGCAGTGGGTCCCGGCAGGGGGACCCCATATCAGGGCTGCAGGCAGCACAGCCCTTGGCCCCGAGGCTGCCCCGTTTGCTGCCCCCAGGACATTCTGCCCTGCTCTGCTGCCCCGGCACATTGCCCCACAGCTCCCAGAGCTGGGACGAGCCTGCAGGAGCCTGCAAGGGCAGGGGGGTCCCACAGCAGCAACCCCAGTGCTGAGCAGCCATGTGCGAGGGCACAGGGGTCCCACCGAGGCTGGCTCCATGCCGGCAGCTCCATGCCTTCCCCCAGCAGCTTCCTCGCACAGCCAGGGCAGGGTTTGCTGGGAAGTCTGGGCTGTGGGGAGAGGTTCAGCAGAGCTGAAAGCAGCCCGGCAAGGGCACTGCACACCCTCCATCGGCTCCAGGGGAGCCCCGACCGAAGCTTGCACCAGGCGCAGGGGGGATACAGGAGGGAGCTGGGGTGACCTTGAGCATCCTGCTGTCACCAGCGGGGGAGCCCCTTCCAGAGTGCCAGATCCCCCCGAGCACCCCCGGGCAGGGGCAGGGGAGCTGCAGCCCAGCCGGGCCCCCGTGCGCAGGCGAGGGCAGCAGGAGCAGGCAGGGGCTGGCATCCATACGGGAGCGTGGGGCAGCCTGCAGCAGAGCACCAGGCTGTGCCCAGATCGGGGGCTGACCCCAGGCCCCTCAGCCCGGCTCTCGCTGTTGCACACGAGCAACTCCAGCTCCAGCGCTTTATCCCAATAAAAGCGTGCAAGTCCCCTTCACTCCAGCCTTCAGCTTCCTACCGGGCAGGAAGGCTCGGGCTGGGACCTGGGGAATGGGGCAGTGCCTGCAGGTAACACAGAGCTGGTCAGGGTGCTCCCCGGGCTGTGTCACTGCTCGGCCTGGGCTGCATCACCCGAACACTGAGACCCCCCACCGGCCGTGGGGGACAGCAGGATGCAAATAAGGCGACGTGGATAAAACACCCTGGAAGCGCGAGATGTAGAGGCTGGAAAGCCACAGGGAAGGGGTGGCAGCAGGCTCGGGGAGGCACAAAGAGGCAGAGGCTGCAGCTCGGCCAGTTTTCAAACCAGTTAGTTTTCCTTCATTGTTTTAAAATTAAAAAAAGCAGAAACCAAACCGGAGCAAGCCCAGCCCTCGCCCAGCCCCGCGCCCTTCCCGACCGGAGCGGGCACAACCCCGTGTGCAGGCAGCACCAGCACCCCGCCTCAGGCAAACCCAACCCCGCACTTCTCCACAGCGAGCTCAGGCTTGGGGCAGCAGCGTGTCGGGGCGGTGGGAGAGGAGGGGGCAGCTCCCATGGCTGGGGTGTGCGGGGGGCAGCGGCTGCGAGCGGGGCCCCAGCAGCGGACAGCAGCGCTGCCCTCAGCCGGGAGAGGCGGCCCCGGTGTGCAGGGTGCGGGCAGCACCGCTCGCTCCCTTCACACCCCTGCACCCGCTGCCAGGCACGGCCGGCTCAGCACTGCGAGGGCGGAGCAAGCTGGGAGCCACTGCAGGCTCCAGGGGACCCGGCTCCCCGCCTCACCCCGCTGCCGCCGCTGAAAGCAGGTCGGAATACGAGGGCAGGGAAGGAGGAGCAGCAGCTTCACGCTGCCAGGCAGGAGCATCCCAGAGGCCCAGCACATGCCTGCAGGAGGCACAGACCTGCCCAGCACTCATGGTACAGGCTGCAGAGCTGCCAGGGCACCAACGGCATTCCCTCCATCACCAGGGGCCCCACAGCCCTGAGGCACTCCCCAGCCCGGCTGCACAGCACAGAACAGGGGCAGGGGGGGAAGAGGAGCCCTGGCAGGGCACAGAGACCTCCCGCCACAGCCCGGCCCCGGCCTCTGCTCCCTCCCGTGCCGAACACCCGTCGAGGCTGGCTGAGGAACGCAGGGCAAGGCGGTGGGGACACGGGGACACGACGACATGACACAGAATCAGGGCTGAGGTTCTGCAGAGCAGTGGCTACAGCCTGAGGTGCAAGGGGAGGGCACCCTGCACCCGGCAGCAATGGCAGCCCCGGCACCAGGCAGGGAGCCAGCGGCCAGGCAGAGCCTCCTGCAGCCAGAGTCACCTCCCGCCAACCGCTCTGCGGCCAGACACACACGGGAAGAGGGGCTGCCCCGCTCATCCCATGAGCCCCTGCTTCAGGGTGATCCCCAGAGAAGGACGGGAAGGGGGCCCCTGCCCACCACTACTGCTCTCACACCGGCTTAAGTCACACGGAAAGAAGGAGCACGGGAAGGAAGCTACTTTAAAACCACTGCCAGCAGAACACCTTCCCTGTTACCTCGGCCCTTTTGGCACCAAACTGTCTCCTGACAACCCCTGTCACGTTAACCAACAAAACAATGCCACAGAATAGAGGAAGGAGGGAGGAGGGGAGAGAGGACGCTACTGCCATGACTTGCTTTCCCCTTCCCACCAGGATTCCTCAGCAGTAGGGAGCAGGCCGACCCTAACGTCACTTCCGAGCTGCTTGACCACGAGCCGTCTCGTCAGGCAGAGGGACAGCCGGTATTTAGCCTCAGGACAACCTGCAGAGCAAGAGGTCCTGCCCCGGCCTGCGGCTGCCCGGCCCCGCGGGGACCGAGGCTCCCGCTCCGGCTCCTTTGCCACCGCGCGAGGCCAGCGCCGCGAATAACGACTACAGCAAAGTGGCCATGAGGAATCGTTTGCCTGCCATCCAGCCCATCTCCTCCTCTCCTCCACCACCTCCAGCTTTGATTAGACAAAACAAGAAAGTTCTCCCCTTCAAGCAGATGCTAGTGCTCTGCTTGCCCAGCGTCCTGGGGCGGGACTGGGAGCTCCCCAGACATTAGCTGCTTCTCCTCCGGCATCTCGGCGTGGCTCAGGGGTGGCGCAGGGACCTGGAGAGAGAAGACAGCAGTGACTTGCATGAACACCCGCCCGTGCAGAGCATCTGTTTGAGCACATAGATACGGCCCCGCTGCCGTGCTCCCGCCTCTGCTCTGCCAGGCAGAGGTCTCAGCTGTGCTTGGGAAAAGGACAAACTGGGGGCCACCAAACAGGCAAAACAGCAGCTTCATGGAGATCTGGAGGACTGGAATGCTCCACCAGAAGTGGTCCGGGCTGCTTCCACTAGAGAAACAGCAGCTCGTGCCCAAGCAGGAGTAGGCCCAGCCATTTCCCATTGGGTTCATGGAATAATTCAAATGGGAAGGGCACGCTGGAGGTCTCCTGTCCAACCCTACCCTTAAAGTGGGGCTAATGTCAAAGACAGAGCAGGCTGCTCGGGGCCACAGCCAGTGAGGCAACAGCTTTCCCCAAGGATGGAGATCCCAGACCTACCAGGGCCCTTCCCAGGGACAACCCTTCAGCTTCCACTCAGTGCCAAAACAAGACGCCTGCAGCCTCAAGCCCTCCTCAACCCCTCCCAGCCTCCTTAGGCGCCAGCTCCTGGGTGCTCTCATGCAGGACTGACATCTTCAAAACCGCAGCCAGCTGGGATTTCCTTTGAGGAAATCAAGAGGCGCTGCCTTCCCGCCCAGAGCACAACAGCTTTTCGTGGGCAGCCTCCCCACAATGCCCCGAGCGTTGCTTTGCTCCTGCCGAGCCACACCAGCAGCTGCTCCCGCCCGCAGCCGCGGCCCACTCACCCCGCGCGCAGAGGCCTCACTCCCGGCGCTGGCGTGGGGAAGGCTCCCATCCTCCTGCGGCACCCCGCTCCCCTCCGCCTGCCCCCTGGCGCCCGCAGCAGCGCTGGGCCCCCGCGGGCACGACTCCTCCTGCGCCGTGCCCTCCTCCTGCTGCAAGATGCCCCGTCTGTCCAGGACGCTGCAAGGACACAACCACACCGTCAGCCCCGCGCCTGCCCTGGGGCAGACTTCTCCTGCAGGAAAAGTGCTGGTGAAAGACAAACGTCAGGGGAAGGGACCCCTCTCCAAAACAGGCTGTGCACAGACTAGGTTTGGGCTATGTTCCTCCTGTGAAAACCAAGCCCCCTGGGGAGCAGCCCAGCTCTGAGTGTGGGACCACCAAAACGAGTGCCCTGGAAAAAGCCTCCACTCCCCACGCTGCCCCAGGGAAGGGCAGCCACTCCTCCACGGGCTTCCCAAGCACATGGGGATTGGAAGCACATCACAAGCTTGAATCATAGAAGATATGCAAGGATGGCAACACAAGACCTTCCTCCCCAGAGCATCCAGCCATGTCTCAGCAGACCTCTAGAAGCTCACAATACACAGAGTGCTGGCAAAAGAGCCAGGTCTTGTACCCAAACAAAGAGAGCGCCTCACAGTTCCATGCTGGGCTCAGGGGGGCAAAAATGGCAGGGCTGCCCTTGAGAGCTTACCTGGGGGGCAGGGGCCCACAGAGCACCTCACAGCAGTTCTTCACTATGTTGCCATGGCTGTAGGGATTCTGCACGCGGTTCTTTCCAGTCCAGGACCCCTTGATCTGCAACAGTCAGGGCACAAGCTCAGGTCTGCTCCACCAGCACCAGCCCCAGGCCATGGAGCCCGGCCTCGGGCTGCGGGGCACGTCACCAAGGTGGGCACAGGCGTGACATGCCGAGGAAGCAATGAGAGAAAGAGATGGCTCAGAGGAACAGAAAGACTCTACTTACATCTTCGTTGGTTGTCTGATTCAGTGCCACCAGGAAGGTGTGGAACCCAGTTAATCCCACCACTGACCACAAGGTGAAGAAACAGATGAGCACCTCCAGTACAGTGAGGAGAGTTAAGGACTGGGAACAGCCAGGGAACAGTCCCAGCCCCAGCCCAGCTGTCGCACTGCCCCCCATGCACACTACCCTAACTCTCCTCTTCTTCTCCTAGATGTGGTTTTCTGTTTTACCCTCCTCCCAAAAGCCACAAAATTGCTCCTCACCTTGTACTCATGGGGGAAAATGCCCTGAAAGACTCCTTAGAGAAGCCTGGGCACCGAGGCTGCAGTCCCTCCATAATGCAGGTCCCACTAACCCCAGCTCTGGGGAAGCCAGCCCTCCATGCCGTGGAAGGATATGTCCCTGGGGTTTCCTTCAACGTGTTCAGAAACCCAATCTTCAGAGATTCTGGCAATACAAAGACAGAGAGACGTTTTCTCAGGAACATCACACCGAGCCCAGTTCCCTTTCCCACTCCACCACTTCAGGATCCCCAACACCATCCATATCCCCCCTCCCTGAGCCACCCACCTCTCCGCAGCCAGACTCACTCAGTGCTACGTAGACTATGTTGAAGGTGAAGATGTAGATGGTGAGGAGTGAGAGCGAGAGGATGAAGAGGTAGAAGTAGCGGTAGTTCCTCTTCCCCACGCAGTTGCCCACCCAGGGGCAGTGATGGTCGAAGCGCTCTGTGAAAGCCAAGACGGGCTCAGCAGGGCCCTGCCTGCACCCAGCCACGCTGCCCCCGACTCAAACACACCCAAGGCTGACAGGGCTCCCTCGAGTGCAGCCCTCTGCTAACTCAGGACCCGTATCGTGGCCTCCTTCCAGAAGGGGAAGTTAAGAAAGGGTAAAATCATTTACTAATGAGTGGTTTTGCATGTTAAGGTTGAGTTTAGGAGCCTGGCCCTATGTACGTCTTCTCTCCCAGAGACCTGAGGTGTAACAGCTTTTACTAAAGCAGCACACGGGTTAGGTGAAGGCCTGGGGGTTCAGAAGTTCTTGTCTAACCCAGGAGCCACTTTACTCCTTCAAGGGTAATTAGAAGAGGGTTGAAGGAACTGCATAAACTCTCAAAGGGCTGGGAACCTGCAGAGGAGGAAAGGAATCCAGCAGGATGGGATTTCTTCCTCGAGAAGGGATGCTGAACACCAGCCAATCATGATAGCAAAGGGCTGAGAGAGCATCTGCTCTGCAGCAAGGGGAACAAAGCCCAGGGGCACTCCATGTAATGGTGGAATCTCCGTGCTGATGCAAGGAGCTGCTTTCACACAAGACAGCTCTGCTGGAACCCTCCAGCCCAGCAAGGCCAGAGAAACTCAGCAATGGACTGCACCACCTGCAAACCTGAGGGCTTATGTTAGACCAGGTATTGCCAAAGCAGTGCTGGCAAAGATGAACCATCTGGCTTCGGGCTCTGGGCAAATCTCGAGCTCCTTGGGCTGCAGATGAGGCAGTGAGGCAGCCTGTCCTGCTCTGTTCACACCCCACCACCCTGGACTTGCTCAGCAGGAGCAGAGATGGGTGCAGATATTCACCCCTCTGCTCCCCGGGCTGCTCCTGTCCCCTCTCAGGGCTCTTTACTCACCCACACAGTTGTCGCAGATGCTGCAGTGCGAGGCCCGGGGGGGACGGAAGATCTTACACGTGTAGCAGTACTTCAGCTTCACGATCTGGTTGTTGATCTGGAAGTTCTTGATGCGAGGGGGGGGGCGCTGGCCCTGCGGCACTGTCCCGTTGGTGGCCTCTGAGAGAGGATGGAGCAGGGATCAGACCTGCTGCCACAACGCGACAGGCCAAGGACAACAGCTCGCCTCCTGCTTCTCCTACCAGTGGGATCAGAGCCTGCTGGGTCCGGAGCCAGCGGCTGCAGCTCTGCTCACACAGTCCAGAGCCAAGCTGGCAGCTTGGAGGCAGGAAAAGGGATGCCAGAGCTTTCATGGGCATATTGAGGGGGGCTGGGAGGGCGTCACCCACATCCACCAAACCTCCTCTCTACCCGAAGGATCAAGGAGCCCACATCGAGCTCCTGCACACCCCTTCCCAAGCAAACTGAGCTCATGTGTAGCAGAGAAAACAGCAGTGAAGATGTTCCCGGAGAGGGAAGCAGGTACATTGCACCACCCTCCTGAGACTCAGGCAAGCCAAGGCAGGGCCGCCCGGGAAGAAGGGCTCTGCAGAGAGCCGGAGGCCGCCGCGGGCGCCGCACTCACCGATCTCCATCTCGATGAAGGCTGCCTCGTCCGGCAGCGCCCTGGGGATCACGCCAGGGTCGCTGAAGCTGGTCCGCAGCAGCGTGGCCATGGCGAACAGGAAGAGAACTGCTGCAAACACGGGGATGGCCGGGGAGAGCTGCACTGCCAGGTACCGGCACCTGCGGGGACACACCGTGACCAGCTCTGCCTGAGCCGGGCCCGGGGCTGGCGCTGAGCCCGAGCCCAGGCTTTCCCACATGATGCTACAAGGAGAAGCTGTCCAGCATCTCCTTCTTGTCCCACCGCCGTGGGGAATCACCCCTGGGGCGGCTCTAACGGCCAGCCACGACCAAAGTGTCACCGTGCCACTAGCCAGCCAGGCCCAGAACTCTTCCCAGCATTTTGGTTTGTTCCCAGCTCCCATTTTGCTCAGTCATGGGCGATGGCAGGAACACAACCAGCCAGCGAGAGGGATCTTGCCTGGAGGGCACCAGCTGAGGGACAGACCCTTCCGCTAGGAGAAGCACCCAAGGCCTGCCCCGAGAGCCCACCACTGGAGAAAGCAAAAGGCATGGAAGCACACTGGAATAGTGGGGATCTCTGGCTGTCCCCTACACGGGCAGCAGCCTCCAGTACCACAGAGATTACTTGCCAGGGATTACAGTGTCCTGTGCTTCTCAGGAACGGATTCACTTGGAAGTGCAACATTCCCATGCAACAAGACGCCTGCCTTCCTCTGACTTCCGTGTGGCAAAGGACTAGAAAGCTCCAAATAAAGTAGGCAGGTTCCTGCCCCAGGGCAGCCCCAGCTTGGGAGAGGACACACAGTGTCAGGTTTGTTTGCTTTACCAGCACAGAGAGGTCCGGTGAGGAGTTCCCAATGCTAATCCCACTGATGGGCAGTGCAAAGGGAGCAGGAGACCCGACCCCTGTGGCTCCTGTCCCTTCTGCACACCCACAGGCACGTGTCCTGGGCACTGCAGCACAGGCCGTGCTGAAGCCATGGTTTACAGGGATCAAAGGAAACACATTTTTACCCCGATTCCTTCAGAAAACCCCATTTATGTGGGGGTGAAGTTCCTACGGAGCTTTCCTATGGAAACCCTGCCCAAATCCCAGCACAGAGCACAACCTCCCCTCTCCCTGTGCCGTGCTTCCCCAGGCTCCTCCCATGGAACTGGGCACCCAGGCTTTCTAGTGAGCCCTGTGTCCACAGGGGTGGATCCAGCCCAGGCTCCTGCTCTCCAAGAAGGCAGGAGTAAGGCTCCTGTGGTGAAAAGCTGGGGATTATCCCCCCCAGCGGGTCTGTCATCCTGAGCAACATCCACAGCATTAACTGGTGAGTTCCGTGTAGCCTTCCCATCCGCGGCTGCCCCAAACACAACACGTTTTCCAGCTCCCCTGGTTCCTTTGCAAGCCCACCACACGCTGCCGGGAGCTAACCAGGCCCTCATCGCCAGCGGGTGACGAGGGGCAGAGGGGGCTGTGCACTGGAGCCACAGGGTGCTCTGGCCACAGCCGTAACACGGAGCGGCCACAGCCACGTGCGGGGCCTGGCCCCTGAACCAGCGGGGTTAACTTCAGACACCACAAGCTCTGCAGCTCCTGGCAGCAACACAACCCTCAGAGGTGTCCCCGTGCACGGTCCTGCCTCCGGGTGCGTGGACAGCAGGAGGGCTGAGCTCAGCATCCTGAGCAGCCGGAGATCACTTTGCTTTCTCTCTGCAAGGGCAAAGTCTAGGAAGAGCTGCAAGTCAGGTAGCAATTACAGAGAAACCTTGGATCCCATCTCAGGAAGGAATATGGGGTTATTCCTCTGGACAGGCTCTGCCCCAAAGGGCTGCAGCCTGACCCTTGCCCAGCTGACACAACAGCTTTTATCACTGTCGTCACAACATGAACAACATGTTACAGGCTTAAAACCTGGCTCCATGAGCTGCACGGGAGCTGCGCCAGAGCTCCCAGCCCTGCCTGCGCACTCACACCTTTTCAGTTTCCTCGGTGAACTGTCAGCAAGGAGATTTATTACCTGCAGCACGTGCTACCCAGCGGCACTGGGGGTAAACGGGATCGGCCCCTGCAGTGACCCCGCTCAGCCTGTGTGCGAGCAGCAGTGTGGGGCCTGAGCCACTGCCACCGACCGGAAACCTGCCCTTTGGGAATGCTGCAGGTCCTGCTGTCCCTGAGGCGCAGCAAGAGCAGCCTCAGGACTGATGATACCACCTGGCAGAGCGTGGGGTGGCAGTGGGAAGCATTCAGATGAGATGAGTGCGCGGCTGTGCTTCCTGCTGTGGCTCGGGAAGCGGCACCAGCCAGCCAGGAGAGCAGGAATCTGATGGGGAAAAGATACCCCAAAACTGACACCAGCTCCTTCAGCTGCCATTCACTGAAGAGCATGAGATGCCTGCTCAAGGAAGCCACCGTTGTGCTGTTGACATCCTCCCTCCCGCATCAAGCAAACACCCAGGCTCTGCGCTGGATGCTCAGCCCATCACTCAGCAGTGCCATGGCACCGCAGAGCTGAGCGGGGTCCTCCTGCTTCCTCAGGCAGCAGGGCTGGCAGCGCTGCTGCATCCCCTGCACCCGAACACGGCCTGGAGGTGAGGGCAAAACAAACCCCCCACTGCACCGACACTGCACCCTGAGCCCCAGCTCCCTGCGCCTCCCTGCACCCACAGAGCCTTGCTTTTAGGAAGGCGCTGAGCAGGGGACGTGCCTGGTCCGTCTGCCACAGCAGAGAATCAGAGTCACAGAGTAGTTAGGGTTGGAAAGGACTTTAAGATCATCTAGAAAGCCAAGTGCTGTCCTGAATGGCTGAGCAACAGGTAAGGCCACCACGCGAGGTTGTCACTTGGCACTCACTGGTGCTGGGGGGTCGTCACCCTGCGCCTCATCTACAGCACAATTACACTCAGCAATTCACTCCCAGTGCTGACAGCCGTGTTAGAGATCCCTTGTTTGGGAAAGCTGAGGGTCAACACAGGCACACTGTTGCGTGTAAGGCTCTTGCTGCTGCTCCACTCCCAGTGCGGTATCTGTGCTCCTGAGCATTCTGTCATCCCCGGGCAGACAATAACAGCACTATCACACTGCCCATCATGGGAGCCTGGGGGTGAGAAAGGCTTAAACAAAGAGAGCATTAGGATGAGAGGGGGCAGCAGCAGCAGCAGCTGGGGGTGCCACGAGTGCAAGGACTGCATGACCGAGCACTTTGCCACCGCTCGGGAAGCTCTGCTGTAACCGGCCCATCAAGCAAAGCTCTGCAGGAAGGGGAACCAAACACAGCAGCCCCGGTGGACGTGGACTTCAGCCACGGCCACGGGGCAGCACATGCCAGGCGAGGTCCCCCAGGGCTCAGCACGAGGTCTCCTGGATAATTCATCCACATCTCACGTGCAAATCACCTACTGGACTTTCCTGAGCACCACACCATGCTCTCACCCCGAACGCTGGTGGAGCGCAGCAGTATCTGTAGCAAACGTTTGACCCTCAGCAGAGCTCTCGCAGTCATCTGCACCTCCCAGGCCTGGGATGATTTCCAGGAGCTGATGTATTTGCAGTAAGCCTGGAAACCGTTGCTCCAAACCCCAGGGAAGTGCTGCACTGCAACGCTGGAGCCCAGGGCCCTGTCCCGAGCAGCCCTGGAGCTGGCCACAGCAACGCTCCCGGCTGGAACAGCGACACGGAAAACCCTCACCTCAGACCCTCTTCAAGGGCAGTTCCACCGGGAGCACGTGCCACCAACACAGCAACCACCTTGAGGCGGGAGATGGAAAAGTTCTGCCAATGTCACTGCTCTCTCCCCGGCTGCAGGCGAGGGAACACCCCAAGATCACACCAGCAATGAGCGGTGGTGCTCCAGAGGATGTGTACGCCACAGGGAGAGGCAGGGTGTCTTCTGGAAAGGAGCCCATGTACGAGAAACAGGGCATGCCATCCTAAACCCACCTCAAGCAGAACCATGCCTTCAGGAGCAAAGCGAGCTGAACTCTGAGCTTCACCTCTACCAAGAGACTACAACTGCCAAAAAGCACAGACTCACTTGGGTGTAAGCTTTGACAGTGCTTGACATTGACCGAACCAGAGGTAAAAGCCATTTTGGAAGCATCTTTATCAGTGTAAAATCTGGGGTCTTCAGGGAAAACCCCAAGAATTAAGTCACATAAGGAGTCAGCACAGGTTAGTTCAATGCGTCAGAAACCAAAGAAATTCTAATCTCTATGTAGCTAAGAAAGTAGAAAACAATAACGTGATAAAGAGGCTGTTACTGGAGAGCAAAGAGCCCCTTCTCCTCCCTGCAGGAGCCTGGCGCTGCCGGCCCCGGAGCCTTCACCAGCAGCAGCATCCTGCTGCCGAGCTGAGGACAAAAGAAACGCCGCTGTTCTGCAGCTGTGCCGCGATGAGGGAGAACGTCGGGAGGGCCCTTCCAGTCGCGCCGGCAAACTGCAGAGAGGAGCTCCCAGCAGCGGAGAGGGGCCGCCACGTCCCAGCAGCCCAGCTCCCAACGGGCCTCCACGAGCGCTCTACCTGGGCTTCTCCTCGCGCTCCAATACCACAAGCAGAGTTCGACAACTACGCGCCCTATCGCAAAGGCTGACGTGCCCATTAAGAGTCTGAACTAGTGCCAAGAGCATATTAAACAGAGTTTTATGTGACACGTTACGGATATGGAGCAGACCCAATTAAACACGGGGCTCGGACCCTGCAGGGACCAGCCTCAGCAGGAGGAGCTGCTTTCTGCCAAGGTGCTGGCGAGAGGTGCCCTTGGGCAGAGGACTCCGGTCGCTGCAGAGCACTTCCCGGGAGCCAGCACAGCTCCACAGCCCTCTGCTTTATCGGGGAGGGAGGGAGGAGCCGGAGCTCCAGGTACGGCACTGATAGCGCAGGCAGCCCTCTGGGTCTGTTTGCTCCCGGATGGAAACTTGCCTCGTTCCAGACCACAGCTCTGAGGTCTAGGGGGTAAAAACACACAAACTCCCGCACACGGGGCTGAGGTGGCTTCAGACCGTTCCACTGGAGACGCGGCAGAGGAACGGACGTGGAGGGGGCTCGGAATACAAACACGGCGAGCACGGCCCAAACAGAGCGGCTGCCGCGGGCTCGGCTCGGCTCGGCTCGTCTCCTGCGGTGCGGTGCCGGTCACTGCCGGCTCTCCCGCAGCAGGCACCTCGCTGCAGCGGGCACCGCGCACGGCACCGCACGGCAGAGCCGGCAGAGCCGCCCGGAGGGCTCAGCCCGCAGCCAGAGGCACTTCACGCACCGGGTTCAGCACCCCCAGCCCTGCTCAGACAAGGTGCGACTGCGCAAGTGATTCAGCTGAATGAAACGGGCGCCCAGAGCACAGGCTCCCTGCAGCGAGCGCACAGGACTCCAGCACAGCCTGCTGCTCTCCAACAGCCCAACAGCCCCGATTGCTCCTCTGCAGCACAAACTTTAAGGGGAAAAGCATGAAATTCCATGCAAATGCCAAAGAATCTGCCAAAAGCTGGAATGAATGGATAACACCGAGAGGCGGCCAAGGCCAGGCACCCCAGCGCACGCAGAGGGGCAGCTGCTCATCGCCTCAGCTGGCTCCGTGAAACAGAGCCGGGTTTCTGGCTGGGAACGCAACGTTTCATCCCTCTCCCAAATTCAGAAAGCCCCAAACAAACAGTTTCAAAACAAACCCATCTCTTTCAGACAGAAAACATTAAGGTGCTGAGCACTGAGAGAATCAAAAGAGTATTTTGGATTTTCCCAAACTTTTCCTAATCGAAAGCCACTCAGCCAATTTAACCACAGTTCAGAGGGAATTCTGCTCCCAGCAAAACTGCCCCCCGGCCGGTGCCCCCGCAGAGACCGTCCCCCCAGCTCGACACAGAGGCACGTCCCAGAGGTCTCGCTGTGGGCAATGACATGAGCGACCCCTCCATGGGCCTCTGCCTCCAGAGCAGCACAGGAAGGGGCTTCCCAAGGAATTCCCAGTCATGTACCGCCAGCATCCACAGTACCGCTGGCTCTGCCAGCGCAGCCTGGGACTGTAAAGGCAGCAGAGAGCGGGCTGTGGCTTCTCTCTTCTGCTCAGGACAGGCTCCGCAGGGAGCAAGAGCAATTATCCCTCACGGTAAGTGTTTCTGGAGCAGAGACACGTGTTTCTGGAGCAGTGACACTACCAGCCCTCCCTGCAGGCAGCAAGTCTTAGCCCTGTTTTTGAGATGGGGAAAAAACAAACAACAAAACAAGCAGCAGTGTCATTTCATACCTTTGGCTTCACACTGAGTCAGGGGTAATTTGAGCTTCCTGTACTCAGGAACCCCAACACCTCATGTTACAGTTGTGCAGCACCCGCCTCCATTGCTGCACGACCACCAAGCAGAGAAACCAGCCCCGCAGCTGACCGGGGCAGGCGTTTGCCGCTGCATTGCTGCCGTTGGGACGTGGCAAACCTCAGCAGACTGTTCCAGAAAGCCCTTTCCAGGGATGGCGGCAATATCCACCAAGGAGAGGAGCGAGGGAGAGCAATGGCAGGCCAGGGGGAGCTGGGACAAGGTCCCTGCTCTGGGGAAGATGCCCAGGAGGCCAGCATCCGGGCCCAGAGCTTTATGTATGTGGAGCAATAGCCAGGGCTTAACCAGCGGGAGCAGTTTCTTCCGCTTGCTTGTCCTGGCTTAACTGGCTTTTGTGTTACCCAACACCAGCCAGGACCTTCGCCTCCCTAAGAACAACATAAACATGCTGATGGAGGTAGAGGAAGGGAGGATTCACAGCTGTTTGGCTGATCCAAGCTCATCCTCAAACCAGGCAAACAGGGCAGTCCTGCTGCCCCCTCCCCATGCCATCAGAGCTCAGGCAAACATGAGCTTTCCTTCCCTTTCTGTTCGTTGTTTCGGCAGGATTAGCCGGAGGCCAGGTCCGCTCCCAGCCCAGCTCAGGGGTGAGCGGTGAGGCGGGGGCAGCTCCTGCTCTTTGGCAGCATACACGACTTGCTGCAGGCCTTTAGGCTGCTGAGCTGATCCAAGAGGGTGGCCGGATCCCCTCCAGGGCTTCGGCTCGCGGAGGGTCTGCTATAGTGCAGCACCACACCACAACACTGCTGTAGGGCGAGCTGGATCCGTGCTAGGGCCCAGAGCCACCGGGCTCACACCCTTTTGGTTAGTGCTCCAGCCAGGTCACGTCCCTCACCGGGCTGACCCGGGCTGTACACCGGCCCCGGGGCACGGGCGCAGGCTCGGCCCCGCCACCAGCCCACGCTGGCCTCTGGTGCTGCGGCAGCAGTGCCCTTGCACCCCAGGCGAGGAGCACGCACCCCGATCCCCATCCCCTCTGGCTGCGCCCCGGACGCGAGATGGCAAGTCTCAGGCACAGGGAAGCACCAGCAGGGGGTGAAGGGCCGGTGTCGCGCCGCAGGGCGAGCTCTGCCCGGGCACACCATCCCCAGACCCCCGGGTCACAGCGCGAGGGTGAAGGGGCAGATCCCGCCAGGGAGAGCCGCAGCGCGCCGGGCTCCGCGCCGCCTCCCCCCCCGCCGCTCCCGAGGCCACCGGCGGCCACCGAGCCCCGTCCTGACCCGGTGGGTCACCGGGCGGCCGCGGGGAACTCACTCAAAGGCGAAGAAGAGGGCGCAGGTGCCGAGGATGAGGAAGAGCGTCAGGTAGAAGATGCCCTTCTGCCGGGCCATCATGATGCGGCCGTCGCAGCAGAAGGTGTTTCTGCCCGGCAGCTTCTCCCATTTCCGAACCACCTTCTTCCTCGCCACCATCACCGACATGGCGGGGCCGTCACTGGGGCGGCGGCGGCCGCCACACCTCCGGGTCCGGGCGCTGCTGCTCCGCCGCCCGCGCCCCCGGCATCATCGGGGGCCCCGCGGGGCTGCGCTGGGCGCTGCGGGGAGAGGAGAGCGCCTCAGCACCGGGGCGGCGGCGGGGCTCCGCGGCAGGGGGCGGCGGCCGTCTCCATGGAAACCCCCGCGCCCCGGGAGGGGCGTCGCCATGGAAACCCACCGGGAAGGGAGCGGGGAGCGGGCAGGGCGCGGCCGGGGAAGGCCTCGGCCCCGAGGGGAGCGCCCGGGGCTGGGGAGGGGGGCGGGGAGCGGCGGGGCGGCCCCGCACCGGCCGCACCGGCCCCTCCGGGAGGGGAAGGGGCTGGGCAGGGCAGCGCCCGCCCCGCGGCCGCGCTGGGGCCCGGGCCCGGGAGGGGGAAAGAGAAGAGAAGGGAGGAGGGGAGGGGAGCGAGGGCCCCGCCGCCGCCGCTCACCCTGTGCCGGTGCGGGCAGCGCCGCGCGGGGCGGGCCGGGCCGATCGCTCCCCAGCGCCGCGGGAGGGGCCGCCACGCCTCGCGCCGCTGCGGGGCGGGGCCGCGCCGCCCATTGGCAGTTCCGCGCCTTCCGCCCCGCCCCGCCGCTCCCATTGGCTGCGCCACACGTCACTCCGCGCCCGACCCCCCCCCCTTCCCGCCCCGCCCCGGTGCGGACAAGGGGAGGCGGGGCCGGGGGCGGGGACCGGCACGTGGCCGAGGGAGGGGCCGGCGGCAGCGGCTGCGCGGGGCGGGTCCCCCCCCCTCCGGTGGTCTCCCCCTCCGGTACCCCCCCACCCCGTGTCGGGGCCGCGGCCCCGTTTCTCCGCCGATGCTGCCCGTGGGTTTGCCCGTGAGGGCAGGGCACGGCGCCCCGAGCCGGGGGCATGGTCCTCCCGCGGCCGTTGCCATGGGGACGGGACCGGCCCGTCCCGGTGCTGAGCCCGGCACCGGCCCGCACCGGGAGAACCGCGGAGCCTGCCCCGGCCCCGCTGCCACGGCAACCGTGACGTCAGGCCCGGCCGGCGGGCGGAAGCGCGGCGGGTTGCGGCAGCCCGGGCGGAAGCGGCGCGCTTTCCGGCAGGTCGCGCGGGGAGCAGTACGACGCGGCGCGGCGCTTTGTGGCTCGCTCGGCGTGCGGCGCGATGGCGGAGGAGTGGCTGGGAACGGAGGTGGCGGCGGGGAGCGAGAGTGGGGACGGGGAGGAGGAGGAGGAGGAGGAGGAGGAGGATGAGGTGAGACCCGGGTGAGGCGGAACCCAGGGAAGGGTCTCCCCGAGGCGCCCTGCGGAGCTCCGCGTGATCCTCCGCCCCACGGCGCTCGGCGGCCCGGCCGGGACGGGACAGGCTGGGAGGGCGCAGGCCGGGGCCCGGGGCGGGGCCGGGGCACCGGGAGCAGGCGTCGCTCCCGGCAGCCTGGCCCGGGGCCTGTAACCGCGCCTGCCTTGCGGCAGGGGCAGGAGGAGGGCGAGCGGCGGCACCGGCGGCTCCTGGAGGCGATCAGCTCCCTGTCCGGGCGGAAGCGGTGAGTGGGGGGGGCCGGGGCTTGGCCCCGGGGCTCTGGCAGCGGCCGCGCTCCCTCCCCGTGGGCCCTGCGGGGCTGCCCAGGGGGGCTCTGGAGCAGAGGCTCAGTCCCCGCGGGCACCGGCTCCGGGGGGACGTGGGGCGCCCCTTGGTTGATTTTCCGTCCCGCGCCGCAGGCGGAGGCTGGCGGAGCGCACGGAGGCGAGCGCCCAGGTGTCCGAGTTCAACGTCAGCACCAAAGGTGAGACCCGCGGGGGCCCGGGGTTTGCTGCAGCCACCCTGGCTCTGCGGTGGGTGCAGCTGCAGCCCCTGGGCTCAGCAGTGCTGTGCCTGCGCTGACGTGCGGGACCTCGTGCAGGGGCCGGGGAGAAGCTGGTTCTGTCGGAGCTGCTGCAGCCCATCCGCCCCAAATCCGCCCTGAGCGGCGTGAAGAAAGAGCTGACCCGAGTGAAGCAGAAGGCGGCAGTGGAGCTGCCGCTCAGCAAGGAGGAGGCCAAGCGGGTGAGTGGGCAGCAGCCCCCGGGTGCCCTCTGATGCCAGCAGGCTCTTGTTCTTCACCTCGGCCCTCCCCTGCTCACCCGTTTCCCTCCCCACCCCTGCGTGCAGGTCGTGAGGGAAGCCGCCTACGTGACGACCTCCAAAGACGTGGGCAAATGGCAGCAGGTCGTGCTGCAGAACCGGCGCGCCGAGCAGCTGGTGTTCCCGCTCAAGCAGGACATTGCCACGGTTGTGCCCCTGGAGCAGGCGGTGTCAGCCTGGAAGGTGGGTGCTGCCATGTGTCCCGCAGCTCCCGGGC
Organism: Strigops habroptila; assembly: GCF_004027225.2. Taxonomy (NCBI): domain Eukaryota; kingdom Metazoa; phylum Chordata; class Aves; order Psittaciformes; family Psittacidae; genus Strigops; species Strigops habroptila. Next base: position 22,834,716 of record NC_044285.2, read on the forward strand.
TCCGTGGCGCAGCTCCTGGCTGCGGGAGGAGGGGTGAAGCAGGCGTGGGGAAGGCCCAGCCTGTCGCTGAGGAAAGCTGAGTGCTTCTATGCTGACCTGGGGAAGATTCAAAGGGAAGTATTCCATGTTCCTCATGTGCAGCAGACCCCCTGCGAGGGGCTGGGTAAGGCATGAGCAGAGGGTTTGCTCTGTTCCCTCTCCTCCTCTTAGCCTTTCTGCTTGAGACACACATGCTGAGTCTGCAGGTTTTTGGTCCCTGTGCTGAGCCAGGTGCCTGCTCGTGGCCCTTGGCCGCGTGTGCTGAGGCAGAGGGGGTCCAGTTTGCCAAAGCCTGTGCACCTGTAAATCCTCATTACAAAACAAGGATGCTTTTGGTTCAAACACGAGTTCCCATGAGGGTTGTGCTGCTGGCAGGAGAGTCACTGGCCTCCCCGAGAGCTCTCCCACCTGCACAGATGCTCTGGTGAGAGGCAGTCCCTGCTGAGCTCCCAGTGAGCTCACCTCAACCTGCCCAAAGGTCCCTTTCCATTCCAGCAGGACACGGTGTCGCATGGCCCAGGACACTGCTGTGGGCTTTGTGCCCAGTGCTACCCAGCCAGTGCTGCCTCCCCACTGTGAGCCTCTCCCTCTCCTTGGGAGGAATTCTGCCCTCCTCGGGACCCTGGGCAGGGCTGTGACCTCAGCCCCGGCTGGAGGGGACACGCTTCTCTGGGCCCTCCTATGGACCTGCTCAAGGGCACCAGGACACGGACATCTGGGGGAGCGTTGGCTCTCGTGGTTCTTCTCATGGCCATCGTCTTGCTGTGTCTGCTCTGTCCCAACAGGCCCGAACTCCCCTGGAGCAGGAGATCTTTGGGCTGCTCCACAAGACGAAGCAGCCCATCACAGACCCGCTCCTGATGCCGGAGGAGGCGGCCTCGCTGCAGGCGATGAGCTTGGAGGAGGTGGGTGCCCCCCCGCCGCGCCCTGGCTCTGGAAGCCTCTTCCTTGGCGCCTGCCCTCACTCTGTGCTCGCTGGCAGGCCCGGCAGCGGCGCGCAGAGCTGCAGAAGGCTCGGGTCGTGCAGTCCTACTACGAAGCCAAGGCTCGGCGAGAGAAGAAGATCAAGAGCAAGAAGTAAGGTCCCTTGGAGAGGGCTGAGTCCTGCCCGGTGTGGGGGTATGGCCAAAACACGGCGTCCCCAGGGCCTTCCCGGCACCTGAGGCCCCACTCGCTGCCCCTGTGCTCAGGTACCATCGCATGCTGAAGAAAAGCAGGAGGCGCAAGGCCTTAAAGGAGTTTGAGCTGCTGCAGAAGTCAGACCCTGAGGCCGCCTTGGCCAGGCTGGAGGAGCTGGAGCAGCTCAGGATGCAGGTGCTGCTTTTGCGCTTCTCCCCCCCCCCGCGGGGGAAGTCCGCGCTCGTGAGGGTGCTCGTTCTGATGCTTCTCTCTTCTTCATCCCCCCAGGAGCGGATGAGCCTTAAGCACCAGAATAAGGGAAAGTGGGCCTGCTCCAGGGCCATTATAGCCAAGTACGACCTGGAGGTGAGCTCACAGAACCACAGAAGGGTTTGGGTTGAAGGGAGCTTAAAGCTCCTCCAGCTCCAACCCCTGCCACGGGCAGGGACACCTTCCACTAGAGCAGGTTGCTCCAAGCCCCTGTGTCCAACCTGGCCTTGAACACTGCCAGGGATGGGGCAGCCACAGCTTCTCTGGGCACCCTGTGCCAGCCCCTCAGCACCCTCATCATACAACTTCTTTCTCTTTTCTTCTTTGTATCTAACCTAAACTTGCCCTTTTAGTTTAAAGCAGCTGCCCCTTCTCCTGTCACTACAGACCTTGGTATGAAGTCTCTCTCTTCCTTGTAAGCCAGTGTTACACACTGAAAGGCCACAGCAAGGTCTCCAGTGCTGGTTGGGGAAGGGGGAGGCAGCCGAGGAGGGGTGGGTGTGTTGTTTCTGGCCTGCCTCAGACACCTTGCGATCCCCTCCCAGGCCCGCAAGGCCATGCAGGAGCAGCTGGCCAAGAACAAGGAGCTGATGCAGAAGGTGCGTGTGGAGCTGCCTGAGGAGAAGCCAGACGATGTGCCCGAGGAGGACCTCATGTCAGTGACCATCCCCACCATCCCCATGGGCACCAGCAGAGCAAATCCCTGGCTGTTGGGCAAACCCAGCAGCCCAGCCAAGGAGCCAGAGGCACAGGAGGGCCAGGGAGACGTGTTGGAGCCTGGTGCTGCAGAGAGCAAGGAGGAGATGGAGGAGGAGGAGGAAGAGGAGATGTCAGAGGAGGAAGCTCTGCTGCAAGACTTTGCGCAGAAGCGGCACGTGCGGCAGCAGCGGGCAGGGAGCCCTGAGGGACCAGGTGAGGAGGTTGCAGCCCCAGCAGGGAGGGGCTGGTGTGCTGCAGGGCTGGCCAAGGGAACGGGGGGCGCGGGGGCTTCACCCTCCTGTTCCCTCCTCCTGGGTGACTGTTTCTCACCTGTTGCCTCAATGCGCAGGTGCTGATGCGACAGAGGCAGTTTCTGAACCTCTGGGGGACATCCCTGTCCCCCCCGTCTGCGCCGAGGCAGAGGCGAGCACAGGGATCGAGCCGAGTGCAGGGATCGAGCCGCCTGCCGGTGCCCAGGAGGGGGTTCTGCTCTGGCAGCAGCTGGGCCGGGCGCGGACAATGGAGGATGTTGAGGCTCTGGCCTCGGAGGAGCATGTGGAGGAGCCGGTGGCCACAGGAGCAGAGACAGGAGCGCGGCAGCCGGTGGCCACAGGAGCAGAGACAGGAGCGCGGCAGCCGGTGGCCACAGGAGCAGAGGCAGGAGCGCAGCAGCCAGTGGCCGCAGAAGCAGAGACGGGAGCGCGGCGGCAGCAGGAGGAAGGCAGAGCTGGGGCCAGGCCTGCCAAGAAGGCAGCAGCCCAGAAGAAGCAGCTGATCAGCCTGCAGGCCGTGCTGGAGGGGCGGGCGCAGGAGGCTCAGTGCCCCAGCCTGCCCGTGCTGCTGGAGGAGGAGGTGAGCGGGACCCGCCGGGCCCTCGTCCCGCGGCCAGGCTGGCTGCAGGGCCTGACCCTGCTCTCCGCAGGAGGGAGGCATCGACCAGCGCGGGGTGATCACGGAGGCCTTTGCCGGGGATGACGTGGTCGCCGACTTCCGCCGGGAGAAGCACAAGGCGGAGCAGGATGCGAAGCCGCAGCCGGTGAACCTGGTGCTGCCGGGCTGGGGCGAGTGGGGGGGCTCAGGCCTGAAGCCCAGCACCAGGAAGATAAAGCGGTGAGTGTGAAGAGCTGCGGCAGTGGGCCCCGGCCCTGGTGCTGACCACGCGAGTGCCCCGGCTTGGCCCCGGTGCTGACCACGTGTGTGCCGGCAGGTTCCTGCTCAAGCCGTCGCCGGCGCCTCCGAGGAAGGATCAGCACCTGCCCCACGTCATCATGAGTGAAAAGCGCAACATCTACGCAGCAGCACATCAGGTGGGTGATGTGCAGCCCCCACGGGCACTCCAGAACCTTCCTGTGACCCATTCCCAAAATGTCCCACGTCCCTGCCTGTACTCGCTGCCCAGCTGCTGGGCCTCCAGCTGTGACAGCCCAGAGGCCAGCAGGGTGAGGGAGGGAAGAGGAGTTCCCAGCACTGCTCCTGGCTGTGATAGCCCTTCTTGGAATCTGCTGGCAGAAGGGATGGAGCCAGGGGTCAGCGGGCAGGGAATGGTGTGAGCAGGTCCTGGGTGAGCGGGAGCCAGCAGCAGCGTGGGGTGGGAGCAGCCCGCGGGGTGCTGGCAGGGGGTGACCCCGCTGCGCTGCTCCCCGCAGGTCAGCGAGCTGCCCTTCCCCTTTGAGAGGCACCAGCAGTTTGAGCAGAGCATCCGGGCGCCCGTGGGCGCCACGTGGAACACGCAGCGCGCCTTCCAGAAGCTGACAGCGCCCCGTGTCATCACCCGCAGCGGCCACATCATCCAGCCCATCTCTGCCGAGGACATTCCCACTGCGGCCAGGCCCGCGCTGGAGCCGGTGCCTGGGCAGGGGGCGCAGCGGGGCTGGCGCCGCGGCAGGATGGGGCTGTAGCTGCGTGCGGGCCCGTGCCTGGGCTGTGCCCCCCTGCACGGCCTCTGCCCGCGGGGGGGGCCTGGAGCTGCTGCCCGGGGCTGGGAGCAGGCGCAGAGGTGAGCTCAGTGCTGGGGCTCACTTTGCCCGGGGGCTCCTGTCTTTCATACCCCCATTTTTTATATATATAAATATGACATATATATAACACGGTATTTCTTGATCTTGGCTGAAGAGGTTTTCTCCCAGCCCGGCTGTGCTGGGCCCAGCCCTGGGGCACCGCTCCTCACATCCACCAGCAGTTCTGAAGTAACCTCTGCCCCGCTCTGCTGGACCCCATGAGCTGGAACACAGGGCTTGGAGGTGGTTTCACCCAGCCACCCTGCCCTCTTCCTGCCGCTGAGCCAGGCTTCCCGGCCCACTGCACCCCACAGAGGGTGACAGCAAGGTGCTTGGTGTGTCCCGTGCTGGAGCCTCATGGTGGGACAGGAGCGGGCAGGGATCTCCCCTGGCCTCTCCTCCCTTTTCTCACCTGCGCTGTGCTCAGGCCAGGCAGGGGACTGCTTCCTAGGCTGAAGCGGCTGCTGTTCCCAGGAATTAGTGTTCCTCATCCCAGGGATGCTGCTGTACTCTGCGCTGGCACTGCAGCCTGCCCTTGGGGAGCAGCCGTGCAGGGTCCCTGGGCTGCTCCCTGGCGCTGGGGCAGAGCCGCTGCAGTCACCCTTCTCCCTGCAGCCAGGGCACCCAGGTGCCATCCAGTGGGGCTGGGCCACAGGCACCCATGGGATTGAGAGTGGGTGCCCATAACTCCCATATACCCACCCCAAAACCGCACAGGGCTCCTGCTCCGGCTGCTGGCACCCTCCCCGGGGTGGTGGCTGCTGCAGTGTCAGCTCTGCTGGGGCTGTGCCCTTGCCAGGGACCCAGCCTGGGTGTCACCGGCCCCACATAGCCCCTGGGGTGCCCAGATAGTGCAGGGCTGCGCCGGGGCCGCGCTGTGTGAACGTACCCGGGGCTGGAGAGAAAAGAGGGGAGGAAGCGCGGAGCGTTTCCGTGTGATGCAGGAGAACCCCTCACAGGGCTGGTGGCCCCAGCTCGGAGCCCGGCTTCCCCTGCCCTGCCTGCACCAACGGCCACGGGAACCCTTCGCCCCGGGCTGTCGGGGGTGCAAGGGGGGGTCTTTTTGCTTTAGTAAAAGCCGAAGTGTCCCAGAGCCAGGGGAAGGCCGGAGGTGAGCGCAGCCCCTCTGCCCGCACCTCCACCTCCCTGCAGCTCCCCATGGCCCCAGTTTGCCAGATCCCTGTGGTACCCCTGTCCCTCTTTGTGGCTGCTTCCCTCGTCTGCCCAACCTGGGGCTCTCCCTTCCTGCTCTCCAGATGGTGCCTGCTGGGTGTGATGGGCTGCCCAGCTCCCAACCCTGGCTGCTTAGCACTGGGCTGGATTGGGCTTGAACTGGGGCTTCCATTACCGTAGAATCACAGAACCACAGGCTGGATTGGGAGGGAGGGACCTTAAAGCTCATCCAGTTCCAATCCCTGCCACGGGCAGGGACACCTTCCACCAGAGCAGGTTGCTCCAAGCCCCTGTGTCCAACCTGGCCTTGAACACTGCCAGGGGAAGAGCTTCTTCCCAAGATCTCATCTCAATCTACCCAGAGGTGCTTCAAAAATAGGCGTAGAAAGCACCAGTGTGAGCTGCTGGGGATGGGTTAGAGGGGCACAGATACAGCGGGGGCACCCTCTGGGCACAGGGATATCAGCGCTGGGGTTTTAATGAAGACACAATTCCAGCTCTGTGGATGGCTGCAGGAAGGAGGGTGCTGGGAATGCCGACTGGGAATCCTCTCCCAGGGCTGCGGGGAGAGGAGCCAGCGCTGGGGAGTCCCCCGCAGGGGTGGAACTGGGCCGGGGGCTCTGCGGGGCGCGGGGCAGCCGCTGCCGCAGGCCTGGTCCTTGTCTTTCCCGTGGCGGGGTCCCGCGCGCCTCCCTCCCTCCCGCACGGGCCGGTGGTACCAGGAGCTGCGGTGCCGGGAGCAAACCCCCCCCCCCCGGCCCCCCCGCGGCCGGTGCTGGCGGGGCCCGTGGTGCGGGTGCGCGCGCTTCCCCCGGGAGCCGCGCGGCGCGGTCCGCTCCCCCTGCCCTACTTTCGGGGCTACGTCAAAGCCGGAGCGGGGCTAATCCCGGCCCGGCCGCACGCGCGGGAGCGGGCAGCGGGGCCCGGCCTCTCCCGGCGCGCTGTGCCCCCGGTGTCCCCCCGCGCCGCCCCGTGCGGGGACCCCGCCGGGCAGCGCCAGTGCCCGAGCCCGCGGGAGCCCCAAACACCCACCGCGAGAGTGGCGGGAGCAGAATGAAAGTAAAAGGCACATTTAAAATCAACAAATAAAAGGCTTTTTGGTGGCTGGTTCTTCACGTTGGCGCTGGGCTTTAGTTTTTTTAATGCAGGCTATAAATAACCTGTAAAATATTTTGCTTGGGCCAGTTCTGAGCGTGAAATCCCAGCGCTCCTCTTCCCGTGCCACGGGACGGGGGTGCGAGAGCCAGGGCCTCCCCGGGCCCCCCCGGGGTCGGGGGGATCCTCCACCCTTCCTCGCTGGGAGCAGGGGGTTCCGTGTCCCTGATCACTCCCAGCCCGTGTGGCGTAGGGAATGGTCTTCCCCAGAACGAGCCTGGCTGAGCCCCGGGGTGGGAGAGGAGAAGAGAGGAGAGGAGGTGACACCCCCCCAAAACACAACGGTGGAGGGAGGCTCTGCCTGGCACAGCATGAGAGAGTGGGGCAGGGCAGGAAGGGCTACGTTGGTGTTTTAGGCAGGGGACCGCCCCATTCCCAATTTCCCGGTGCTTCCTTCCCCCTGGGCCGGGACAAGGGTGGCCTGTGCTCCGACCCCGCTCCGCCAGACCCTCTCCAGCCTCCGCGGTGGGCCCGGCCGGGGGTGCCCGGACACCCCCGACCCTCCTGCGGTGGCACCCGGTGCCCGGGCAGCGCATCCCGGCGTCCGCCGCAGCCGCGTTTCCGTGGAGATGGCATCTCCCGAGCCCGCACCGCCGGAGCGGGAGGGTTTCCATGGAGATGCCGTATCCAGCACGGCACAACCTGAGCGAGAGATTTCCGCCGAGATGCTGTAGCCGGGACCTCGCACCCGCAGCGGCGCAGTGCCCGCGGTGGCACCGGCCGCTGCCCACCCCGGGCTTGGAGCAGCCGCCAGCCCCGTTGTCACCCGCCCGGGGTGTGTCGTGCTGCAATGCCACATTCAGGGTCTCCTGGAGGTGACGGGTCTCTGCCTGGGGAGGGGAAGTCCCTGTACCCCCCTGATGACTTTGTCCCTGCTGCCACCCTGCAGTTCCCACAGCGATGTGCTGGGCACATCGGTGCCAGGGAGGGATGTCAGGGCCACCAGAGGTGGTGGGGGAGCAGGGGATCCCCAGAGTGAAGCTTCCCAAAGCCTCAAGCCACGAAACCCCCTCCCCAGTGCAGAGGTGGAGTCGCTTTGGCCCCAGTGTGGGGTTCAAAACATCAACCTCCAAGTCCCTGCAGGGACCTGGGCATTGCGCTGGGCCCCAAAACCCGGGGAAACTGGGGAACTGAGCCCCAAACCAGCAGTAGCCCAGAGCCGGGGGGTGCCTGGCCAGGCTCTGGAAGAGCCACAGCCTCAAAAACCTCCGGGGAAGGGGGGCGGGAATTAAGGGTCCTAAAGCGGCAGGTTTGAGGCAGAGCGGGGGGTGAGCGGAGGCTCTTCACACAGATGTCCTCACGGCAGGCAGTGGCACAGCGACGGGTGCCCTGGCCAGTGCTGTGGAAGCAGCTTTCGTTTGAATGCAGCCACCGCAGAGGTCACAGTCAGTCATTCTGCACACAGAGACACCCCGAGCCCACAGAGCCCGGGAGCACAAAGCAGGGCTGGGACCCCCTCCGTGGGACACCCTCCTCGGGACACTCTCATGCCTGTGCTGTGCCCACAGGAGATGCGGGGCTGGCTCAGCTGCCCTGGCCCCCCTCGCAACCCCACTCTCTGACCGCATCCTGTCCTGGGCCCCTGCAGGGGCTGCTCTGCTCTGCTCATCCCTCCCTGCATCCCCACAGAGAGTGGCAGCCCTCACCCTGTGGAGCTGCAGCCAGGAGCCAGGGCGATGCCTGCGGCTGGGCATCAGTGGCCGCTCCAGCCCCAGGCTCCTGAGGATCCCAGGCCCCCGCAGCACGGTCATCCTGGTGCAGCTGCTGTCTCTGCAGGCACGGGCTGTCGGAGCAGTGTGTTGCACGCAAACACCGGCTCTCTTTGTCTCCAGTTACAATTAGGATCCTCAGTGGCTCCCAAATCCGGACCTGGGGGCTTGGGGCTGGAGGATGGACAATAAAGGAGCTGGGGGCCGGTGCAGGAGCTGGGAGCAGGGGCAGGCCCAGTGCTGCCCACAGCGAGCTGCCCTTCAGAGCCTTCAACCGTGTGGTCCTTGGAGAGGGGCTGGAGCAGAGCCAGGGCTTCCCATGGGCACCCCTCCAGCCCCTCTGGGCTCGTCGCCTGTTTTCTGGGGCTCCCCAGGCACCCCCAGCTCTGCCCACCCACTGCACCCATCCCCTCTCCATCACTTTGCCCTGCCTGCTCCTGCCTGAGCTGCCAGCTCTTCTCTCAGCCCCCAGGCACAGCGCAGTTCCTCCTCACCTCATCCCAAATTCTCACCTGCCAGCAGTGTCCTCCCAGGCCAGCGCTTCTCCCGGGGATGCAGAGGAGGAGGATGGCAGCAGAGGCAGCAGTGTATGGCCTCCTGTCTGCCCCGCTCACTGCAGACGATGCCTCAGTCCTCCACGCTTCTCCAGCCAGCACGGAGGCGGGCCCCAAAGAACCCTCTGGAGCACGTGGGGAGGAAGAGGCCAGCCCCGGGCTCCCCATGAAAGGTTCAAGGTGAAGCAACCCAAAGCTTCGAACCACCAACCCCCTCCCCAGTGCAGAAGAGGCATCGCTTTATCCCCAATGCTGAGTTCAAACATCAACCTCCAAGCTCTTGATGAAGAGGTTCGGTTTGTCACACAGGAGGTGGGACTCGATCACACGTCCCTCCTCAGGCCCTGCCGTGAGCCCCTTCGGAGCAGGGAGAAGAGTGGCTGCAGGACTCATCCTGCTGCTCCTCCTCGTCCTCCAGGCACGAGCAGGCAGGACGAGAAGGTGCTGCTCCAGCAAGGGGGTCACCTTCTAGATGCACCTTCCAATGTGCTGCAGAAGGGTTTGTCATCGGAGTAGGGATGGCTGGTGGGAAGCGGGAAGACAAGGTCTGCAGGTGGAGCTGATGCTCCTCGTGGGGTTACCGCACCAGGCAAGGTGTCTGCCCACCATGGACGGACCAGCACACAGGCTCCTGCTTCAGAGCAGAAGGAAAAGCCCCAGGAAACCTGGAGACCGAGCACTGGACCCTGTGACAATGGGCACCCCATCCATCGAAATGGGAAGCCCCTGGCCTTAGAGCTGGTTTCACGGGCACGACTCCATCCACCCCATGATGCTGAAGCTCTGGAGCAGGGAGGTCCAGTGCAGGACTGGCCGGGGGACAAGGGGCTTGTGGGGTGCACACATCGCATGAGGCATTGCGCCGTCACTCCTCTCCTGGCGCCAGGAGCTACACATCGCTCCCACTGGAGTGGGAGGAGGCTCCGAGGTGCCCCCTGAGCTGAGACATCCATTTGGATCTCCTGGCGTCCCAGCCCAGCTGGAGAGTGGCCCTGGGACTGGCAGAGACCAAAAACGTCCCAAACAGGGTTTGAGGTCGCCACGCACGGCCCAGCAGCGAGCAGAGTGTGCGGTCTGACAGCGGTGTTCCTGCAGCCAGTGCTTAGCCAGGCATGCGAGTCAACGTGTTCCCATTCCTGGCGAGGGGAGGTGGCGGTGATGTGGATCCTGCCCAAATCCAGAGGGAAGGGGCAAAGTAAATAAATAAAACCTAAATCAAAGTGCATTTTTGCAGTGCATATCGACAGATAATTCATGTTGGCCTTCCTGCAAGTCAGCCTGTGACCAGTGTCTGATGAACCATGCTCCCGAGGAGGGATGCTCCTCATCCCCAAGGCTTTCCCTGGAGCACCAGCAGGAGGGACCACAGAGTTTTTCAGGACCATGTTCTAAAGATCTGGGGTGCAAATAATCCCAGCCTGAAGATGGTGAAGTGTTGGTAGGTTCTGACTAAAGCAGGAAGGAGCAGTGTTGGAGGACGTGGTGCTGGGATGCAGACCCCGCTCAGCCGGCACCACACATCCCTGCATGCAATTCCTGCAGGGATGGGGCGAGGACAGCTGCGGTATGGGGCCATTGCCTGGTTTTAATTGCACCAGGATGCAAACAAGGCAGGTCCTTATAAACCCAGGGCCGGTTGTGGGCTGCACCAGCCCAGCTTCCACCCATCCGCCCAGGCTCCAAAACACCTCCTGGAGCATCTTCCCTGCCCACAGCACAGCTGGAGGCAGCAGGTAGGGGAAGGCACGGACAGAACGGGGTTGAGATGGAGTGATTCCCCTCTGCAGGAAGTGTGCCCTTGCTCCTGGCCTTCCTCTGCTCAGCCAGGGATCTCTGCCTTGCCCTGGTGCTGTCACCCCTCATGTGACACCCTGCCACACCTCACGTGTCACCCTGCTACACCTCACGTGTCACCCTGCTATCCCTCCTGCTGCTATCCCCAAACCTCACCCCAACCCTGGGTGCCTGCCCTGCCCACTCAGCACTGTCCTGCCCGCTCAGCACCGTCAAGCCCACTCAGCACCGTCGTGCCCGCAGGCCCCAAACCACATCCCCAAAGGGACAATGGGCCATGTCCTGCCCAAGGTGGCTGAGGCCTTTCTGGCAAAGGAAAGGAGCTTGATGCCTTTGCAAGGGTTTTTCCCCTTGGGCAGAGGGAAGGCTGGTGCCGACGCTGCAGAGGATGCTGCTGGCAGCGGCAGGTGAGACTAGGGAGGGTGCAGGTGCCACCCTATGTGTGCCAACCAGGGGGACCCACCACGGGGCGTGCCCTGTTGGGTGACCCCGTGTCCCGACGGATGTCACACACATCGGGATGAGGCGAGACGTGGCCATTGGACAGGCCAAATCTGGGACTGAAGACGGGCACCGGAGCAAAGTGGCAGGTCCCGGACACACGCCCTGGTGCAGCACCATGCTGCAGGGGGGGCCCTCGGCAGCCCCTCCGGGCTCGGGGGACCCCCAGCCCAAACCCACGGCCGTCCCGCATCCTCAGCGTGGGCCCCGAGCCCTCACCCACTGCCAGTGCCGGCCCCTGCCGGGGCCCCGTGAGGCACCCGGTACCCGGCTGCCCGCCGTTCCCCGGTGGGACGGGTGTTTCCTGCGCATCCCCGGCAGACCCTCGGGGGCAGGATTGAGTCCCCGTCCCGTCCAGCACCCGCCGGTTCTGTGCAGAAACGGGGAAATGGGGGACCCCCCCCCCCCCCCCCGCGGTGGGCTGCAGCGAGAGGCTGCGGAGGCAGCCGGTGCGCGGGGACCGGGGCGGGAGCTGCCAGGACGGAGGCGTCGGATGGGGCGGGCGGGCTGCGGGGCGGGGGCCAGCCCGGGGGGAGGCCGGGGCGAGGGGCCGGCCCGGGGGAGGCCGGTCTGCCCGGGGCAGGGGAGGGGGCGGCGGGGCGGTGCCTGGGCCGGGGCCGGGCAGCGTGGCAGAGCCGGGGCGGACGGTGCCCGCACAGCGGGGCCGCGCCAGGGCGCTGCGGGGCCGCCGGTCCCGAGGCCCGTGCGGGGCCCGTACGAGGCTGTCAGCCGCCGGGGCGGTGCGGGGCGGGCCCGGTAAGGCGACCGGAACGGAGCAGGCCGGGGCGCGGCCGGGCACCGCGGGGGCCGCCCCGCGCCGGGCACCGGAGGGGGTGTGTGTGTATGTGTGCGGCGGTCGCCGGGCCTGCGGGCCCCGGTGCCGCGGGCGGGGGCCGGTGAGAAACTTCCATCCACCGCACCGCGCCGTGCCGTGCCGCGCAGCCCGGTGCCCCGCATGGCGCGGGGGAGGCGCCTCGCCCCGGGCCGCCCCTGCCCCGCAGCGCTGCCCTCCCGGCGAGGCACCGGGCCGGGGGCGGGGGGGACACCCAGCGCCATCGCCGGCCCCGCGACCACCTCGGCCGGGCAGGCGGCTCCGCGCCCGGTCCACCGGCCCGGCTCGGCGGGGCTGCGCCCGGGGACACCCCCCGCGGCCGCGCCCGGCGGCGGGCACCGGGGGCTGCGGGAGCCGCGCTCGCTGCCGGCGCTGCCCGTCCAGCGCTGCTCGGGCGTGGAGCGAGCGCCCGCCCCGCCGCCTCCTCCTCCTCCATCCTCCTCCCTCCGGTGCGGAGCGAGCGCCGCTCCCGGTGCGGGCGCGGGTGCCCCAGCGCGGGGTCGGGCGTGTGTGCGTGTGCGCGGGGCTCCCCCCGCACCGCGCCGCGCCGCCCCGTGCCGCCCGGTCGTACCGGCCCCTCCCGGTCGGTCCCTCCCCCCCCTTCGCCCGTTCCCCCTCCGGACTCGGCCGGCTCCGCGCAGCCCCCCCGCGCGGGCAGGGCTGGCGCGCGGCACGCCGGGAGCCGCAGTCCCCGGGGCGCGGGGCGGGCGGGCGGCCGCGGCCACCGGACTACAGCTCCCGGCAGCCGCCGCGGCCGCGGCTCGCTCTCGCCCTCACACTCCGGCTGCCGCTGCCAGTGTCTCCGCCGCCGCCGAACCGCCGCTCGCAGCGCCCAGTGTCCGACCCGCCGCCTCCGGGCAGGGGCCCGCCTCGGCCCGCCGCCGCCCCCCCGCTGCCCGCCCGGCTCGGGAAGCAGGTGCGTGCCCGACCCCCCCCCCTCCCCGCCGCCCCGCACCGGACGCCCCGGCCCCCTCTGCCCGGGCACCCCGGGCCCGCGCGGCCCCGCACCCACCGCCGGGGGGGTGAGGGGGGGGTGGACGGGAGCGTGCGGCCCGAACCACCCCCCCCGCCCGGTTAGACGGGGTCTCCATGGAAACGGTCCCGGGACACCCCCGGGGGCGGTGCGGGGGGGGGGGTGGCGAATGGTGGGGGGGCAACGTCCTGCGGCGGGACAGCGGCGGGGACGGCGGGTGCTGTCAGCGCCGTGCCGGGGGCAGCGGGCAATGGGCAACGGGCGTTGGGCTCCGCTCCCTGCCCCGCGACGGCGCGGCGCGCTGCTGCCCTGCCTCGCGCGGCGGCACCGGCACCGGCGGCACCTGCCGCTCCCCGGGCGGCGCGGGGGGTCCCGGGGCGGCGGGGCGGGGCGGGGCGGCCGCCAGGGCGCAGCGCTCCCGGGGCGGCGGCCGACAGCGGCGGGACGGCGGCGCCGGGCGCTCGCGGAGTTGAGCGGCGTGGCCCGAGCCCGTCCCCGGCGGCCGCCGTGCCCGGGGCCGAGCCGCGCCGGCAGCAGCGCCGGGAGCCGGCCGGGCGGGCGCCGGGCGATGGCGGAAGAGCCCTCCCTGGGGGCAGCGCGGCCGCCGCCACCTCCATGTTCGGGGCTGCCCCGGTGCGGCAGCGCGGGGAGGGGGGGCCCGTCCGCGGGTACCGGGGCCGCGGGGCGAGAGGCGGCCCCGCGCTCTCGTGAGGAGCGGCCCCGGTGGCTGCCGTTGAGCCGGGGCGGGCATCGGGGGCTGCGGGGGCCGGCGCGGGGCAGTGCCGCGGGGCCTGGCCCCGGGAGCGGCCGTGGGGGCCGGCATGTCGCGGGGCGGGGCGGGGCGGGGGGGCTCCGGTAGCGGCGCGGGCCGTGCCGCGGCCTCGCGGGGCTCGGGCCGGGGCTCGGGAGGGACCCTCCGGCGGTCCCAGCCCCGCGGCCTCGGGCAGGGCTCGGGCCGGCCCCGCGCCGCCGCCCCCCGAGCCCGCGGCGGCCGTACCGGGCCCCGTCGTGCCCGCGGTGATGGCCAGGCAGCGGCGGGACCGGGCAGGAGGAGGCGCTTCCTGCCGCCCGCACCGGAGAGGAAACCAAAACTCCTTCGACGGAGTGTCGGTGCTCGGCAGGGTCGGTGCAGCTTCTCGGTGAGCAGCGTCGCTCCCTTCCACGGGTGTGGGTGCCGCCAGCTCGGCACAGCACCGGGAGAAGCTCTTACAGGCTGACATAGCGATGGGGAAGGTCTCTCCTCCCGGCAGAGCATCCGCTCCCCAGCATCCTCATCCTCACCAGGGGGTATCAGTGCGAGGAAGGGCTGGTGCACTCCACGCCCTTTGCTGCTTGTCACGTCTTTTTGGCCATGTCTGCACCAGCCTTCCCTTCCCCATTGCTGTCACCAGCCTTCGGGTCCCACCGGTTGGGTGCCTGCTGGTGGGTGCTGGTGCCTGCCGAGGCCCCGCTCCGTCGGCATCACCTGAATCTGGAGCCGTGCCCTGTGCAGGCTCCGGAGCCTGGCTCTGGCATGATTTGGCCTCTAGAATGAAGCTGCCCCTGGCAGTGCAGGGCTCTGGCGTGCCGGCCCAGCGCCGGGCACGGGCGGCTGCTCTCCCGTCGCAGTATTTTGGGTGACACGTGCCGTGTCAGACACATTTTTTACACTGTCCTCCCTCAGTGACTCTTTTTTCTAGTCCTTAAATGTGCGGCAGTGGCCTTTCGTGGGGACAGCCCCGGTGTCATGAGCGAGGGAGGGCTCAGTGCCACCGGCCGGCAGCGGGGACGAGTGACCAAAGGACTAGCGAATGAGTGGCAAACTTTTCTTTTTTTATTTCAAATGGGGATGGATTTTCTCTTTTTTTATTTCCAGTTCATTGTGCCGAGTATCTATAATTACTTGCGGTGTTGCTGTGTCTTTAAATGAGCTTAAGCAAATGCGTGGAGGCAAAGCCTGGCTCAGCTCGGCAGCGGTTGGGGCTGCTGGGGGGACCCCAACAGCGCCAGGGGGACCCAAACTGAGCTGGGGTGGCTGCGGGGACCACGGTTGGACGTGGCACCTCCCTGTTGACACAGGCCGTGGTGGTAGCCTGGCCAGGCCCTGTGGGGATTTGTGCCACGTTGGTTGTTCCCGGTCGGTACTGGCGCCGCTGCTGACCCCTGCGTGAGCGGTAACATGCTACAAGATAGATAAAACTGTTTCCTTTTTATTTCAGTTTTCTTGTTCCGATTTTCCCCTTGCGGTGCATTGTGCCCACCATGAGTCCTGGGAGAGGACCGTCACCATGTTTTAATATATTTTTTTATTTAATTCGAAAATTTTTGCCAGCAGTTTGCTCTGAAGGGTTTCCCGAAGTGATGCTCAGAGCTGAAAAGGCGCCTGGGGCAACTGTGGGGACCAGCGCTCGCTCTGGACCTCTGGACCTCAAACGGGCGCCCGACAATCACACATAAAACCAACTATAATTTCTTGCTTGTGTTACTAATGGCAACGAAGGGTGCCAAAGAGAGCGGAGCACTGCGGGTGACGGCCCGTTCCTGGCGGTGCAGCCGGTTCCTCCTGCCGCCCTGCACCACTGCGCGAAGCAATGCGCTCTGAGCTCCGAGTCCCGCTTGGAGTTCCCAGCAGACAACCCCGTTTGATATTTCATCGCCATCCAGGGGAAAACTGAACCGAAGCCAACAGCCTTCGAGGCTTCGCTGCTTTCTGGGCACGAATGTGGCAAAGGTGTCTCCCGCGGGTGTGTTTCCAGGGTCAAAGTGCTTCCTTCCCTCCTGGCCTTCCTGAGGAGCCGATTGGCACCACAGGAGGGGACCTGCTGCAGCCTCCCCATCCCCTGCTGCACGGGGTCCATTGGGCTTTCTCCTTCTCCAAGCCCTAAGGTTGGAAATCCTCCTTCTCCTCCCTCTGTGCCACTGTCACACTTACTGCCAGTGTCCATAAAGGCCCTGGAGCTCTGTCGAGCTGCACTGAGATCCCACCAGTGCTCTCGGGGTGATATTCCTGCCCAGAACCCCGGGTGGGGGGAAGCCTTGTGCTGGGGGGGTTGTAGGAGAGTGGCTGCTGGTGTTTCAGCACCCAGCATCTCGTGCCCACCCAGGCAGGGTGCAGCTGAGATAGCAGCAACCGCTCGGTGCATGCTCATGTGCCGGTGCTGGGATGGGGAGAGGAAGGTGAGCAGCTTGAAATCTGTGTCATTTTAGTACAGAGCAGGGAAATACATGAAAAGCTTCTTGCGGGGTGGTGGGTGTGTCAAGGCAGCGTGGTCCTAAAGTGAAGGAGTGTCTGGCACAAGAAGAAGAGGGAAAAGGCCCCTGCCTGTACCACGGGTCCACCCAGCTGCCCAGGAGGTGGATGGCTGCAGGAGATTGTGGCTCTGTTTGACCTGATCGAAGCAGTATGAGCGAGGGTTAGACCAGGTGGCAACAGACGTGACATCTGTCACGCAAACACGACAGCACCAAACCCTCTGGCAAAAACCAACTCTTTGCTACCTGTGGCTGGAAGTTTGGAGGCAGCCCGGGGAAGTTGCTGGTGCAAGTGCTTGAGAAGCTGAGTGCTGAGTTGGGTCAGGGAGCTGATCCCACTGAGGGACCGTTATTTTCGGGGGGAGGCTGGATTTTCATGGGGTAGTTTGCCAAATCTACTTTGCGATTCCTGCTGCGTTAATGCTGGGGTGGGAGATGGAGAGCAAGGGGCAGCGAGGCACTGGAAAACTTAACTTTGTCAGCCTTGACTTGGGCAGCTCCAGTTCGGATCACTGAGAGCTGTGGTGCGGGCAGGGTTTTAGCAGGGGTCAGCACGGGGATTGTGTGGGCTTGGTTCTCTTCAGCAGTGTGGGAGTGGGTGGGTGAAGGCAGCGGCAGCCTGTCCTGCCACCCTCAGCCTGGCCTGAAGCGATGGTTGTCTTGGTGCTATTGGGATTTTGGTGAAAGGGGGATTTGTGTGGAGATAACGATTAGAAAATATCCATACCTGAAGAGCTTTGTGTCAGGAAACTCTCTTCTATTGGCTGCACAATGGTATTTCAGAAAGGATAGTAATTTCTTGACTCAATTCCACATGTAGCTAAGTCATTGCTAACCTGAGTACAAGCATGCTTTTACTACAAGGAGAACATCATCTGCTTTTTCTGGAGCCTGGAAGAGACCAGTTTGCAAAGGAGCAGCCTCTCCTTTTGCAAAACGATGACAGGTTTTGCCTTAATGAACAAACCTCCCCTTGGTTTTAATTCCAGGGAGGGATTTGTTTCACTGAACATCCCTCTGAGGGGTTGCTGTTGGAGGTGGATGTGTTCAGCACCTTTCTGTCTGCAGTTCTTGGAGCACCTTTTGTTTTGGGGGATGAAGGTACTTTAATATCACACCATGAGCCCAAAATGCAGCGCTCATCTTCTGACTTCATTCTAAACCAGTTTTCTTTGGAGTTAATTAGAATTGGCTGTGCACCTATTTAGCTAAATCAAAATAAGGCTGTGGTTTCACGTACATTTCCTTTGGCAGATGTGATGGGTTAAGCAGGTTCTGTGCCAGGCTGTGCCCTCTCTCCCTGTTGGCGAACCTGATCTAGGAGCTACTATGGGTTAGAACCAGGCCGGGGGGGAACCCACAAAGGTTTTAAACTGAGATCAGCTCCCTGGTCAAGTTTACCAGGACACTGCACAGTTTTAGTGGTGTGATTGAAGAGGCAAGGGGAGAGAAGGGCTTCAACAGCTCCTGCTCAAAGACAGGCATGTGAAGCCAGGCCCTAGCTGTGTTCTCCAAGGGGTTCCTACTCGTTTCATTACATCCGTTTAAAGTCGCTTCAAGCAGCACAAGTGTAGACAGGAGATGTGCTCGCTTTCCTCATGTCGACTTGACAGAAAGTATGTTCTGACCCGGGGAGGCTGCAGTTGCTCTTTCTGGTTCGGTGTTGCATTGGGAGCCCACTGCTCGTCCTATGTTTGTCAATAGACCTCCTGGCCTGCCTCCTTAAGGATGCTGTTCTTTCACTCTTCATGCACGTTTGTGCTTGAGATCACATCTGTGGTTTTGCCCCCGTTTCATTCCTTCTCGTAGTTGAAATCTTGATTCTTTTTCTCTTCTGTTCATTCTGTGAAATGCCTGTCTTTGGCACGTGTCCCACATCGTCCGTAGAGGACAGAGGCCAAGAATTCATGAAACAGTGTCTATCTCTGTTGCTGTGTCCTTCCGGCTCTCTTCTCATGGCCATCGTGCCTCCTCTTGTTGACCAGCTTTTACTCAAGTACTCCAAACATGCTGCTTCTCCCAGCTCCTCGTACCATCCTCTTATCACTTTTCCCTCGCCAGACCTATTCTCAGGTCACGCCTGGTCTGTTCAAGGCTTCAGCTTGTCTCCAGCTCCCATTCCACATGGCACAGCCGTATGTGTCCCCTTCCCCGTTGCACAGAAGGTCCCTTTTGGTTTCCCCCCAAACATCTGTCCTGCCACCGTGCTCGGGGGCAGGACCTTTCTCCTCCCCTTCTTTCAGTTTAGCCTAAGATGGTGAAATCCCCGCAGATTGTTTGTTCCCCTATTTCCTTTATGTTGCATTTCTCTCCAAGCATCGCAAGACTCCTCCCCTTCCTGCTCCAAGCCACCTCGCATTCTCTTTGGGTATGACCCTGCTCTCTGTCTCACCGTCCGCCCGGCTCCCCCTTCACTGCAGAGCATTGCTTCCATCTCCTGGCCCGTGTCCTTTAGCGGGTTTCCCCCGCTTCTCCTGACGTCTGATTGCCGTGCTCTGTTTGCTCGCTTGTGCCCTCGTACGTGCAGATGGCTCTGTCGCTGCTTTTTTGCAAACAAGCTGCCTCACCCCGGTTTCTCCTACGTCCCCGGCCCTTCCTTCTGCCTGAGGATCCCCACTGGCACGTTTGGGCTGAGGTGAGGGCACCCGGCAGCGGCTGCCTGCAATTCCGCTGCTGGACCCCTCGAGCTGCTGGCCAGTAGGTCCCTGAGTGGCTCGTTTCAGCATTCACAGAAGGTACAAGCTGCTTCTTGTCCCATTCAGAGCTCATGTCGCCAGGAGTTTGTCAGGGAACAGACAGCCGATGGAGATTTGGGATCACGTGTCGCTTTCAGCTTCTTCCCACTCTCGCCCGCTGCACCGAGCAGTGCCGTGGCTCTGTGCCTGCTTTACCTTCGGGTGCTCCGTGTTTCTCTGAACCAAGAACCTCTTTGGCAGCATCTCTCTGCTGTTTGCAGTCAGTGCCGCTCGGTTCGACCGAGTCCACTTGTTAGTGCAGAGGATCCTCGCTTCCTCCGCTGCTTTTTCCCTGACAGGAGTGGAGCAGCAAAGCTGCCTTACTGCTGGAACACCCAGCGCGGCAGGATTGGCTGCAGCGCTCCCTCGAAAGCTCCACCCAGCCGACGGTGCGTCTTGGATGCTCGCGAATCCCTGGATTTCCTCATGTTTTCCACCCGTAACTCTGCTGAATACCAGCACCTTCCTGGCCGAGGGAGGGGTAATCCCTTGACAGCACTGTCCGAGGGCACTGCTGGCAAACCTCTGCTCCCCTCCAGGGTCCCCTGGTCGCCTCCTTGTGTGAGGTTTTTCCTCCTTGAACCTGCCACGTGCTGGCTTGTGAAAGTCGTGTGGGGCCTTGGGGGATGGCAGCGTTTTAACAGACCCTCTTCTTGGGTAAAGGTCTGACTTGCTCGTTCCCCAGTGCTGGGGGTTCCTCTGGAGGGAGACGAAAGGCAGAGGAGTCTTGGTGAGGGATGCGCGCGTGTGTGAAGACGCCGGTGTGGAACTCTCAGGGTACCCAGAGGCTTTTTGGCAGTAACGCTGTTTAACACAAGTGGGCTGCGGATCCTGCCCCAGGGCACTGCTGGTTGCTTCTAGCCCTCTTCCAGACAGATGTGTAGCATCTCGGGTGCTGCACCCATCTGCCCAGCAGCGGAGCTGGGGACACTGCTCTCTGAAGCACGGTTGAACAGGAGCATCCTGGGGAGAGTTCCCAACCCTCTGATTTTCTTTTGCAGGCAGAGTGGCCCCTCGAGCCCCAGCAGCCCCCGGTCAGTGACGAGCAGCTGTCATGATCTCTACAGCACCTCTCTATAGTGGGGTGCACAACTGGACCAGCACAGAGCGGATTCGCATGTGTGGCCTCAACGAGGAGAGGTGAGGTGCGTCGGCAGCGTGGTGGGGAAGGAGGAAGGAAAAAGTGCCTTCGAACTGGAGAGGCTGCCGGAAGGGAGCTGGTGCTGGCTCAGCCTGTGCTTCTTGGGGTGTAACACAGACTGAGGTGTGCTAGAGCACAGGGAGGGATTGGGTCTGTGGTCAGATGGTGTGTGATGGTCCCCACACCCCATTGTGCTCCATCGAGGAGGGCCCATGAGCAGAGTGTGTAGCTGTATTGCCTCTGCTCTGTGGCTTGGGGATGAGCCTGCACGTGCTACTGGCTTCATCAGACCTGTGCTCTTAACTGCCAGGGGACGGAAAAAGCTTGACCCACTGCAAGCCAAGCCGCTCAGAAGAGGTGTTGCTGACCCAGGAGGGTTAGTGCAGACCAAATGATCAGATGGGAGAGTTGTGACATGCCACCAAATAAGAGATTAGGGAGGATTAGTGGCTGGGAGGCAGAATCGACCAAGGCGAGTTCCTGGCCTGCCCTGTGGCTTTGCATCTCCCGATGACTCTGGGGTCGTCAGTTCTCAAAACTGATCAGTTTGGGGCTCCTTGGGGCTATTTCATGTGTTCGGTGCGTTTGCCAGAGCCAGGAAAGCTGTACAGGCACCGCATGCCTGTCACTGCTCGCTGCGGGCGCTGGGGCTCTGGGGGTGAGTGCTGCGAGGGCCGGCCAGGGGAGCAGTGGGGTGGGCGAGCTCAACCCCGCTGGAGGCAGGGACGCAGGCAGAGATCATCTCCAGCCCTCAGCAGCGCCTGGCCCGCCATGTGTCCCGCAGATAAGAGCTGGCGATGGCGTTGCCCTCCTCCGCCTCTCCTGAGCCACTCGCAGCTACTCCTAGTTTGCAATAAACATGAAAGTTCGGGGCGTCTGCGCAAGCGAGAGGGGAGAATCGGGCGCTCTCCCTCGGCTGGCACCGGGCTGCTGAGGAGGAGCCCCGGCGGGGACCGGGCCGGTCGCTGACAGGGCCCGGGCCCGGTGGCGGCGGGGCAGGTCCGGTCCCGGCGGCCTTGGAGGTAGCCGAGGGCGGGAGGAGGCGGGGCAGTGCCCGGCGCTGTGCCCGGGGCCATTAGGGGCGGGCTGTGCCCGTGCCGTTCCGGTGCAGTGCCGTGCCCGTGCCGCGGCTGTGCCCTGGGCCGTGCCCATGCCGGGACCGTGCCGTGCCGGGGCTGTGCCCGTGCCCGTGCCGTTCCGGGGCAGCGCCGGGACCGTGCCGGGGCTGTGCCCAGGGCCGTGCCGTGCCCGTTCCGGGCCGGGCCGGGCCGGGCCCCGCTGTCCGGCTCCGGCAGTTCCCCGGTAGAGCCGCGGGCAGCCAGCTGCGCTCGGGCGCCCCCTGGCGTTCCGCCGCCGTGCTGCCCGCCCGTGTGGACGCGGCCGCGGCCCCGGGCACGGCCCCCCTCGGCCCCGCTCCGCTCCGCCGGGGCCGGGCTGCGACCGCGGGCCGGCTCCGCGACCCCCGCTCCCCTCGTCCCCCTCGTCCCCCCAGGTCCCTCTCACCCCGGCGGGGCCCCGCCTGTCCCGGCTTAGGGGTGGGCCCCGGGGCCTGCCGCGGCCCCGAGCGCCGCTCCCCGAGCCCCGCCGGCTGCGCTGCGGCGGCCGGGCCCGGCCGGTTCCATCCCCGCGGCCGCCGGACCTGCCCGGGCTAACGGCAGCCCTGCGGCGGGTCCCGTCAGACCGCGGCCGGGCTTGAGGGCTCGGCGGGAGCCGTGCTGCGGTGGCCGCGAGGAGCCCGCGGCGGGGCCCGGTGCCGGGGTGCGGCAGCCCCGGGGACGCGCTTGTGCGCGGTTCTTCGCTGTGAGAGCCGGGCAGCGCTGGGAGCAAACCCAGAGCGGGTCGTGTCCTCGGCAGAAGCTGAACTCGACCTGTTCTACCCCCGCCCCAGCAGCTTGTCTGAATGACCCTTAGAGAACAGCGAGCGGCTGCTGGGTAAATACTGCTGGGGCAGGCACGGAGCACCCCGTCCCCTGTCCTCACGGATCCTGAGCTGTGTCCTCAGTGCGCCCCGCTTCTGTGGGGTTCACAGCCCTTAACCCGAATCCAGGCTTTCCACTCAGGAGCTGCTTTCAAAGAGAAAGGGTCAAACGTGCAGGACATGGGGCTGGGGGCGGGAGTGAGGAGCTGCCTGTGGAAGAAGAGACAAGCAGGATGGGGCTGGAAACGTGTGGTGGAGCAGAACGGGAAGCGGAGGGTGAGGAGTGGGTGTGTGGGGCCGGGCTGTGAGGCAGCGCAGTGACGAGGGCCGGAGGGGCAAAATGCTGTGGGTGAGGAAGATGCACAGAGCTGCTGGGCCATGGAGAAAGTCTTGTCCAGCCCGCAGGAGCCGCAGGTGAGCTGTTATGTGTGAGGAGGTGTGATCCAGTAGGCAGAGCTCCGGGAGCGGGAGGATGCAGCGGTGCTCCTCACCCCCTCGGTCTGCAGCGGCCGGTACCCGCCGTGTCACGTGTGGTGAGGAGGAGCTACCTGGAGCAGCCACGCTTCCTCAGGCTGCCAGCTCCGCTGCTGTCCCGTGCTGGGGTGCTGGGAGGGTATTTTGTAATCCTCTGTCTTGTTCCTCGGCCAGGAGAGCCCCCCTTTCTGATGAGGAGTCTAAAACGAGCAGCTCCCAGCACTTGGGGTCTCAGGAGTTTTGCGTCAGCAGCAGCCTTTCCAAGGTGAGCTCCTTGTGTGCATGTCTGGGGCCGAGAAGGCCTTTCCCTGATGGAACAGGCCAAGGAAAAGCATCTACCCCAACGGGTCCCATGGCCTCCTCCTCAAGAGGGGCGCAGCAAGGGAACCGCTCTAGTTCAGCAAGAGCTGTTTGCCGCTTCTGCCTTTGTGTCTGGGTGGGGGTTAGAGAAAAGGTCCTGCCTGCTTCACTAGGATCCACTTGCACAGCCCTAAGGACACCTTCTCCCTTCTTGTTGCAGGTGGAGCTCACGGCAGTCACCGGTGGTGGCAGCAGTGCCCAGGGGCTGGACACTGATGGCAAGGTGGAGGAAAGGCTTGGGCCCAAACTGGAAGAGCAGCCACCTGATCCCAACCCAAACCCGGAGGGCGTGGGAAAGACTGTAAAAGACGATGTCCTAGGCCCTCTGGCAAGCCAGGGGAATGGCAGAGGGCAGGAGCCTGCGATCCCCAGGGCTGCAGAGCAGGAGAGCAGCGGTGCCGATGCTGCCTGGACACCTGCAGATCCTCACAGCGACAAGCAGGCTGATGCTGCTCCAGCCTGCTCCGTGGCTCCAGAGAGCGAGCCCGCTGAGAAGGAGAAAACCACCCCAAGCGTTGGAGCACAAGAGCCAGGCGTGCTGGCAGAAGGGACGTTGCCTGTGGTTGTATCCAGCTGCAGCACCTCTGCCTCCACTCCCACGACTTTTACTTTGAACAGAGTGTGCTTTCCCACATCTCAGGCCCCTGCTATGCAAAAGCTGCCCCTGTCCTTTCAGGCTGGGGCAGTTCTGAGCCCGAGCCAGTCACTGGTGTACATCCCACCGCCCAGCTGCGGGCAGCCGCTCAGCGTGGCCACGCTTCCAGCCACCTTGGGGGTCTCCTCCACGCTCACCCTCCCTGTCCTGCCTTCCTACCTACACGATCGCTGCCTGCCGGGCATTATCGCTTCCCCAGAGCTGCGCTCCTACCCCTGCACCTTCTCCGTCACCAGACCCTTGGCTTCAGACGCCAAAGTGGTGTCTGTGGAGGTGAATCAGCTGAGCTGCCCGTCGCCCTCAGGAGGAAGCGGTGCCCAGGCTGCTGCCGAGGGTGCTCCCCCGTCCACCGCCGGCCCTTCGCCCTCGTCCAGCCAGCCCCCACCGGCAGCCCCGTGCGCGAGCGCTGCTCCCTCTTCCGGCACCGGTGCACACACCAGAGCCCCGGCAGCTCCCGAACCGCCCGCACCGGGGGCCGCCACGTCACTCTCTCCTCTGAAGTCCCCTCCGCAGCTGGAGCGTGAGATGGTCTCGTCTCCGGAGTGCAGTGAGATGCCTCTCGATCTCTCCTCCAAGTCCAATCGTCAGAAGCTGCCTCCACCCAGCCAGCGCAAAACACCTCCTATGCCCATCCTCACACCCGTGCACACCAGCGGCAAAGCCCTTCTCACCACGGTCCTGTCCAAGTCCCAGCGCGCGGCCCAGACCGCGGGCAGCAGCGTCACCTCATGTCTTGGCACCACCCCTCCCTTAGTCATCTTCCCCGAGTTCTTGCGCAACGGCGAGCAGGGCTCCTGGGTGAAGAACACCGCGCTCATCAGCGCCATTCCAGGCACTTACGTCGGCGTCGCCAACCCGGTGCCTGCCTCGCTGCTGCTCAGCAAGGACCCTGCTGTGAGCTTCAGCAGGGACCCACGCCACCTTCCCAAGCAGGAGCCTATTTCCATCATCGATCAGGGAGAACCTCGCAGCACTGGGGTTCCCTGTGGAAAGAAAGCGAACCAGACCAGTGCAGAAGGACAGCAGGATCCTGCCAGGAGACTTCTTCATGGCAGAGTTACTCCAGGAGCTCCTTTGTGTCAGTCCAAGGACATCTCCACCTGGAATCCTGGCCAGGGAAGTGTGTACCCGCGATGCCCTGTGAACGGAAAACCTTCCAATCCTCAGCTTCTGCCCCTTGGCTGGTCTCCTTATCATCAAACCCCCCTGCTTTCGATTGGCATCTCTACAGCAGGGCAGCTGCCCCCAGGCCAGAATAGCTCCTGCAAGCCAGCGGGTGCAGGTGAGCTCCCGACGTTCCCAAGCGTGCAGCCCCCAGAGTCCAGCGCAGCCGCCCAGAGCCTGCCGGAGGGGCTGCCCAGGCTCCCACCTCAGGAACGGGAAGCTGCAGCCAAGAGCAAGAGCTGTCGGGCCTTGCCCAAGCTCTACGAGCAGCCGGTCAACCCAGTCCTGTTGGATGCAGGTCCATCTCCTCAGACCAGTGCTTTGGATGTGAAAGGGGAGAAGGGGAAGCTGGACAACCCTCAGAAGAGTCAGGAATGTGATCCACCAAAGCCTGACTCCAGTAAGGAGGGCAATATACAGAACGTACAGACTGAGGCTCCTCCCCAGGGGAGCTGTAGCCTCAAGCAGTTGGATGCAAAACCTAAAGCCCAAGTGTTGGCAGCGTATTTGTCGCATGACGTGCCGGCGGCAGGGCAGCAGAGCCCGCGAGTGAGTTCAGAGGTGCCTTCTGCGCCCGCGGAGAGTCAGCGCAAGGAGCCGGGCTGTGAAGGCTCCCCGGAGCCCCCCGCTGCAGAGCCCCTCCAGTGCGTGCGTCAGGTGGATCTGTGCAGGGTCAAGAAGGAGCGCGTGGAGTGTGACCTGTCATTCACTCCTGTGACTTGCCTGCGAGCTGGGGCTGCTCCCCAGGCCTTTGCCGAGGTCAAGCTCAAAGGAGCAGGACAAATCAAGCAAGAGGGCAGCGTGCGCTGCAAGTCCAAGCGGCAGCATGACGGGGACACCAGGCAGGCCCACAAGAGACTGAAGTGCCAAGGCCAGGAGAGCGAGGAGTCCCCTGGGAAGTCGGGGAGCCGGAGCATGCATGGCCGGAAGGTGTGTGGATGGGCCGGGGCTGCTGGGTTATGGCAGAGGTTGGCAGGAGGGGCTGGGGATGAGGAGGGAGCTCTCGCGGGGGAGGGCAAGTTGAGTGCACAAGGCTTTCCACCCATGCTCTTTGGAGTTATGTGGCAGTGGATTAGTGCAGGTTATCCAGAGCAAAAATGGATCTGGGGTGTCAAAGATGCTGGAGGGCACCAGCATGATGAGTGGGGGGGGCAGCATTTTGTCCCTTCTCCTTTGCTGCTCCAGCTCAGTCGGTCATCAGCTCAAGCTTCAGTCTGTGTCCTCCACACACAGTGGCGAAAACACCACGACAATCCACATGAACTTGGCAGGCGAGAAGCCCAGCCCTGCCTGGGGTCGGTGAAGGACCACAACAGCCTCAGGGTAAAGCGCAAGCGCCGGAGGCCGGCGAAGACGGAGCTGCCGTCACCGGTGCAGCGTGGGGACGGCCGCGAGGAAGGTACTCGGGGCAGGGCACTGCGTCCCCGCGGGGTCAGGCTGCAGCGGCTCCTGACGCAGTGGCTTCTCACAGCGGGTTGGGATCCACACCAGAGCTGCAGCGCGGTGCTGGACTGCCCTTGCCAGGCCAGCAGATGTGTGCGTGCACAGATCTGTGGCCTGTTTTCTCAAGGCTCACGTTTTCCCCACAGGTTACCTTGGGAAGAAACCCAAGAACAACTTCCGGGATTTCATTCCGGTGGTGCTGAGCAGCCGGACGCGCAGCCAGTCGGGTGAGTCGGTGCCAGGGGACCCGGGTGGGAGGCTTGGGTGGACTGTGAACATTTCCCTTTTTAGGTGGCCTTGGCCCTGTCTTCTGTCCTGCCTCGCAGGGTTGTTCTTGTAGATACTCTTGGCTTTTTTGTCAGCTAGAAATCCCACTTTTTTTGCAGGAAGCATTGCTGGCTCTTCTGCTGGTGTGACGGGAGAGTGTGATGTGACTGGTCAGGAGATTCTACCGTTGCTGGAGGAGGATCAGGAAGAAGAAGAGGAGGAGGAGGAGGAAGAGGAGGAGGAAGAGGAAGAGGAGGAGGAGACGTCCTTGAAACGTCGCAAGCTGCGAAAATCCCACAGGACATCCCGCTACCACAGCCGCAGGGCCAGGGACAGGTCTGTGTCCGGGAGGAGCAGCTGTTACACAAGGAGGACCCGGGACCTGCCGTGGAGAGTGGAATCACCCAGGCAGCTGTGGGAGCCCAACGAGGAGGAGGAGGAGGAGGACGACAGCCACGTCAAAAGGAAGAAAAGGAGACGACAGAAAAGTCGGAAGTACCAGACGGGGGAATATTTGACGGAGCGAGAGGAGGAGCGGGTGGGCTACCCCCACAGGAGGCGGAAATCCAAAGCAGGTACAACCTGGGGAGGGGTTTCTGGTACCCAGCTGGGGACAAATGGGGACTTCTTGTTTTGTAGGGGTTTGGGGTTTTTTTTTCGGTTGAGTGTGGGATTTTTTTGGTGTCTTGGGTGTTTTTTGGTGTTTTGGTTTATTTCTATAATGATGAAACTCCGTTGTTATTAGTGGCTTGATGTCCACAGCATCGAGCAGGCTTCAACTAACCAGCTCTTCTTTCCAAAATATTTACAGTAAGCGTTGGAGTAGGAAAGAGCAGCCTTATGTGACTAATTAAATACTGGTCTTACGCTCAGATTAAGACAGAGGGCGTGGGAAAATGAGTATCAGACGAGGTAGTGCAGTGAAGTATTTCTGGACAAGCACGGGCCCCGGGGGGCAGCATTCAGCATTCCTGGCTAGAGGAGAAGGACGTGGAGCCACTACAATTCAACTGCGCGTCCTTATGCTCTGTGTCCCTTTATTAAGGCAACTTGCAAGCTTGTGCCAGGGAGCACAACGGCAAGAGGATTAACAAAGCTGGAGTGTCTGCAGGTGGCTGAGACACCCCTCCCCGTGCTGTGGTTCGTGCCTGCAGCTTTGCTGGGAGGCAGACGCTGTGCCCCTGCCCGCATCCTGCTCGCTGCTCCGCCAGCACTGCCCAGCCCGTGCGGTCACACCGAGCCTGTGACCTGCGTTTCCCTGAGGTTTAGCAGCCTCTGCAGTCCCTCCTCTCTGTCCAGATGGGAGTTTGAGGCAGGAGCAGCTTTGAGGCTGTAGGATGTAAGGCTGGGGCTCACCCAGCAGTGCACGATGTCTCGGGGTGTGCTGAGGCCTGGTAACTTGTAGCTGTGTCCAAGGGTCCCACAGGTAACTTCTGCCAGGGTTGCAGGAGAGTGTGTCTGAGCCACGGGCTTGGGGGAAGCAGTTCTGCCAGCCCTCCATCGGCTTGGGCCTTTCTCTTGGAGGTGGTGTAGTGGGTACGAAGCTGTTGCCTTCTGCCACATCAGTGCTCAGATCAACACTCCTCAGGAGACGCTGAGGTGCTCTGAGGTGCCATGAGAAGTCACAGAGATGGCTGCTGCACTCCCACCAGCTGATGTCCCAAGCTCTGTTTCTGCTCTGGCACAGTTTTACACTGTTGCTGCGGTGTCTTGTGTCTGGGTGCCCCTGTGAGACCAGCAGCAAAGTTTCTGATGGGCTTCCTGGCGTCTTTGCAGTTCACGGGTGCTCTCAGGCTGGGGCTGGCGCCTGTTCCAAACAGAGCCTGAGAAGGAGGTTTGCGTGCAGCAGCATTTGGGAGGGTTTTCCCCAGGAGCTTTACCACACATCTTACGAGTGTCTTCTGTCCAGAAGCCAGTTTCCCTCAGGGACTGCTTGCTCGCCCCTCAGATGGGTAAGCTTCTGTATTTTGGATTCAGAAGTTGTGGCCTAGAGCCATCGCTGGCTTTGGAGATGAGGACCTGAGCACTGTGAGCGGGCTGGCAGCCAGAGGAGGGACGGGGCCAGCCCATGTGTTTGCAGAGTGCTGTGTCCTGTATTAGCTAAAGAATCTGCATCATCTTCAGGTACAAGCTGCAGTGATCTGCTGGATAGTTTCATACAGGGTTCCCAGTCAGACCTAAGCTGTGGTCAGTTGTGTGCAAGCCCCAGCTCTAGGTAGGCTTGGCCTTTTTGAGACCAGGATACTGACTGCCACTGGGTGTCTTGTGTCCATGTGGAGTCTGTCCCTGGTGGGGAGAACCTGTGTGTTCACTCTGCTTCCACTTGCTGCAGTGCCTCTGCTGTGGGTCTATGCCTCTGGATGTGCAGTCATCCAAGATCAGCAGTTTGTTTTGCCTGGCAGCCTTTGGCGCTGCACCTCCAGAAGCTCCTCATTCCTATTTCTCCTCTAGAGTTTAGGCACCGGAAGCAGAAGGAGTCTGTGAAGGGTAAAGGCACAGAGCTACGGCTGAGGAGCAGGCTTTCCCCATCACCCCGAAAATCTCAAGGACGCCCAGACTTTCGGAATGGCTTCTTTGTGGAGCACTCCGACAGCTCTCCTGCCCAAGAAGAACTGGAGAAACCATCAGGAAAACGCAAATGTAAAACCAAACACCTGGCAGGGATCTGTGACGAGGGGAAGGTATGGCTTGAACTGGTGAGGGGAACACGCATGGGGAGAAGAGAGAGAAGGGACTCCTGTTAGTAAGCCAAGGAGTCGCATTCCTTTCTTTTGCAGGGGAAAGGCTGCTGGAATCAGCCCAAAATGCACTCTCTGAAGAAGTCCCAGGACTTGTGGACACTCTGCAAGTCCCGTCGGGTCAGCCCAGGGAGTTCCCCCGAACTGCCCCCAGCCCAGAACATTCCTCCTGGAGCTCGGCGGCTGATTGTGAACAAAAACGCAGGGGAGACCCTTCTGCAGCGAGCAGCTCGCCTGGGCTACAAGGTGAGTTTTGGTGCCCTGCATCCCCTGTGCTGCCCTGTCTGGGTTCGTGTGTAACCAGGCCCCCAACTGTCTTGCTCCTGTAGGACGTGGTGCTGTATTGCCTGCAGAAGAAGAGCAGCGACGTGAACCATCGTGACAATGCTGGCTACACAGCGCTGCATGAAGCCTGTGCGCGAGGCTGGATCGACATCCTCCACATCCTGCTCGAGCACGGCGCCAACGTGAACTGCAGCGCGCAGGATGGCACCAGGCAAGGCACTGAGAGGGGAACATCTGGGGAAGCCCTGGCAAGCGTCAGGGCAGGGAGCAGAATGTGTTTTTCAGGATGAGCTGTTGGTCATCACTCGATTCGTGTTAACCCAAAACAGCGTTTGCTCTGCAAACTCCGCCTTTCTCTTTTTCTATCAGTGCTTCTGTCCTTGCAGGCCTGTCCACGATGCAGTAGCAAATGACAACCTGGAAACCATGTGGCTTCTACTCTCCTATGGTGCTGATCCCACTCTGGCCACTTACTCTGGGCAGACAGCTGTGAAGCTCGCCACCAGCGAGGTGATGAAGCGCTTCCTCTGTGGTAGGTGCCAAGCCCGGTGGTGGCAGTGCTTCCACCCTTCCCATGTGGCAGCATACGGGGCCAGTTGTGGATGTCAGAGGGTTTAGAAGCGCTTGAGCAGCAGGTGACTGAATAATTTGAGGTCTGTCCTGTCATGTGTGTTCGTGTGTTTGCCACCCAAACTTTAATTACAGGATTATGTACTGTTTTTCAAATAAGGGTAAAAGTTGCTTTTCAGTCTTCAGTGTGCAAGGAGATGGCAATGCTGTGGTCACACAACTAAAGACAGTGCTGTGCACGACGCTTGGAGACACTGTTCCACAGTTCCTGGTTCTGCTGCATAACCTAAGTAACAGGCTTTTGCTGCCAAGTAACAGTGCCTTCTACTCAAACAGCTCTGCCCAAATGCTGCCTACCCGCCCTTGTCAGAAGGGACCGCTGGGGATCCCTGTGGCGGAGAGTGAGGCCTGCCTGCTTGCTGCGCTCTTTGCGTAGAGGCGAGATGAGTGTTGGCTTCTACACAACAGCCAGGAAGAAGCTTGTTTGCCAGCTGTCTGTCTGAGCTCCTTCAGGCTTAACTACGTGTGCAGGTGTTGGAGATGTCATTTTGAACGCAAGGCCACCCTAAGAACCTTTCTTTCCAACACTTTGGGTGTTGTCAGCTTTCCCTTTTCAGCTTCTATTTCATGTTCTCAGGCTGGGGCCGCATTGTCCTCCTCTGAGTGAGGGTATGCTTCCTGCAAGTTGTGGTTCAGCTTTTGCCATAATCCCTAATTGCAAAGTGGGGAAAAGCAGCAGAGGTGAAGGAGGTCACCCGGGATCAATGGATGTGCATGCCAGGCTCATGTTTTGTCCAGTAGATAAGCATTAACCCTCTCAATCTTTTCTCTAGATTACCTTTTGGATCTCCAGGGGCGCACGGATGGGGATCCTCGAACAGCGTGGGACTTCTACAGCAGCTCTGTACTAGGTGAGTTCAGTCTGTGCCATTTCATGTACAGCAGCAGAGCAGAGAGATGTAATGCCAGGTAGCAACCCCTCATTCACTCAGGTCTGTCTGTGTCCCTCCCAGCTCACAGCTTTGGCAGAGAATTTACCATAATGTTACATGTTGGGAGTTGCTCCTGAAAGGGACTTTTTCTTTGGGAGGCTGCATGTGTGGATCCCTCCTGTGGGCTGAGCATGGCGTGCAAGACTGGACTTGGGTGCTGCTGGTGATTCCTAAGGGTCTCTGGGTATCGATCCCAGAGCATGTTATTCTTGTAGCACTTCTCGTTGCTCCCCTGCTAACCAGTCATAAAAGATAAAACCAAGGCACACAGAGGACATACTTATTCCTTTGAGGTGCTAGAAGTCTTGAACTTCTTCCAGATTCCCTCTCCTCTGCTCTGGAGGGGAGGCATTTGGCTGGGGCAGGTCCTCTGCTTAAAGTGCCAGGCATTTCCAAGGGAAGGCAAGACCTGTGCCTTCTGCTGTCGCTTCCTGAAAGTTGTGGTTACCAGCTTAGAAGTTCTCTCAAAACAACACAGACACAAGGTCCGCAGACCACTCATGCTGTTGCTCCAGTTCCCCCAGGGCCCATGAATGAAGATGTCCTGGCTGTAGCCGGGGGCCTGTGGCAGACTGCAGAGTCCCTCCCCGCCACTTCGGAGGCAGTAGGTCAGCACTCTCAGGCCCTTCGTAAAGGCTTGGGTTATTTACACTGCCAAGCTACAAGGCTCTTGATTTTAGCTGCTCACCTGTGTCATTTCCAACATCCTTCTAGAAACACAGAAAAATCAGATACCTCTGGAAGGGTGCCCTTGCTTCTCCTTGGAGGACCCTGATGTCTGTTCCTTTCAGAATAGAAGGAATTCTGTACTCCTTTTGTTCGTAGGCTTTTGCATCTCAGGTGTGCCAAGGAAACAGTTCAAGCTGCAGCCTCCTTCCTCTGAATTTCTCACTCTTGAAGCTATCGCGATCCTTTCAGAAGCAGCCTCTTCACCACAAGAAAAAACAGCTGTTCTTTGACTGTAATATTTTAAAAGTAAAGATATTACCCTTTTTGATTGATCACTGATTCCCACTTGAATTTCTCTGATAAACAAGGATGGACAATTGTGTGTGGTTTTGTGGGCAGGAGAGTTTGGCTCCCTTTGGTTACCACAACATGCTGAGTTACCCAGACAGTTTATGTGCTTGAGTTCTAGCATCTGCTTATGTCCCAGTCATCAGTGCCCTTTCCTCTTGAAGATCCTAGCATGAGATTGCAGACTGCCAGTTCTCATAGCCTTTAGGAGACCCACTGCTGCATGCAAGTGATTTAGAAATGTGCTGTCTTGTTTTTCGTATACCCTGATGCCTGAAGTGAAACGGGTGATTCTCAGAAGAGCAAGTTCAAATTAGCTGCTTCTTTCAGTTCTTTCATTTCCATATCCCTTGGCTTGTCTTGAAAAATCTTGTCTTGCATCTTGTCTTCCCACATTTCTGTCCTCCCCCTCCCCGGAGGCAAAAAGAAAGTTTGCTTTTCAGTAAGCAAACTGTCACCTCTTGGTGTTTCTTGGGGGATGGATCCCTTTCCATCAGACCCACCAGCTGAAGCACAAAGCACTGCATGTCCCTTCATGTGGAGGAGAAATCCCAGGCCGCAGCTCCAATCTGTTGCTATTCTTTGAGGCAGGAATGTTGTCTACATTTTCCTTTAGATCTGCAAATCTCTGGGGGCCAAGAGGTAATGAGGGAAGCCAGGGTGTGGGATCTCTGAGGTCTGAGTGTGGTAAAGTCATCAGCGTCTTGCACTTGGTGATGCTGTAGCTCCAGACACCGAGCCCTGCTCCAGGGTTTTGTTCTGCACCTGGGACTAGCGTTGTTGTGCCTGATTGTCTCCGTGCTACTGGCAGTGGTACAGGATGTCCCTGTTCTTGACCCAGCCTTCTAAGGGAGAGGACTGAGTGAGGAGAGTGTTCAGGGTCCACACTGGACCACGCTGTTGCCATGTTGTTGCATTTAAATTCTTTCTTCCCGGGTTGCTCAAGAGACATGAGGCTTTTCAGTGGTGGCCTCTGAGCTTCGCCAGCAGTGACGTCCCACCAATATTCCTGTCACTTACTTTTGTCATGTTCTACAGGAAGTTTTGACGATTCAAGCACCTTTTTTTTCCTGTTTCTTAGGGATTATTTTTGTTTTTTCCCCTGGGC
The DNA here is from genome assembly GCF_004027225.2 of Strigops habroptila. NCBI lineage: Eukaryota > Metazoa > Chordata > Aves > Psittaciformes > Psittacidae > Strigops > Strigops habroptila. The sequence continues at coordinate 22,867,629 of NC_044285.2, forward strand.
AGACTGAGAAATGATTGATTTTTTTTTTTCCTGAGACCCTGTTGCAGCCTGTCTCCTGTTTCTGTGTTAAATGACATTCTTGCTGGGGGCTGCATTCGTTCATAGAGCAGTGTGGGGCGTGGAGCTTTCTCATGCGTGGTGTTGAACTATGGCATGTTGGGTTATTTGCTCACCGGCACATTTGGTCTGCCTTCTCTCTGTAGAATCTAACCTCTATTTAGTGGGAAGTTTTTGGAGTTATCCTGTATTATCTCAGCAGGACAAAACCACTCTGCAAACCCAAGACTATTCATACCTCTTAATAAAATCCAGGCAGCAAGCTATTTTTCGATGGATGCTTTTCAGATTGGCGAATAGTAAATTTAACTGTCTTTAAATGGTTTATGGATCAAGTGTGCTGTTCTCCATTTCCTATGAATCAAATCCTGCTGGAGCTCACATGCCTCCTGGGACAGCCAGCTTTAAGCCAGAAATCTGTGGGGCCGAGTCTCTGAAGTCATGCTTATTGATGTTGGGTTGTGTTGGTCTCTAGGTCTGCACATGGTTTGGTAGCACAGCCTTGCTGCCTGTATTTAGGCACCGTTGCTGACACGCTCCTCTAGAGGGGTCCCTGGGACTTTGCTCTTAGAGCTGCTGGGATGTCGTGGATGTGGGATTGTGGTGGTAGCTGGTCCAGCTGTGCAGCACTGTTCCCGAGGGAGTGGTGAGCACTGGCTGGTGTGAAACTGTGAGGGATGCCGATGTCTGTTTTGCTTGTTGCAGAGGGGAAGGATAGCATCGGATGTGATCTTCTGCTCAACCCTCCGGGAAGTTCAGACCAGGAGGAAGAGGACCAAGATGCAGACAACTTCCTCTTTGAGTTCTCAGACAAGCCACTGCTTCCCAGCTATAACCTCCAAGTGTCGGTCTCTCGGGGGTGAGTATCTTCTTGGAGCACAGCATGTGGGTGACGTTAATGCTGGGGTGGAGTGGGAGCTCACAGAACAGAGCCCTTGAGCTCGAGAGGATAGCAGCAATGCAAGGAAGCCTTAGGTTGTCCTCCAGGTGGGGATAACTTGAAATACTCATATATGGAAAATTCACACCTGCCTGAGAAGCTTTGGGAGCCCAAGCTGACTGCATGCTAGGGAGACAGGCCTGAGAGAGCACACTTGTGTCCTGTAGATCTCAAAGCACTCCTCCAAAGGAGGACATGACTATCCCTGTTCTGCAGGTAGAAACACGGAGGGATGGAACTATTGCAGCTTCCCCAGGAGGAGCAAATTGCTGCTGCTGGGGCAGAAACCCACTTGTGGCATGACAATGCCCTGTCATGAGACATCTCAAAATGAAGTATTGCATAGAATCTTTGTTTAGAAAAACGTGAAAGTAGAAATTACACTTTATAAGTCCCAAGTCAGAGAAGCAAGTGCAAGATGTAGGGTAAGATGGAATTTCTTAGGCTAATTCTCAGAGGTCCACCTCGGAGGAGGTCACCTTGTTGTAGTCAGCAAAGACCTGATAGCAGGATTTATCCAGATGGGGGCAGGAGCGAGCGTCAGGCTGAGATGAACGACTGGCTGTGACTGAGGAGCTCTCCAGCGACTGTGGAGGAGCCTGGGGGGAGGAGACTCACTTGGGTGGACACTCCTGCGAGTGTGGACGTGCTGAGAGAAAAGCGTCGTCCCCCAAAGGGTGCTCAGGCATTGGAACAGGCTGCCCAGGGCAGGGCTGGAGTCACCGTCCCTGCAAGTGTTCACACCCCGTGTAGCCGAGGCCTCAGTGCCATGGGTTAGTGGTGGCCTCGGCAGTGCTGGGGAGCGGTTGGACTGGATGAGCTTAAAGGTCTTTTCCAACCTGTTTGATTCTGTGGTTCTATGGTTCTGTGAGAAGGTGTGACCTGCAAAGCAGCGCTCAAAGCCGGGTGTGTGTGGGGGGCGCAGTGGGCAGCACACCCGCGGATCCCGGTGGCCCTAACCTGCCATCCTCTCACCATCCTTCCAGGCCCTGCAACTGGTTCCTCTTCTCTGACGTGCTCAAGCGGCTGAAGCTGTCCTCCCGCATATTCCAGGCCCGCTTCCCGCACTTTGAGATCGCCACGCTGCCCAAGGCCGAGTTCCAGCGGCAGGTCTCTCTCAGCCAGGTGCTGGTGCAGGAGGAGGTGCAGGAGAGCACCGAGCCAGCGCAGGGCTCTGCAGAGACAGTGGAGCTGGTGCACTATGAGCCCGAGCTACTGCAGCTCCTGGGTTCGGTGGTGGAGTACCAGGCTTGGAGCAGCTGACGGAGACAGCTCGCTCCCTGCATCACGAGGCAATAATAAGGACCAACGGGAAGCAGCCCTCTCAGCGCCAGCAGCAGGGACCTGGGTCTTTGGCCAGCCAGTCCTCCTCTCCTCGGGGGTCTCCTCCAGCAGGGGAGACAGGACCCTTGCCTCCAAGGACTTACCCGGGTCTCTTCGTGACGAGCAGCAGCGGTTGCAGCCGTCGGCCCCATCCAGCTGCGGTGGGCGATGAAGCCCCCTCTGCGGGGCCACGTGAGCCAGAGCTCGTGGGGCAGCAACGGCTCCGGCTCTGCCAACACAAGAGGCGGTGGGTGCCCCGCCTGACCCCGTGGAACTGGGCCTCTCTGTTTGCCCTCCCCCTCCCAACGTCTTCCATAGTATTTATTTAATTAGTATTTAATTTGTAAATGTTTCCTTTGTTTTCTGCTGAGTCTGTATCACTGTGATAGTGAGCTCCGGGCTAGGGGATGAGGGCTTCCTCCAACCCCTCTGTGGCACTCTCTGAGGCCGGTGCTCCCCTGGACCAGCCATGCCCTGAGCTGCCGGCCCGGGGGGTCATGGCCCTTCAGGGATGGGCTCCTTGACCCTTGGCCGAGAGCCTGGGAACAGTCACTGCCCTTAGCTTTGGAGCCAGCCCCGCTGCTCCATCCTCTCACCAGGCTCCTTCCTCCATCTCATTTGTTTCGTGCTGCTGCTCCCGCTCCCTGGCAGCCATCGCACCCCATGCTCCCCGGCAGCTTCTCCCCCCACCGCGGGGGCTCTGGCCACTGCAGAAGCCCCCTCAGTGCCCAGCGTGGTGCCTGCTCGGCCTCGGCCCGCTCCTTGCTCCCCTCCAGTGTCACCAGGAGCAGTTCTCTGGGAGAGAGCGGGCAAGGCGCCTGCCACCTGGGCACGGGGCAGGGCTGCGCCGCTCCCGGGAGATGGTACAGTTTTATTGTACAGGTGCTAACAGGACTGAGGACGGGACAATCTTGGTTTCTCTGGCTCTCCCCTGCTCTGCAGTGGGAGCGTTGGGTGGGTTTTTTCTGCTGGTTCATTTTTCCTTTGTGTTGTGTTTCTTCCCGGCCAGGGCAGGTGTTACCCCTTCCTCCCCCTTGGACTCCAGCTGCCAGCCTCCCCTCCTGGTGGCCCGGCAGCACCTTGTGTAAGCCAAGGGTTTTTTTGCCTTTGGGTGTGTACTCTGGTTGCTCTTTCTGATTTCTGTTTTATTATAAACAGCGACAGGCTGTGGTGTCAAAAACACTGATGTACAGAAAAAAAAACCTGCATCAGGACCCCGGCTCCTGCCTTTTCTTCCATTTTCCCTGTCCCATGCCTGCTGCAGGCAGCTTTCCCTGCAGAATAGCGCGAGCCAGTGGGGCAGTGAGGGAGAATGGGAATGCTGCCAGCCCAGAGCAGCCACATCTGTGGCAGGGCAAAAGCAGTATGGAAAGAGCTGTAATGGTGTGAACCCTGCCTACATCCAGTTTTCTCCCAAGAGGGACCAGGCAGAGTCGAGCACTGGGGGGAAAGGGATATGGTTTATTGGCCCGAGAAAGTGTCCACAGCGAGCGCAGGCTGCAGCACGATATCCCCAGCGCAGCTCCCTCGGGCCTGGAGCTGGCAGCGGGGCACTAATCCTCCACTTGCGGGTTCATGCAGGAGCAGCGGAAAGCCCTGCGCAGAGCCTTCAGCACCCTTCTGAAGTGGGGTGGTCGTCGCCGTTGGACTGCTCCTGCATCTGGGAGGGCAGCGATGCCTGCAGGGGAAGGAGAGATGTAGGCGCGGGGCTGGGCAGGCACCGGGCAAGCTCCTGCTGCCACGCGCCACCGAGGGCTTTCCACGGGGGCTTTCCACTGAAGGCTGTCAGCCCTCGCCCCGGGAGGGGAGGCCGGGGCACGGCCGAACTCGTGCACACGCTGCAGCCAGCCTGGCCTGGGTTCCACTCGACTCGGGGACATACCTGGCTCGTCCTGGGTGTCCTGAACGGCTGCAGGTGACACTGCCAGTTCATTCTTGTGTAATGGCGCGGAGGTGGTGGCTGTGCTGGCCTCTCCCTGATGCTTTTTAGATGCTCTCCTCACTTTGTGCCTGAATGAGACCTGCAGAGCTCTGTCAGTAACTGTGCACAGCTGTGGTGCTGGTGCCGCCGCCTCCTCTTGTGCCACAGCAGCAGGAGCTGCGCGGTGCTCCTCTTCCTCAGCAGCTCCAGCCAGGGTAGGAGCTGCTGGTTTGGTGTCAGTGGGACCGGCTGGGGCAGGAGACACACTCTGCAGGTCTCTGGCTGCCTTTCCTGCAACATCTGTGCCCACGCTGCTGGGGCAGACGGACCCCTCCTGGGGACCTGCACGGGGGCCCTGGAAGAGCTCCGACACTGAGGGGTTGACATAGATATCCTGTATGGTGAAAATGTCCTGTTCCCGGAGCAAGGCTTTGAGCCAGATGTTGCACTTCGTGATGTTCTCCAACTGGGACAGCTCTTTTTTTCTGTCCTCTTCCCATTCTCGGTCCTTCTCCTCCTCTTCCCGCGCCCTCTCAGTCCCCAGTTCCTCCTGTTATCACACCACCGGGATGCAGGGGATGAGTGTGCTGCAGCTCAGCAGCGCAGTGGCTGACCCCAGGCAGAGGGAGGCTCATCCCCCTGTGCTGTCCCATCCTGTCCTTGGCACTCACCTGCTCCTTCAGAGGCTCTGTCATGGGGAGCAACACGAATCTCCCTGCCACACACAGCCTGGGGGAGGCACCTGCCTCCTGCACCTTGGGATCTGTGGTGCTGGTCACATGCGCCTTGGTCATTGGGTGCTGTGAGACCTGAGCCGAGGGAGAAGCGGCTGCATCTCCTTCTTTGTCTGCTCCTGGGGCATGGTGGGGTGTCTCAGCCTGTGCCCCAGTGATCTCTGCCAGTGAAGCTGCCACTTCACCCTTTGCTGCTGGGGAGACAACAGCATTGGTGTTCTGTTCTTGATGTTCTCCCAGCACAGGAGCAGAAGATGCGTGCTGCTGCTCTTCCTCAGCAGCTCCAGCCAGGGTAGGAGCTGCCGGCTCGGTGTCAGTGGGATGAGCTGGGGCAGGAGACATGCTCTGCAGGTCTCCGGCTGCCTCTCCTGCCGCATCCACGCCCACGCTGCTGGGGGAGACAGACCCCTTCTGGGAACCTGCGTGAGGGGCCTGGAAGAGCTCTGGCTTCAAGGAGTTGACACAGATGTTGTACATGGTGCCAGCTTCCCCTTGGGATAGCTCTTTGTCAGTAACATATTCCAACTCCTCCTTCACTTCCTCCTTCTCCCGTTTGTTGGCCAAGGCCTCTGGCTCCTCCTGTAAACACACAGCAGAACATCAGGAGCTGACAGCTCTCCCCAGCCGTGTCTCTCCTGAGGCTGCAGGTAGTTGTGTGGCTGCCATGCCGTGGGCTGCCTTCTCCCCTGTGGCCCTGTGACCAGCGCCAGGGCTGGGGGGTGCATTGGCCCATCACTTGGGCTCTGGGGCTGCTGCTGGTGGCTGCTCACTGGGGAGGTCCCTCACGGGCTGCTCTCCTTCCGTGCCTTTGCTCCAGAGGAGGGGTGCGGGGCGGGAGAGCAAGAGCACAGGCAGGGGAGGGAGGGATTGTCAGTGGGATGGCACAGGGAGCACCAGCAATGTCCCTGCCACACACACTTTGGGACCTGTGGATGCCTCCAGAACCTCGGGTTCCCCGGTGCCGGCCGCACGCGTGTCACTCACCTGGTGCTGAGGGTCCTGAGCCAGGAGAGAAGCTGCTGCTTCTCCATCATCGCCTGTTCCTAGGGCAATGTGCGGTGTTCCAGCCTCTGCCCCAGGGATCTCTGTCAGAGCAGGTGCAACTTTCCCCTCGCGCACTGCTGGGGAGGCAACAGTTCTGCTGTGTTGCCCCTGAGGCTTTGCAGCCACAGGCGATTCAACTGCTGCAGGTGACATTGCCACGATCGCCACATGCAGGCTTTTGGTTGTGTCCCTGTTCTTGGTTTCCTGGACCACAGCCACAGATGGGACCAGAGGCTTCCGCAGTTTCTGCAGAGCTGCCTTGAATCCTTTGGCGCTCTGCGGGGCAGGTGCCTGTGTCTGTCCCTGTGCTCCCGCCTCCTGCTTGCCACAGGCATGGGAACTTTGTGCCGGTGCCACTGGAGGGAGAGGCACCTGGTGCTTCTCAGGAGCTCCGGCCAGGCAGCTCTTCTTTGGCTGCTCTGAAGGCTTGATCTTCCTGGGCAGAGGGGGCAGGTGCTGGGGAAACACCTTCTGGTGCAGCCCCAGGCACTTGCTGTTGAGGCTGCCCTTGCTGCCAGCCACCGGCATTGCTGGCACATGCTCTGCCGCTCGCCCAGCATTCCGCAGTGAGGGCTGAGTGGCTGGGGCCTTGCTGGTGTCGGCTGCCCGGACAGTGTCTCTTCTTGTTTGTGTTCCTGCAGCCCTGCTTTGTGCTGGGTCCTGCCATGCCGCTGGCTGTTGCCGGGGTCCCTGGCTCCCAGTGCTGTCCCTGCGCATGACTGCACTCATGATGTCTGAGGTCTTACTTGTGGGGGGAGAGGCTGTGGACCTGAGTGGGGCACACTGACAGGTGTGTGGCCATGCAGCTTTGCTGCCATAACTGGGGAGGCGGCGCAGCTGGGCAGTGGTTGCGAGAAGCTGCCATTGGCTGGTGCTTGAGCTGCCGATGACCAAGTCGCCGACACTGCCAGAAGGTGGAGAGGCTGCTAGTGGAACAGGTTGCAGCCCACAGCAGCTGACGTCTCTCTCTGAGCGAGGTGGTGGCTGGGGTGCCGTTACCACCACTGACGGCAGATGGGGTGTCTGCCCCTGTGTTGACCCGCTGGTGCGGGGCAGTGCCACTCGGTGCCCCAGGCTGCCCACCTGCAAGAGAAGCCAAGGAGAGAGGCTGCGTGACGGTGTCCCTTGCGCCCGCGTCCCAGCTGGCTGAGCTCATGCAGCTGGGCGCCCCTGCCAGCCCCAGGGCAGGGCTCAGCCCCACAGGCAGCTGCCACCTGCTCCCAGAGCCGGCTGGGGACAGGGCTGGCCACCCGCAGCCCACGGCCACTGCCCAGAGCACCCCCGGCATGCCTGGGCAGCCTGCCGGGCACGGCACGAGGGGCTCAGCTTGCTCCCTCCCGCACCTCCCGCCTGCCCGTCAGCAGCTCCCGGGGTCAGGAAGACGTTCGGCCCCGTCTCCCTCGGGCTCCCTACCTGTGCCTGCTGGTTGACAACAGGCTGAAACCTCTCCAGGTAGGGCACCCGTGGCAGCGTGATCCCATGGTGGGACGAGGCCTGGCTCGGGCTGTCCTGAGGCGCTTCCTCGGGCTGCCTGTTGGCCACCTGCGGGCAGGAGGAGGAGGAGGAAGAGGTGTGTGATGGAGGCGGCTGCCTTGGCACAGCGGCCCCTGCAGTGCCGGCAAGCCCAGCCCCGGCACCGAGGCAGCTCCCTGCGGCCCCGTCCCGCCACCGGCCTCTCCCTCCTGCCCCGGCTCTCACCTGGCGCATCCTCTGCGCACTTGGTCTGCCTTCAGCGGGCTGGGAACGGGCGTTCGCCTCTTTGCCCACGGGCATCTTCCATGTCCTGGGACGCTGACCTGCCGTGGGCTTCCAGGGAAATTGCTGCCTCCTGAAGGAGGCTGCTCCTCTGGACTGGGCAACTCCAGGGCTCTCGCTTCTTGTATAATCCACGCTCATCACGGGGCCACCCCTGTCACAATGGCCTTTGGGCACCAGGAGCCCCTCCTACATCACAAAGCCCCTGCGGTCACCATGGAGATGCCCACGCCCATGACCCATCCCAACCGGTCCCAACCAGTGACGGGCATCTCCACAGCGACCATCGAGGCTTTGCGATGCTGGCATTATCATGCCCATGGCCACTGGGCACACGAGGGCTGCTCATGTCAGTCATAGAGTCAACCAGGTTGGAAAAGACCCTTAAGATCATCAAATCAAACCCTTGGCCCAGCGCTGCCAAGGCCACCACTAACCCCTGTCACTGAGGGCCTTGTCTCACGCCCACCTCCCTGTCCTTCCTCTGCTACAGCCGCAGGGACACAAGGGGCAAGATCTCCTGCACTCGGAAGCTGCAGGATGGGGATGGGGGTGATCGAGCGGGGTCACCCGTCTGCTTCCCATTTACAGTTCAGCTTCTGGAAACACTGCCAGCTTCTCACTGCATTGCTCCAGCGCTTGCGCGTGCAAGAGGAGCAGGAGAATCGCAATCCTTCGTCCCTTATCTCCGCCCTTAGCAACTCCAAGCCTCACTCCTTATTCCTCCCATCCCTTCTACACCCCTCTCATTCCAGTCATGGGCTGCAGTGCGCACTGGGCTTCAAAAGCCAGCTGACATGGGAGCCACTGCATCACATCCTGTTTCATCCCATCAGGATGCACTTTCCCTACATGGGCAGCACACGCTGCCAAGAGCCAGCAGGACTGCAAGCTCACCAGCTGGGAAGTGCTGCAAGGAAAGAGGTCACTCCGCAGGCTTCTCTGCTACCGACACGAGGGAAAACCTGCCAACAGCATACTGCATACTGCCCTTTCAAAACCAGCAATGCACAGGTACAGGACAAAGTTATTTAACTTAGAACAGTCTGACTTTATTGGTGCAAAGATCAGAACTCTAGGTGACCAGAAATATTCTCAGGTACTCAGAGGAAGGCGTTTGAGATGAAGCGGTGCACGCAGACAGTGGCCCCCACTGCCCTACTCACACCTATTGTGGTGTTTCTTTTCCAGAGTTTAGTCTTCATGGATGTTGAAAAGCTTTGCTACTTCATTGAGATCATCATGCTCCTCCCCATCTTTGATGATCTGAGGGAAGGAAGAACGCATTAAAACCTGCACATACTTTAAAGTACCAGTGCTGCAAGGCTGTACCTGTCACTCGTCAACACAATGAATTCCTTAGATCTCTCTGAAGCTCTGCTGACGACAACTTAGGCAGTCCACAACACAACAGTACTTACTACAGCCGAGTTTATATGGGAGTCTTAAACACATTATTATCTGCCTACAGGAATGGCTGGAGTTGAAGCAACCTCACTACCTCTGTAGGATTTCTTTCTGACACCTGGGTTTTCCTTTACAGATCTGGAGAAGGACCTTCAACAAGTGATTCATGTCAGCTCTGAGAGGATGAGCCAGCTTGGCTCTTTGCATTGACTTAGAGGAGCCCATGTAAGTGGCTTAAAGTTGCAAACCTACCTTTTAGATGATGAGACCAAGAGGGCAAGGGTCCTGTACACACTTGGCCCTCTGTTTTAGAGGAATGGCTGCTACAAGAAGGAAGGAAAGGATCTCTTTCATGGGGATGGAAGAAGTAACAGGTTTCAAGTGCATCATGAAAGCTTCAGATTAGGTACCAACGGAAACTTCCACCACTAAGAATAGCTCATTTTGGGACAGATCACCTGGAGACAGCATGGAATCTCTCTCAAACTACTGAAATTCTCAAACTACTGAAATTCTCCAGATGTTAACAAGTGACCTAAGTACAGCTGATCTTACTTTGGAGGATGGAGACAGACTATGGGGGATGGAGACAGGCTAAGCACCTACTCAAGGCTGCTCCTAACCTGACTTTTTGTGGCAGGGTATCTAGGATGACAGATGTTTAAGACTGTTTTAGACACTTGTACATCAGAAAAAGTAGCACAAAAATAGGACATTTCACGCCGATGCTCAGTCGATTGTGATTCCTGCCTGTACTTACTGCAGGCCTAAAATTTCAGCCCTGCAAAGGCAAGGCTTGAAGCATAAACCTGACTCAAGTTGTTTTTGTAAGACTTTTGAACAAACATGCAGAAAAGCACAAGGACATCTCCCATAATTCACCTGAGGCAAGGCTACCATTGGATGTTGCACAGCTCTGTTCCAGACTGAGCATCTGCATTTATTCATCCTAATTTTCAATTGGTAGATTGATTTTTCCACAACAAAATCCCTGACCTAAGCAAGCCTCCCTGTTCAGCACACTAGTCCTGTACTGACCTTTCGAGCAATAGGCATCCTGTTGAAGATGTTCCACAATACGATTCCAACCACAACTTTATCCCTGAGGTAGAAAATGACACCTTTGCCATAGTCTTCTCCTTGCTTTGGAACTTGAGGCGCTGGTGAAGAGCTTGGAGAAACGTGAACTTCTGAGGCTTCTGCTTCTGTCTCACTCTCTGATCGAATACCCGTCCCTAACACAAGATATGAGATAGCAAACATCCACTGTGGAAAAAAGCAGCAGCTTTTTGCCTGTGATGGTGAAAGCAGACTAAAGAGTGAGGTTCTGTAAGAGCTCAAGGTGTTATCCTTTGAGCAGCATCCAGTAAAAGTTAGGTTTCAATAACAGGAGAATGAAGCAATCCTAACCTGAAGCACAACCCTGACAATTCCCAACTTCTTTTGCTAAATGCAAAAGACATTTGCATTTTGCTAAATGCAAAAGACAGTCTACCTCCTCCAGGCAACATACGCAAAATAAAGATGCTTAGATCCACACAATCTCTTTTGTGCAAAACCTGATCATTTTATGGCAATGGAGGAAACTAAGCTTCCCTGAGAAAAAATGCTGGTAAATGAGATACGCGATGTCTTCTTGGAGATATTTTAGTACCAAAACCAGCCTTTAAAGCTTGGTCTAGAAAAGAAACAAACAGATTGATGTCTCCTAGTGCTCCACAGTACCATCAGCCTGACTCTGCGGCCACTACAGAGCAAGACACAAAACCCTCCAAACCCCTCAACAGCTCCCAAGCACAACTACAGCCCTACCCGACTGCTCCGTGGCACTTTTCGGTGTGTCTTTCGCTGTTGCTTTAGCAAAGACTCCTACTGTTGGCAAACTACTGTCAACAAGGCCAATGGCTTCGTACCCCACATTAGGACCCAGATCACTCCTAGGAATGAAGGAGGGGAAAAAAATTAATAAATCATTTGAAGCATTAGCGAGATAAACACAAGGCAATTCTATCCAGCCCCAAAGCCTTAGTGACAGCGCTGGGCGGGGGTGTGCAGGCTCACTGACACTGTCTCTTCTGCATACACTAGGGTGGAACAACCAGTGAAGACGCAGCAAGTCTGAGGCCATCACTTTCAGATTCAACAAACAACTTCAGATACTTAAGGGGTGGCTTCCAGAAGCTGCATACATCTTGGCCCTTTAGGAAGTCACACATCTGACCTCAGCATTCAATCGTGGGCATCGGGATGCAGCTGGTAGGTACTTGCTAAAACTTCTGTGTTGCTTGCATAGTACCAATGTAACATGAAGGCAGAGCTGGGGCAGAAGCAAGCGTTCGTCCAGGCCCTGGTAAGATCATTTGATCCAACTCCTGGTCATGCTGAGTTACAAGCACTAGACTTTGCAGTACAGATGATTATTGAGTGCGTATTTCAGAGAAAGCATTTAGAGAAGATTAAAGAGAAGAACATGTGGCTGTCACACCTCCTTGAACTGGGCACCTGCTGAATATGCACTGGGGTGCTTGCAGGAGTCAAAGCAGCTCTGGTTTGGGGCCCAGTAAGTACAGTGTGTCAAAAGTGTTCCCAACTGAGGAGATAGACGCATTACACAAAACAACATGGGTCTCCCTTACATGGGCATCATGACCTTCCTGGCCAGAGTCCTCCAGCACAGACTGGGCTTACCAAAAGGAACCCCAGTAATGTGCCAGCTAACCAGACCTGGCTCCCACCAGTGGGTAAGTCAGAGCTCAAAAAGGATACTGAACATCCTGAACAAACGTACAAGGAGTTCCTGCCACGTGCCAGGTTTTGAGCCCAGGAGCAGGAAATGTCACTCGGTGAGGGCTGGCAAACCCCCAGGGTAACGCCTGCCAACAGAACACACAAGTGCAACTCACGGTCCCCCATCGCCTGCACCTGTGGCATGAGCAAGAGTGTCCTGAAGAAAACCACCCAGCTGAAATGGATGCTTCTGTGGCCATGGTTAAAACAGAAGTAGGAAACTCTTCCAGAGTCCATGCAGGGCAGACCAAGTGTTCAGGTAAATGACAAGAAGTCATAAATAACTATTTTGGAGGGGATTTCTCCAAGAAAAGTAAAACCTTACCCCATATTTAAACTCCTGCTAACCTTAAATTTCTGTCTTCAGCTTTGGGATTCTTTTTGTGTGTGGTTTTTTGTTTGTTTGTTTTAAAAAGAATGCATGTTCCAAAACATACAGCAGAACAGCCCATTTTCTCCATACCTCTGGAAAACAATAACCACTCATACACTCCTGGGTGCAGCTGCACATCGCTACTAAAGCATCAGTTCAGATAATCAGCAAAGGTGCAACACAGCCAACACCAACAGACTGTGCTGAGGAACTTCAGATAATTTTAACAGAAAAGCTGCTACTCAGTTCAACCTGTAAATTAGCCTGCTCTGCGGGAAGAGGCTGCTCTTTATTCCTGCTGGGAGAAATGGGGATCTACAGGAAGGAAAACCATTCTGGAGAAGTCAGGGAGGAGCAGCAAACACTCAATCCCTTCCCATTCCCTGTGCTTCTGGGAACAAGCAGCTGTACAAGCTATTTGCTGAAGTAGCTTTGCTGCACTCAGGAAGCAGAAACCTTTACAAGGTGCATCTTGTCACAGCTCCTCAACGTGGCCAAATAAGAAATACCAAAAGAAAAAGTCAAGTTACCAGAACATGGACTGATGCCAGTAGGGCTTTGCAGCTCCTGTCATGTTTTCTCCAGCTAGTCTTCCACTCACAACAGCGTGATCGTGGTGCTCTACACGTCTCCTACCTAGTTTGATATCGTAGAAGCAGGCAGCATCCCCTGCCTTAAAAAGAATCATTCATTGAGGGATCAACATTGACATTGAAAGCTTATACTAATCACAACCAAAAATGGCACTGGGAAGAGAACGAAGTGGAAATATGGACCAGGAGTCTCTACCAAACCGCAACCACCACTGCTGCTGTATCCCACTCCCCAGGCCACACAAGTCCCAGTTTTTCAGCATTTTTCATCAATCTTTGGAAAAATAAAGACTTTATCTGGTACATTTTTCCAGAAGAATCGAAGTCTTTGCTCTCACCCCTCTTACACAGTAGAAGAACCCATGCTATCTTTAGGTTACCCCAACTCCTCTTACACAGCATAACTATTAGAACACTCACACAGTTGCTCCCACAGCACAAAGCATGCCATGGTGCACAAACAGCCTCCATGGCTGCCATCAGGGTTTGTGGTACAAGTGGTCTCAACACTTGTGATTTTTTGCCCCATTCACCTAACCTGGGTACACCAACCAGCCCCCACAGCTCTGTGTGTTCTGACCGCATCAGCAGAACCAGCAGACAGATCTCCTCTGCACGTACTTACCACCCAGATATTGGAGCGTGCCTGCAGCTCCGCATTCACCCTGAACCCCCCGAAGTCAGAGTCCACCTCCAGCCCAGCTGACTTGGCCAGCTCCACGTTAGGCTCCAGCCCTACTGCAGCCACAATGTGATCTGTCTCCACCTGTTTGGGAACTCGTAATTAGGATCTCAGTTCTCTCCGTGCCCCTGCAAACTTGACCCTCTCCCTACTTTTAAAGTTACCTTTCGGCCGTCTTTCAGTTTAATCACCAGCCGCTTGCCAGAGATGGAGACAGACTTGACCACGGCATTGGGCATGACATTAACACCCTCTGGAATCAAACACAGGGAACATGACTGCTCGCTCAGGGGGAGACAGGTTTCAGCTGAAGGAGGGTCCTTGGTGCAAACGTAGGCAGAGCAGGGGCTGGGCTAGGCACCAAGAGAGAGGCCGCCTTATCTTTGCGGCATGTGCCACTCCAGTTTGGAGCGAAGCACGATGAGACAGAAAGCCAGCTAAAAAGTTTGAAAGAGCTACTTAAATGGCAATCAAAAGTACATGTCTCATATGATGACAAGGTGACACCCAAAAGAACTCCCCAAGACAGCCTTTCAGGCACTAAGGACATTCAGTAACCTATTGCTCTGCCACAGCCAGACCCAGAAGTCTCACAAGGCAGCTTCCACAAACAAAGCAACTCAGACCTGTGGGTTATCAGGGCCTGCAATCCACAGCCCAACTACATCCCTCCTCCCTCTATCCCCACTCCACTTACCAATGCACAGGAGTATTTTCTGCACTTCATATAGCAAACGGGGAGAAGGTATCTCAGATCTCACTGGTGTTCTCAGCTAACACCAGAGCAGCTGGCCTTACAAAGGTGTATGCATGGGGCTACGCAACCCTGCTCTCAAAGTGACTCTAAGATGACTGCACTAGGCTGTACAAAGTGAAATGATTTGAGGCTAGAGCAACCCAGAAGAGGAGAACGGGCAGTTATCATAAGACAACTTTGGTTCCAGATCACAGAAGCCGTTAAAGTAACTCACAAGTATGTAGTAGGGATCATTCTGTGCAGGAACAGCCAGAGGGAAACCTCACCGGCATCAGCACACATGTGTGCTTGGTGTTCCCAGAGGAACTTCTAAAAGGCCAGAGATTCCTGGCAGCTCTGCATTACCCAAGATGCCTGAACTGCAACTTGGTCTGTTCTGCACCTGAGCCACCTCACAAGGGACCTGGTCTTCCTGAGGCTGCACCAGCAGACAAGCAGAGAGCTGTATCTCACAGGGAACAGCTACACAACACCCACTGGCCTAAACACCACAGCTCTGCCACTGTCTGAGGAAGAGCCCTGAAGTGCAGCTTCACCTCTTCTGACTTTCTCTGTGGTCCAGTTGCTCAGATATTCTGGCAAGACTTTGCCCATGTTGCCGTTCTCTGGAAACAGTTGAATCACCTCCAGGCCTCCGGTTCGTGCTGAAAGGAATGCAGAGAGCGTTACAACCCATGGCTAAAGAGCAGCAGTACAGACTTCAGGACACAAGCATATGCTTTACTTTATGCAAGGAGCCTGACAGAAGTTTCTGAAAGAGGGAGTTCTGGCTCTCAGATTTCCCACAGGAGCCATAAACTGACTGACCGCTGTTTCCCATACGCCTGCAAACTCCAGGGGAGCAAACCACAGACTCCTAAGTCAAATGCTTAGTGTGTAGAGAAAACTTCCCTTATCTGAAAATTGCCATAAAGACACTACTCAAAGCTGTACATGCTTGACAGTGAGAATCCAGTTGCTCGCAACCTCTCTGAAATACCAGTTTTAAGGTGGCTTTTAGCATTGAGAGAACAAATAGAACTTTCTACAGGGTGGAACGACTTTGTAGCATGTGCAGAGCTTCCAGGGAGCCCGACTGACAAACCCCTTTGTGGTCAGGGGCTGCTCGACAGCTAATGGGAGAGAAAATGGAAAACCAGGTCAGGCCATACAGCCAACACCACACAGTGCAACAGGGTTGTTCCAGGCAGACCACGAGTCTGTGCAAAATCTCAGCAGTTGGAGAATGAAAAAGGAGTTTACAACGCTGGGCTGCTCACATGCAGTGACTGTCACTTCTGTCAAGGTGCCAGCTGAAGGCATGCTGCCCGCAGCAGCACACTTACCTCTTCTTCCCAGCGCACAGGCCAGCTCACTACCAAGAAAGCCACCACCAATGATTGTGATAGACTTGACCTCTCTTGAAATCTTCTCCAGCTTTTTGTAGTCCTCAATCTGAAAGACAATATTTCAAATATCCTCAAACAGGAATGGCAGCAGAAGACATTTTCCTCCAATTTCTCCTTCTGTAATAAGAGCAACTCTCTCTCCAACTTAGAAAAGGAGACATGCTTCTCCTTCATCCTCTTTGTCTATCGCACATAAAAAAACCTCTCTGGCTTCCTAATGTTTGTGCTACCTTTTCTCTGTCCAGGTAATCTAGATTCCTGCATTTTCCCCTAACTTCCAAGAGCAATTACAATGAAATTTCTAGATGCAAATGTACCACAGCACATACAGTACTACAAGGATGCCACAGCTCACGTCATCCATCTTTCCCTGAGCAGACCAGACCTTAGGGAAAGTCCAGCAAAGAGCAGAAAGTTCCCAGATGGCTTCTTATTCCTGATTCATTCCCTGACCTAGACTAAGGAGAAGGTTGCATGCCTGTCCCCAGTAGCGTGTTTTCAAGAAAAGCAGAGTTTGTCAGCAAAAAGCAACTCTACAGTGAAAACCAGGAGACCACTGACCAACTTCCATGTCTTCTATTCACTTTGTCCCAGGGCATGGTATGAAGGTGAAAAATGCCACACGGGAGGCAAAGATATTGGTTTATCAGCTCATCAGAAAACCACCTAACTCAATCCAAGAGCTAAGACACTGAACTTCAAACTCAGCTCAAGTGCAGAGCATGATAGCAGCCTCTGCTGTGTCTCAGGCCAAAGGCCAGCCTCTTGCCTCCGTGCTGCAGAATCATGGCATGCACTTACTCCAGAGGGGTGGCAGGCTGAGCACACTGAGCGAGCTTCCCGTGTCTCCCCAGGGTCCCGAAGGCACACGCTGCTCAGAGGCCAAACTGCCCTGCAGAGCGTACATTGCCCGCGGTTTTAAAAGGCCTGGAAGGTGCAAAGTCACACAGGAGGGAAACTAAAAACCAAAACAAACCAGCCACCAAACAAAAAAAGCAATCACATCATTGCGGCTCTCAGGCCTGAGGCAAGCTGAGGGGTGCTTGAGTAGACTCTACCCCATTTACCTGCCTGGGAAAAGGAATAAATAGCAGACTCCTGGTTACCAGCCCAGGGAAGCAGCGGCCAAGCACGGCTGTCCTGGACCCGAGCAGGAGCATCCGTGGCTCTGTTGTTTCAACCTCACCCCAAGACAGCAGCTGCTGCACGTTACCTTTCGGAAGAGCGTCAGCCTTTGCTGTACATCTTTTCCTGCTCTTTCAATGGCGGGAAGATT
This sequence comes from Strigops habroptila, assembly GCF_004027225.2. Classification (NCBI taxonomy): domain Eukaryota; kingdom Metazoa; phylum Chordata; class Aves; order Psittaciformes; family Psittacidae; genus Strigops; species Strigops habroptila. The sequence goes on from NC_044285.2 coordinate 22,884,666, forward strand.
CCTTGGGGAACCACCTGAGGACAAGGAAAGAGACTAATGACACCGTGGCCGTGCCACTGGCTATCCAGACAACGCAGAGCTATCTTTAATCATGACGCTGCTTTCCAAACTGCTACAACATGCTCTGTTCCCTGTTGCTGTCTGGGTTTTTAACATGAAAGACCTTCTGTGTGAGCAGTAGGTGACCAACAGTCACCCAGGGAAAAAGATGGAATGCTATACACCTTGCTCCACTGACTGGAGACAGCCAGTGCCACTGGAACCGCACAAGACCATGGGCAGGACTTGAAGCTGGCCTGCACAGGAGTTCCTTTACTGAGCTGCTATGGAAGTCACCTTTTCCTCCTTCCCTGCTGATTTTCACAGGGCAAAGCTTTGAACATCCCAGAGAAGCTGGCTTTTGCGAGGCAGGTGAAAAACTCAAGAGCATGGTTGTCTATATGACTGTCCTTCATGTGACTGCTCTTCCAAGTGTTTGACACACTGCAGAAACTTCCTTGTCAGGTAAATGCCGCTGAACTAAAAAGCCTGGCACAAGACAAAGAACAAAAAATGAAAAACCCCCACAACTTACCAGTAGCAATTAGACATTTGTCATAGGATATCTGGGTACCATCACTGAGTTTCACTGTGTTGCCTCTAACATCCATATGTACAACCTGCAAAATTAAACACCCGTGCAGTGTAGGGAGTTAAACCGCACAGACTATTGATTAGAGAAGCAAACTTGGAAGTAACATCCTCACACACTTAGGGTTAGGACAGGGAGGAGGAGGGAAGGGCGAAGACCAGAAGTAGGAATTGAGACAATTTCTTTGACAACCATCATAGATCAGGCTGATCTTCCCAGGCTCAAGTCTAAGAAATGGACTTGGACACCTGAGGTAACAGTAATGGGAGTCACTGAAGTCTTATTTTAGCAAGATATAAAAAACTGAGGGCACAAATACATTAGAAGCCTCACTATAAACTCTTCCACCCTCCTACTGCTTCTGCGCAATGCTCCTGCTCACATTATAACCCACTGCTCTGATCATTCTGCTCTCCTTACCTCACCCCTGACCGACCTATAGCCTAACTCACATTTTGTCACACCCTGCTCTAGCCTCTACATATTGTCCCATGCTCAAGCCCTAGACTTATCCTTCCTTATTCCTCATCTTCCCTCAGCCCACTACTCCTCATAGCTTATCCTGCTTTCAAACCACGTCCTTAAGATTAGCACAGTCCCTGCTTCATCACGTACACTTCCCCCAAACTTGTACACATTCTCCTCCTCAGCCAACCCTCCACACAACCATCTACACTTGTTTAGCTTCAGCTTCAAGCACAGGCTCTACTTGGGAAGAACTGCACGATGCTGGAACAGCAGCTCGTGCTGTACCCACCTTCTTGCCACAGAGAACTGCTACTCCACCATTTTCTACATAAGGCAGGTCACGGACGGGCACATAGAATGACGGCGGCTGGAAATAGATACTGAAACAAGCTCCGTTATCAAACGGGTTCCACTTTGTGATACCAGCTATTCAGCAATTACCAGTGACACCAACACTCCTCTGTGCATCCATAACAAGCTCCAGAATTCTTTTTTATCTATTTTTAAGAATTAGGGTCTTCACATTGTTGAAGTTCAAGGGTTTACATCAGTAAGGTTTTATCACAAAAATCAAATGCGATCCAGGGTCCCTGGAGCTCTGCTCTGAACCCTGAGCCTACACCCTCACTTTATTAACTTATTTCACAGGATTTCTGCCAGGGGTGGTGTGTGTCTCAGGGAATCCCAGCAAGATTCAAGAAGTGCTAAGTTCTGAGCTAACTCTCACATGCAGCAGCACTGCTGCACCTTTCAGTCTGCTCCTGACTTGTCTGTAACACCTCAGCATCGCTGGGAAGCCACGTGGCATGTGAAGGGCTCTCCAAGGTAGTCAGCCAGCTACTCCAGCGCAAAATAACCCACACGCTCTGCACGCAGGATGCAGTGCCCTGTCCCTGCTTTGATCAGCCTAGTGACAACGCACAAAGCAAGCACACACAGAAATCTACCCGGTGATTTGTCCACACAGCACTCTAGGGTCCATCAGGGCTCTCTCACAAAACCAGCCTGATCATCATCAACTTTTCCTTAAGCACCCTCCTTCATCCTTGCTACTCATCAGTGAAACATACCTCCTCTCCTTGCCATTCCACTGTTTGAATCGGAGAGTCTCTGTCACATTTGGATCATCTGAAAACCACAGTTCTTTGGAGAGAGGAGGGCGCATATAGGGCAGGGCAGGATCTTCAGACACAATCAGCACCTTTAATTGGTCATTAAACACAGCAGCTGTACATACGCCAGGCAAATGGCAAAACATATGACAGAAGCTCTGAAGCAAGCACAGCATTCAGTCATCCACACAAGTCTGCTTTGGGCATCTCTTACCCGGGCACCAGGGTCACGAGCCCGAATGGATCTGGCAGCAGCAAAAGCAGCAGTTCCTCCACCGATCAGCAGGAAAGGAACGTGAGATGGGACCTCAGGGTGAGCCCCAGGAGCTGCAGGTGACAGATTGGACAACTTACTGCAAGTACAGCAGGGAAACCGGCCCAGCCCAGCCCCAAAGAACAGAGTATGTCACCAGATGCCTTTCCCATACAGCCTTCCCTTGGCAAACTGCCCCTCAAATACCTCCCACCCCAAGTACTTCCCAAGAACCATGCTGCTGCTTCAAAGCTGGCTCCCTGCACAAATCAAACTGTCAGCTTTCAGCAAACTACTTTTTCTAAGCCAGATCTGCACAGCTGAGCTCAGTGGCAGTCACAGAGTTTTGGAAGAGGCTTGTAGCACAGCTTTCATCACAGGGCTTTAGCTCCTCTCTTACAGATCTACTTTTCTCTGGTTTAGGATGTTAAGAACAAGAATGATCTACGTAACAGCTTGAAACACCACTATTTGGACAGCCTGTTAACACGTTTGAAGCCTCACTCTGAACCAGTGCTACTTGTTCAGCAGATTCTCAGAGAGCTTCCTGTTATGAATCGATCAGTTTAAGAATGCTGCTTACATTTGCAGGGCTGGGAGAAGTGGTTGCAAAGTCAAAGACCCACACAGTCTTTGTGAATTTCCAGCATTCAATACACAATTTCAGAAGCTCCATATAAGATCAGGACATTCTCTGTACAGTAGGTCCAGGACAGCGAAAACATGCTTGTCCTCTATTCTGGCTAAACAATGCGCTAGAGAGCCAACGGTATGTGGTGCCTTGCTGAGCAAGCAAGAGGGACACAGCTCAAAAATGAGCCAAAACACCAGGAGAGGAGACATGGCCTGGATGTTGTTCAAACCAGGAAACAATTTTTGAAGTTCTTTGGAAATCAGGAGCTGCAAAGTGTTTGATGCAGCTGCATGTCTTCCTTAAACACAAACCAACTGTGAGCAAGACCAGAACTCTGCACCGGCCATTCAGGGAACAGTTTGTAAGAAAGGAAAGTTCCCTAAAATGCCATGTGAATTCTGAAAGGAGACCAGGTTTTGAGTTCCTATCAGGATGCATTTCCTCCCACATGCAGGTCCTGTTTCTAAGCAACACACAGTTAAACCATATGCAGGAATAAAAGTGAGTTAAATATTACCATCAAGGCTCACCTGCTCTGCCCTGAGCAGCAGCATCTGTATCTGAAAGAGAAGACACCAGCTGAATTCAGCGAAGCACAGGGTACCAGGGACACTGCAGGAAGGAAGCTGCAGGTCAGGGCTGACCCAAGGAGGCCACAGGATTCACCGGCTCTCCACGACAAAGGGACAGAGCCTCCACAAATGTAGACTTACCAAGACCTTGGCTTCAGCATTTAGGCTCTCTCTGTCTGTCCCCCAGCCTCAACCCTGATAAACATGTTCTGTCCTTCAAACCAAAGCAATCAGTTTTCTGTCCTGTCTGCAGGATATTCTTTGTGTGGGTTTCCGAGTAAAGTGACATACCACACTCTCTGTTCTATGGCCTGAAGCCACTGTTATTACTAAATACACAATCCTCCAGCTCAGTGGTTCGGACAGATCTCATAAATTAAGGAGAGAACTTCCATGAGCAACCTGTGCTCCACATAGAGCCTGCAAAGCAACAAGAGCCTCACTAATTGTCCCAATTCCTCCCTATACATGCAGCCCAAGCATGATGCTTCTCACATGCCCAGCCCACTTCACAAGGGACAGGGATGTAGCACAGCACAGAGGACTTTGTGCTGGCAGATCACATTATCCCTGTGGAACCACAGTGTCTTTGCCAGGCTGTGTAAGGATAGAAGCCAAAAGCAGGTATAACTCTTTCCTCCTTTTATCACAGAAGGCTCAAACAGCAGGAAGGATTCCTGAGACACAACCTACTTTAACCTCACGATTATCTGTAACGCAGAGCCTTGTTCTGGGGCATGGAAAGCTAGCTATGAAGACATGGGAATCACAAACAGCAGCATGCACTGAGAATGACAATGCTGTGAAGGCATAAGCATGGAGCTTACATTGATCTGTTTTCAGAAGAGATCTGTTCCATTTGTTATAGAGGTCTCAAGTTAGCAGCTTACGACAAACGGACCCAAACCCAGAACCATCAGGCTCATACCCACCAGGAGGAGGCGATTCCTTTTCCTGAGACCGCGTAGTTATCGTCGCGACCCGGCTGGTGAATCGCTCTTTATTTTCTCGCAATGTTTTGTATACCTGGAGACAGACAAGGAGATATTTACCTTGTGTACCTTACAGCAACAAAGCACCATGCTGCTTCTGCCCCCCCCGACAGGCTTTTGTCCATCCTGCTTGCTCAGAAAAGGCATCTGCTTTCTATTAAAGCACATGGACCAAAATATACCTCACTGAAAGGAGTGCCCATAAAGGTACGTGTGTATAGCTGTGAGAGGAATGTGCTCAGCAGACAATCTGCTCTACATATGGTGTGATGAATCTCAGTTGTGTGGTTGTTTTCCATAAGCAATCGACCTTGCTGCAGACGTTTGGCTGCAGACCTGTTTCAAAAGGAACCAGATACCACAATGGCAATGCAGTCAAACCAAGTCCAAGACTATTTGCAAGCCAGGCCACGGCACAACAGGAAGACAAATTCCAGGCAAAAAGCAGGCCCCAGCTTCAAAAGCCTGGAGCAGCTGAGCAGAACAATCAACCAACCTCGCTGGCTTTCTTTAGGCCAGATGTTACAGCAGGAACATCAGCGAGGTTGGCAGTGCCCTTCACACACAGAGCGTGGCTGCTCTGGGTAACAGCCTCTGGTTGGAAGAGCTTCCCATGTCTGCTGACCTGCTGCCTGTGTGTCTGCTGAACGAGGACGCAGCGTGAGCACTGCCTGCATGCCGGGGGGCACGGTTTAGTGGCACAGACAAGGAGGGAATGCCCCTTTTTTGCTGACTTCCAAAAAACACTGCTAATCTAGAGAAGCACAGGACAATGAGACTGCTGGAAGCAGGTCAAAGCATATTTGCCCCCACAGTTAACAAATTAGAGGGAAGCAAACAATTTTAAGGCAAAACCTAGCCTTAACCTAAACCTAGCCAATAATGCATGTTGTGTGCAGGATGTTAACTTTCATTTTACAGTGTTCATAAAAGAGAAAAATACCTTATTAAGACAGTCTGAAACACAACCATCTATCCACTTACAGTATTCTGAACTATGACAGAACATCAAAACCGGGACATTTCCAGCAGCAATAAAAGCCTCCTAAATGTGAAGGCACGACTGGTAATGATGCAGCTGATGCCATCGACTTACTGCTCGCTAAACCTTTTGTTTAAGTAGATAAGTCAACGTTAACAAAACCACCTCTGCCTCTGTGAGCAGAACCATGAAGTTCTAAGCAAGGTGAAGGGCAGCACACAGCAAATGAAGTCTGATCCCTCTGAAAAACCTGACCCATGCAAAATATCACATCAGGTCTTCAGGATACCTGTTTCCAAAGCGACAATGCCAAGCTCCTAGGCAGAAATACAGCTGTGTGCTATAACGGAGCAATAGTTCCGTGCTCTGCTCTGAAGACATCACCCAGTTGGACAAATTTTGTTTCCTTTCCTCCAGCATGCTCATATTTAGGTGATTGTTTCCTTTTTTGTAGGCCAACATTATTGGTATCAGAATAGATGTGTTAATTTGTGCCTTTCTGATGGTTACAAATCAAAGATGGCAGGTTTGGGGTTTAGATTTATTTGATGCGGAAAAGTTAATTCTAAGGCAATTTTTCCTACTAAGAACTACACTTTTGAGACTATCAAGTTTGTAAACTTAAGTTATTTGACAATGTCCCTTGAAATTAAATATCTGAGGCCAGGGAGCACAAAGCAAAAGGCTAAGTTGGAATGCCACACACAAAGGTGCCCTCCCCCTCCCTTCCTCCCTCCACCCTCTCACCCCATTAAACCACGTTTATTTCTGTGTCTTACATAAGCTCCTGTCCCAGTGACTGTTCCTCCTACAATTAAGTATAACAAAAGGTTGCTGCCAGCTTTGCCAGGAACACCTGAAGACGTCAGTGATCTAGAAGGGCATCTTAGATGATGACATTGCAAAACTGTAGGTGAAGACAGGCAACGAGAGAGAAGAGAAGGAAAGAGCTGAGTATTAAGGACTCCTGATTAAACAGATCTTGGGAAGAGCAGAATGTGTTTTGTAATTTCAGTTACCTTGTCTGTCAAACAGTGCAGTAAGGCACAGTAAGAACACTGAAAAGGAACACGAAAAGACCTTTCCTGTGTGCAGTGCTGTGAATTGTTTTATTCCCCAGGAGCCTTCTGCATGTGAAGAGTTTCATTAGAACAAATGAGGACTCGGGACTTTTACCAAATATGACCCTCTATGAGGAAGAATTTTGAAACAAAGATTTGTATGACATGAACTTCAGACCATCCACCCCTTGGTAAGGCTGCTAGGCTTCCGCTGCCTGGGAATGTGATTTACTCTCCAAGTTTTACCCTTCTGAATCTTTTGAGTAGGACACAAGTGTGTGGTCACCAATTTGGGGTTGATTTGGTGCACTTTCACAAGCTAAACACTGATGTTCTGAATTGAGATTTGGCAAAAAATGGTTTACTTTGGTATTAAAAACATCTACCATCCAACTCTCCCTGAACTACATGCTACGAGCACATACGACAGGGAGAGCAGTGGTTTGCCATAGTATGTAAAAACAAAAAAAAAAAAGAAAGTGCTTTCATAGCAAAGAAACCTAAAAGGTAACTGAAATTACAGTTAAAAAACAATTCTCATCAGAAGTTAATCTCCAGCCAGCTTAGTTAGCTCCCCTTGATGTTTTCTGAAGGAAGAAATAGCTGCAGAGATAAAAAGCTAAGTAAAGGTATCTGAAATAGAGCAAATGCTTGACAGGAGAGATGTATGGCAGCTTCTTTCCATGAACTACCTTTCTACTTACATAGGCACCCGCTCCTAATGTTGACAAGCCCACAATAAGGGCAAAACCCGAACTAGCGCCGCTGCCCCCGGGCACGCCGGAGCCAGGCACGTGTGTGCTCTGCTGCCGCTCCACCGGAGCGCTCCAGCGCTGCAGCAGCTTGCCTGAGGAACACAATTCATTAGAGAAAAACACAAACAGACCGTCAACACAAGGGTATGGGTTGAAACGGAGAGACCAAGTCATTTCTGAAACCAAAGCAAACAAGGTGCTGCTTTGCAAAGCCCGGCACCACATCTGAGTGACTGCACTCAGTTATTCCCTGCCACAACAAACAGTTTCAGGCAGTTATGGATGCCAAAACCACCTGCAAGATCAAAGAGTCACTGAGCAAATTAATAGCAGGAACATTTACTAGGAAACTAGAAGGAGTATCACCAGCTGAAGGAGCCTTCAGGCTACATATTACTGGGAGAAGACATCAGAGACACCCAGGTACTGCACGTTTGCTGCTCTCGCACCCTCCTCCAGGCCCCAGACTCAAGATGCACTTAGAATCATATAGAACCATAGAGCGGTTTGGGTTGGAAAGGGCCTTAAGATCACCCAGTTCCAACCCCCTGCCAAGGGCAGGGACGCCTCATACCAGCCCACGTCACCCAAGCCCCTGTGTCCAACCTGGCCTTGAACACTGCCAGGGATGGGGCAGCCACAGCTTCTCTGAGCACCCTGTGCCAGCGCCTCAGCACCCTCACAGGGAAGAGCTTCTTCCTTGTATTTAACCTGAACTTCCCCTGTTTAAGTTTGCTCCACCACATGGAAGCAGAGACGAACGTAACCTCGCCAGGACAAGCCGCAACTACAGTTATCCCAGAAAAAATCCCTTTGCCAGCACAGCTCATTCCCCTGATGTGAATCTCCAGCAGAGAGGGCCTTCTGCTGAGAAAAGGGCCATCCAAACGAAAAGGAGGAGCAAGGCTTATGCATCCAGGTGAAGGCAGCCACCAGCACACAAGACAGAGTGTGTTTGCTCAGCTCTGACTTTGGATTTCACTATAACTCAATCACAGACTCGCCTGTCCCAATGAGTGGGACAATTGCTCCACAATAAGCCGAGCAATCACGGGGGTCGCTGGGAGCACCGTGCTGCAGCGCAGCTGAAGCCGGTGCAAGCGGCCGGGCTCTCCTGCAGAACGTGCTTCTGCCTGATGCAGAAAACACCTTCCCCCGCTCCGCCACCCGCTCCCTGTCCTCGCCCGAAAGCGCAGCTCTGCGCTGTAACCCCGCACCGAGACCGCAGCCGCCGGGACAGACCGGGCCGCGCCGAACAGCTCCGCCTGTCTCAGGGCTTCCCTTCCCGCTCCCGGAGCACCCGCACGGCACCAGCCCCTGCTGCAACCGCAGCTGAGCGAGGCCCCGCCGCCAACGGCGCTGCTGAGGAACCCGCTCCACATTACCGGCGCCCGGGAGCCCTCTGCCTGGGTAAGGGGCGCCCAGAGCCCCCCCGGGCGAGCTGCGGCCCCGCACACCGCGGTTCTACCGCGGGCTGTCCCCGGGCAGAGCGGGAGTGCGCTCCGTGCCGGGTGGGCCGCGCCGCCGCGGGAAGGGGCGCCCCGACCCGCGTGGAGGCGGAAGCCAGCGGCAGGGCCTCCCGCCTGCGCCGCCGCACGGGAGCGGCCCGCAGGCCGCGCCCCGGCAGGGTCCCGCCGCCCGCCCGGCCCCGGCTCACCTGCGGCGGCGCGGCCCCGCAACGCGGGGCGGAGGGGCCGTAGGGCTCGCGCCAGCCCGCCCGCGCCGCAGCGGAACATGTCTCCGGTCAGCCTCGCGCCGGCCACGCCGCGCGCGTGCGCCGCCGCCCGCCCGCTATTGGCCGCCGCCACCGCGCCCCTGCCAGCCCCGCCGAGCGCGCCCTCCGCGCCACCGCCTCGCTGGTGGCGCCGCCATGCTGCGCCTGCCCCGCCGCCGCCTCCCGCGCCCGCCCCGCCGCGCCGCCTGCACCGGGCCCGGCCGCCGCCTCCTGCTGTCCACGCCCATCTTCTACGCTAACGGGCCGCCACACATCGGGCACCTCTACTCCGCGCTGCTCGCCGACGCGCTGCATCGACACCGCGGCCTCCGCGGCGCCGGCCCGGGCCGCCTCTCCACGGGTGAGTGTGCGCCGCGGCTGCCCCTCGCCCTCTGCCCGGGACCGATCCGCCTCCCGCGGGGCTGTTCCCGTTCCCCGTGTCCCCACGCTCGTCCCGAGGCCCGTGGGGGTGGGTTGGCCCCGCTCCCGCCCCGCAGCACCCCGCTCTCTGCCGTTGCAGGGACCGACGAGCACGGACTGAAGATCCAGCAGGCTGCGGCCGCCGCAGGGACATCACCTCCGGAGCTCTGCGAGCGCGTCTCGGGCCTCTTCCGCCAGGCCTTGACCCAGGCCGGCGTCTCCTTCACCGACTTCGTCCGCACCAGCCAGCCCCGGCACCAGCGAGCCGTGCAGCGCTTCTGGGGCGCCCTCCGCGACGGCGGCGCCCTCTACAAAGGGTCCTACGAGGGCTGGTACTGTACCGCCGAGGAGTGCTTCCTGCCCGAGAGCCAGCTGGCCGAGCGCAGGGACGCGCAGGGGCGCCCCTGCAAGGTGTCGCTGGAGACCGGCCATCAGGTACCGGCGCCGTCCCGCTCCCGCGGACACAGCGCTCGGTGCTCTGCTCTGGCCAAACCTGGGGGTGTTTTATGCTTCCTGAGGCCTTTCGTGCTTCACATTAGCCGAGGCTCGCCTGTGTCTCACGGGATGTCTGCTCTGTGTCCGTAGCGGCGTGTGGTGGTGCAGGGAGCGCTGCTAAAGCCCCGCGTTTCAGCCATGGGAAGGATTCAACTGGGGCAGGCTCTGCAGTCTGCTGGCCTGGAAACGGGGCTTGAAGGTGGTGATGGGGGACGTTTGCTGTGCAGAAGGGTGAGGGTGTTTGTAACTGAGGCCTTTGCTGGGTGTGGGGATTTTCAGACCTATTTTGTGAGGCGATTCCGTTTGGCCTCTGGACACTTTCTGTCAGTCTCATTATGTGGGTTTCAGCCCTACATAAACCACTGTAACACTACAGGCCTGTGCTCTGGCCTGGTGGCTGCACAGCGCTGCAGGCAGGAGCATGGTGCCTGACCCAGAGTCTCTGCCACTGCGCTTCCTGAGGTGTCAGGACTTACATGGTTTAATCCAGCAGTTGCAGATAATTGTGTTTCAGAGGTAGGCAGAGGTTTTGCTCCTGTGATATTTGTACGAGGCTGGGGCACGGGAGTGTTGGTTCACACAGAAAGGGGTGTGTAGACAAATAATACCTCTTGATAAAGCACCTAACATAGTTGGGGAAGAGATAAGTTTTCAGGCCAAGAAATCATTCTTTAGATCTAAAATAAAGTCAGCAGGCTTCAGAGGCAAATACACCCTGAGGACAGTTACCTGCCTTAGCTGCCTGGCAAACTGTCCAAGAGAAACAGAGAAGGTCTTGCAAGGTGCTGTGAGAGGCTGTCAGTGCTGTAACACAGTGACAGGCTAACGAAGTTAGCAGCCGAGATGCACTAATGTTTAAACTGAGGGAAAGGAGGAACGTGTAGCACCCGGGAGAAAGGCAAAGCATGTGCCAGGGGTGTTCCTGAGCAGTAATTAACAATGTTGTGTTGCCTTCTCATGATTTTTATTGCAAAACTAAGCTGCTAATTCTTGCTTGATGCCACACCTGGCAGGTAGGAAGGTATGCAGGTATTCCTTCCCTGGGGGCACGAGCACCTTCAAAAGCAGCTGCTGAGCCATCCAAGTGCCTGAGGCCTCAGGGGGTGTCTGGGGGGAGCAGGTTCCTGTTGGTCACAGAAAGCTGCCGGGGGTTCATGCGTGGTGGGGAGCACACCCAAAGGCAGAGGGAACGTGGGACAGCCCCTTGCTGAGAACGCTGCCTGCAAATTGGGAAGCTGTTTGCAGCGCGTTTCAACTGTCATTCTTTCTGCTCCTGCCTTCCCAGGTGCACTGGACCAAAGAGGAGAATTACATGTTCAGGCTGTCGGCGTTCCGAGATCCGCTGTGGAAGTGGCTCCAAGAGAACCCACACGCCGTCTCCCCTGACCCTTTCTACCAGCGCGTGCTGCGCTGGCTGGAAGAGGACTTGCCAGACCTGTCGGTCTCTCGGGAGAGCAGCCGGCTGCAGTGGGGTATCCCTGTCCCCGGTGACCCAACACAGACTATTTACGTGTGGGTAGATGCCCTGGTGAACTACCTGAGCGTGGTGGGCTACCCCACAGCACACGGGGAGTGGTGGCCGGGTGTGCATGTTGTGGGCAAGGACATCCTCAAGTTCCACGCTGTCTACTGGCCAGCTCTGCTGATGGCAGTGGGGCTGCGGCCCCCCGAGCAGATCCTTGTGCACTCCCACTGGACTGTCCACGGGCAGAAGATGTCCAAAAGCCTGGGCAATGTGGTTGACCCCTTCTCCTGTATGGGACAGTACACTGTGGATGGGTTTCGGTACTTCCTGCTAAGGCAGGGCGTGCCTGAGCGGGACTGTGACTACTACCATGAGAAGGTCCTTAAGGTGGTGAATTCAGAACTGGCAGATGCACTTGGGGGGCTTCTGAATCGGTCCACAGCCCTCAGCATTAACCCCAGCAACACCTACCCTTGTTTCTCAGAGTCTTGTTTTCCAAAGGTTTCGGATTCCAGGGAGACAAAAGGCACGGGCAGAGCTTCTGCTGAAGACTACGAGTTCCTGGCATCTGTGGCTTCTCTGCCTCTGCAGGTGGCTGCTTACTTTGAGGGTTTCCAGATCTACAAGGCTTTAGAATGTATTACCCTGTGTGTAAGGCAGACCAACGGTTTCTTCCAGAGGCACAGGCCGTGGAAACTTGACCGGAAAGACCCTGAGGAGCAGCTCTGGCTTGACACCATCATCCACGTCACACTGGAGTGCCTGCGCATCTTCGGGACCCTGCTGCAGCCTGTGATCCCTCACACTGCAGACAAGCTGCTGTCCAGGCTGGGTGTCGAGCCACAAGAGAGAGCTCTCTCCAGTTTGACGTTTCTACCTCGCTACAGTGGGAAACCGTGTCCCTTTGAGGGGAGGCAGCTTGGACCCGACACGGGCATCTTATTTCACAGACTAGAGAAGTCAAGGGAGCATCAGAGAGAAACCAAGAAGCTCTAGTCCCTGGCAAAGAGCTCCTGCAAATAAAAGCCTCCGGAAACTCCGGAGAATGTCGTCTTTCTTAAAAGCACATTCCTCCCATCTCTTGGTGGTGGCATGAAAGGGATGAGGGGAAAACAGGATGGTGCAGGGCTGTGCTGTGCTGTGCTGTGCTGCCCAGGCGACCGGCTCAGGCCTCTGCCCGGCGCGGGAGCCCTCGGGCAGGGTGGTTGGGCGCGAGCAGCCCGGGGCGAGGGGAGAGGGGCGAGGGGAGAGCCGCCGGGGAGGGAACACGCACCCAGGGCAGCCCATTCCCGGGCCTGGCGGGCTTGTGCTGTGCCATATATGGTGCGAGGGGTGGGGTCCTGCCCATACACGGTGCAAGGGGGCGGGGCCGCGACGTGCCGTACATGGTGCGAGGGGCGGGGCCGTGCTGTGCCGTACCCGGTACGCGGGGCGGGGCCTCGCCGGTGCCGTAGCCGGTGCGTGGGGTCGTGCCGTGCCGGAGCGTGGGGCGGGGCCGCGCCGCGCCGGTGCGTGGGGCCGAGCTGTGCCGCAGCCGGTGCGTGGGGGGGTGCGGCCCCATGAGGCGGTGAAGCGGCGGCGCGGGATGGCGGCGGGGGTCGGCGGGCGGCCGCCGGGCCCCGACTCCTCGCTGGAGCCGTACGTGCAGACCCGCATCTTCAAGATCATTGTGATCGGAGACTCGAACGTGGGCAAGACGTGCCTGACCTTCCGGTTCTGCGGGGGCACCTTCCCCGGGCAGACCGAGGCCACCATCGGTGTGGACTTCCGCGAGAAGACGGTGGAGATCGAGGGGGAGCGCATCAAGGTGGGCACGGCAGCGCCGGCCGGTCCCTGCCCCATCCCCTGCCCTGGTCCCTGCCCCAGGTCCTGAGCACCTCCCGGGGGCTTTTCCATTCCCAGCCCAGCTCGAGGGAGCGGAGCAGGGATGGTTTCTCCTCCCCGTGCTGCAGAGATGCTTTCCGAGATGCCCATCTCTGCTGCCTTGTCACTGCCTGTGGGGGTTTGCTTGAGCTGGCAGCCCAAGATGATGGCTCAGGGTGCACCGCGGCCGTCCTGCCCTCCGGCCCCAGCATGTCCTCAGAGCTCCTATGCCAAAGGAGAGGCAGAGCTGAGGAGCCGGGGATGAGCTGTGCAGTGTGTTTTCGGGACCAGATGGCTGTGGGCTGCCAGGCCGGGAGCGCGCAGGAGCTGGGTGCAGTGGGCTTGGCAGCTGTGGTATTAACGCTGAAGGCGGCTCTTGGCAAGTGCGGGGAGGGTGTCATCTCAGCAGCACTAGAATAGGCTGAATTCATAGAATCACAGCCTGATTTGGTTGGAAGAGCCCTTAAAGCTCATCCAGCTGCAACCCCCTGCCACGGGCAGGGACACCTTCCACTAGAGCAGGTTGCTCCAAGCCCCTGTGTCCAATCTGGAAGTGCATCCTTCACCTGCTGGTGATACTTTGTGTAGTTCAGCCAAGGGTACCACTCACTGCCTTCATTGCAAGGGCACGCTGCTGGCTCATGTCCAACCTGGTGTCCATCAGGACCCCCAAGTCCTGTTCTGCAAAGCCACTTCCAAGCTGGATGCTCCCCAGCATGTCCTGGTGCCCGGAGTTGTTCTTCCCCAGGGCAGGACTCGGCACTTCTCTGTTGAACTTTATGAGGGTGCTGTTAGTGCATTTTTCCAGGCTGTTGAGGTCCCTCTGGACAGCAGCATGGCCATCTCTCCTCCTACCCACACAGAGCTCCATGCCCTCCCGCTGGTCTCACACAAAGGGTGGTTCCTGGTCCTCATCTTTGCCCCAACTCCTCTGCACAGACCTCTGTGTAATTGTTGGGGTTCTCTTTAATGGTGTAGGGTTAGGTGGAAGAGTGTCCTGATCTGGCACAAGAATGTTTGTGAGGTGAGATGTGCTTTGTGCAGTTTGTTTCTGTGGTGGGGATGGTGGCCAAGTACATTGGGAAAAGGATGAGAAGCAGGGAGCAGTGCTCTCTGAATCGTAGAATCCCAGCCTGGTTTGGCTTGAAGGGACCTTAAAGCTCATATAGCTCCAACCCCCTGCCACGGGCAGGGACACCTTCCACTAGAGCAGGTTGCTCCAAGCCCCTGTGTCCAGCCTGGCCTTGAACACTGCCAGGGATGGGGCAGCCACAGCTTCTCTGGGCACCCTGTGCCAGTGCCTCAGCACCCTCACAGGGAAGAACTTCTGCCTAAGAGCTCATCTCAATCTACCCTCTGGCAGGTTAAAGCCTCTTGTCCTGTCCATACACTCCCTTGTAAACGCAAGTGCTGAGGGATCTCTCTTACTAGATCAGCTGGGCTTGCTTGGTGGAATTACCCAAGCATGTGCCCTGTCACATACAGCCTTGGGCACTGTCAGTGTAGGACTAAAGCTTGTGTAACTCATCCACCGATCCTGGTTCATGTAATAAGACATTGCCTCTCCCTGCAAGGCTCATTGCCTGCACCCTGCCTCAGGATGACGCGCTGTGGTTGGAAGGGGCGGTGGGAAGCTCTCCCACATCTTCCTGCAGGGAGCTTGGCCAGCAGCCTGCCTCGGGGGACACGCAGCGCTCCCGCAGCCTTCCTTCTCCTCTGCTTTGCTTCCCAGGTGCAAGTGTGGGACACGGCTGGCCAGGAGAGGTTTCGGAAGAGCATGGTGGAGCACTACTACCGCAACGTGCATGCTGTCGTCTTCGTTTACGATGTCACGAAGATGTCGTCCTTCACCAACCTCAAGACGTGGATCGAGGAGTGCAACGGGCACGCAGTGTCCCCCCTTGTCCCCAGGGTGCTCGTTGGGAACAAGTGTGACTTGAAAGACCTGATCCAAGTGCCATCCAGCATGGCCCTCAAGTTCGCCGACGCTCACAATATGCTTTTGTTTGAGACCTCGGCCAAGGACCCTAAGGAGAGCCAGAACGTGGATGCCATCTTCATGTGCCTGGCCTGCCGGCTGAAGGCGCAGCGCTCGCTGCCCTGCCGGGACCTGGAAGGCTGGTCGGGCCAGGCCCGCAGGCTGGAGCCAGCGCACAACACCAGCAGTAAAACCTCCTGCCCATGCTGAGCGGGGCCGGCGGCCACGGCCCCGGTCCCGGTCCCCCCAATAAAGTTTCTCGGCTCCAGGCAGCTCTGGGTCTTGCTTTGCGCGGCTCGGCAGCGGTCGGGCCGCGCTCCGCTCGGCTGTGCTCGGGCCCGCCTCGGCTGTGCGCGGCTCGGCAGCGATCGGGCCGGGCTCGGCTGCGCTCGGCTCGGCAGTGCTCGGCTCGGCTCGGCTCCGCTCGGGCCCGGCTCGGCAGTGCTCGACCCGGCAGTGCTCGGCTCGGCTCCGCTCGGGCCCGGCTCGGCTGTGCTCGGCTCGGCAGTGCTCGGCTCCGCTCGGGCCCGGCTCGGCTGTGCTCGGCTCCGCTCGGGCCCGGCTCGGCTGTGCTCGGCTCCGCTCGGGCCCGGCTCGGCAGTGCTCGGCTCCGCTCGGGCCCGGCTCGGCAGTGCTCGGCTCCGTTCGGGCTCGGCTCGGCTGTGCTCGGCTCCGCCCGGGCCCGGCTCGGCTGCGCGCATGCGCACTGTGCGGCGCCGCCGCCATGAAGTAGGTGTGCGGGGCGCGGAGGAGGGGAGGTGGGAGAGCAGCGCTGCGCGACTCCCTGCCGGTGCCGGTGCCGGTGCCGGTGCCGGTGCCGGTGCCGGTGCCGGTCCTGGTCCTGGTCCTGGTCCTGGTCCTGGTCCTGGTCCTGGTCCTGGTCCTGGTCCTGAATGTGCCCTCGCCCTCAGCCCCCTGACGAAGGTGAAGCTGATCAACGAGCTCAACGCGCGGGAGGCGGAGCTGGGCGTGCAGGAGGCGGTCTCGTGGCACGCGGAGTACAAGGACAGCGCCTGGATCTTCATCGGTACGGCCGGGGCGGGGGGGCCCGGGCCCGGGCCCGGGCCGGTGGCGGTGCCGGTGCCCGTGCCCCGTTCCTTCCCGCCTTCTCCCCGCAGGCGGGCTGCACTACGAGCTGACGGAGGGCGATGTCATCTGCGTGTTCTCGCAGTAAGTGCCGCAGCCCCCGGGCCCGTCGCGCCCCTGCCGCTGCCTGGGTGCTCAGGAGTGTGTTGCAGGTACGGGGAGGTCGTCAACATCAACCTGGTGAGGGACAAGAAGACCGGGAAGTCCAAAGGCTTCTGCTTTCTGTGCTATGAGGACCAGAGGAGCACCATCCTCGCTGTTGATAACTTCAATGGGATCAAGGTGAGGGAACAGCCCTCAAGGTGAGGGGGCAGGTCTGTCTGTCTGTCACCCTCATGTGGCTCCCATGATGCTGCCTCACATCAGACCCGAGCCCTGGCCACCCACAGAGGAGAGGGGAGAGGAGCTGCCACAGCGTGTGGGGAGCTGGGCTGTGCCCTCGCTAACAGCAGGACTCCCCTCGTAGATCAAAGGAAGGACGATTCGAGTGGACCATGTGGCCAACTATCGGCCTCCCCAGGACTCTGATGACTTGGACGACGTTACAAAAACCCTCCATGCAAAGGGGTGTGGAGTGAAAACGCCGCCTCATACATCATCCGATTCCCTGTCAGAAGATGATGATGTGCCTGTAAAAAAGCCAAAAGGTGAGGTGTGCTCCTGCAGTCCTGACCCCGGTGGGAGCCTGTGCACAGAGCCCTTGGCCTTGTGAGGGCCCTTTCCTCAGGAGAACACTGAGGATGGGTGGGCTCTTGAAAAGAGCAGGGGGGGAGCTGTGCTTTAGGGAACAGGGAGAGGGAAGGCTTAGGAAAAGCACCACTTCACATCTGGATGCTGCTGCTGTGGGACTGGAGCGCTGCAGGTGTATGGGATGGCCGTTGTGGCCTGTGTGAGACAACCGAATTGAACAGAACATAAAGCAGCAGATGCAGAGAAGCTTCCGTGGCTGGAAACTGAAGTCAGAGAAGGTAGAGGGAATGTGGACTAGGTGGACTTTAAAGGTCCTTTCCAGCCCCAAGTAGGCCTAAAACTGCAGCACAAGGTAAACCCAGCCGAGTGCCCGAATACCTCCTGTTCTCAGGGGTGGCAGCAGGATCTGTTGTGAGATGAAGAGTACATCCATAGTGAACTTGAACTAATGTAAAGGACCAGCCCGTGCAGCTGCAGTGATGGATTTTTAGAGGCTGTTGGGGGTTTTTCCAATCCATGCAGCAGAGATCTTGGAAAAGTTACCCTAGTTGGAACAAGCGGGGTGCCAGAAGCAGGGACTTGCAGTAGGAGCTGCTTAATGTGGCTTGCTAATGACTGCTGGGCAGCATGCCCCTGAGATCACAGCAGAAACATGACCTGGTGAGCACTTAAGGAGGAATTAGCATGGCTGAGGCTGGAGGAGAGAAGCATCGGGGTTGGAAGTAGAATGGAATCACTAAGGGGGGGCGCAGGCTGTGGAGCTTGGAGGGGGAGAAGTTAAGTGGGAGGAAGCTGGAGAGTCGGGATGGTGGTTGTGGGACCATCCGTCCCAGACATGAACCGTGTATTGCAGAGAGGAGCAGAGAGGAGCGGCGGCAGGCGAGCTCCCAGCCTGGGAAGAGAGCGGCGTCCGCGGAGGAGGCACATCCCAGGATCAAGATTAAGAAGGAGAAGGAGGACCCGGCCTATGAGCGCTACGCCAGCGGGAGCCAGCAGCCCGGGAGGGGCTCCGAGAGGAAGCCTGCGGGCAGGACGCAGCGGGAAGAGGAGGAGCGGAAGCACCAGAGGCCTCCAGAGAGGAGAGGGGAGAGGAGCTGCCAGGACCAGCGGGGCCAAGGCGGGTTGGGGGAAGGCAGGAGGGAGGAGGCCGGCAGGAGGGGTGACACGCACAGCACCCGCCGGGGAGAGGGTCCTGAGGGCGGCCGGGCCCGGGAGCGCAGCCCTCGGGAACCCTGGCATCGGGAGCGTGGCTCCGCCAGGGGCTCCAGCCGCTGCTGACACCCCAGAACCTGCTTGGAGGCTCCCCAGGGGCCTCCAGCCGCTTGCACTTGGTTCCTTGTTCCCTCCTGGGCTGGGGCTCTCCTCGCCTCCATGCTGTAGACCAGGACATTCCTTGGCTGCTGCCTTTGGCCCTTCCAGCAGCAATGGACTCACATCAGGATGCTGCACTGCATTGTGGAGGTGGTCACTGGGAGTGGCAGGATCATTCCCTTCCCAAAATACATGGGTCCATGGGGGTGTCCCCCTTGTGCACTGTTGGGAGAGACTGGTGGGTGCCTTGTTGGCCTCATATGCCAGGACTGGGTCCTGCATTGCCCAGCGCCTCGCCTGGATCCCGTGCTGCATCCGCAGGGCTGCGCTGCTGCAGTGGGGCTGTTTACTGATGGTTTGCATTTTGGTTTAAATGACTCTTATTAAAATGTTATGTGTTAACCCAGAGGTCACCGTGGAGCAGCGTTTGTCTCCTGGTGTCAGGGGTGGGAGATGCTGACACGGTAGGTGTGCAGTGATGGGGGAGTGTTCATAGAATCACAGCCTGGTTTGGATGGAAGGGACCTTAAAGCTCATATAGCTCCAACCCCCTGCCATGGGCAGGGACACCTTCCACTAGAGCAGGTTGCTCCAAGCCCCTGTGTCCAACCTGGCCTTGAACACTGCCAGGGATGGGGCAGCCACAGCTTCTCTGGGAAAAGTCTGTGCCAGTGTCCCACCACCCTCACAGGGAAGAGCTTCTGCCTCAGAGCTCATCTCAATCTCCCCTCTGGCAGGTTAAAGCCATTCCCCTTGGCCTGTCCCTACAGGCCCTTGTCCAAAGCCCCTCTCCAGGTTTCCTGGAGCCCCTTTAGGCACTGGAGCTGCTCTAAGGTCTCCCCTTGAGGAGCCTTCTCTTCTCCAGGCTGCCCCAGCCCAGCTCTCTCAGCCTGGCTCCGGAGCAGGGGGGTTTGTACCCGCAATTCATTGATACTGAAAATAACGGCTCTGACCGGCCGCATCCGCGGCTCCGCGCCGGGGGAACGGGGCGGGTGGAGCTCGGCGCCCCCCGTGTTTCCGGATCCGCTGGGCCCGGGCTCCGCCCGCTCCGCCGCGCTCCGCCATGCCATGTCCGCGCTGAGCTGGAAACCCTTCGTGTACGGCGGGCTCGCCTCCATCGTGGCCGAGTTCGGTGAGGCGGCGGCGGGGCCGGGCCGGGGCGGGCCGGGGCGGGCGGGCCGCGGGCGCTGACGGGCGCTGTCCCCGCAGGCACGTTCCCCGTCGACCTCACCAAGACGCGGCTGCAGGTGCAGGGGCAGAGCGCCGATGCGCGGTTCCGCGAGGTCCGGTACCGCGGCATGTTCCACGCCCTCTTCCGCATCTGCCGGGAGGAGGGCGGCCGCGCCCTCTACTCGGGGTAAGCACCGAGGGGACAGGACTCGCCGCACCGGGGACCCGCCTCCCGCCCCGGTAACGTCCCTCCGGACCCGGGAATCCCGCCCGGCCCGGGTCCACCCCGGCCCACCCCTGCTCCTACCCTGCCTCTCCCGCTCCGGGACCCCCGCCTGCCCCGGCCCCCCCCATCCCACTTCGGGATTCCCCCTTCATGCCGGTTTGGGTCTCCCCCTGCCCGTCCCGGGACCCCCGCCCATCCCGGGGCCAGGCACCGGTGCTGCTGCGCAGCCTGGAGGCTCCCGCTTTTCCCGAGATACAGAGCGGGGACTTGTGTGCCAAGGCTCCCATGGGTGCTGGGCTCCTGTGCTGGAGGTTTGGAGGGGGGGTGTGCATCTGAGATGCTTCCAAGTCAGCTGGGGTTGTTATCCTGTGTTCCCGGGGTTGTTATCCTGTGCTCCCTGTTCCGCTGCACTGCTCGGGCAGAGTCTGACCCGCGGCAGGGCTGTGCCTGGCCCAGGCTGTGCCCCTGGGTGGTGATGGGGAGTGCTCCATGCGGGGCCCGCAGGGAGAACCAGCCCACAGCAGGGCTCAGTGTGTGGTTTGTCCCCCAGGATCGCCCCCGCCCTGCTGAGACAGGCGTCCTACGGCACCATAAAGATCGGCATCTACCAGAGCTTGAAGCGGCTCTTTGTGGATCGCATGGAAGGTCGGTGTGGGTGAGCGTTGCACCCCCAGCCTCACCAAGGTGCCCTGCTAGGTCTTGTGCTCTCTGTGCAGTCCAGTTTTCCTCATTCCTTTCTCTGTCCTTCCCAGCTGTGATTCCCAAGGAACAGAGTTGTTGCTACTGTGTTGTTACTCTGCGCTGTGGTTCTGTTTCTGGGGTAATAGCCAGGATGGGCTTCAACACAGGCAGGAATCTGGGCATGCTTGGCGCTGCCCACAGCCCCAGCCAGGGCCCCCCGCTCTGCAGCCAGCTCTTGCCTTTCCCCAGCCTTTATCTCTGCTTTGCAAGGTCAGAGCCAAATCCAAAGATATCGTGGCCCCAGGCTCATCTGTTTTTGGATTAGTCTCAGGGAAGGCACCCACCCATCTGTACATCAGGTTGTTACGTGGGTTGAAAGCTCCAGCAGCAGCTCTGGTTTTCCTGCTGAAGTCTTTGAACCCATGTGCCTGAATGCAGCACATCCGGATAGAAGTTGTACTGTCTGGCTCTGTAACGGTGGCCCCAGCTGGGATACAGCCAATGCTCCTGACCTGTGCACCTCTGGGAATGGGGCCTGTGCAGCTCGCACCAAGAGCAGAGCAGCAGCAGCCTGCTACATTTCACTGAAGGAGCACCACGATCTGCACGTGCAGTTTTAATCCCTGGTGTGGCATGGGTGAATACCGTCACACCATTCCAGCCCGGGAAGGGGCAGCCGGGTTGGTTCGCAGCCCAGTGAGGACCGGGAGCACATGGGAGCCTCTTTCCGGGGCTGCTCTGCTCTCCTCCCCAGTGCCGCCTCCCCGGTGTGTGGTTCTGTGCCTGTGCAGCACCACGCGCCTCCTCGCTGGCTGTGGCAGCGGCTCCACTTGTGAGTACCCTTCTCTGAATGTTTGTCTCCCTGCAGGCCTGGGGCAGACAGTGGCCTGGTCTCTTCTGGGAAGTGCCGTGGTCAGTACCAGCAAAGGGCTGTGCCTTTTCCCAACATAACCAACACCCTAATACTGGGCCTGGAAGTCTTGGATTATTCCCCCCGGAACTAATCACATCTAACTCTCTGCCTGGGCACCTGCTCTCGGTTCTCTCGAGGTGGCTGCATAGTCTGAGCGTGGCCAACTGGGGCTCCAGATCAAACCAATTGGCATCAGGTTGCCTTCAGAAGCGTTGGGCTGCCCCTCTCTGTCTCCCTCTGCCTTGGCTTGAATCCGTCATGAGGCCATCACTGGACACTGAAATCTCAGATAATTGTCCAAAATTTCCATGTCCCTCAGACTGTTCCTTGCCTGATGAGCTGGACCCACCAGTAGGACCCGCTTCTCTCTGAGCGTGTCGCTGAGTGTTCCAGCTGCTCTTTCCACCTCCGCCAGGTGTGGGGACAGATCTGCTGTGAGCAGGTGGCACTGGCCAGCCTCTGCTCGTGCACCTTCACTGTGTGATTTGTGAGCTGAGCTCCTCTGCTCTTCCCAGTTTCTTGCTTGCTCAATGCAATCCATGCATCTTCCCGTCAGCTCTTTAGGATCTGACTTTCTTTTCTTGGTTGCAGATGAGACGTTGCTGATCAATGTCATCTGCGGGGTGGTTTCAGGGGTGATCTCCTCTGCGCTCGCCAACCCGACAGATGTGCTGAAGGTAGGAACCTGTCTGGAGATGGCTCCTGCTGGGCTGTGGTTTGACGTGTGGAAGCTGCTGCTCTCCGGTGCAGGGAGGTGCTGTGTGAGCCACTGCTGGCAGCAGCTCTGCTCCTCTGGGGCCTTACTGATGGGGACAGAAGCAATAAACAGACTTTTAAGAATGGTGACAGGGTGGGGGCTGTTGCTGTCCCTGTGCCCTGCAGGGAGGGGACACATGGAGGGTGGTGTCTGCTCCGGGCTGCTCTTCCCACCACTGAGCTGGTGTATCTCATGTTTCTTTCAGATCCGAATGCAGGCTCAAGGCAGTTTATTCCAGGGGGGCATGATTGGCAGCTTCATTGACATCTACCAGCAGGAGGGTACCCGAGGCCTCTGGAGGGTGAGCACCAGCTGTGGAACCCCCCCCACTAGTAGCAGAACTAACAGCTTCCTCAACTCATTTGGTACTCTCAGGTGCAGCTCTCGGGGAGAACTGCGAACCAAGGGGAGTAGCAAAGTTACAAGCAGACACACAGCTCTGGTGGGGATGGGGCCTGTGCCACAGCAGCCTCAGTGCTGGGCCAGGCAGACCTGGTTTCCAGGGCTGAAACTGGTGTGTGTGAAGTTTCAGGTACAGGCAACAGTCAAATTTCTCCCTCTTACGGTCCCTGAAGTCCTTTACAGAAGGTTCCCATGTGGGAAGGGGAGGAGGAATCAGTCAACTGCCATCATTGACGCAATATTTACTTTGAGATTGTTTCTCCTCTCTAGACACAGACACAGAAGAGGGGAAGAGAGACTAGAAAAGACATGAGACCCTTGGTGTTGCTAATGTGTGCTGCAGACAGGACACGGTGCAGAGACAGATCAGTCTTGAGGTGGATTCCAGTGATCAAGCTAGTCCTGCTGCTCTCTGGTGTGGGACAACCACTGTCTCCTCTCTCCAGTCTCCCCTCACGCTGAGGCAGAGACATTTGTGCTCACCAGCTCTGGCATCACCATGTAGGGAGATTTGGGCTGGCTGTGCCAGGCCTGGATTAGGCAGGAGCCCAGGAGGAGACTGTCAGGCACCGCATTAGCACAGCAGGAGCCAGAAACCTGAGAAGTACTTTTACTTCTTGCAGCAGCTTTGGATTTGTGTGGTGAGAAAGCTGCCTGTCCCAGTGGCTCGTACACAACTCAGCCACATGGGAGGGTTCTTCCAGTCCCAGTGACCAGGAGCTTTCTCATGGGTCTCCTGGATTACTTGGATGGCGTTAGAGTCCCTGTGAAATGGCCCAACTCCACACTGCTGCCGTGTCCTTGTGCTGCAAGCTCATAGACATTTGCACATCTGGTTCCCGGTGAGGGGTTGCTGGACTGGCTCTCAGACAAGGTAGCTGGCTCCTCTTGCCTAAGCTCGTAGTTGCAGTAATTGTCTTGCCAGTTCCCAGATCAATGTCCTGCTGGCAGCAACTCTTAATACATGATTATCTCCTAAGTCAGAAGCTTTCACAAAGCTGTTCTGTAGCAAAGAGCAGCTGGAGCCCCACCTGGCTCCTTAAAGAGCTGCTCCTCTTGGGGTGCAGAATCTTTTCTGGTGTTGAAATGGGTGGGTGCTGTTCAGAGGGGGAAGATGAGTGGATTTTAGCCCGATTCCTGCATGCTGGTGGCTGGGAGGAGAGCAGCAGTGAGTAGTTCATCTGGCTGGAGTAACGCTACCAGGATGGAGGAGCCCCCCTGAGCTCTGGAGTAAAGCTGGGAGATGGTGAGCTCGACCTCAGAGCTGCAGCTGCGAGGTAGGACAGGCAGATACAGGGCAGATTGTCAGCAAAAGGCCCCTGAGAAGAAGGAGGGGGATTTGTTAGAGTAGCTGCAGCCCCTGGCTCCGTCTGTGACTGGTGCTTCTACTCTGCAGGGTGTTGTCCCAACAGCTCAGAGAGCTGCCATCGTGGTCGGCGTGGAGCTGCCAGTCTACGACATCACCAAGAAGCACTTAATCCTGTCGGGCCTGATGGGTGACACCATCTTTGCCCACTTCGTGTGAGTGTTTCCTGCTTCGCTCTCCAGGCTTGGCAGGGGTGTGGGAAGCAGAGGAGCAAGGTGGGATTTGGGCTGAGACCTGTTCACAGAGCCAGTGCTCTGAGCTGCAGAGAACAGGTTTGGTGCTTCGGAGGGATCTTGCTGTGTTGACTGCAGCAGCTCAGTGCGTGCCAGCAGGTATTCCCAGGGAGACCTCCCTGGAGAAGGAGCCAGGCAGAAATCCTTTGGTGACGTGGAATGTCAGCGTGATGTCAGCTCACTGATGTCTGCCACAAACGCTGTTGCTCCGTGTGTGTCCCTGGTATGAACAAGGCAGGAGCTGCAGGTGTGTGACTGTGTGTAGCAGTCACCTGAAAGAGCCGCTCCAGCCCGAGGTCCTCGCCTGAGCCAAGGCTGTCAGCCTGCAGGCGTTGCTCTAAGAGCAGCGAGGTGAAGAGAGTCTTGCAAAGCTGGCAAGGCTCTGAGCCTGAACCAGGTTTGAAGTCAGCCTGCTCTGAGCAGGGGGGAGGGGGTTAGAGACCTCCCAAAGTTTTTTTTCCACCTACATTTTCCTGTTCTGGCAGACGCTTTAGTTGAGGTGCTGCAGTGCTCCTGCCGGGTTTGCCTCCTGTGGGCTGAGGGTAATGAGCACTACACCATATGTGGAGGGAGGAGACTTGCAGCTGCATGCTCCCTCTTGCTGCTGCCTTTGGCCTTCCTCCCTCCTTCCCCACCCTGAAGAAGTGTTTGCGCTGGTGAGCAGGATGTGTGCTTCCGAGAGGCCGCCTTCAGGCCTGTGTTGCCTTGATGGCACCCAGAGGCCCCTGCTGGGCTGCAGGCTGCCCTCTGAAGACCAGCAGTGGGTTCTGACGAGGGTCTCCATAAGGCAAAGCTGAGCATTTCCCTTCCCCTGGAGTGTCTCCCTGGGCTCCTGAGGTTCTCTGCCTGCTTCCTGGGTGGGAACAGGTAGCGCAGCTAATGTCTGTTGCGAAGTGCCTGTCATAAAATGCAGTGAGAGGTGTTCTCTTGTGCTGCTGTCCTGTGTGAGCCCGAGCAGCATGCTCAGAGCTGTTCCTGTCTCCGTTCTGCTGTGTGTACAGTTCCAGTTTCACCTGTGGGCTGGCTGGGGCCATCGCCTCCAACCCCGTGGACGTGGTGCGGACGCGGATGATGAACCAGCGAGCGATCGTGGGCAACACGGAGCTCTATAAGGGCACCCTGGACGGGCTGGTGAAGGTACGGAGGTGCACGAGGTGGGCAAACCCTGTTCTCAGGAGCCTGGGCAGCTGCCGGTGCCACAGGCTGGTGTGAGCAGTTAGATTCCGCAAGGACAGGATGTGCTTGGCAGTGAGCGCTTCAGACAAACCAGAGGGGGGCCTTCCTGAGGTCACTTTAGCCTCTTCCCAACCTCCTGGGACAAAACTCAGTCAGTGATGCGGTTCGGTTAGGTTCATATGCTGACACAGCAGCATCCCCACTATTGTCTGCTTACTGCAGCATCTGTAAAGGTCTGTTACATGCCACGTGGCATTAAGGAGATGGGCAGAGCATGGATCTGGTGTGTCTCATAACTCCTCTGTCTCTTTTTCTCCTCCCAGACATGGAAGAGCGAGGGCTTCTTTGCACTCTACAAAGGTTTCTGGCCCAACTGGCTTCGGCTCGGTCCCTGGAACATCATTGTATCCTTCAGCGTGCTGCTGGGAGGTCATGGTATGGACAGGGAGGGGAGAACCGAGCTGTCAAGGGGAATGCAGAGCAGACACCCCGATGGGGCACTTTATTGTCTCCCCTGCAGCAGCCCAGGGTGGCCTCCGTGTCCCCTTGGACAGATGTAAGCTGTGATTGGCCACTGCTGGTTCCAGTGCCAGAGTGCCCCTGGTGTGACAGCGGCTGCTGTGGCCAGTGCAGGGACTTGAGGTCAGCAGCACAGTGGTTCCCTCTGGACCGAGCGCTCTCGAGTGTGTGGCTTGAGACTCCCTTTGCCTGAGCTCCTGAAGGTGCTGCGGCTCCTGGATCGGCTCCTGTTCATGAGGGAAGGCTGGGAATGTTCTGCTGCTCCGAGGCGGGTGCTGACCAGCATGAGCTCCTCTTGCCCTCTGAAATCATGCATGTCATTTACTTTCGAGAAGCCTGGGGTTAGAGCCCCCTCCCTTTGTCTATGGTCTGGGCAAGCCTGGCCCAGTTTGCTTCTGGGTCAGTTTTCCCTCTCCTGGTAGCTAGTGTCCCTCAGCTCTCTCCTACCTCTGCAGATCAGTTGATGGTGTTTGGAAGAGGCCTCCCGTCACTGGTGTCAGCCAGGCTGTGCCGATGCTCTGCCATCAGCCTGGTCATGCCGGGAGGCCCCGGGGGCCACGGCCTTGTGCATCTGCCTGAATTCCTTGACATTCCCTTCAGTTTTTTATCACATACGAGCAGCTGAAGCGGCTTCCGTTCTGACAGCTGGCTTCACCTTCCCGCGTCCTCTCCAGGACATGCAGCAGAGCTTTGCTGCAGCCTTCCTTCATCTCACCATCCCGTGTCTTGCTGTGTTGGTACATGTGGGTCTGGGCTCTCCCCTCCCCAAGCGCCCGGTCCCTGGAGCATGGTCTGGCTGAGGAGTAACTGGGAGGCTGGAAGCGGGTGCTGTGATTCTCCGTGTCGGGGCAAGTGTTGAGGGTGTCTGAGCGGGCCTGAAGCGGTATCTTCTGTGAAGATCTGGGCGCTCCCGTGGCCTTTGGGTGCCGCCGTGGGGGGTGGTTTGGCTCGTGTGTGCTGCTCTGCCGTGGCGGAGGCGGAGCCGGGCGGGTGCTGGCGTATGTCCTACCTGGAACCTCATTAAATTATTTATTGACTGGTGGCTGAGCATGTGTTTGGGCAGGTTTGACCCAGAGCGCCTGCTCCGGCTGCCCCGGAGGGAGCAGCAGCTACTCCTAATGTTCTGCACACTCACACTGCGTGGATCTTCTCCAAATGGATGTATGTAAAAGCAATCTTGAGGATTCATTACAATAGAAATGTTTCTGAACCAAGCTAATTGTTAGTGACAAAACTAAGTTGCACTCTTAGTTTTGCAAAACCTCAGTCTCTTACTGCTTACACTGGGTTTGCTTTTATCATTTTTAAAGCAGGTTAATGTGATTTCAAGCTGAATTCAGACACCCCACTACTGTAAGATGGTGGCTCTAATGTTGCTAGTGCTGAGCAGAACATCAAGCAAAGTATTTTGATCTCTTATTTAATGTGTATGGCTGTGAAAGCCAACAGCTCTTGTGGTCCTACTCCCTGTCCTCATGGGGTGGCTTCAGTTTGGATGAAGGTCCCTGGTGAATTCCCTCCATGCAAACTGCACAAGGGACGTTCAGCCAAAGCCAGCCTGGACAATGAGAACTGTGCTGTGAAGGTGTAGCTGCCTTGTGCCAGCACGTGCATGAGGAAGGGGACTCCAAGAAGCTCCTGGACCCGAGTCATGCCCTGAACAGAGGTGGTACCCCAGGGCTATGGCTCAGCAGCCTGTGAGGATCCTCCTTGGAGTTAAACTGCACTTGCAAGCTGCCAGAAATGGGGAGCAGTGGCTTCGGAGCAGACAAGGTCCATATGCCTCGCCTGGCTTCGCTCATGGAGAGGGTTTCTAAACCTGACAAAGTAAATCAATACCGATGTGGTGGATGAATACGAGTCTATTTAGAGATGGATTTTAACTGCAGTTCATGGCGTTCTTTGGATGTTCTTCAGTGTTGCTGTACCTTCAGTCCTGGGGCCATTTCTTCTGTGCATCCTTCCCATGGGATGTCGCTGCTGTTGATTGTTGGACCGATCCCCCAGCAGCTCTTTGGTATGTGCAGTTGCTGTCCTGGGCATGTTCTTCAGGCATTGCTGAGGGGCTCCTCGTAGCAGCCTCAAGTGTGTCCCCACGGCCACTTTGCTGTTTGCATTTCTCAACTGCAAGGTGCTGGTGAGAGGCTGTTCCTTCCTCCCATTGGATCAGCTCCTTGGGATGGCTTTGGAGATTTCCTTCTGCTTGCCCGAGTGGTGCCAGCCCCTGGAGATGTCCCTTATCAGAGCTGTGATTGCATTGGCTGTCATAAATGCTCCGCATGCCCCGCTTCTTCACTCTGTCAGTAGTAACGGAGGTAAACGCATGGTGGTGGTGGTGATCCCTGCAGGTGTGGGTGCAGCTCGGCCCCATGCCAGGCGCTCCCAGAACGTGGTCAGAGAGCCCTTCATCCCCAAAGCATCTCGCCTTGGCCACCTACAGGGAGGAAAAGTTGAGTCCCCCCAAGGATTCTCCATTGGTAGCTCAGTGTGCTGCTGAGTGTTTGAAAACCAACATCCCAACCCCTACCTGGCTGGTAACCTTCAGTCCGAGCGGCAGAGCTCCTGAGGTCTGGCATTTGCTAAGGAGGTTCTTTGCCTCAGGACGTTGTAGTCACAGAATCCCAGCCTGGTTTCGGTTGAAGGGACCTTAAAGCTCATCCAGTTCCAACCCCTGCCACGGGCAGGGACACCTTCCACTAGAGCAGGTTGCTCCAAGCCCCTGTGTCCAACCTGGCCTTGAACACTGCCAGGGATGGGGCAGCCACAGCTTCTCTGGGCACCCTGTGCCAGTGCCTCAGCACCCTCCCAGGGAAGAACTTCTGCCTAAGAGCTCATCTCAGCCTCCCCTCTGGCAGGTTAAAGCCATTCCCCTTGGCCTGTCCCTACAGGCCCTTGTCCAAAGCCCCTCTCCAGGTTTCCTGGAGCCCCTTTAGGCACTGGAGCTGCTCTAAGGTCTCCCCTTGAGGAGCCTTCTCTTCTCCAGGCTGCCCCAGCCCAGCTCTCTCAGCCTGGCTCCAGAGCAGAGCTGCTCCAGCCCTCGCAGCAGCTCTGTGGCCTCCTCTGGACTCACCCCCGATGAAACCATGGGCAAACACAAGAGGAGGTGTAGGGGTGTGAGGCCACCAGAGCCCTTCCCGTGGCCACCTGCGGAGCAGACCCAGGGTGTCCACAAGGGGCTTCCCCACTCTGCAGCTCCATCCACAGTGGCCACAGTTCACGTTTCTGCAGCATCTCCACACCACGGTGCCAGGTCCTGCCCTGTGCCTAGATCCCAGCCTCTCCCCAGCCTCTGGTTACTGTTTGACAGAGGAAGGTTTGAACCTGCCTGTTTCCTGGCAGCTCTGATTTTTCCGGCTCATGAAACAGGAGAGGTGATTTGTTGCACTTGGTTTAAAGGGATGGAGCAGTCAGAGTCCTGGCCTGTGTGGGTCACTCACGCTGTGAGAGTGTGAGGGATGTGCCACTGAGTTCATTGGACTCTAATACACAAGGACACAGAGGCTTTGTTTCCATGAATCTCTTTGTTACAAGTTACTATTAGTAAGGTAAATACACTTGTGATTAGTAAAGCGAGTGTGTGAGGTGTCCGTGCCCATGGCAGGGGGTTGGAATTAGATGATGTTTAAAGTCCCTCCCAACCCAAACTGTTCCATGAATCCATGAAATAGAATATTTTTTTTTTTTTTTTTTTTTTTTTTTGTAGTGTTAGTAGCAAGTCTGTGCATTCCATTCCAAGTATTGTATTACTGTGCTGCTCCCGGGGTGAGGTTGATGACGGGTGAAGTCTCTCTTTGGAGAAGTCCCGGAGCCTGGAGTCACCCCGGGCATCCCCAGAAGGTCTGAAGGATGATGTGGAGAAGTTCATGCACTCATAAAGAGGGGGACTTGGTTTGGGTGGGAAGCCAGTTACTTTTACATGGATCCATAAGCAGGCAGAGGACGCCAGCTCCCGACTTCTGCTTGTTAGGAGGCCCCTTTGTAGGTTACGGCATGTTCTTTTTTCTGGGCTTACCAAGGGCACTGCAGTGTCCCAGCTGCACCTGCAGAGGACACGCTGTGTTCCCAGGCTCGTGGACCTGTGGTTTAGCTGAAATTTCTTGTCAGTTCTTTTCCTCTCTACAACCACGTCACCTTTACGGCTGCTGCTCCAAGGGATCGGTGGTGTTCCCTTGGTCCCTGCAGCAAGAGGCTGACCTGGCTCTGGCAGGGACCCCACAAACTATGTGACCCACATGGACCAGTGGGGCTGGGTGCTGGGAAGTCCCTCTGCTTGTTCCCTGTTGCCACCACCATCTCTGCTCAGGTCCTTGGTACTTGGCGGGGGGACAGCCACCACCCTGTGTGCCATCGTGGCAGCTTCCTGCCCAGGCGCTCGCTGCTCACCTCCTGCTCCAGGGTTGTCTGGAAACGTGGCTAGAGGGGAGGGACCTCTGTGGGCACAGCGGGTGCTGGGAGTGCTCCGGTCCCTTCCGCAGGCAGCGGCTCAGCAGAGCTCCGCTCCCAGCCCAGAGATGCCACCGGCTGCTGCGGCACCGCCGGAGTGAGGAGCTGCACTCGGGAAGCCCAAGGTGAGGGATGCCCTAGAACCGTGCTGGGGACGCACCATCCTGTGGCTGTGCCCCACGGGGACAGCCATGGCTGGCTCAGTCCTGGGAACCATCCTCGCTGTGCTGGCCTCACTCATCATCACTGCCAATGCGCTGGTGGCCATCGCTCTCCTCTGCCTCATCCAGAAGAATGGCTCCAAGGGGCTCTATTTCGTCCTCAATCTCGCCATTGCGGATGCCCTGGTTGGCTTCACAGTCACGGGGCTGGTCATGGATGAGTTTTCCCAGCCCTTTTATCCTCGCCAGATCTTCTGCGTCCTGAGAATGTCTTTCGTGACCTCCTCTTCTGCCGCCTCTATCCTATCCCTGACCCTGATCGCGTGTGACAGGCACCTGGCCATCAGGAAGCCTTTCCACTACTTCCAGCTGATGACAGGCCTGCGGGTCGGGGTGTGCCTGGCAGGGCTCTGGCTGGTCGCTGCCATCATCGGCTTCCTCCCGGTCCTCACCCCAGGCTTTCAGAAGGTCACCAACCATGAGAAGTGCTCCATCTTTGGGGTCTTCCACCCCACGTACATGCTCACTGTCTTCTGCGTCGGCTTCTTCCCAGCACTCTTCCTCTTCATTTATCTCTACTGTGACATGCTGAAAATCGCCTCCGTGCACGTGCAGCACATCCAGGAGGTGGAGCAGGCTGGGCTGGCGGGCGCCGCCTGCCCCCCGGCCCGCACCACCAGCGACATGAAGGCCATGCGCACCGTGGCCGTGCTCATCGGGTGCTTCACGCTGTCCTGGCTGCCGTTCTTCATCGCCAGCATCATCCAGACTGTCTGTTCCGAGTGCTTCCCCACCAGGGTCATTGAGAACTACCTCTGGCTGCTGGGGCTGGGCAACTCCCTCCTCAACCCGCTGCTCTACTCCTTCTGGCAGAGGGACATGCGGCTGCAGCTCTCCCAGCTGGCTGCGGGCGTGAAGAGGAGGATCCTCCTTCACCCGGGTGGTGGCCACTGCTTCCCCGGCAGGGGCACCACGTCTGTCCCCACCGTGTCCTGCCTGCAGCTCCACCACTGACACGGTAAGGAGCGGCTGTCACCAGCTTTCTAGCTCATCTCCTGCATCGTGACCGTGAACTTGTGGCCTGCTGGCTCTGGAGGACATCACAGACCAGGGTGGGACCAATCTGGATGCTAATTCCCCATCGGCATGGCCAAATTCCAGCCTCCCACAGCACGGCCTGTTTGGCACCAGCCCCAGGCACCCCACATGTTGGGTTTTGCCTGAAGAGCTCAGCAAGAGCAGCCTAGTGTCTCCCAGGTCCAAGCCCTTAGTGCTCATTCTGCAAGCCAACATCCTTCGCCCACTGCTGCCCAGACCTGGCTCCTCCTGCCCTGCCCCCTGCCTGCAGCACCAGCTCTCTGGCAGCAGAGTCTTGGAGGTGTGTGCGTGTCCTTAAATCCATCCTGGACCGCAAGCACTGCCAGTCGCTGCCCATCCTAAACCAAACTCGGGGTCCTACAGCTGCAGCCTGGGCCATTCCCCAGCCCCATTCTGGGCATCTGGGCTCTGCTGTGGCACTGGGACCCCAAGGAGGCTCCTGCCGTTCTGCAGCAGCAGCAGTATCCACATAGAAGCTGGCAAGGCGAGCAGGGCAGCACAGATGTGGGGCAGCATGGGCTGTGCCGTCACTGTTTGGCCTGGGCTATAAAGGGGGTTAATGAGTAACTGGCTGAAGGAGCAGGAGGAACGGCTGCCTCTGAGCCTGGGAAGCCCCAGGCAGGAGCGGTGCTCTGTCCCACCAGGGCTGTAGGGCTGGATTTGGGACTTGCAAGGGTCCCTATGCACTGACTCCTCCCATGGGAGCATTTCTTTGTGCCCTGCCATGCTGCAGCACTGGCCAGGCTGTTGAATCTGCCAGAGACTATAACCAGATTTCATTGATTCTCATTAAACCATGCCTATTTAATCCATACAGCAAGAATATTTCCCTCAGAAGAGGTTTCTTAGCTAAGAACGTCCCCTGATCTGAAACGGGGGCTCTATGCTCACGAGCAGTTGTTTCCACCTCTGCCATCTGCCCCACCAGTAGACACGACTGTTCAAGGCCATATCCAGTCCTCATCCAGAACCTGCCTTTGTCCCGAGGCCTCCTCACCCTAGAGCAAGCAGCAAAAATAAAAGTGCCGTTAAAAACCCCCAAATACCAGGCGGTCTGTGGCATCCACCTTGCATGGGAAACGTCTGAGACTGGGCATCACACGGCTGATGCTGTTCCTAAACTGCGCAACACGGAATAAACCCAAGGGAAGGCGCCTGTGCAGCAGTCCCGGCGCTGCGGGTGGGCTGGTGTCTCGTAGGTGGATCTCGTAGGTGGATCCAGCCTGAGTCAGTGCCGGGGACCAACCCACCAGCTCCCTGCAGGATGTTTGCGGCCCGTTCTCGCGGAGCCCGAGCTCTGCCGCTGTTGCTTTGCAAAGCCACCCGCGCACCCTCGCTGAGCTGCCGGTGCCGCCAGAGCCGTCCCCGCAGCGGGCACCGGCCGTGGGTGTGCTGTGGGAGTGAACACACTTTACACGTGGCCTCTTGCTGCTTCCCCAGCCCTCCCGCTGCTTCCTCTGCGGCAGTAGGGCTGCCCGCAGCGCGGAGCGGGGCCGGAGCAGCAGCTTGTGCCCGGCCATGGAGGCAGGCAGGACTGCAGGGCCGGAGCAGCGGCTGTGCAGCACCCTGCAGTGACCGCGGCTTCTGCACCCACAGCGGGGATCCCGCTCCGCAGCGCCCTCACTGCCAGGGACAGGGGGCAGTGGCTGAGGGGAAGAGGAGCCGCTGCTGCGGGGCTCTGGTGCGGGTGGGGGGCACGGCACGGCGCAGGCAGAGCATCCCCTGCAGTGCAGGGAGCTCATCTGCGCCTCCTCTCTCAGAGCCCTGTGCTGGAGGGGGGGCTCCATTCCTGGAGACACCTCCAGGTCCCGCTGGGAACAAAGGGACCTTTTGACTAGGGCCTGTAGGGACAGGCCAAGGGGAATGGCTTTAACCTGCCAAAGGGGAGATTGAGCTGAGCTCTGAGGCAGAAGCTCTTCCCTGTGAGGGTGCTGAGGCGCTGGCACAGGGTGCCCAGAGAAGCTGTGGCTGCCCCATCCCTGGCAGTGTTTAAGGCCAGGTTGGACACAGGAGCAACCTGCTCTAGTGGAAGGTGTCCCTGCCCGCGGCAGGGGTTGGAGCTGGAGGAGCTTTAAGGTCCCTTCAACCAAACCTTCAAACCCCAGAGCCTGGGATTCTGTGACTCTCTGTGCTCCTCATGGCACCAGCCCGCCTCCAGCCCCCATCCCCATGAGCATCCCTGCCCTGCTCCGGCCGCGCAGGGACCGCGGGCACGGGTGCAGTGCCCGGGGAGGCCGCGGGAGTGCGGCTGGGACGGGTGGGTGCATCGGGATAACGAGGCAGGAGGGACGGGTCGGTCCTGCCCCAGGCGAGGGCAGAGCTGCGGCCGCTGTGCTCCGGCCCCACCACCCGCGCTGCCGCCGCCCGCTCCCACCGTCCGGTAACGGGGGCGCTGCCCCGGCCCCTGCCGAGCCGCCGCGCCGGCGCAGCCCGCCACCGTCCCGGCATGCCCTGCGCGCAGCGCCCCGGCCCTGAGCGGCGCGACAGCCAATGGGCGGCCGCGGCGGGGGCGCGCGGAGGGGCCGGTGGGGATGTTCGCGGAGGGCGGACGGGGAGGCGCCGGCTGCGGGTCGGGACCGGGACCGGAACCGGGACCGGGAGGTGAGTGCGGGGCCGGGGCCGGGCGATCCGGGCTGCGAGGTCTCGGTGTCCGGGCGGCGCGGCTCAGTCCCGCCCCGGGAGTCCTCCAGCGGGAGCGGTCGACTGGGCCCGCTCCCGCTGCACCCGCGGCCCGGTGCTGCCCGCCGGGGGAGGCGGTGGGGAGCGGGCCGGTGGTGTGGGCCCGGAGCGCTCGGGCTCCCTGTGCGCTCCGCTTCCGCGGGTGCTGCCGCCCCTCAGGCCGAGCCCGGCTCGCTGGGCCGAACCCGGTCCCCCCGCGGCCGGAGGCGGTCGAGGATTGGCCTGCGGCCGGTGCAGGCGTCTCGGTGCGGCTCCCGCCGGCCCGCGCCGTTACGGGGGTTCCGAGAGCGCCGGGGGCTGGTGCTGGTGGTGACCCCTGGAGAGCTCCGGTGCCGCTCGGGTGGCAGGGAGGCTACTCTGAGGGATTTAGTTGGGGTGGGGGCGTCTCCAGGCTGCCTTGGGGTCCGGGGGTGACCAAACCATCACCGGGTGGTAGGTTTGAGGCGTCGGCGAAGTGAGCTGTGGTTAAAGAAACGATCGTTGAGCTGACGGGCTGTCACACGGGGCACTTCTGGTGCTGCGGGAGGGTTGGGTTGCAAAGGGCGGGAAGGTGGGAGCAGCTTCTCGGCAGCTGGGTGCAGCTGTCGGGGTGTTAATGCTCAGGTGTGGCTGGCCGCCTTCTCTCCCTCAGAGCAGTGGCAGGCTCAGCCATGCCCAGCGTGTAGCTCAGCTCCTGCTGGATCCACTCACGGCAGCCAGACTGTACGTAGGAAGCACTGTCAGGTTCGGGCACGCTCGTACCGGTAACCACAGCTACCGATGGGCTGTAGCTCTCCCACAGCCCTGCTCCATAAATATCCTTTGCCTACCATCCATATGTGTGTGCATGCACACGTTTATTTGGTTCCTTAAGCATTACTCTCAGGCTTCTTTATGTGTTTCTTACTGTCTCAATTATTTTGCCCTTATTTTGTCTGTGTGTGCAAAGTCCAGCTGTTAACACCAATGTCGATTCACATCATGCTGCATAGAAATGCTTTTGGTTTCAGTGCCAGGTGTTTGTTACCCAGACGTGTTAGACCTTGAACAGATTACCTGTTAGCCCACACACTTTCTGGCTCCCCTGGACTTCACTTGCACAGCTACAGCAATCATTAGACACGGCTTTTCCAGCCTGCAGAACATGGCAGCGGAGTGGTGAGACGATGGTGAATGCTGGGGCAGCCTGGGCAGGAGTTTGTCCAGCAGACCTGCATCCTTCTCACTCCAGCCTCTCACGTCATTCCCACTCTGGAAGCTGACTGGTTGGCTTTTGTCTCTTGGTGTTTTGTGGATGGATTTGGTAACGTCTTGTTAAGAAGCTCTCTGTCTCAAGCTGTTGAAAGCTCTGCCTGAGCTGCTGCGGGGTCAGGTTTCTTAGTTTAAGGTCATGTTTTCGGTACGGGTGACTCGAGCCCCTAGAAGGGGTGAAGTTCTATCTCCAGGTAATTTCAGAATAAGGTGTTGCTGGAGAGGCATTCTGTGCACCTTCCGAAGATGGTGTGAGATTTCTGCCCTAATCCCCAACTTTTCTGCTGACATTCCTCCAGTGCCACGCTGCATCCTGCTGTTCTGCTCCCCGCCAGGATGAAGCCCTTCAGGTCCTTGTGCTGGTGCTGCCCCTGTGAGGCTCTTGGCTGGGCAGCAGCACTCACCCCCTGGTCCAGGGCTTTCCGATGATCCTGATTGCTGCCTCTGCTGGCGTTCCTTTTGGGACTTCCCTCTTTTTTTCACTCTCCTTTTTATTCCTCCTCTCCCGCCGCAGTATGTGTGTGCAGTTAGTGCTGCCTCCCTTTGCCTGACAGCTTTCTGCTCCTCACCTTTCAAAGATGTATTTCTGAAAAGGTGAGCTTTTGAGCATTTGATGGGAAATGGTGGGTGCTGCCCTGGAATGTGCTGGGAGTGGGGCAGGCAGGATGGGGCAGAATTGGACTGCAGAGCTGCCCGGGGCCGGGCACGGCCCCTCTGCACCCAGGGGATGGAGGACGAGCTGCTTGCTCCCCAGAAATCCCAGTGCTACCACAAAGGAATTCCTAGATGCTGTGTCGAGAGGGAGGGTGGTTTGACAGAGCCTGTGAACATCCTAAAAACAGTCCATGGTGCGTTGGTGCGGGGGCTGCTGAGGCTGTCCATAGGGAAGCACTGAGGGGTGAGTGTCTGGCTGTGTGCTGCACACACCTACATGCATACACACGCTGTAAAGGATGTTTTCCCTTTGTTTTGGGTTACAACAGGATGCAAAGGGCACAGCTCAGCAACTCTCTGTGGTTTTGCTGCTGTGGCTATGTATTTGGTTTTAGGGCCCAGGAAGAAAGCACTCTGTCTCTAAGTGCATTGCTGGAACAATTAGCTTGTCTGACGTTAATATTTCTTCTGAGTTCCAGCTTCCAGAAACGAGGGGTGAGCAGTGTGCCTCTTGGCACCGAGGATTACCAGAACATTACCCTGTGCGGCGCGGCTAATCCCAGGCACGCAAACAGGGTTTATTTAACTGGACGCTGGCGAGCGCCGCTCTGTGCAGCCCCTCGCAGGCCGAGGCGGGCGCGCGGCGCTCCTCCACCTGCTCTCCAGCTCACCCCAGCCCAGGACGCGTTACTGGTGCCAGCCCCTGGAGACTGATGGGGACACATGGAGCTGCCGTGTGCCAGCCCCGGTCCCAACCTGTGCGCCCGGGGCAGCGCAGGGGCAGTTCCTCTGTCATTAGGACCTGAGCTCCGCTCTGTGCTCAGAGGCGTGTGTGGAGCTGCCCGAGTGTGGGAGCTCGACGCTGGGCTCCATCCTTCCCACAGATAAACAAGCTGGGAGCAGCAGAACTGGCTGAAATCCTGGAATATGACCAGCATCTTGCCATGTTTCTCGTGCAGTTCGCAGGTGAAGTGTGTGCTTTGTGTGCTTGTCCTGACAGTGTGCTTCCCTCAGGGTGTCTGCTCACTGTTGGGAGCACACAGGAGCATATGGAGTGGACAGAAGTAACTCTCGGAAGCCTGCTGGTCTCCCCAGTGTGCCTAACCAGCTTTGGGATCAAACTGATGATGATAGAGCTCTAGCTGTGGCACTTAAGCTGGGACTACAGTAGGAAAGAGTGCACGAGCCCAACAGCGGGTTTTGAACCTGGGAAGGAATCTGGGAAAGCAAATGTTTGGTGTCAAAATGTAGCTTCAGAGCCTTGGCATCTCCTTTTCCTTCCTTGTTTTCTTTTCTAACTGATTGCTGCAGATGATGTGTGCTTTAGTTTCTTCTAATGTGCATTTCTGTAGCACTTAAAACAAGTGCTGTGTCATCAGGTGGCAGATTGTATCCTGGGATCCACTTTATTCTGTGCAGGAAAGGGACCCCTGCTCAGGCTGAGCAACACTTATGTCATATATTTACAAGTGCTGGCAA
This sequence comes from Strigops habroptila, assembly GCF_004027225.2. Lineage (NCBI taxonomy): Eukaryota > Metazoa > Chordata > Aves > Psittaciformes > Psittacidae > Strigops > Strigops habroptila. The sequence continues at coordinate 22,922,335 of NC_044285.2, forward strand.
AGGTAAATCCATATTTATAGTAAAGCCTGTGTCAGCCCATTTCTGAAGTTCCTCATGATGGTGGGTAAGAGCAGTTTGATGAGCACAGTCTGCACAGGCTTTTTGAGTGTACCATTAAAATGCTTTTCGGTATGTGACAGAGTACCTGTTACTAAGCTTTTTCTTTGAGTTGCAGGGCAGAGGTTTGTGTATCTGGGTCTTACTGACTAGCTGGAGATCGGGAACGCCACTGGAGCGCGAGCGGCAGCGGTGGGAGGTTGCTGTCAGCGTGTGGTGTCCTCGGGGTGAGCTGCTCTGCATCCTCCAGAGCAGCACGAGGCTCGTGCTCAGAGCTCCTGCTCGTCTGGTTCAACATTAGTAAACCCAGCAGGGAAGATTTGCAAAGATCCTGTGGGATCCACACACCCCTGTGGGGAGCTGTTGTCCTGCACGGCCACGGGCGCCCTGCACGGTGAGCTCGGTGTTGTCAGCTCCCGGTGAAGGGTTGACGAGTGACCCAGTGCTTTCCACCTCGTGTTGACCATTTCTGATGTCTTTTTCACTGGTCATGAAGGCAAATGGCCAAGCTCTGTTAGCAGGAACTACTGGTTGGAAAGTGAAGTCTTGCCCAGGGTCTGGCATGGGACCCAGTGAGAGTAGATACTTCCCTTGATTTATGCCTGGAACATTTTGATCTTCCCTCTCTCCAGGCCCTTTCTAAACGTGCGCTGTGAAAGCTGGAGCTGTATATAGCAGCAGCACAGCCCAGGATCGATGTCCACTGGGGCTGGGTGGTGGCAGTGCTCTTCAGGACAGTGGGAAGCTGCTGCCCGTCCTCCCATCAGCCACAGCCCAGCATCTGCTTCCAGAGGTGAAGACCACCTACAGCAACGTGCTGCTGCTGTGTGAGAGGACTTGCTGACAGTCATCTTGTGCTCATCTTTAAGCAGCCTTACTTGTTCCTCCTGCTCTGTTTTGCTAGGGAGCAATCTTCCAGTCCAAATGAATTTTATCTCTTTTTTTAAATTGATTTTAAAGTTTTCGCTGCATTATGGCAGCGCCTGATTTTGGGCTCCTCAAAATTCACTCTTCAGAAAATCCCTGGAGATACACACTGGGTGTGCTTGGAAGTGAAGGACATGCCAGTGCCCCTGCCATGTATCGCTCTAGAAATGCTGACACTGATCTTGCACTGAAAACCCTAATTTTTCTGCTCTTCCCCCCTTACCTTCCACATAGCACTTCACTGCAAACAGAAATCTGCTGCTTCTGCCTTTCCTGGCCAGCTCTACAGAGCCTCAGTAAACCTGGGTAAAACCCTGCGGCTTGTTCCTGTGCTGGTCCCTTCCCTCCGTGGCTCAGCACAGCCAAGGATGCTTTGCTAAGGTCAGCATGAAGGGAAAGTGCTTGTGCTGGTACCTCAGAGTCGCGCTGGCTGATTCTGTCAGCTTTTATCCTGCTCTGTGCCCAGGAGAGATGCTTTTCTGCAGCTTCAGCTTTCTTCTGTGCACGTTCTTTGTATCCAGTGGGATGTGGTTGGAGCTGCAGCTCAACGGCAGTTTGCTGAATGATAGAAGAGGCAGTTGGGTCTGAAGGTGGCTGCTGTTATGGCATGTACTGACTGTAGGGTGGAAAACCTGGCTCAGTGACCAGCAGCAGCTCCTGGCTTTCCCTACTCACCCTCAGTGACCAGCAGCAGCTCCTGGCTTTCCCTACTCACCCTCAGTGACCAGCAGCAGCTCCTGGCTTTCCCTACTCACCCTCAGTGACCAGCAGCAGCTCCTGGCTTTCCCTGCTCACCCTCAGTGACCAGCAGCAGCTCCTGGCTTTCCCTGCTCACCCTCAGTGACCAGCAGCAGCTCCTGGCTTTCCCTGCTCACCCTCAGTGACCAGCAGCAGCTCCTGGCTTTCCCTGCTCACCCTCAGTGACCAGCAGCAGCTTCTGGCTTTCCCTACTCACCCTCAGTGACCAGCAGCAGCTCCTGGCTTTCCCTACTCACCCTCAGTGACCAGCAGCAGCTCCTGGCTTTCCCTACTCACCCTCAGTGACCAGCAGCAGCTCCTGGCTTTCCCTGCTCGCAGAGCCTGGAGCAAAATAAGGCAAAGTTGATCTTGGGCTCCTGGAAGTCCTCGTTGGTCTCATGCTGGACTTCACCTGACTTCCCCCAAAACCCATTCCACGGAACCTGAACTTTTGTTATGGTCACCTTTAGGCAGTTCCTATGGCGTTAGTCCCCCACCTGGGGGAGGAATGACCCTGTGCACCAGTACATGCTGGGACAAGCTGCTGGAAAACAGCTTTGTGGAAAAGGTCTTGAGTGACTTGACCTGTTGTGGGTCTCCTCTTGTTGATCTGCGTGCTGGAAGCAGGACACACGTCTCTGGTCTGTAGCAAGCTGCACTGAAGTGTGTTGGTTAACACGGGGCAGCTCTGTGCGTGACACCTACAACCAGAGCAGGGTGTCTGCCCATTTCAGCCTGGCAGCACAAGTGTCCGGCTGTATCCCTGCTCAGCTGCATCCTTCCCCACTCCCAAGCGCAGGAAAACACACTCCCAAGTTTCATGTTGCCTCTTCCATCAGCTGGGTAACAACAGAGGTAAATCTTACCGCAGCTCCTGTTCACTTGCCCTGTTCCTGCGCTGCGGCCTGTCTATTTTTAACCCGCAGCACTAGAGAGTTGTTCCCCGGGTGCTCGTGACCTCGGTGACATTCTGCCTTTGGGGTGTTGCAGCAGCAGCATCGTGGGCATCTCCCAGAGCCGGGCGTGACTATTGTTGTTGCCAGCAGAATGCAACTTCTTTTTTGGCAGCTTCTTGCGTTCTCCCCTTTCAGTGGCCGAGAGAAGAGGCGCTTCGGGCTCCCTGTGTCCACTCCCTTGTCTGTTTACAGCCGTACACAGCAACAGGTTCTTGGAATCCACTGGAATAGAAATCCCAATGCTGCCCTGTCTGGAGGAGGGTTTGGGACAAATGCCCTGGCCCGTCAGTGCATTCAGATGTTGTCTTTGGTCCTCCTGTAGTTCTGCTGTTCCCCCCAGAACACAGGCACCCCTTAGCAGAGATGTAGCTGGGTTTGTCACTTCATAGGGGATTTGGTTGGTTGTTTTTCCATTGACTGTGCAGAGGGAATTTGTAGAGAAAAAGCTAAATCCAACTGGATATTTTCACGTCCCTTCAGTCTCACATCCCTGTGTGTGCCGAGCATGGCAGAAGGAGGTATAATGAACTCAGTGCTCAGTTAAGGGCAGTCAGTTTAGCACAGTGGATGGAATTCCTTGAATTAGGAAATACACTGGAAGCTACAGAATGATTTTTCTTCATTCCTTTTTGGTTCAAATCTGTATAATTGACTTTTCTGACTTTACACAGTGCTTGGTTGTTTAAGGATCCATTTGCCTTTGCTCTGTTTCATGAGACCCCCAGTCTTGCCCAGTTTTGTGAATTGTCCATCAAAGCCTCTTGAGCCCCATGTGACTGAGTGGGAGATGAGCTGAAGTTGTGATGGATGCAGTGGGCAAGTTTTGCTTTGGTTTTGTTGGGCCATACAGTTGGGCTTCTGTAATACCAGCTTTATTTCCCCTTAGAAATGCTCTCCTGTGGGGTACAGCTGCCTGCCAGACTCCTTGAGCAGAAACTGCAATAGTACCTTAGGTCTTTGAAGAGCATCGAAGATGTGCCTTGGGTTTTGCTAGTAAATAATTCCAAGTGACTTCACAACTGGTGACAAATGAGGTGGAAATTTTAAGTAACTATTAAAAATGTGTTCCTGGAAGAACTGGAAGTTCTTGGAACTTGGAAGAACTAGAAAAATCATCCGGCCTCTGAGTTTCCAGACCTGACATCCTGCACAGTGCAGAGGAGATGCACCCCAGGTTTATGCTGGTGAACAGTTTGATTTGTGTAGGTTTTGGGATTAATGGTTGCAAGCAGTATTTTAAAGTGGTATCAGTGTGACGTTAGATGAGGTGTAGTTGGGGACAGTAAATGGGAGGCACAGCTCCCCCAGGGGCCTGCAGGGCTGCTCGTGCCTGGGGCTGGCACTTTTCTCCTTACTGTGATCCTGAAGCATCGCAAACCCACGTACAGAAAGTGTCTGAGTGTGGTTTTCTCTTTCAGGCTTAAACTCTCTGTCCTTTGATGCTGCCAGCAGCAGCAAGGCTCTGCAGCTCGGCAGTGCTGCGCCTCCGCCAGGGTTGGAAAGCTCAGCTGAGAATGGAAGTGATCCGGGCAAGAAGAGGAAGAGAGCAAACGTTCCTGCAGGTGAGCAGGGGGTGGCAGTGGGGAGGCGGCCACGGAAGCTGAGGCTGAGAAGCCACACGTTTGTGTAATGTCCGTGGCTCCACCTCGGTTGCCAGATCACTCTGCTAGACCCTGAGCAGGTAGCACTGGTGCTGCTGCTGTCTCTGCTTCATTTCCCCTTCCAGCATTGAGGAGAAACACCTTCAGGTGGCAGTGGGAGTGCTCTGTGCTGGAACACACTGCCCTCGCTGACAAATCAGTGCAATTATGACAGTTTATGCTGAATATTTGTCCTTTGGTCATAAATCTCTTGTGAGGAATCAAGCACACCCCTTGCCTTTAGTCAGTGTTCCTTTAAAGCCCCTTAGAGCTGTTGATTCTAATGGATAAACTGTAGTTCAGATGCTCTTGGGGGGCAGTGTTTTCATAGACCTTGCCTCTGTACAATGTCATCTGCTCGAGAGGGACAGCACTGGTCTTGTTTTGTTCTTTCATTTGGCTCTTTCCTATGTGTCAGGTTCAAATCTGTTTTGGATGCTGCTAGCGCAGAGCCTGCCTGGAGCGCAGAGCCTGCCTGGGCAGCGTGTGCCTTGCAGAGGAGTTAAGAACGCACTAAGCTCTTAATCACTTTCCCTGCTCTCAGCAGATGGTGGCAGAAATCTAAGCCTCGACATTCCGATGGGCCTGCCAATGTCAGACCCGACCGCCTGGGCCACCGCGATGAACAACCTGGGGATGGCTCCGCTGGGGATGACGGGACAGCCCCTGCTGCCAGGTATGTGCCTCACCCCCGCTGCGCCCGCCTCTCCTTTCAGACGTGGCTTTGGGAAGAGCCTATTTCAGTTGTTAGGTAAATGCCTACCATGTCCTAGCCCCGTGAATAGGCAGCAGGCAGCTCTTGCTGAGATCTCCCCTGACAGCACCAGTGGGCCCTGCTGGTACTGCCTGTCCTTACAGCTCAGCTCCTGACCTTCTCAGATTCATGAGCCATCTCCACAAGACATCCAGGTGCACTGCTTCTGCTGTGGATGCCTGCATGTATTGCTTCCCTAGGGTTCACAACTGCTGAACAGAGAAGACAGCCCTCCTCTGACAGCTCTGTTTAGTTTTTATATGGCATTGAAGGCAAATCTCAGAGCAAAATCAAGGTAAAATACTGTTTAGATGTAGTCAGAGGGCTGACTAAAGCCTAGAAGCAAGTCAAGCAGGGTAAGGAAATCAATGAGGTGTTTACTTAAATGCTTCTGTGTGTTTTACCCAGAATTACTGCACGTTTTTACCTGCTGGAGCTGGTACACTTCTGTGGCTTGCCAGGTGATGCCCTTAACCCCATGTCACAAGCTGCCCACACTGCTGAACCACTTAATGAAACCGAGCTGGGTTCAGTTTTACGCTGTTTCCAGACTTCTTTATGTGGATAAACCTTACTGGAGAAGGTTTTGGCACTAGGAGGTGGTGTCTGTGGAGTGGAAAAGGAAGTAGTTTATTTGAACAGAGGAAATTTATTTGGCTGAGGCAATCAACAAGGAAATAGTGCTAAAAAGTTGTTTTAAGGGCACAAATCTAAAGTTCTGATATTGTGATGCTCCCTCTGGACTGTTATTTATTCAGCTCATTTTCACTGGGGAGACTTCTTCACTTGCTGCATGAGTCCAAACCACGACCTGACTCCCTTATTCTCTCCCCCATTTAGATTTTGATCCTGCTCTTGGGATGATGACTGGAATCCCTCCCATCAACCCCATGATGCCAGGCTTGGGGATAGTGCCACCTCCCATCCCTCCGGACATGCCTGCTGTGAAGGAGATCATTCACTGCAAAAGCTGCACTCTCTTCCCGCCTAACCCACGTAACTGTTTTATCCTGTTTCTATCTGTCTGTATAGGAATATATGTATATATGTTAAAAAGTGTGTGTGAGAGAAGAGCTGTGGCACTGCCTGGACATAGCTGCTCGGGGTGAGTGGCTGTGACTAGGTGCTGGCAGGCAGCTGCTGGAGCAATGGGAAAAGCCTGTTCTTGTCAGTGAATGTTTGCCATCTCCATGAACAGCCTTTTCAGTTGTTAAATTGATAAGGACAGGGAAGAAAGCATTCCGGTTCCCTGGATATCAGAACTCTAATCTTCATGGCACAATTCTTGCATGTATTATCTAAGGGTTCAAGATAACAAGCCTTTGGAGGTAAGGAGGCTGGATCAGCCAGCATGGCCCCTGCTGAGAGATGGAAGTGCTCCAGAATAGGGTGGAAGGAGAGCAGAGGCAGCTGGAAATAAGACAGAAAACTTAGAGGCAGTCCTGGCTCGGCAGGCTGCAGCAGGAAACTAGGATCCCATCGAGCGAGCTGACTGACCTTTTGTCCTCGCTTCTATTATAAAACCAGAGAGGAGAAAACATTGTTACCTGTCAGTTGGTTGGGCTTGTGCTAAGAAAGATGGAGGAGATGAAATAGCCAACAAAATGTGGATGTGATAGAGACAGGAGGAGATCTCACTCCTCCTGCAGCAGCATGTGTTGCCCTGTTGCTTGGCTGGTCTTCAGAGGAGAAGAGTTCATTCTGGTGCCAGGAGCTGTGCTTTCTGCCAGGTGAGCAGAGGCTGGGGAGGGTTCCACCCCAGAAAGCAGTAACAGCGAATTCTCAAGTATGGAATTGGCAGAGGTTCCAAACCAGGAAAGGCAGTTGTAGGACATGCTTCTCCCTGCACGACCTGCACAGCCCAGCCACGGCCCCGCAGGAGTCTCTGGGGCTGTGCCAGCTCAGGACAGGCTTGACACTACCAACAGAAACCAAGGACTTGACCATTTTTCCCAGCAGCAGTGCTGTCCACGGGGAATAAGACACTTTCCATATGCAGAGAAGCTGTGAGAGGTGTTTGAGGCTGCGTACCTATGTCTAGTTCCTGAGCAGGTGCCAGCAGATGGCACCCGAGCCCGATGGGCTCTCAGCACTGGGAGTCTGGGCTCCCAGGCTGTGGTTTAAATAAAGCTCTTTCAGTGCCCAGCCTGATGACTTAGCTCTTAGTTCACTGTTCCCAGAAGCAAACTTGTCTCACTGTCCTGGAAACAGTTGACAAGCCAGTTCATGTGCTGAGCTGGGGGGGTCTCCCTGCACTTGCCAGGTGGGCACCTGAGCATGGAAGTGGGTTTGGTGCTGGAGAATCTCTTCTCCAGGTCTCTGCAGTCTCATGCAGTGTCTTATATGTGCTGCAGCAATGCAGGTGGGTAAGTGAGCATTCTTGGCAGCCTGCTTCTGGCAAATTAGACTTAACTGTCAGCCTGCTTTTATGTTCTGTGGTTCATTTTAACCATAAAGGTAAAAAAACCCAACATTAATTCCTTCTACATCTCTTGGCTATACCCATTTCCTTCATGTCTTCCTTCTGTAGTACCTAGTCTCAATTTGGCTCATGACCTTCCCGTAACGTTAATACTTTTGCCCTTTAGGATCCTCTGTCTACATTTTCTATGTATTCTTTCTGTTAGGACAGTCCTTTAAGCTGTGCTTTCATAGCACCTCCCATGATGAAGTTTTGAGGTCCTGGTGCTGCTCATGTTCTACGACTGGAGCTCAGGGGCCTTTGCTTGCACTAGAGAGAGTGTTTGGAGAGCTGCAGGCTCCTGAGCTCTTTGGTTTGGAAACATGCTGGTAAATGTACTTATTCTCATGCAGCACCCCAGCAGTTTTATAGATCTGCTTGCTAAGGTCATGTGCAGTGTAGCTGGGTGTATGTTTGAAGGAAGCCAGGAAGGTGTGATTGTGTCTCAACCATACCTGGGGGGACGGTCATGGGAAAGAAACATGTGCTGACAACCCCAGAACTAACCTGCTCTGCTTTCTGTCTCTTGCTCTCCTCAGATCTTCCCCCTCCAGCAACGAGGGAGAGGCCCCCGGGGTGTAAGACAGTGTTTGTTGGAGGGCTGCCGGAGAACAGCACTGAGCAGATCATCATGGAAGTGTTTGAGCAGTGCGGGGAAGTCATCGCCATTCGGAAGAGCAAGAAGAACTTCTGCCACATCCGCTTTGCCGAGGAGTTCATGGTGGACAAGGCTCTTTATCTCTCTGGTAGGTGCATTTTTGCCCTGGATGGCAGGTTACAGTTCTGGGACAGCAATGTAGTGACCTCTTTCTAATGAGAGGCTGTGTTGCAGTTGCAAGGTTTGTCTAATGTGTCAGTTCCCCTCTTTTCTGCTGCTCTTGCATTTCTGCTTAAACACATGAAAGGAGCTGCTGGTAGGAAAGCTGGCAATGCTTTGTTACCTTGGGCACTGCAAACCTCTGCAAAATACTGGGATGAGGTACAATCCGAGTTCATCCCTGTCTTTCCTGGATAAATGTCCAGCTAATGCTAAGACAGTATTTTTTTCCCTGAAACACATGGGCTCCTTTTGCCTGGGGTTTGTTTTATGGGGGCAGAGGCCTTGTGGTTGGTGTTCACAGACTGTGTGGCAGCAGATTTTGCCTTTCCAACCAAGCCTGCATCTGCTGTGCTGGTCACATCAGCCCTGAGCAGCCCGGGCTCCCCACCTGACCCTCCACCATGCTAGAAAATGCAGCAGTACTTTGTTTCCATGCTGAAATCCCTTCCAAATGGATTCTTTCAGTGTATTAACAAACCCGGGTTCTGTTTCCAAAGCCACACTCTTTCCAGAGAGATGAGATTGTCGAGATAATGCAGGGGAATGGTCTTTGCTGCTTAAAATAATGGAAACTTCTCTGTAGCCTGTTTGGACTGGCTGTAAGTGTGACGTCGTGTTCCAGAGACTGTTGAATCGAGTTAGACTTGGAGTGCCCTGTTAGGAGGAGCCGTGTGTCTGTGGTTACAGCTTCTACGTAGCTAATACAGCCTCTTTAGCCTCTGCTTATAGTTCTTCCTGCTCAAAGCCATGGTCATGTGCACAGTCATCAGTGTCCTCCACACGCAAGTGTTGTTTCTGGGTTTGTTCTTTGTCCAAAGTCTCTCTGGAGCTCAGATTTTCTTCCATAGATCCCACGTGTCCTTTCCTTAACCACAGAGCGGAGCCTTCTGGCATGTCTGATGTGAAACTCCAGAACAGGAGTCCTGCAGACTGTGCTGGCTCTCTTTGCTGTGTCTCACCTCTCACTGTCCCCTTCCCACCTCCAACTTCAGGAGTTTGTGAAAGTGTGGAAGAATCCAAGGCGGTTCTGCCTTCTCCATGTGAACAGCTGGGCTTAGTCCTGAGAGGTTTAGTCTTAGCCTAAGAGGTTACCTGCCATTAAACAGTTGCTTTTCAAGCCTGAGTACCTGCTAGGGTAGAGAGGAGTGTGCCCATGTAAGGTGTTGCCTTGCACATGCAAAGCACAGGCAGATAACAGCAAATCCCAATGTTTCCTTTTCCAGCATCACTCCCTGTGCACTAAACTCTCCAGGAAACTCCTCTGGTGAGGGGCTTTCTGGCTCTGTAGGAATGGGAGATGGGTGCTGGTGGGTGGTTGGAGCCCAAGTCACTGGTCCTACCTGAACCCTGTTGTCACCACCGCCAGGCTATCGCATCAGGCTGGGCTCCAGCACGGACAAGAAGGACACTGGGCGCCTGCACGTGGACTTTGCTCAGGCCCGGGACGACCTGTACGAGTGGGAGTGCAAGCAGCGGATGCTGGCGCGCGAGGAGCGGCACCGCAGGCGCCTGGAAGAGGAGCGCTTCCGCCCGCCCTCCCCGCCGCCCGTCGTGCATTACTCCGACCACGAGTGCAGCATTGTTGCTGAGAAACTGAAAGGTGAGTGAGTGGGTCTGTGGGCCCTGGCCACCCCTTTGTGCAGGTGCCAGGACAGGTTTGTACTCTCCAGCGGCTGTCTTGCTGAACCGAAATGATCACCCAGACCTTGCAGCGCCTGGGCAGCCTGAGCCCTCGGCGCTCCTCGCCATCGCTGTTTCGGAATTGTCTTTCAAAACAACCCCTGCTCGAGTACAGCACTTTCTTCGAAACCATTTTTGTTCATGTTACAAGGACTAGTGCAAGTCCTAAGGCCTTCTTTGAAGCCTAAGACCCATGTGTGGCCTGGTTATTTTGGAGCTAGAGGGTATTTTCTTTCATGAAAGAGTACATCTGAATAGACACATGAAGTTTTCCAGTAGGTTTCTAGTAGTTGGTCCTCCCCTTGTTTCACCTCAACAAATGGTTTGATGATCAGCTTGGTGTTAACCTTGCCTTCCTTTGTGTAGTCTTGTATTCATATAATCATAAAATCCCAGCCTGGTTTGGATTGGAAGGGACCTTAAAGCTCCTCCAGTTCCAACCCCCTGCCACGGGCAGGGGCACCTTCCACTGGAGCAGGTTGCTCCAAGCCCCTGTGTCCAACCTGGCCTTGAACACTGCCAGAGATGGGGCAGCCACAGCTTCTCTGGGAAAAGTCTGTGCCAGCACCTCAGCACCCTCACATGGAAGAGCTTCTGCCCAGTGTCTAATCTAAATCTAATGCTGTGCTCTCAAGAATTGTGATTATCCACCTGGAGCAAGCTGACCTTTTAAAGAACAGTTCAGCAGTGCTGGTGAAAGGATCGGAAAGCTGCCCAAGTGCCCCCATCCCATGGTGTAAAGGTGTCCTTTCTTGCTGCAGATGACACAAAGTTCTTGGAAGCCATCCAGACCTTGCTGACCTGGATAGAGCGCGGAGAAGTGAACAGGAGGACTGCCAACAACTTCTACTCCATGATCCAGTCGGCCAACAGCCACATTCGCAGACTGGTGAACGAGAAAGCAGCTCATGAGAAAGAGATGGAAGAAGCTAAAGAGAAATTCAAACTTGCTCTCTCGGGGATCCTGGTGCAGTGTGAGTAGTGTTTCCATGCTGACTCTTGGTTGTCTGTTGTTGTAGAGAAAATGCTTAATTTCTAGAGTCTGGAGAGGCCACACTTTTAGTGGGCTCCAGAAGAGAAGCAGCATCACTCTGTGCAGCTACAGTTAATTTATCAGCATGTATCATTAACTTGGCAAAACTCTCTTGTGGTTCTTTTTGTTGGAGTAAAAGTCCACATCTGGGGGGAGGAGAGAATGAATTCTTAATTTTTTTTCCTCTTCTAATTATAGTCTATTAGTAGTTCTGTCATCTTTTCAACTCCACTTCAGTGCACAGACAAGGTAAGTCCCTGGTAATCTGGTGCCTCAGCGAAGTGTGCAGGATTTATTCACCAAAGGTAGGATGCAGCAGAGTGTTCCTAACACCCTGTTCTCAGGCACAACTGAAAGCCTGTGGCAGAACAGCATTTCCAACCTTGAGTCTTCCAAATCCCAGTACTTATTAAACCATGAAGAGGCATGGCTGTATTTAGTTCCAGGATGGGATTTATAACAGTTCCTCAAACCATTCATTGCCTCTCACACACCCTTTCCTTACTAAGTCTGAATAGTTTTTTTACTCTTTACCTTCCAGAGCACCTTTTCCACATTGTACCAAGTCTCCTTGAGCCCCTGGGCTAGGTTGTGAACAATCTTAACTTCTGGTTTTCTGCTCAGTAATTCTGGCTGTTACTTGTTTGATACTTGATTTATTTGAAAACTCTTAAATCCTGTTCATGGTAAGAAACATGGGCACATGATCCAGAGGGAAGCACAGTAAGCACTGCAGAGTAAGTAGCAATAGACAGTAGCATGCCACTGTAAGCTGTAAAGCACACCCTGTTAGCAAAGCCACTCTTAGCTTAATCTAAGCAGCAAAAAGCTGATTTTTTGTTGTGAGAATTACGCCTGCTACAACATCACAAGCATAAAACACATAAATTGGATAGATTCGGATGTGCTTTCTGCTGTTGGGTGAGCTCTTATCCAAGGAGAGGCACTTTGGATTGCCAAAGCCTGCTGCACATTTTCTAGAGAAATAGAAGGAATAAATCTTGGGAACAAAGAAGGTTGGTGGCTGGTGCCAGAATCCCTTTTTCCATAGTGGGCATAGGTGGGGTGCAGTTGTACTCAGGCTGCGGTGCTGCTCTTTGGGGCTGCACCCACTGGGCAGGACACCACCTAAAGCCCCAGCTTTCACAGTCATGTTAATCCTTCTGTTGTAGAGAGCCAGTGCTAGCCAGCAGCACTGTTACACTCACAGGCAGTGCTGAGCAGTGTTTTCCAGTGCTGTGAGCTCCTGCCTGCTTTCCTCTGAGAGCAGCCTCTTTTCCCAGATCCTTACTCTGCGAGTGTTTGACACTGGCCTGGTGAAGTCTACACTTTTCTTTCCAGGCCCAGAGTCCCTTCCCTGAGCGTAGCTTCAGCACAGTACAGTGTTATAAGAAAAGGTTAGCCAAACCACCTGCCTGATTCCACTTTTTTACTCCTTTACTCCTCTTGTTCGCCCTCTCTGGATGATATTCTGGCCTGATTTGACTGCTGATTTGATACTACAGTCGAGCAGATAGTGGCCGTGTACCATTCTGCCTCCAAACAAAAGGCTTGGGACCATTTCACGAAAGCTCAGCGTAAGAACATCAGCGTGTGGTGCAAACAAGCAGAGGTTGGTAATCTTTTCTTGTGTTAGATCCTCCAGCACAGTCTCTTTCTTGTCAGGATATTGATGTTAAGTTTGCACAATGCTCGTGTGGATAACACCACCTTCATTCACAGTGTAAGATGGGAATTGCTCAGTCGAGCCTTGGGTTACAGGTAATAAATTTTCTCTTGGTATTTGTGGTACTGGTAGCAATACATTGACATCTGTGTGTACAATCATTCATTAATAATTATTGATCTGTTTTATGCTGGTTTTAATGTTAAAGCAAGAGGGATTTCTAGATACAAGTAAAAAGGAAACGACAGAAACCCCACAAACCCTGAGCATCATCAGAGATCTGTTTTATCACACTTTTATTGGCAGACAAGAGAGGTGGAAATAACTGCAGCTGGACAGGGAGGAAAACTTGAGGGAAAGTGATCTCATGTTTGTGTATTTGTCCCATGCAGTGACACTGCTAGTGAAATAAAGGATTTAGAGGTGGTGAGCCTTTGTACCCAGCCTGTATGGATACCGGGCTTTCCCTAGCCCAGGTGCAGGACCCTGCACTTGGCCTTGTTGAAGAACCTGATGAGGTTCACATGGCCCCGCTCCTCCAGCCTGGCCAGGTCCCTCTGGCTGGCATCCTTTCCCCCCTGTGGTTCTGTGTTTTTCCCAGGTATCAAGATGCCTATTCCAAACCAGGAAAACAAGTCCATCCCAGCAAAGCCAGGAGTTGTCTTTCACCTGTAAGATTACTTCACAGCAATGACTGTTTTCCTGGGAAGTTTCCAGCTGCAATCTCCCTGTGAGACTGTACTTCTGGGACTTCCTTTCCAAATCTCACTGAGTCAAACCTTTTGTCGTAGCTAAAGGAAGAGCAAACATTGTGTTTTATACCTGCTAAGTCAGGTATTATTCAGCCAGATTATGCCTCTGAGCCCTAGTGCTCTTTCCTGCTTGCTGACATTGGTTACTATGACTGGGGTGGGAGCATGCTCTCCATTTGGAGCTGTCTTTTGTTCCAAGGTAAGTTCTCCCGGTGGGAAGAGGCTGTGAGACCGCTGATGAGGCCTCTTCCAGGAGCACTTGCTGCTGGGCTCCGCCTGCTGGGCTCCCCCAGCTTAGGGTCTTCTCTTAAAGGAAGGTGGACCCACAGGATGCATCTCCTTGGTTCGGCTTCTGGCAGAATGTATTCCAGTGGGTCACCACATCGGAGGCAAGCCTGGCTCAGGATGTGGGCACGTGCTGGGGAGGTGTTAGGCAAGGCCAGGGGTTTATTTCTATTGATGGTGACTGCAGGTGCTTTTCCCAGGCAGTGCTGGCAAGTCCTGTAGCTGCAGGCAGCCTGGTAAGAAGCTCTGGAAGGTTGGACATGGTGAACCACCAGCCAGTGTATTCCCTTGCTTAGGAAGGGCCTTGCTCGAGTGAGGGTTGGTTGGTTACTGGTGATTAAATGTTGTGGGGTTAACTAAAAAGGTTTTATTGATGATTAAACGATGATCAAATGATAATTAATTGATAATTGAAAGAGAATTAAATGGCAGTCGAATAGTGAATAAGCAATAATTGGATGATAATTAAAGAGTGGTTGGACAGTGGTCAACCACTACTACTAACTACACTTCAATAATTAAGCTATAGCTGAGTGTATATATATATATAATATACAAAAGGATGTTGCTAACATATAACACAGTTCTGGGTGTAATGTAAAATGTCACTTACCTTGTTACAGATATCAGATGCTGGGTTAAAGGTCTCTCAGCCTTGAGGGGTAACCCTGGGAGGTGTCCGGGCTCAAGGGAGATCAGTGCTGTGCAGGAGAGCTCACTGGGCTGAGGGGCTGCAGACAGTTGTAGTGCCAAGTGATGGACCTGTGGTCAAACCCCTCTGGTGTGTGTGCACCTGTAGTGGTTTTAGTTTGGTGTAGCCCCAGCTCAGGCTGTACTGTTAGCTCCTGAGAATCATAGAGTTGGGGAATGGTCTGGGTTGGAAGGTTGAGTGAGTGTAGGAGAGGTGTGTGGATATCGGGCAGGGCGGATGTGGGGAGAGGGTTGGCTGAGGAACTGCCCTGTGGGCAAGGCTGGCTGCCTGCCTGGGCAGAGAGGAAGGGAGATGGAGAGTCAGTGAGACTGGTAGCACTGACAGATTGGCTCATGTGAGATGTTATCCTTGTCCTAATCGTCTGTGCTGATTTCTTTTAATCATTGCCTCTTTCTTGCATTGTGGAGTTGCATTTTGCAGACTTAGATTATCAGCATCTTTTTCTCCAACCAGCCTCTTCCCTGTAATCTGTACTTAAACCCCCTCTGCTCTCTGAACCTTAGGAAATCCGTAACATTCATAATGATGAGCTAATGGGTATTCGAAGAGAGGAGGAAATGGAAATGTCTGATGAAGAAATAGAAGATCCATCAGAGATGAAAGAAACAGAAGAATCAGGTAAAATCACTTTTTAAAGCTATAAACTAAGTACTTGTCTCTTCAGTGGTTTCTTCCAGGAGCCCCTTTCTGAGTGTGTTGTACCCCCCAGTTGTCACAGGCAGAGCAAAATCAACTGCAGTTGTCTGGAGTTGTTTTCTCTCGGTGCCTGGCTCTGTAGCCAGCACTTGTCGTTCCCCCCTGTGATCTGTCAGCTTTTCACACCCATAAAGAGCAGAAGCTCACCCTGGAAACTGCCTTTTTGTGTGCAGATCCATTTTAGGAAGTTAATTCATTTCCCCCTTGGTTTTCTAATGAGGAAAAGAAGTTTTTATCTACTGAGTATTGCCTGCTGTCCTTCCTTTTGAAGTGTGCAGCTGTGCAGAGTGGGGTCCAACACACATTCCCTGCCTGGGAGAATGAGTGAGAACAATTAGATCAAACCCACCCTCTTCCCATGTAGCATCTTTCCTGTCTCCCGAGTACAGTGTGAGTCTCAGGAAAAGTACCTCCATGTGCTCTGGTCCCAAGTCCCAGAGGTCAATAGCAAGGCTGTGGGATGTCAGGCGTTGCCCTTCATGTCATGAGTGTGTTTTGGTACCTGCTGAAGATGTCTTTGTAGCCATACTGTTCTGTAATCCCATTCCTGAGTTTATCAAGCCCTGTGAGGACACCAGACTGATGCAGGTGTTTCACACCATGACTTGATGGAGACATTCTTTTAACTGAAGGTGCCAGTGGAGCCTGTCGCAGACTCTTTGAGCTTTAGTGGTTAGGAAACCTGTGTCCAGCATGGTCATTTCACCCCAATATGTTCTTTTGCTGCTGTTTTTCTTCCAACTTAAATACTGCATCACTGCTGAGAGGTGCTCTTTGTCCTGAGGAGCTTCTTTTGTAAAGAGAGCTGGGTACTGGGAGCTACAGGGGTGCTGGGGCAGAGCGCCCAAGGACTTACCCACTTCTTTGACCTCTGATCCCACCCGCCTGTTGTCCAGCGCTGGTGTCGCAGGTGGAAGCCCTGAAGGAAGAGAACGACAGCCTGCGCTGGCAGCTGGACGCCTACCGCAACGAGGTGGAGCTGCTGAAGCAGGAGCAGGGCAAAGCGAGCAGGGACGAGGACACCACCAAGGAGCAGCAGATGAAGCTTCTCCAGCAGGCTCTGCAGGGGATGCAGAAGGTGGGCCCAGACTCTGCTGTAGCTGTGACCTTGCTCCAAAGGCAGAGGGGCTGTGACGTGGAGCAGAAACACAAGCAGAGGCATTTTGGTTTCCAGTGAGATCAAAACTGGCAAATGGGAGCAACTTTGTTGTTTCCAGTGCTGCCAAAAAACCCCAACAACCGAACATTGAGAACAGTGATTGAACTCCTAAGTCACATGGAGACAATCCATAGTTTGTGGATTCCTTGTGTTCTCTTTGTTTGACCACCCTCTGATTTCTGGGGTGCTGAGTCTGTGCTTATCCACTCTGTAACTGTATGAGGTCCTGGTTACCAGCATGGTAACGTGGTTCCCATCTCCTTATCTAGTAGCTGTTACAGAGTATTTCCTTAAACTGCCAGACACCTCTGTATTCACATGGGGCCAGAGATCTAGGAAGGCTCCAAGGTGACTTTCCTATGTCACTGGTTTCTATGCTGCTCTTTCCCGTGTGCTGACTGTCAGCGTGGCTGTAGCATGACCCAGGCTGGGGGAGAGGAGGAGGAGGTAGCTTTAACATGGGTCAGGGTGCAGTCCAGTGCACAGCACAGGCTGTAGTTCAGGCACAGTGAGAGTTTGGTGATGGAATTACTGCCCCATGTTCACAAAGTCATGCTTTTTTGGATGCTAATAAGCAAAGATGTTTCTAAAGTACGTTGTAGAAAAGGTTTCTTCTAGGTGTATACTTAACCCGTTAGTTGTTCTGGGTACAACCTGCCTGGTCCTCATGGAAAAGCTCTTATTCATTTTATGTTCTTTAAATAGCAGGAGGTGAAAGGCAAGTTAAGAACTGAGTTTATATTTTCTCTTCCAGCACCTTTTGAAGGTACAAGATGAATACAAGAAGAGAGAAGCTGAGTTAGAAAAAGTGAGAGAAGACAAACTAAAAATAGAGACGTTATTGGAAAACCTGAAGGAGCAGGTACGAGCCATCCCAGCACTCCCTTCTCCGTAGTAAATGCAGTCCTGGGATTCCATGGTCCATCATGAGTGCAGTGAGGGGCGACTGTCCTTCAAAACTCTCGTAGAAGATGCCTGGAGCTGGAAAAATGCCCTGCCACTTTGTATGTCAGTAATGTTGCTTTACATTTACACCAGTAACGTTCATGCTCTGGTGCATGAAGCTATCGGCAGTCAGATGGTCTCACCAGTGAGACCATCTACATGAGCAACTGTATGAATAAAAGATCAACTTCCATTTTATAGTACACAGTGATATTGCAGCTGGAATGTGCTTTTCTGCAACCTGAGCTTTAAAAGATCAGAAGAAAAGGTCTTAGTTATCAAACATTGATTTTTAGATGCGTGTTTTATGGATGTGATTTGATCTGAGCTCCATCAAACGCTATTGAATTGAAAGTTTTTTTGTCAGCTTTACGATGTTCTTATGCTTGCTTATTCTTACATAAACACTCACTATTTCTTCTCAGGTATGATCCCCTCTGTCTTTTGATTGTGGACCCATACATGCATCTAAACTGCCATGGTCCACTACAGCACAGGCACAATTATGCAGGACAGACAAGAAACACTCTGTAGCACTTCTCACTGATGACCACAGAGCCAAATGCTAGGTCTTACCTCAGATTTTTGGACTTTAGCCTCTCCTTTTTGTGCCATGAGTTAGGGAAGGTAAATGTCTTTCTAGTAACTAAAACTGGCTTTGTATCCCAGAGGTCTTCAGTGCCTGATATCAAAGACTATCATCTGTAATCTTCTCTTTTCTTTACCTCTATATAGCAAAGCATCGCAGATGAAGAGGACAAGGAGAGAGATGCAATTGATTGTCAAGGGAATGTAAGTCTGAGAGTTTCTTTTCTGCTGCTTGAGTCAGAATGTCTTACTGGGGAAGTTGTGACACCTCACTGTGAAATGAGCAATGTTCTGAAGTTTGGTTTGTTATGAGGTGTGTAAGTGTTGTACAAACAGACTGTCTTTATGTAAAAGTTGAAATAGTTGAGTTACTCATTGCTGGCAGCTTCTGGCTGAAAGAGTAGCAGGTATTTGCAGCACTGTGGTGTAGAAATGGGGTTTGGTGCGCAAGATAATTGCACTGTTATTTCAACTAGTCTGCAAGAACACCTCTTGGATGTCCAAGTGAGAGCAGGCATTGTGTTTCTAGTGTGACACACTGGCTGACCTGCAGCCCCTCTGCCAGCCTGAAGCCAGCTCCATTTCCACAGCACGGACCTTCTCTTTCTCCTGTAGGAGCAGATTACATCCTGCTCAGGCCAGGGGTGCACAGCTTCAGCCCTGAGCCATTGAGAATTGCACTGGCGTAAGAAGCAAAGCAAACTCAAGGGACTGTTTAATTCTGCCTTTGTTACTGGCCCAGGCTCAGTGTGTTTTGCTAGTGACTGGAGGCTGCTTCCAATTACAGCTGTCTGTAGCTCTCAGACCACTGGAATTCCGCATCAAACTTAGGAATAAAAGGAAGTGCTGCTTCTAGTGGACTCGCTGGGGCTTTGCATCGCTGCCAGCCTGTGTTTGTCTGGGGGATAATAAATGATGCAAAATTCCCTTTCAGCTCAGTACCACAAACTGGAGTCCAGGACAGTCTGATCCTGAACCCTTGGCAGCCACTGGGCACTTGATATCAATCATATTGCCTCAGTTCAGGCATCTGAAAAATAAACATCTGCTCTGCCTTGGTCACTGCAAGGCTTGCTTTCTAGCCTGTTTTACTGTTTAAAATAGGGCCCTTCTAGAGCAGACAGCAGCAAACAGGGCTGATAGTGTGTGTTGTGGGATCTTGCTTAACTTCACGGGCTTTTACTCTTAGCTTGATTCAGGTAGTTCAGGCAGAGCAGCATGACCACAGCTGTGCTGTGCTGGAAGCATTTGGCAAAATAGGCAGTCTGTACTGCACTGTGGTGAATGCAGTGACTCAGAAACAGGGGAACAAGAGCACAGGCTCTGTCGTGGCTGACCAGGCTGCTGGTTGATGTGTAAGTGCCTGCTGAGTGTGGAACGGGCCCTGGGGTTCCTTGCAGGAGTGCACTGCATCCAGGGTTTGTGTGTGCAGCCAGGACAAGGACTGTCCAGTGGAGAAGACGTTGAGCAACAGCCCTGTGAAATCTGAACGAGAAGTCCTGTTGGTTGGTAAGTTCTTTTGGTGATGATGCTGGAGACCTCAGCTGGATGGGACTTACTTCAAGGTGGCCTTGCAGCTCCCCCTGGCCACCCCTTCTTCCTGTGGTTGTGCCAAGGGAGGTGGGAATCCTGGAAGCAAGGAAAACCTCGAGCTTTGGTGGGTCAGGGTTTCACCTTGTGCATTCCTCCCGTGGCAACCTTGTGCTGTGCACCTTTCAGTCAAACCCAGCAGGTGTAAAGTGTGTAGTCGCTGCTTGTGTGGAGTGACAGCCCAGGTCAGCACGGACTGGAGTGCAGGTTGCTCTTCTGGGAGGTGTCACTGAAGGCAGTAACTTACAGAGGTGGGTCTGTCTCACCACCCTCACAGGGAAGAACTTCTGCCTCAGAGCTCATCTCAATCTCCCCTCTGGCAGGTTAAAGCCATTCCCCTTGGCCTGTCACTACAGGCCCTTGTCCAAAGCCCCTCTCCAGGTTTCCTGGAGCCCCTTTAGGCACTGGAGCTGCTCTAAGGTGTCCTTCAGGAGCCTTCTCTTCTCCAGGCTGCCCCAGCCCAGCTCTCTCAGCCTGGCTCCAGAGCAGAGCTGCTCCAGCCCTCGCAGAAGCTCCGTGGCCTCCTCTGGACTCACTCCAGCAGCTCCACATTCCTCTTGTGATGTTGCCTGAGAGCTGGATGCAGGATGCGAGGGGGGATGGGGGGGGGCGGGTCTTTTCAGAGCGAGCAGAGGGGGAGGATGACATGAGAATGACATTTGTGGTGTTCCTTTCCCCAGGAATAATTTCGACGTTTCTTCACGTGCACCCGTTTGGAGCGAGCATCGAGTACATCTGCTCCTACCTGCAGCGTCTGGACAGCAAGGTGGGTGTGCTGACACTTCCAGTTCCCCAGCTAGCCTGGGCAGTGTGTCCAGTCCCTGTGGCTGGGAAGGAGCTTTGCTCCCTGGGAGTGCTGCAGGGTTAGACAGTGGGAACTGGCGTCTGTTAACTGCAGTGACTTGCTACAAGAGGACAGGGGAAGGGGTGAACTTAGAATCCCAGAAGGGTTTGGGTTGGGAAGGACCTCTGAAGATCTAGTCCACCCTCTGCCGTGGGCAGGGACACCTTCCATTGGAGCAGGTTTCTCAAAGCACCCCGGCTTCTGGCTTAGCCCTCACACAGCTTAATGTTAACCTCAATGCAGAGCTGAAGATGATGTTCTTGCTGCAGATGTCCCTGCTCAGAAGTCAGGAAAGCCCTTTGATGGTAGCTGCATTTTGCAGCAGTGAATTCCATCTCTAAAATCTCCATCCAAAATGTCTTTCTGTTTATTCTGTGCAAGTTTGCTGCCTTTGTTCCCTTGGCCTTATGCCCTCTAAGGAAAAGAGCAAACAACCCGCCTTTGCATGCTGTTTATTATAACATCTGCCATGCCACTGTTTGTGTATATCCTCTCTAAACTGAGCATATTGGTTTTGTGTCTCTGAGCAGTGTTTTTTCTCTATTTCTGCCCCTGTAGCCCTTCACTGAGCTTTGTCTGACTGTTTTGATGCTGTCGGTGCAGTTGTTTTTAGGAGGTGCTGTGCAAGGGCCTTACACTACAGAAGTGGAAGCACTGAACTGAACCTGCTCATGGGGCTCTGTGCTAAGTGGCAGGATCGACTCCTGGGTGCAGGAGTTGAGAAGGGCCATAACAGGCTCATGGATTTTCCTTAGCACAACACGAAGCTGCTGTTCCCTGCAGTACCTCTGTGCATCACTGGCTTCAGGCTCCTTTTCATAGGAAACAGGGAGCGACTGGGCAAAGGCTTTTGAATGCTCGAGGAAATCACACCTTGTTCCTCTAATATACTGTTCTTCAGTTGTCTTCCTTAAGGTTCCCAGCATGGGAATCATCTCTTGTGCTTGGAACGTCTTCAGCTGCTTTGTTTCTAGCTTGCTGTCTCATTTCCCCTCCTGGGGAAGCTGGCCTGTGCTTCCAGGCTCCCTCCAGCCCTTCAGAGACACAGCTCATAATTCATCTTCTAGTTCTGAGGTTGTCTGAGGCAAAGAGCTGCTCTTGGTATATTTGGGGCTCCTAAAGAAATGCCATCAAACCATTCATCTGCCTTGTGGCACTTCCTCGTCTGAACCTACAGCGCAGAAAAGGGCCACGGGAGTTTCTGCAATGAGCTTGGCAGAAAAGCCCTGTGAGAGGCACATCCTTGGCCCTCAGCAGCGCCCTCGGCCTGGTTCACTGTCTGCTGGCCCTCGGGCACACACACTGGCCTCCTGCCTGCTCAGGTCTCTTTGACTGTTCAGAATGTGCAATTCCCCATGTCCCTGGTTTCCGTACCCAGTTCTGAGAGCTCTGTTCTTGAAGCAGTGATAAAAGTGCTCACTCTTCAGTTACTTAAATGCTTGGGAGTTTTTAGGCCTTTAGCTTGCATTTGACAGTGGAAAGAATTAGGACAGTCCTTTTACCTTTATTTCGAGTGTGTGTGATATCCGCAGCCATCTCACCCTGAAATGTGACCACGGCACAACTGTCACACTTATCCCCATTTGGTTATCCCCATGAGGGTTTGGACAGGATGTCTAGGGAAAGCCTGTAGCAATTAATGTCTGAGCTTGAATGTCACCACCAGTCATTACAGGGCTTCCAAAACCAAAAGCATCTTCATTCTTAGTGCCATTTTCCTTCTGATTTCACAGATCTGCACTGCAGAAGTGGAAGTCCTCATGACTCGACTCCAGAACACGTTCAGGCAGGAGCTGAGTGGGGTTGGAGCCAGCCTGGAGAAAAGGTGGAAGTTTTGTGGCTTTGATGGCTTGAAAATGACTTGAGCTTTAACGTAACGCCGCAACCAACAGCGGGAGACGTGCGCCAGGAAAACCCGGGATGCCTCTGACCTCTGTTCATGCTGACTCCTGCACGCCCGTGGACTCAGGTGCTGGGAAGTGGAAGCGAAGCTCTAAGTCCAGAGCAGCACTGGAAGAACCTTCAAGTTCTGTAGCTTCTTTGATCAGTTATTTGTTCATGGGCAAGTGCTGTTCAATACATTTGGTGAAAGAAGCTCATGTCTGATGTTTCGAAGCACAACGTGGTGACTGTTCTGTTTTGCCAATGTTGTATGTGTTCTGTGTGCCCAAATTTCTCACCCTGTACCTTGTTTTTACTGATAGGAACAGCCACAGACTGTCCTGAAGCAACGGCAAAGAGGCATTTTCTGGTTTCTAGAACACCAAAAGGAGATAAAGAAAAAGGCATTTTTTAGACATTTCTATGATTAAAACCTGAGGTATGTTGAAACAGATTTAGGTGGCTCCAAACAATTGGTTCTTTTTCGCACCATTTTCCCTGCTGGTGGTTCAATGGTTGTGCTGAGGTGGAGGCAATGTCTGCAGGAGCCGGGTGTGATTCTGGCTGTGCCACTGGTGGTCTGTGCATTGCAGAGCCAGTCTGTAAATAAGGACCCCGCTAGCACCCATCCCTCAAACACTGGCATGCTGCCCCAGGGTCACCTCCAGCCAGCCTGGATTTATCCCTTTCCTCCTTCAGATCTCAGTGAGCCCTGCTAACTCCTGCATGAAGAGCCTTTTCCCCCTTAGGGACAGCAGGTCTGCTGCTGGTTTGACTGACCCATAACCAAAAGACCCCAGATTCTGCCGGTGACACCAGGCTTGGAGCCAGGTATTGATACACTGGCCCTTCCTGTTTCTCCCCTCCTCGTTCCCTGCAGCTGGAAGGACAGGGAGAACATTGCTCATGCTCCTGATCCCTTCACCAGTTGTCCCAATGCCCTGAAGTCTCTCTTGATTGCCCTTGGACTTCTTGCTGAACTTCATCCCTGCCTACCTGAAAAGTCAGTGGTGGAAAAGTGAGAGCTGTGCCAGGGGGGAGGCTTCCTCTTCATATCTTTAGCCTGGACCCCAGGGAGGCAGCAGAGCTCCCTGAGAAGTGGGTCAGGTCTGCATGGTGGGCCTTCTGCTCCCCTCGGAAGAGTATTCTGTGGCAGTGACCCATCTTTTCTCCTTATGAAAGCAGTTTTGGCAGGACATAGGCTGACTTAACCTCAGTGACTCCTCCAGCCTATATGAACCATTGTCCTCATTGTTGTTGGTTCCATGTGCAGAGCCTTGTGCCTGTTGGAGGTGGGGACCTGGGCTGGTGGGGTGGTCATGGAGGAGACATGCCTGCTGTGCGGTGCTGGAACCTGTCACCATTGCCCCCATGCCTTCAGGTGGCAGAGGACAGGGCAGTCTGTGTTCAGCACAGACCTCCCCTGAGGAAAATCAGGGGAGGAACTTGAGAAAACTGGACTGTTAGAGCCCGTTGGCAGCCATGGGCAGAGCACACAGGAGCTAGGGCAGAGGACATCAGCTGGATGAGCCGGGCACAGCGGCTGGATTTACCCTGAAGTGTGGAAGCAACACAGCAGAAGGGCTTGTTGGGTTCCAGTCCTTCAGCATGTTGGATGCAGGGGTGAGCTGGGATTTGGACAGGCCACCTTGGCCAGCAAGAGGTGTCCTGTGGGAGCTGGTGTGGCCGAGATGGTCTTCTGCCATTTCATGTGGAGCAGGCAGTTGTTCAGTGGGGCAGCAGGAGCTGGGACCTGTGGAGCGGTGGCTCTGTGCTGTAAGAATGAGTGAGGCCGGACGGGTGCTGAGTCCTGCTGCTTCCCCTCTCCAGGCTTTCCCCACTCAGGCTCTCCAGGGGTTTCCCTGACACCTCATGTGCTCTTGGCCAGAAGGAGAAGTCCGTGCTGCAGATGGGCGCTCTGGATGGTGAGGAGGCAAATGGGATGCTGCTGCAGGTACCAAACCTCCCCTGTCTCCAGAGAGAGCTCTGCGATGGGAGCAGACACCTCCTGGAGCTGAAGGTGCAGGCGAGGGCCCCGGGCAGCGCTCAGGGTGCAGGCAGTGGGAATGGGTGAAGGGAACCCATCCTGCTGTCCCTGCTCTGGCACCCAAGGCTTGCTCCATGGGAAGTGGGTGAAAGCCCATCTAAAGCAATGTGCTCAATGGTTGTGTCACTGCAGGGAACTTGTATTTTTAAGAAATAAACATTTTTATAGGCAAATCTTGGCCCTGCTGCTTGCTTTTTCTCACCTAGCTTGCGTTGCCTGCCACAGGGAGGGAGGTGCTCCATCCTTAGTCCTCTATCAGCATGCAGCTCCACTGTCCTTTTAGTAAATTCCAAGAGGATTCATAAATGTCAGGCCAGCAAACAGCTACGGAATGCTCCCTGCTTCCTGTGAGCCTCCTCTGATGTTTTGCTCAACAGGCAGCGAACTCGAGGTCCACGACTCTTCCCTCCTTCCGAGCAGATGGAGGTTGCTGCTGGTGGCTCTCTGTGGTCTGTAGCCCACATGTGCAGCACATCTGGCTGCGCTTCTCATCAGATCTGTGAGCTTTTCAGTGCTGGAGCTTTGCAGGGCCCTGTGGTCCTTGGAGCCGTGGTGGATATGGAGGGCAGCAAGTGCCCGGCCCTGCCTGACCGTGCGAGGGCTTGGTCACTGTGACTGCTGTGATGGAGCCGCTGAGGGAGCACCATGGAGAGCCAAGGCAGAAACCATCCGTTGGCCCTCCTTGGCCAATTTCCTTTCCAGGTCTCATCTGCCGGAGCAGTGGATGCTTCCTGGGTGCCCTGGTTACTGACAGGGAAGAGTGGGGAAGACACGGGATGGAGAAGTTGGATTGGGCAACAAGTGATCCCTGCCAAGGCGCAGACACTGTCAGGCGTGGGAAGTGCTGGTCCTTCCCTCTGCCCCTGCCCTCCCCCTCTCCACACACTGCTTCTTGCTCGCTCTGTCTTGGCAGGAACCCACGTTCTCATCACCCCTCTCCTCCCCTCGGCTCGGCTGCAGCGGCTCCTCCCGGCTCTTCTCTTCCCGCCGGCACCAGGAACGTTCCCCTGCGCGCTGCGGGGCCGCTGCTTGGAAACCCATTGCTGGAAGCAGAGAAGGAGCCCAGGCAGCTGCTGCTGCTCCTGCATGGAAGGTAAACCTCATCCCTCCGCTCCGTCCTCCTGCGGCTGAAAATGGGGAGCAACTGCAGCTCCTTGGGAATGGAAGGGGCCGCTGAGCTGAGCTCTTCCCATGAGATTTCCTTAAATAAGCCCTAGTCCTAAAAATAAGCGGGGAAAGTCATTGCAGAGAGGAAGTACCATGTTAGCACTGCTAATGCCATGTTAACGCTGCCAATGCCATGTTAACACTCACAGCGAGAGGCAGTTTGTTCCTGTTCTCGAGTTAGTAACATTCCTCCTCTGGCAGCCCCCGCCAAAGGGAATTTGCCGCACTGTGGTTCTGCTCCTTGCAGGAGCTCCGGTGCCTGCCCAGGCTGGAGCAAGTTCTGCTCATCCCGCTGCTGACCCGGGCTCCGTGGGGCATCACCCACCTCGGGGCAGGGACAGCCACCGAGCTGCCATCGAGGCTGGTGGTGGTCACACTTGTGGCAAGCAGCAAGGTCAAGTTTTTGGGGTTAACAGTTGAAGTGTGAGTTCATGAGACAGCAGGAGATGGTGGCACATTTTAGGGCTATTCTCAGAGCGTTTATGCTTGTGTAGGGCCAGATAAGCAGCAGCTCCCTTCACTTCTCCTTCCTCCTTTCCCTCTGTTCTGCTCCCTCTCCTAATCGGGTTTCCCCCTCCTTGTTCCGGGGCAGCCGCATCCTCCGTGACTGCGCATCCTCCCTGACCGCGCTCTGACCATCCCATCTCAGGCCAGGCTGTGCCTGTGGCTCTGCCCAAGCTGTGACCATCACTTGCAGCAAGGTAATTCCCTTCTGTCTGTCTGTCCTGGGGTTTGCCTGTCCATCTGCAGCATCTGCTGGTGGCCGAGCTGCTCCCTTCCCGCCGGGAGGCTCCTGCTCCGCACCACTGCTGCTCTCCCTCATTCCTGCTGTGGCAGAAACAGGAGCTATTACTGGTGAGTGGAGATGTTCTTCCCTGTCACAGCCAATGTTTCACCTGAGCCCCTGGCTCTCCTATGGGAGCTCATGTCCCAGGATCTCTGCTTGCAAAGCCTGGTTGGACCAGTTAGTTAAAGACTGACCTCTTCTATGCAGCCCTGCTGAGACAGTAAATAAAATCCATTCCTAAAGGGCTGCTTCTTCCTTCCACAGATTTCTGTCTGTCTGCAGGGTTGAAGTTAGGGAAAGCCATCTCTGGCACCCATGGCTGCTGGCTGAGCTTGCCCTAGGAAGGGGAAGGCTGAGGGGTGGCCAGAGCAACCTTAGGAGCCTGAAGGACAGCCCCTGATGCTGTTTAATGATGAAAAAGCCCCTTTCCAAGCAGGACACAAATATCTCCATGGGCTGTGCCCCACCTGAAATGTAACTGGGTATCGTGACTCCCAGCCCTTTGCTGGCACGGCCCCCGAGATCCAGACTCTGGGTCAGGGCTGGTGCTTCATCTGCTGCCTGCAGTAGTTGCTGTGAAAGCAGGATCACACCAGCTCTAACAGGGTGCGTTACCCCGAGCCCAGTGTACGAGGCAGTCGTGGGCACCCACAGACCCAGTTTTAATCATGTCTCCCCCTGGTCACGGGCATTGGGCGATTTCCAGGTATTTATTTTTGCCTTAAAGCCATCCCTGCGAAGGCTCCTTCTGAAGCCTCTGCTCTGACCGCATCTTCCTGCGCCCGCGCTGTAGCCGCGGCCCCTGCTCCTCTTCACTGCTGCTCTTTGCCCTTTGGGCCATGGCGGGTTCACGGGTGCCCAGGTCGGTGCAGGGTGAGGAGCCAGCGCGGTGCTGGCGTGGGGCTGGGGCTGCACCCAGCCTGTGCTGGAGGTGCAGGCACTGGGAAGGCGCTGCAGGAAGGGGTGATGCTCAGTGCCAAGTGTTAAACTAAGAAACAAACTGATGTATAGTGAGGGGAAAGGCAGAGAGGAGCTTGTAGGTAAAGGGGAATGAGTGTGACTTAGTGGGATGTGAGCTGCTTTTTAGACTTTAGTAGGTTTTTATGACTTCAAGCAAACCCCTGAAGGTCCCTTCAGAGGGAAACCCCTCCATGCACCTCTGCAGAACGGGAGCTCGGGTATAACACCCACATGCCCAACAGCCACCAGCAGCTGAGGGCTGGCTCCGTGTCCCCTGCACGTGCAGATACCTTGCGGTGCTCCCGGCAGCTCCTCCTGACACAGGTGTCCCTGCCCTGTGCTCCTGACTCTTCTGTCTCTATGTCTTCCAGAGACCTTCATCCCTGCCCTGCTGCCAGGGCAAAGCACCGACATGCAGCCTGTGCCCCTGCACAGCCTTTCGGAGCTGGAGAGAGCCACTCTGCAAGAGATTGCTCTGTACCAGCTGCAGGAGAAGCTGCTCCCCAGAGATCTCAGCCTGGCTAAAGGTAGAGGATGGGTGAGGATGGCTCCTGCTGAGGGAGGGGAGCTCTGAGCTGTTCATGCTGCTCATCCCCATTCCTGCTCTTCCTAACACAGGATGTTGTTTATGGGAAGACTTTTGTGACACATTTTATGTTCATTTTATGTTTTGTTCCCTGCTTTGGTTTGAGCCTCAAAGGCCTCATCAGCCTTTTGAGGAGGGTTTGTGTGTCCATAGGAGTGTGAGAACGTGACCTTGCCTGTTGTCTGCCTCTGATCCCCTAATCCAAACCAGATGCAGAATGCCTTGGCAAGGTCTTCTACTGGGACTATCTTAATGCCATTGGGATGGGATAAGCTTTGCTTCTTGGATTGATGTCCCACACAAAGTCCTGATGCTGGAATGGGGTATATGCAAGGCTAAAGACGCGCTACTGAAATTAATGGGCAGATAAATATAGAAGCTCCAGAGGGACTGAGCTCCTCTGAACTGGCCTACATAGGCAGAGGCACGGTCTGGGTTCCTGTAGCTGCCATCTACACATTAACCGAGCAAGCACAGTGAGTGGGGGAATAACTGACTCCTTCCCAGATTCGCTCCTTACTCAAGAGGGGACAGACCACCTTGAAATGCCTCCTCTGCCCTCGGCAGTGTTTTGGCATCCCAGTAGGGCAGAGGATGCTCCCTTCTCATTGCCAGAGCTCCCAGTTGCTCCAGGGCTGCAGCACCAGTGACCCCACTGCCTTCAAGCCCCTGGGGACTCGGACCACAAACATCCTGCTCATTTTGAGCTCTGTGATCCCATTCTCAGCGATACCCTGCAGCAACAGCTTCTCCAGTGGAAAACCCCCAAACATTCCCTTCCTGGCTGTTAAGTGCGCTGCATTTTGTCCGATGGGCTTCTCTTCCTGTGGGATAAGTGCAGGGACTGCAAAGTCCTCACCTCATCCTTGTGTGTGTTTTGCGCATCACTCTCATGCTCAGTCGGTTCCTGAGAGAAGCGGTTGCTGCCGGGGAATCCCTCCTTCCCTTTGTCCATCTTCACAGCCTTTAGGTTTCTACCTGCTCATTGCTCTCCTTGGCTGGGAGTCAATGCAAGAGGCTGAGGATTAACTGTGGAACTATTGCACCTGCAGCATCAGTTTCCTATCCCAGCATTATAAAGGAAAGTTCATAATGTTTGGAAGCACCTGAATTTGGGCTGCGTGGTCCCCATTTGGGTCCATCCATCTGTCTGTGCTTGCTCTCCAACATTCGCCCACACAGAATTCCTGCTGTGTTTTGCAAACAGCCATTGCACAGTTGTCATTTTCCTTAAGGAAAGGTCTTAAGCACCTGTTGTAATGCTTGTGTGTCCAGGCAGCTCAAGGATGAGCATCGCAGGGTGTGCATCCCCTTGTGAACCAGCCTTTGGGCAACTTCAGCTTTGATACCCTCTGGCTGCTCTTTTCCTTCTCACAGTCCTTTCCTCATTCAATCCCAACAAGCTTCTGCAGCATCTCAGAGCTTACAGCAAACACCCTCCTCCAGGGTGACCCTCCTGCACTACAGAGAGAACACGTCCTGGGCCCTGCATCTCCTTTTGGCCAAGCCTGCGGGAGCAGCTCTGTGGTTTGAGCAGGAGAGGAGCAAGAAAAGTGAGGCCTTGGAGGGCTGCGCAGCATCGAGCGTGCTGTAACGCATCTCGGTGGCAAGAGGTGGTCCTCGTCTCCTGGCTCTGGAGAGGATCACACGTGTTCCCAGCTCAGCTTTCTGGGCAGGGGATCCAGAGGGTTTCCTCGCAATCTGCTGCCTCTTCTTAGGAAGCTCTGCACAGCTTTAGGAGGGCAGTTACGCTGATGCTCAGCCTCAGCATGTCGTGGCTATGCTGGAACAGAGGAGGTTTGTTGGCCTTTTGTAGGATTTATCTCCAGGTTGTTCTTTGTCTTCCTGCTGTGTCTGGTCATTTGAATGAAACAACACATATGGTGCTGCAGAATGATTAATGCACATGCTGCTCATACCAACTGCCATAGCTTGCCTCTAAATCTTACACCATAACCCAAACAACTACACAAGCTGTTTCTAGGAAGAGAATTCCACAGGAAGAAGGAGCACAAGCCAGAATAGGGCAATGTGTCCTGGAATGATCCAGGGGAAGCTGTGAATGAGTTTTCAGTTCACTGCTGCTGGCTGCTGCCCCTGGATGTGCAATGTGGGAATCCTGAGGAGCAGCGCTTGCCTCTCCAGGGCCAGATGGATTTCTGATGGGATGTTTTGTCTAACTGTCCTTGTGCTCTGTCAGGCATTCCCAAAAGCTTTTCTGGGGCTGGATTCCTTTTTCCAGTGTGGAGACCATGACTCTGAGGATGAATTAGGGCAGCTTCCGGAGTCGTTAGGTAATTGCTAGGGCATCATCATCAATACCAAGTCGTGCACAAGGTGCACACAGAATTGAAAAGTGGCCAGACCAGGTTTAAGCTGCAGCCTTTGGACAGCTGAAGTTTTCCTGCTGCTCTTCCACATGTGAGAACCTGCTCGGGCCCCTCGCTGCAGTGTCCTGGCACGTCTCTGCACTCAGGGAGGGTGGTGCCAACCTCTGGGACTGTTTCCTGCAGGCAGCTGGTACCCACCGTGCTCCAGGCATCCTCTGGGCCATGGCCACAGCAGCCTCACAGCTTCCCTCCACCATGGGAGGTGCCTGTGGCCGTGCTCTGGGGCAAGGGGGTGGAAAGCAAATGGCTTTAGGGGGAGATGGTACAAAACCAGCCTAATGATGCCAAACCTTTGCTTTCTTTTCTCCTCACAGTCAGACCTAAAGGTGGCAAATCTATCCGCCAGAAGCTGGAGAGCTTCTCAAAGGAGAAGAAGGGTGAGCAGCCTCCTTCTGTCCCACGCCCAGTCCCTGCTCCCAAGTGGAATTGGTGATTTTTGATGGCAAATGCCCAGATTCAGCAAGGAGCTTTTTCCCATGTTGGCTGTTCTCTGGAGTGGGCGTAACGATACATGTAGAAGCATGAGAGCATCTGGAAGGGATGGGGGGGTGTGTGGATGAAGTGTGTGTGTGCATAAGCACGCGTCGTAAAGCTGTGCACACATCAGGATTTCTATCTGCTCCTTTTACCCCTGGTCTCGCTGCTTCAGGGTCTGTTTTACTGTGAATGTTAGCCACAAACCGGAGGAGAACTAGAGCACAGCCAGCTGGGAATCATGGACTGGGTTGGGTTGAAGGGGCTTTAAAGCTCCTCCAGTTCCACTCCTAGCCATGCACAGGGACACCTTCCACTAGAGCAGGTTGCTCCGAGCCTGAGCAACTTGTGAGTTTTCTTCACACCAGCACAAAGTCCTCTGGAAAAGTTATTTGGGGAAAATGACATTAACGGTGAGACAGTCCTGGGACAGATGTAGCCGAGGTTCTTACACTGGAACTGGAGGCTATAACTTGGTGAGAATCTTTCGCATCAAATACTTCTGGTGATTTATGAAGCCTCCACCTCACAGACACTATGAGGCTGTAACCAATAAAAGGAAGGAAAGCTCAGGAAAAACACGGACGGGCTGCAGCAAGCCCAAGGATGGAGGCCAGTTTTCCTGGGTCACCTTCCTCTTCCTCCCTGTCTCCCTCTCTGTGCCCTCCCACTCGTGTCCCTGCCTGCCCTCCACCCTGAGTCCCACCACATGGTTCCCTGCGGATGCTCTTCCCAGGCGCTCCTGGGGAGCTGGAGGAGGAGCAGGGAGCAGGAGGGGACAAGGGCACTGATAGTTACGGGGCTCTCATCCTGGATTCAAGCTACAGATCTCCTTGTTGTGTATGGAAGTGGTTTTATTCGCTGTCCTCTCCACTCTCCCACCTTTACAGTATCCTCTTATTCACTCTGTTGGTCTACTCTCCTACCCAGGCACACACAGCTCTGGCGCTGGGCTCTGCAGCTCCCGCTCTTCTTTCCTGCTGGTGACACTTTTCCATTGCTCCTGTGCTCTCCCCTAGACTGCTCTCCTCAGACCTTCGGGATCCCGCTCTCCCAGGTCATTGCCAATGACCGAGCGCACCGGCAGCTGCAGGAGGCGGTGAGGAGCAGCCGCCGGCTCTGCCTGGAGGTGGAGGCGACCGTGAGGAGATTCCGGGCTCAAAGGCACCAGAGGACGGGCATGGGCAGGAGCCCGGTGCCCTGCAGCGCCCTCCCGGAGGAGCCACTTCCCCCGACTCTCTCTGGCAGCGGGTCCTGGCGCCAGCGGAGGGTACGCTGGGGGACTGGGCGGTGATGGTGCTGAGCCGGGGTCTTGATGGACGTGGTGCTGCATGCTGGTCCTGTCTGCCCTCAGGGACATGGGGTGCCCCAGCTCCCCCAGAGATGGGCTGTGAGGGGTGGGACCGTCTTCACTGGCTCAGCTCTTATGGAGCCAAGGTCACCAGGAGGATATGGCCAGGCAGCCAAAGGGAGATAGGGATAGGAGGAGATCCAAAGCCCCTCTCCAGGTTTCCTATAGCCCCTTTAGGCACTGGAGCTGCTCTAAGGTCTCCCCTCCAGGAGCCTTCTCTTCTCCAGGCTCAACCAGCCCAGCTCTCTCAGCCTGTCCCCATACAGGTTTCCTCTCTCCTCATGTCTGCATGTGGTGTAGGGTCTGCCGCAGTAGCAAGGCTGTGTTCAGAACCACCTCGCACTAGGAGCAGTGCACATAAAGCAATGTTCTCTTGGCACCTCAGAGAGGCTCTGCAGACCTCTGTGTCCATTTGGAGGTGATGCCTCCCTTTCCCAGAAACTTCCGAGGTCACAGAGTGATGGAACCACCTCTGCTCCATTGCAGGGCGCGATGTCCGTGGACTCCATCGCTGACCTGAGTGACAACACCTCCAAGCTGCTGGAGGCTCTGCAGTTGTCACACCCGCATGAGCTGGGTCCACGGAGGAGCCCGGGCAAGAAGAAGATGTTGAGTCTCAACCCCATCACCTGGCAGGTCCCGCGGATCGTGGACAGATGCTGCAAACACATTGAAACACACGGTAAGTACTCTGGTCCCACAGTGGGTTGGTAAAACTCATCCTCCGTGGTGGGCTGGGGCTTCCTGCACTGGCCATTCCCCAGGATGGGAGGAGGGAGCTGATTCCTGGGGGAGGGAACGCTCCTGAAACCCGGGGAGAGTCCTTTGGGCTGGGTGTAGCATCTGGGCTGAGGTGTATCAGTGACCCATCTCCTGGTGTGCCTTAACTCTTCCTGCAAATCCAGTAGCTCCTCACAGTGACTAGAGATGAGGCCTCCTCCCTGACCCACAGACAACCCCAGAAAATCTTATGGCTCCAAACCCCTTCTTCTTACTCCTCTTACTCCTCTGCTGGGAGGAGGAAGGATGCACCCCCACACGAGCAGTGCAGTAGAACCATGTCATGATGCTGAGGTGCTCCCAGGACCGCTCAAGGTAGCGGGGGGCTGTGGGGATGCAGAGCACTCACCTTTCTGTCTCCCAGGTCTCCACACTGTGGGCATCTTTCGGGTTGGGAGCTCCAAGAAGAGAGTTCAGCAGGTAAAGAGACGTTTACTGTATCCTCATGACTTTGCAGCATCCAAGGGATGGATGCTTGTTATGGGTGGGGAATGAATCCCAGAATCCCAGACTGGTTTGGATGGGGAGGGAGCTTAAAGCTCATCCAGCTCCCAACCCCCTGCCCCAGGCAGGGACACCTTCCACTAGAGCAGGTTTCTCCAAGCCCCTGTGTCCAACCTGGCCTTGAACACTGCCAGGGATGGGGCAGCCACAGCTTCTCTGGGCACCCTGTGCCAGCGCCTCAGCACCCTCACAGGGAGGAGCTTCTGCCTAAGAGCTCATCTCAATCTCCCCTCTGGCAGGTTAAAGCCATTCCCCTTGTCCTGTCCCTACAGGCCTTTGTCACTGTGGTAGCTCTGAACAGGGACAGCTCCTGAGAGTGTGGCTTGTGTAAAGAGGAAGAACTGACTTCACTTTATTCTCATTTCTCCCATGTTTAAGCTGAGGGAGGAGTTTGACCAAGGACTCGACGTGTTCCTGGATGAGCATCAAAGTGTTCACGATGTGGCTGCTCTGCTCAAAGAGTTTCTTCGGGACATGCCAGATTCCCTGATTCCCAGAGAGCTCTACTCAGCTTTCCTCAGCACAGCCTGTGAGTACCTGCAGTGCAGACCCTCTGCCCAACCCACCCTCCACTGCTGCTTTTGTAAGGGGGAAAAGGGAATTTTCTTCCTGAGCAATCCTGGCACAACTCAGTCAGTTTGCATTGCTCAAGGGTGTCTTGCCAAATCCTCTGCCCAGGTCCTTTTGCCCTCCAGATTCTGGGTGATTGAGTTTCTGGGCAGTCTCCACAGCTTCCAGCATTGCTCTTCCTTGGTCTCCTTCACCATCTCTTTGCTCTGCTTTTGCCATCCTTCTCTGCTCAGTTTGATTCTCCAAATCCCTGAATCCCTGCTTCCACATCAGAAACGAGCAGCTGCACACTGGTGGGCTTGTCACCGGGCTGTGCCACGTCAGGGGGCAAGACAGGGCACATGATGGTGGGAACAGGGACATGCAGGGATGCAGGGGAAGGTACGAGGCTATCCTCTGCCTTCAAGCTCAGGTATCTGAGCACACAGCACACCTGCACTGTGAAGCAGGAGTGTCAACAGACCTTCTTGCTCGAATCACCCCAGAGCAAAGGCATGGGACTGCACGTCTCTGATAGTTGCGGGCACATAGCACAGAGTTTCTTCAGGATATGTATGTCCTGAGACTGGGGCATTTCTCAGCATGGGGTCTCCTTAGGGAGGTCAGGAAAATGGGGATGAAAAGCAGGGCAGTACTGCCTCCTGGCTGGAAGTGGCTGCGCTGTCTTTCCATTGGTGTCTTTTATTTGGAGTCCTACACATGTAGTTCACATTATGGAACCTGAGCCTGGTCCCTTGATAAGGTTTTATGGCCTGTTAGAGGGTTTCTGTGCCATCTCCTTGCCCAGCTGCTGTTTGGCTTCCAGATCCTTCCTTACCCTTCTTCTTTGCCAAACCCACTTGACAGCCATGGGATTAGCGATGTGCTGCTGGCTCGGGCACGTGCGGGTGCTGCACTCTGTGCTTTTGGGGTTGTTTGTTGATAACTGGGTTACACGAATCCCTCTGCCCTGGGGCCGCCAGCGGCCATGGGGCTGCGCAAAACCAAACGCGGCCCTTGCTGTGGGACCCATCCCTGCCCGGGTGGGGCGCAGGGCGAGGCACCCGCCTGGCCGCTGCCGCGCGGTGCGGGCGGCACTGACGGGCGCCGCTCTCCGCGCAGCCATGGCGGGCCCGGCCCAGCTGGGGGCGCTGCAGCTGCTGCTGTTCCTGCTGCCGCCCTGCCACAGCGACACGCTGCTGCGGCTCCTGCGCTTCCTCGGCGAGGTGGCGCGGCACGCGCGGAGCTCCCGCGGCGCCGACGGACGCGAGGTGAGGCCGCGCGGGGCGGGGGAGCCCCGGGGCAGGGCGCGGGGCGCGGCTCCTCCGCGCTCTGTCCCCGAGGGCAGCGCAAGGGCCGTTTTCATGGACTAACCCTGGTTTCCCACCTCCAGCTTCCACCGGGGATTTCACATTGTGTGTAAGGGTTGATTTGGGTTTCTCTGGACAATTCGAGCTCTAAGGCTGTGATTCAGAGACGCTGGTTTTATCCCATGTTGTAAGATGATACAGGAATATTGGGTACTACCTTTTGGTGGGGGTTGTGGAAGTGAGAGAGATGGGAATGGAGGCTCTGGTGCGAGGACGGGATGTGCGTATGCTCCAGCACACAAACCCTTCTGGCTGGCCCTGCCACGAACTTGGGGAGGACCAAAACTGGACCCATATCAACACCCTGGCCTCGCTCAGCAGCTCGTGTTCCTGTTCGGGAGGGTGAGGCTATCCCTGGTCATCTCCTGCTGGTGCATCTATAATGTGTGATTTCCTTTCATGCGCGCCTGCCAGACTCCTGGGAATAAAATGACAGTTTCAAACTTGGCCACAATCTTTGGTCCCAACGTCCTGCAGAAAGAGAGGCCTGGAGAGAAAGATGCTGCTGCTGTGAACTATGAGGACAGCGCTGCCATCATACTGGTGCTCCAGAGGCTGATTGAGCACCACCAGACCCTGTTCATGGTAGGTGCAGCTTCCTCAGGGCAGCTTCTCTGGACCTGTCCTTCCCCTCTGAACTCTTCTAATGGCAGCAGAAGGAAGGATGTATTCGCCATCCCGCTCCAGTTGGCTCGTGAAAATGGGATTCGTTCCTCATGGCAGCTGTAAATACTCGTTTGGGATGGTTTGTTACTACATTGTAAAGATGGAGCTGAGGGTTGTGCCATGAACAGGTCCCCTCCTCTCTGTCACTTTCCACCCCAGTGACATCTGACCGAGCTTATTTGGGGCAGGGAACAACTGGGAAACAGCAAGTGCAGGAGCAGCGCCTCTGAACTGATTCTCTCACAAAGTCCCAGTGAGGGGGGAAAGAAGAGGAAGAAATGGGAGACCCAGGGAGAGGGAAGCTCTCCCCACGGGATGCAGGTGGGCACCAAGCGGTCATGTAGCTGAAGTGGCTGCTTTCCTTGGGGACAGCCCCATGAGGGCTGTGCAGCTCTCTGGAACCCCCAGCAGAGCCCCCTGGATCAGCAGGGGCATTCCTCATCATCACTGAGCATTCCTCCTGGCCCTGGTTTTAGGAAGGGACCTGGGACATTCCCGAGAAGTACCAGAAATGTCCATTCCCTGCAGGTCTATGGGAATGTGGCACTTCAGGTCCCCAAAAAGCCTCATAGCAATGGTCAGGTCTGCAGGGAGCCAAAGGAGCAGGGTTGGTGTGGGGAAAGCAGGGTTGAGACCTGCTCAGGCCTGGGCTGTGTGTGGGAAGTCACCCCAGCACAGGGTGTCTGTGAGCAGGGATGGACCTGGCATCCCTTTGCTGCCCTCACTGCCCTGGAGAGGAGGAGGTGCCACTAGCATGTCTGTGTGTCCTGGCCAGGTGCCCCCCGAAACGCAGCGACACATCTTCAGGAGGCTCTTTCAGACAGACCCCGATGTCATCGAGTACCTGCTGCGCCGGAGGCTCCGCGCTGCACCGTGAGTCCCTGCCCGGCTGCGGGGGCACAAACCCTTCCCGTGCCGGCACCCACCGCTGAGCCACCACAGAACCACAGAACCACAGCCTGGCTTGGGCTGGAGGGACCTTAAAGCTCCTCCAGTTCCAACCCCCTGCCACAGGCAGGGACACCTTCCACTAGAGCAGGTTGCTCCAAGCCCCTGTGTCCAACCTGGCCTTGAACACTGCCAGGGATGGGGCAGCCACAGCTTCTCTGGGAAAAGTCTGTGCCAGCGCCTCAGCACCATCACATCCCAGCTTTTCCATCCCTCGGAGCTTCTTATTCTCCTTCCTGCCCAGCCTGTGCCATGCTCCCTCCTTCACCCAAACCTGCTCTGCACCAGTCCTCCTCCACTGCACATGTCTTCGTGGGCCTCCACTGCTCCAGCCTCTCAGGACCACACACTGATGCCTGCTCCATTATCAGTTCCATCACCAGCCTTCTCCAGGTTTTCCACACCCTTGGTGCTGTCTGCACTTTTGTACACTTTCTGCCTGTCCTGTGTGTACGGGTCTGCGTGTGGCTGCCAGCCAGGTCTGTAGCTCTGCTTTTTGGCTATGAGAGAGGATAGTCCCAGGGAGGCTCAGAGTTTGAGCTCATCCCCTTCCTTGTGATTAAAGAAGGTGGAGTAAAAGGGTCTCATGTCCCATGATCTGAGCCCGTGATCATGGCATGTAACACAGGAGGTGTTTTGCTCCCCTGTGGTGTGAAGCAGGGCAGCTCAGCAGCCTTGGGTCTCCTTGTAGAGCTGGTGACTCCTTCAGCTGACACGGACTGTCCTGTACAAAGTGGTTTCCCAGAGCACAGGCCTTACGAGTTGTAAGGTTACCTTACACTCCTGGTGCTTGTCTGTCCTCACATTCCTTTTGGGACTGTCCAAAGAGACGGCAAATCTTTGGGGTCACTGCTAGAGGCTGTTTGGGTGTGGAACTGGCAATGGAAGCAGTTTGCAGATAGCACATCTCTCTTTTTTCACTTTTAGGAGCACAGAGAATGAGGATTCAAGAGAGAAGCACGCTCCATCCACTCTGCCGGGGTGGACTCGCAGCCTGGAGAGCAGCTCGGTCTCATCAGAGCTGTACAGCAGCATCTCAT
Source organism: Strigops habroptila (assembly GCF_004027225.2). Taxonomy (NCBI): domain Eukaryota; kingdom Metazoa; phylum Chordata; class Aves; order Psittaciformes; family Psittacidae; genus Strigops; species Strigops habroptila. The sequence continues at coordinate 22,960,138 of NC_044285.2, forward strand.
TCCTAAACCTGGACGTTGGCATCTAGCAGTGCTGGGCCAGCCCCCCTGCACTGCCTGCTGCGGACAGGACTGGGCAGCCGGGCAACCCTTCCCCACCAGAGCCACGTCTTCTGTGCCACTTCGGAGGAGCGGAGCTGTGACAGGAGCATGAATACCTGCGGGAGCCCCTTTGCCACCAGCGGACATCCCAGTGGCATGCAGGCTGGAGAGCAGCAGGCTGGAGAGCAGCAGGAAGGTGTCTGACAGACTGGGGGATGTGACCTGGAGGTCCAAAACTGACCCCATCTGGTGTAGCTCCAGGCACTGGTTGGGCTGGTGGCTTACAGAGATGGGGGAGCAATAGCCTGGGGCTGAGCCCCCCTGTGCAGACAGGGAGGAGACTGGCCTGACACCGAATGGATGGGAACTGTTAGCAGCACAGTGAGGATGCAAAATGCAGTTGGGGCTTTGGGATCCCACTTACCATGTGCTGTTGTGCGGAGAGGAAGCTCTCCTGGAGCTGGAGGAATGCCCATGGAGCTACAGCAACAGCACTATCATTGCAAAGACATCCTGGCCTGCTCTGTCCAGAATGAATCACAGCTTTCTTCTTTGTTTTAACCCAGGTTTAAAACTGCTCATTTTATAGATATAAAGCACTGTATCAACCCCAAAGGGTATGGCTGGTGTAGCAGGAGAGCACAGTATACTCTGAGGACTATAAACTTCAATTTTCCTTGACTTCATATTCAGCAGGTTAGACCTTCTGATGTATTTTACACATTATGGTGTCATTTCATGATCTTTGGCTGAGAAATGTCTGGTTTAGTTTGTTCCTGCTGCTCAGGCACTGGAATTCACAGCTGGGTACGTGCAAATGTGTTTGTAGCTGAGCTGGCGGAGTCACAGAATCGTGGAATGGTTTGGGTTAGAAAGTATCATGGTCACAGCTGAGATCTTGCCTCCAGAGAAATGCAGTTGAAGAGGGGGCAGGAAAGTAGGATGCTGGTGAGGGATGTGATGGGAGGAGGATCAGTGCCTTGAGAAGCCTCATGGCTTTGGCGACATCAAGAGGGTTGTTAGTGGATGTGGGAGCCTTCCTGTGCCCCTCTCCTGAGAGGAGGAGGATGAGTTCCGCCACAGCCTCAGCTGCATCTGCCCGTGGGTGGTGCCTGTCTCAGGGTATGGCAGCAGCGCTGCTCAGGGCTGAGCTGTTTGAAAAGGTCCCTTCCCTGTGGATAGGTGCAATTTGGGCGGGTGGAGGGGTGGTTCCTGGAGAACAGCAAAGGAGCATGTGCTGAGAGATAGCCGCCGAAAGCCTCGCAAGCAGTGATAAGCTCTGGAGCCGAGCGGTGCTGTTGTGTCTGCAGGAGTGGATAAACTCGGGGCACCATGAGCCTGCTGAAGGTTTTGAGGTCAGCAGCACACTCGAGCACCGACTGTGTAACAGCACCATACCCACACTGCTCTCTGCAGACATACTACAGGATTACACCTGCTGCAAGAGCTGGACCTCCGTGGACCATCCACGTTCCTCCCAGGCAGGCTCTGGCATGTCAGGCTGACTCTGCTCCTCAGCCCACCGCTGCTCCTCAGCGGCGGTCGCGCTGTTCCCATGTGGTGCAGTGACACTTATCTCCTGGCAGTCCTGACAGCCCAAGGCCGTTACCAGTCATGTGCTGAGGAGGGTGAGGTGTTTCCTCAGTGGTGGATCTCTCTGAGCTGTTACCAATGTCCACCAAGAATTTGGAATCCAAGAAAAAGGCGGGTGATGTGGGCAGCCTTTTTTGTGGGGGATGGCTGAGAGGCTGGAGAAAAGCAGGCTCAGGGTGCACCTTATCCCCATATTCCAGTATTTAGAGGGTGGCAGAGACTCCCTGTTTCATGGAATCACATGGAAAAGATGAGGGGTGATGGGCAGAAGAGGGCTTGTGGGGAAGCGCATGGTGATTCTTCATTTACTACAGAAAATACAATAATCCCTGTGGGGTCTTTGTACACATCACAAGGCTCAGAAACTGCTCTGGCTGCCAATGGGGATATTGCTACAAACTCCACGTGAGGGCAGCCCAGCACTGGCCAGTGATGGTAGTACCCAGGAATGGCTTCCTGAGCAGGACACAGGCTTTTTTCTCCCTCAGAAGCAACCTGGGCTGTCACTGCTGGGCGTGCATCAGGATTTCATAGAATCCCAGCCTGGTTTGCATTGAAGGGACCTTAAAGCTCCTCCAGTTCCAACCCCCTGCCACGGGCAGGGACACCTTCCACTAGAGCGGGTTGCCCCAAGCCCCTGTGTCCAACCTGGCCTTGAACACTTGGTGTGTTCTGTGGAGCTTGGTTGAAGGAAAGCAAAGACAAGTAGGAAACATCCTACAGGACTTCACATCCTGGTGGCTGGTGATGCAGGGAAGGAAAAGAGCACCTGGGAGGAACTGTAAAGGTCTCAAGAACATCTCCAGCAGAGGGAGAAGCCAGCCTGGCCCAGGGTCCCACCGTGCAGGGGACCCGCAGCACTGAGGAGGAAGCTGGGGTGTGATGGAGGCAAGGAATGGATGGAGGCAGGGCTGGGATGGAGGGATGCTGCCGGCAGCTGCCGTCCTCGGGAGGACCCCCATGGCTGGGTTTGGGCCACCCAGCTCCGCAGGACGAAGGTCCCCAGGCCCCGTGTGTCACCCGGGACCCTCGGAGGTGGGGACAAGGTGAGTTCTGCAGAGGGGGTGTGGGTTATCTCTGGCCCTGCCGTGGTGGGAGAAGTGAGACCCCGCACCCAGACCCACGGCGTGAGGGGACCGGCGGGAGCGCTGCGGTCCGGAGGGGCGGGGCTCCGGGACGCTCCGCCCAGCGCCGGGGGCGGCCCCGGGGCTAAAACCGCCGCGACAGGGGGGACCCGCCGCTGCCACCGCCCGGACCGGAGCCCGCCCGACGGTGAGTGCTGCGCCGTGCCCCTCCCCGCATCCCCCCGCTCCCGGAGGGCTCTGCACCGGCACCCTCCCGCCGGGACATCCCCGGGAGCGGATGGAGCGGGGGGCTCCGGCCGCGGCTTCTGCCCGTGTCCCGGGGGCCCCATCGGGTCTTCCCCGACTTCGCACCGGCGGGGCCGGGGCCGCAGACCCGCGGGATCCCACCGGGGCCGGGGCAGCCGAGCTCCGGCCCCCGCCCTCAGCATCCCCGGGGCGCTGTGTGCTGGTGCTGCCCCAGACTGACTTCTTGTCCCCAGCGATGGCCGACGAGCTCCGTGACCTGCTGCGGGAGTTTGATGAGGTGATGGAGGACTTTGACAGGGGCCCCGCGCGTCAGTACGAGCAGCATCTGGAGGAGCTGAAGAGGAAAGCGGGGACCAGTGTGTACGACAGCGGCATCGATGAGCTGGAGAGTGAGTCAGGGCTGGGCAATGACGAGTTGTGGAGAGGATGGTGTCCATCGGGATGGAGCAGCTTTGGGAGCTCTGGGGTTCCTCCATGGCAAACCACTGAGCTTCCTGCTGGTCCTGCCTCCGAGCTGCTCACCTGACTCATCTCTCGTGGGCATGGGTTGATGACCCAGGGGCTGCCAACATCTGTTGCATTGGCTGCTGCAGGATAGCACAAGGGTTGAGATAACCCGGAGCTCAGAGGGAACTGCTTCACTGTAATAGCCTTGAGGAGTCCCCACAGCCGTGGTCAGGCAACCTCTGGTGCTGTTGGACCTGGCAGAGCAGCTCAGTTCCCTTTTCCCAAGTATTCCTCATAACAGGGGAAGAGCAGATGGGCCAAGAGTGAGGGTGGACCAGGGCCCTGTGCCATGCTCATGATCAGTCCCTGCTCCTGCAGCTCCATTATAAGGTGCCTGTGGCTACGGATGGTGACTGATGCTTCACATCTGCAGGTACCAGCACATCGCCAGGAAGCAGCCTCAACTCCAGCGAGGAGGACCTCAACACCCCGGCCAGTGCTTACCCCTCCAAAGGTGAGGCTGAGCGAGCTGTCCGAAGGGCTGTTTGCTGGGGCTTCCCTCTCATGTTTGGCTCAGCTCCACAGCCATTGGCTGGCCTCAGGACGGGTGCTGGTGGAGCCATATAGGATTTGGAGGTGCTTTGGGGCTGGAAATGCTGTGTCTGCAGGCAGAGTTAGCCCTGGGGTTCTCCTGCCCGTGCTGCCCTCAGTACATCCACAGTTCTGATGTGTGTGTGCACACAGGAGCATCCTGCCCCAGGATGGGTGATGCTGGAGCTGCCCTGGGCTCTGGAGTCAGGCAGTGCTGGCCTTGGAAAGGTTCGGTGCTGCTCTTTTGATGCCTCCAGTGGCTGGGTGCAAGCGTGGGCCATAATCCCATGGGACGCATCGACCCCTGGGGACACTGTGCTTGGGGTGTGTGGCTGGAGTTGGTACTGAGCTGTGCAGCTCAGGTTCCTGTTGCGGGCGCAGCTCCCAGGACCCCCTCCCACTGCTCCCAGGCAGCTCTTGGCTGGCACAGACACAGCAGGCAGCTGGAGCAGTTGAGGTTGGAAGCAAGGGCTAGGGATCTTTCCTCTCCCGTGTTGGGGAATGGGAGAGACCTGACTCTGTTCCTCTCCATCAGCGAAGCTTGGCGACACGCAGGAGCTGGAGGAGTTCATTGCGGACCTGGATAAAGTGCTGGAAGGTACGAACAGAGCTCTGATCCTGGTGTTCCCTGAGCCAGTGGGGCAGGACACAGAGATGGGGCTTCTCCACCGCCTGCAGCTTGGCAGAGCCTGGCCCAGCACCGCTGCTGCGGGATTCCCGCTGCGGGGTTAGAGCCTGGCTCCGGCTGCAGGTGGGATCCTTCTGTCCTTTCTTTTGGCGGGGGCTCACCTGGATGTCCCTCCCCAACCCTCTCCAAGCACTTTTAGCTGGGGCAGGAATTCCACTGCAGAAAGGTGTCAAACAGCACAACCTGCAGAGCTGTTGGCACCTTCAGAAGGTGTGCAGACATTGTGGCTCTGCCCTGCCTGCAGCACCTCTGTGCCCGCTGCTATGCGGGGAAGGTGAGCAGGTGGAAAGGAGGGTTTTCCTTTGTGGCATTCCCCAGACTGGAAAAAGTCAACTCTGTGGAAATATCCCATCTGGAGGGAGGAAAGGGAGGATTTGCACTCGATAAGTACCGCTTGACATGTGCCTGTGGAAGTGAAACTTGTGCATGTGCAGAGTGGGAACTGCTCCCGAGGGTGTCTGTGGTGGGAGAGGGGGAATCCCAGCCCATGGCCAGGCCCTGGTCTCCTCCTGGGACGGGTGGCGATGCTGCACTGGCATCTCCAGCAGCTCTACCCAGGCAGCTCTGCCCTGCCATGGGGGGGCTGGTCCCCAGTAGCTTCCTCGCTGGGGAAACTGAGGCAGAGGCCGTGCTTCCTCCCCAGAGGGGTCCCTGGGTGACAGCCCAAGCAGAGAACTGGATTTAAACCAAGTGAAGCATTTCCCTCTAGGCAGGCCCCACAAGTCACAGTTCCCAAAATCTGTTCCCTTCCCCACTGCCCAAAATAAGGTGGTGGTGGTGGTGGGAAGTGTCGCTGGTGCTGGTGCTGAGCCCTTCAGGGAGGCAGCAAAGCAGGAGGGGGACAGGAGCCCCCCAGCAGATTTCTGCTCTGATCCTGCTGCTGGTGCTGCCTGGGGGGGCAGAGCACCCGCAGCCCTCCTGTCCCCAAAGCCATCTCACCAATGTTCTTTTCCTCCCTTGACTGTCCTGCAGAGATGTGAGAGGTGGTTTTGGCGGCGACTTTGGAGACAAGGACCTGCAGCAGATGAGCCCCGTGTCTTCCTGATGCACCCTCTGCTTCTGCGCCACCCCAGCCTCCCACCTGCAGGGTGACACCCTGTGCCAGCCACCACGGACTGCCCCAGCCATGGGGACCCTGCTCCGCTCCCACAACCCTCTGCCAGCACCAAGACGAGGAGAGCCCTTGGTGGAGGATCGTAGAGAATCCCAGACTGTGTGTTGGGAGGGATCTTAAAGCTTCTCCAGCTCCAACCCCTGCCACGGGCAGGGACACCTTCCACTAGAGCAGGTTGCTCCAAGCCCCTGTGTCCAACCTGGCCTTGAACACTGCCAGGGATGGGGCAGCCACAGCTTCTCTGGGCACCCTGTGCCAGCGCCTCAGCACCCTCACAGGGAAGAGCTTCTGCCCCAGAGCTCATCTCAATCTCCCCTCTGGCAGGTTAAAGCCATTCCCCTTGGCCTGTCCCTACAGGCCCTTGTCCAAAGCCCCTCTCCAGGTTTCCTGGAGCCCCTTTAGGCACTGGAGCTGCTCTAAGGTCTCCCCTTGAGGAGCCTTCTCTTCTCCAGGCTGCCCCAGCCCAGCTCTCTCAGCCTGGCTCCAGAGCAGAGCTGCTCCAGCCCTCACAGCAGCTCCATGGCCTCCCCTGGACTCGCTCCTGCAGCTCTTGTGCTGCTCCCCAGAGCTGGATGCAGCACTGCAGACTGTGCCCAGCTCTTGTGGCTGTGAGGGGTCAGTGAGGTCTGTGCCACTGTTGAAGCCAGAGGAGAACCCTGAGTGGTTTTGGGGAAGATGAGCTCACAGTGCATCAGCAAGACCTCGGTGTCCCCTCCTGGATCAGGGAAGCCTGTTCCCGTGGCAGATGTGTCACAGGCAGTGACAACCACTGCTGGTGCTTTGCTTTGCACGAGTAGCCTCAAGCCCAGCCCCAGCCTGCGCCCCGGCTGCTGCTGTAAATAGTGTAAAAAGGTTGTGGCTGTACAGGGGATGTGTTTGCATGAAGGGATTGGAAGCCTCCGCTTGTCTCTGTGTGTGTCCAGTCTTTTCCTCTGAGCAAACCTGAGCCCGTGAGCTTGGGCTTGCCTGGAGCAGCCCCAGGAACTGGCAGGGAGCCCGGCTGCTCCAATGGGGATGGATCCAGCCAGGCTGGACCCTGATGGGGAGCAGGAGGGGAGGGCTGGAGCCTTGTACCAGAGGCTCATCAGGAGCTGTAAGGTGGGCAAATGGCCTTGGCAGCTACTCAGACATCCCATCACACAGCTCTGCCTCTTGGACAGTGTGGAGGTGCAAGAGGAGGGCACAGTCCATCCCTTTTACGTCCATGTGCTAGTGGAGATGAGCCACTGCCCATTCCTCTTGCTCTGGTGGTCCTGGGGACCTGTTCTTGTGGTGCTGTGGGACCTGCTCTGCTCCTGTTGATGCTTAAAAGCCACCTACTTTAGCCTAAAGATGTATTATAGGGAGTATTTCTTGGTTCACGTACAGAAACAAGAGGTAAACAGAGCTCCCTGATGCAGAGCTGGGTTGTGGGTTTGTTCCCAGTGTGCAGGGAAAGGCTGGGGTGGGTGATGCTGCTCCAAGGGTCCCGATTCCTGATGGATGAGCCCTGGTGATGCTTCCTCTGGTTACTGCCCCTCACAGCAGCCCCAGGAGCAGGTCCTCAGGGGATGGAGGTTTGCAGCCCCCCTGCCTAGCTGGGTCCCAGGTGTCCCCGCAGGCGAGTGGCTCTGGGGCAGGCAGGAGGTGCTGAGGATACCCAGGACCCAGGGGCAGCTGAGCTCAGAGCGGGGAGTGGCGGTTCTGAGGGATGCTCTGTCCATCCCTGGGTTCCCCTATCCAACAGCTGCCCCGTGAGCACCGGGAGGAGCTCAGGGAGAGGAGGAACGTGGGGCTCTGCTCATCCCTTCCTTCCCTGTGATGTCTGTGTGGAGCAGGGCCACGTGTCGCTCTGTTGCAACCATCTGAGCAGGAAATGAGACTGTTTTAGTGTCTTCCCTCACCCCTTGGCTCCTGGGGTGCTGATCAGGAGGATATTGGTCACCTCATTTGCCAGGTCAGGGATCTGCTGAGCATGCACTGATCCTGCACACTGAGGAGGTGGGAGCAAGGGCGGGAGCCTGGTGCAGGGCAGGTCACACGTGGGGACACTTTCCACTGTCTCTCTCCCCACACTGTGTGATGCAGCCTCTGATCTGCCTACCAGATGGACCCCCAGGTCCTGCTGAGCAGCCAGAAGATGGGGGTGAGAGTGGTGTGGTGGGAGCGGGGGTTGTGGGGATGCTCTGAGGTCTGCCCATGATGCTCAGCTATGCCCGTGATGCTCGGATGTGCCACGGGGGCTGGCGCACCCCACCACAGGGAGGCTCAGCCCACATCATAGGGGTGAGGGCAGCAGGAGCCATGGGGACAGTCCCTGCCGTGCACACGGGTGGTGGCAGCCACCCTCGTGTCACTGGGACGTGTTTCCCCTCTGAGTCACTGGTGCAGACGTTTCGCCCTCACGCTCTGCTCTGACGTGTGTTTATTCCCCCCACGGTCCCATTCTGTCTCAGGGCATCACAAGGGCCTCACCAGCACTGTGGGAAGGGAGTTTTTAACAGGCCACCCCCAACCCACTCCTCGGTGCTGTCTCCACTGGGTCATGGTGATGTTCAGTGCTGGGCTGGGGACCACATGTTGTTTCCTTCCATCGCCCCAGTGTGGAAACATGGCTGAGAGCTGCAGTATAAACACAGCCGAGCACCAGATCTGCTGTGGCTGATACACCCCTGCAGCAGAACAGCACCCCGTGCTGCTCAGAGGGGTTGTTTGTTGCGAGGGTTGCCAGGAGAAGGGTTTGGGCTTCACCCGGGTTTCCTCACCACAGGCAGGCTGGGTGGGTGCTGCTGAGCTGCCCGTGTTGTGCAGGATCCTCTCCAGCACCCATGGTACCTCCTGCACCCAGTGGTGGAGCTGCCAGCAGCTCCTTGGGCTGGTGCTGGGGGCACGGTGTGGCTGGCACTGGGCACCCCACAGTGCTGGTGCTACGTGTGGGTGACATGGGACCTGATGCCAGCACTGTCCTGCAGCGACAGCAGCAGCAATGGTGCTGCTCAGCCTAACCCCACCAGGATGGACTCGTCCTCATGGCTGCACAGAACCCTTTGGGCACAGTGGCTTCAGCAGATTCTCTGCTGGGATAGGATGGGGGATAACTTTCCTGGGGACCTAGGCAGAGGTTGGGGACACACCAGGGTGGGGGGTGGCACTGAGATGGGGGCTGCAGCATCCACCAGCCCCGGGGAGACAGCTATCCAAGGGCTATGGTGCAGCCTGGAAGGACCACTGCATCCCAGCCACACTGATGGGGTGGCTGGAACCCCGCGAGCAGGGAGGGCTGTGGCTGATGGAGGTGGTCAGTGCTGAGGGGTTGGGTGGCCCCTGCAGGCACGTGTGGTGGAGGGGCTGCAAAACCAATCACCACGAGCAAGCGCGTCTGCAGGACATCAGTTCCTCCCTTGGGTCCCTCTTCCAGCAGCAGCAGCTCAGAGGCTGGGCCAGGGCCAAGGAGCAGCAGGGTCAGAATGGACTTTGTGTGGGGCTCTGCAGAGTCTTGAGGGTGCTTTGGACCTGCGAGGGTGGGAACCCACCCTCTGGAGGTACTGGGAGCTGGAGGAGCGGGGAATGGTCAGTCCCTGAGCTCCCCTGCTCCCAGGGGAATGCTGGAGCATCAGCTGGGAGCTGCTGGTCCAGGCTGGTCGGGGAGCAGGCTGGGATGCAGCCTCCATCCCACCACGGTCAGTGGAGAAGGAACCCAGCCCTTTCCAGGCTGGAGCAGGGACACGGTGGCTGCACGGGGCCACCAGCAGAGCTGCCAGCACCCCAAGCCGTGTGCTCACCACCCTGCGGTCTGCAGCCTGCGGGACCTGCTCCTCCCGTGCAGCGGAGCGGCGCCCGCGGGGCCGCGGGGGACGGAAGTGGCTTAACGAGAGCAGCAGCCGCCCGGGCCTCCTGCCTGCGCCTTGCCTCCGAGCCCGGCTGCAAACCCCTGCCCGGGGCCGTGCTGTGGTTTGCTCTGCAGAGCAGGCGCTGCTCCGGCGGTGGCTCCCGTCACCCTTCTCACAGGGTCTCCAGGAAGCCCCTTCCTCCGGGCTGGGGACATTTGGCTCCAGCTGCGATGTCGGGTGCAGAGGAGACCTCCTGCTCTCCTGGGACCCGAATGACCAGGCTGGGGCATGGAGGTGGCTGTAACCACACAGGGTGGCAACCAGCCACCTCCCGCCCTTGCTGCATGGAGCGCAGCCAGAAACCTCCCTGGTGGCCACCATGTAGGGACCACCTCTGGGCAGATGCTGCCTGTGCCTCCACGTGTTCGCAGGCCCTCCTGCAGGCAGTTCCAGTGCCTAAAGGGGCTACAAGAAACCTGGAGAGGGGCTTTGGACAAGGGCCTGTAGGGACAGGACAAGGGGAATGGCTTTAACCTGCCAGAGGGGAGATTGAGATGAGCTCTGAGGCAGAAGCTCTTCCCTGTGAGGGTGAGAAGAGAAAAGCTCCTCAGGCCCTTGCTGAGGCTCCACTCAGGTGGAGACTGAGGCGGGTGTCTGTGATCAGGGGGCTTGTGTTTCCTTTCCCTGGCTGCTGTTCCCTGCTCCAGGCTCCTCTGAGCAAGCTGGGCTCTGACTTCATCCCCCAGGTATCCAAAAAGACAATGCCAGTGGTGGCGGCCAGCGCAGCATCCTGTCCCCTCACCCCGGTCACTTCCCGGGATTGTTCTGTTCTGCTCACCAGGAGCTGGCTGCTTGGCTGTCCCCTGGGACCGGGAATGCTCAAGCCTCACGTGCCTCCTGGCTGGTGGTATTTCACTCAGCAGCAGAGCACGGCTGGGGCATGGGATGCCGGCAGGGAAAGGTTATCCTGTCTCTCCTGGCTTTCTCCTGCCACCCTGCCCTCTGCTTCACCAGGAACTGCCCTCCTGTGGTCCCCACCAGTGGCGGGAGCCCCACCTCCATCCCAGCCAAAAGCCTTTGATGGCCCAGGCCGGGGCGAGCTCAAGGGAGAAGCAAGGAGCGGAGTGGGGCTGGGCTCCCGGCTGCCTGAGCTGGCATTAACCTCAATATGCAACTAATTCATCTAACACCAGGAGGGTCCAGGCCTGGGGCACCATTCCTCAGCAGGAATGCCAGGGGCTAAGCCTGCAAATAACCCTCCTCGACGTAATCAGCCCCAATTTGCTGCACCTAGAAGCTACCAGGGTGTTCATGCAACGATCTTTGGACCTGAAATACCTTTCTGCTTTGGGCAGCGTGACGCCAGCTGCCCGCTCCCTTCCTCCCTGTGTCCCCTGAGCCCTGCTCTCCTGCCTGTCCTGCCACTGCAGAGCACGTTTGGGTTTCAAAGCTCAACTCTTTTCCCATTTTGCTGGGATATTTGCTCTTTTGCAGTGTGTCCCTCGCTATGTGCGGCTCCTGGCTGTGTGCTGGCTGCCAGTGCTCGGAAGGCCGATGTTGGGGAGATGCCGCTGGCAGCCACTGGGTGCAAATATTGGGTGGATGAAGCAGCAGCATCCTCTCTGCAGCCAGTGTGGTCCGGAGCATCCCATCCTTCCCGGTCACCCTCTGTGTGATCAGCCTGCACCACGATCTGGGTCCTTCTGCTCCCTCTGGGTCAGCACATGGGGTCAGCAGCTCCGTCCCTGCTTGGTCACAGTGTGGAGCTGGAAAAGGGCAGTGGGCTCATCCCAAAACAATGCCAAGGGCAAAGCAGGGACTGCACACGAGGTGGTGGGACACTGGATGCTCCGCTCCCCCCCAGCCACACGTTTCCAGCTTCGGCTATTTCAGGGCTTCCTGTTTCCCTGAAGCAAGCGGCTTCCCAGCAGCTGGGGGCACGCAGGCGGCCCTGGGGCTGTCCTGCCCTCACGTGATGGCTCCGGCCCTCACATGCAGCCACCATATGTTTTTCTCTCTTCAGATGAAGCTCCTGGAGAAGTGGTGTAGAAACAATGTGCAGGAAATCACGGATGGGGGCTGCGCTCCTGCTCACCACAGCTCTGCCCAGGGAGCGTCCGCAAGAACCTCCAGGTCTGGGTTTCTCCTCCTGAAGCTCCCCATGGAGCAGCCCAGCCCCGGCCGCAGCGCTGCTTGCTGTCAGGATGAGCTGCACAGCAGTGGAGCGGAGCAGAGCCCTCTCCAGCCCTTTCTTCCCAGCCCCACAGCCCTGCACCTCCCTCCAAAACACCACGGCTTCACAGAAAGTCTGGCTTCTGCCGAGGTCTCCAAGTCTGCACCTCCCCGTCTGGGTTGTTTCTGGTTCTTCTCAGGCCTTTTGCATGTGATGCCAATGAGAAAATAAATGCTGATTTTCCAGGAGGAAATAAATTAGTTTATTTAGTGGAAAAACGGTGGGGCTGTCACAGGAGCTGGCTGTGGGGAGTACTAAGGGCAAGGCAGGACCTCCTGTGCCTGGAGACCAGAGGAGCTGGTGCTCAGTTCTTAGCACACCCCGTGGAAGCACAGCGAAGCTGCGATCACAGGCAAGGTCAGATGAAGCCAGGGTTCCCTTTGTCAGGACTGTGGCAGGGCCTTCCTCTTCTGAAGGATCTTCTCCTGCACGGTGTGGTGCTGGAGCTGTCTTCTGGGGTCGCTGTTACGGTAAAATGAAGGTGCCTTTTCTCCCACATCCTGAAAACGGGAGCCATCCGGTGGGAGGCAGAGGGGAAACTGAGGCACCGTGGCTCTGCTTCCTCTGCAGCTCAGGCAGCCAGCCCCACCGTGACAGTCACTGTCTGCTGGGACGTGAGAGGATGCCAGGGCGCTGGGTGCAGCCTTCTGTGGGAGAGTTGTAGGGCCACCCTCCCAGGAACCCCAGCCTGGTTTGTGTTGAAGGGACCTTAAAGCTCCTCCAGCTCCAACCCCTGCCACGGGCAGGGACACCTTCCACTAGAGCAGGTTGCTCCAAGCCCCTGTGTCCAACCTGGCCTTGAACACTGCCAGGGATGGGGCAGCCACAGCTTCTCTGGGAAAAGTCTGTGCCAGCGCCTCAGCACCCTCACAGGGAAGAGCTTCTGCCTCAGAGCTCATCTCAATCTCCCCTCTGGCAGGTTAAAGCCATTCCCCTTGTCCTGTCCCTACAGGCCCTTGTCCAAAGCCCCTCTCCACGTTTCCTGGAGCCCCTTTAGGCACTGGAGCTGCTCTAAGGTGTCCCCTTCAGGAGCCTTCTCTCCTCCAGGCTGCCCCAGCCCAGCTCTCTCAGCCTGGCTCCAGAGCAGAGCTGCTCCAGCCGTCGCAGCAGCTCCGTGGCCTCCTATAGCCTCGCTCCAGCAGCTCCACGTCCCCGCGGTGCTCCTGCCCGGAGCCGGGCACAGCGGTGCCACCTCCCCGCGCTCACCGCCCCGCTGCTGCCCTCTGGTGCTGCCGCGAGTGGCTCGGCAATGGGCGGTCAGTAACGGGGGAATCCGCAGGGGGGAGACCAGAGGTGGGGGTGTCTGTGCCTGGGGCCCGCGGTGCGGGAGCAGCGATGGGGGGTGCGGCGGGGCCGGAGGTGCTCCCCGCGCGCCGCACAACGGGGCTCGTACCCCTTTAAGGACCCCCGCGCCCACACTCAAGATGGCGCCGGCAGAGCGTGCCCGTCCTTCCCAGCAGCTCAGCGCGCCTGCGCACCAACCCCTCTCGGATTGGATGAGCGGGGCCGGGAGGGGCGGGGCTCCCCCTTGGCCCCGCCCTCCCGCGGTGGGTGGAGCCCGGCGCGCGCAGGTGCGGGGGGCGGTGCTGGGCCCGGGCCGGGGCTCGGCCGCGGGGAGCGGGCCCGGGGCGGCGGAGGTGAATGCCGGGCGGGGGGCGCGGGGCGCGGAGCGGGCTCGGGCTGCGGCCGGGGACATGGACACGGGGGTCGGCAGGCCCCGGCCGGCGCTCCGCGGAGGGCCGTGGGCCGGAGCCTGGCGAGCCTCCTCTCCCCGCCTGGGTGTCCCCCTGATCCAACCGCTCTCCCCCTTCCAGCAGCTCCCGACAGCGCCGAAGTGAAGGCAGGAGCCGCCGAGCCTCGGGACAAGGTACCGGGGCCGCTTGGCCGATGAGCGGGGGGGCTTCTAGGCCCGGGTGAACACTCCCGGCCGGGGCTGGGGGCCGGGAGCGGCGGGGCCGGGGGGCCCGGGGGGTGCAAGGGGATAGAGGGGGGTACCAGGGGGTACGGAGGATACCAGGGGGTACGGGGACGCGGTGCCCGCTTCTCCCTCCATCCAGCTCAGCTGGAGCACAGTTGGGCGGTGTGGGCCTCACTCGGTTCCTTTGGGTGCTTGAGGCACGTCCCATCCTAAGGAGCCTCTGGGAGTAGATGAGGCAAGAAATGGGGCAGCCAGAGCTTGGGAATCCTGTCACGCAGTGTTCCCGGTGTCCCGTGTGTTCCCGGTGTCCCGTGTGTTTCCGGTGTCCCGTGTGTCCCCAGTGTCTGCCTGTTGTGAGCAGAGTTTGTCCGAGTTTTAAGGCCTTTGTGAATCTTTAGGGTAATAACCCAAATTTTTTGGCAGCTGGAATGAAAGGAATGATGCAGATTTTTACACTTGTGCAGGGCAGGTGTCTGTGCCAGGCGCGCTTCAGGGTTGTCCATGCGATGGTGGTTCTGTCCTGGATTCCTGGTGGCCACGGAGGGGCTGGGGGGCTGGTTGTGGGGCTGGGGAGCTGGCTGTAGGGCTTTGGGGGTGGCCGTGGGGCTGGGGCAGCCATGGGGCTGGACTGGAAGCGCTGGGACGTGTGCCTGGCAGACACTGCTGCGCCTCCGACCGCCTTTGTTCCCAGAAGAGCTGGAGAACAGGGTTGTTTTTGTTTGTCAGTGCTGCTGGAATGACGGTTGTGCTAAATAGGGAATTGTTTGTGATTCTTTGGGGCACAGCGGCCGAACCGTCATTGAGCTGGAGCCTCAGAGCCTGCCTGAGCTGCGCCTCTCCGGGACGTCCCCCACGCTCTGCTCGGAGATGGGGAAGGCCTGTGGTGTACGGCCTCAAACGTGGCTGCACCAAAATACCTGTTGAGGTTGGATTTGGTTTTGGTTTGCCCAAGGCTTTGTGGCGTTGTCACTATCAGTTGTTCTCCAGAAGCTGGAAAACTTTGGGAGCAGCACCCAACCCAAAGTGGTTTATAATGGAGCTGTGTTGAACCTGCACCTCCAAAGCCTCCGCACTCTGCACCCACTTGAAACCACAACAGCAAATTCCCTTTGCTCGCCCTGCGGACTCGTAGCTCCTGACCTTCAGCTACTGGAAAGAAGTTAGAAAATCACCGTGGGCCCTAAAATTCCAAAGCTCTGTCCCCCGAAATTCCTCACCCTGAGCAGGTTTGCAGGGGTAGAGTTCCTCCCCATGATGCCACAAGTGGTTCGGGGGTTCTGGGGTGGCTGGAGTGGCACCAGCAGCCAGTGCCGCGGGCTGGGTGTGCAGCCGGGTTTGACATTCCTGTCGTCTGCTCTTGGACTCATCCGGCGGGTTTATCCGGGAGTTTGGCTTCAGGTCTGAGTGCCCGAGCACGGAGCTGCCAGTGCGGGGTGGGATAGTTGTGTGCACCTTGCATCATGCTTTAATTATTCCCTCTGGAATAACAACAACCTCTTGGTCACACAGCACAGCTTCATGTGCAGTTGTGTCTGGAGGACTGGGAGCACCAGGGTTGGAAGATCTTGTTCCACATGAGTCCCTGTGGAGATGGGTGAGCATGGAAGCTCACCCATCTCCTTGGTGCAGCGGATGGGGGCTCCCAGGGAGCCTGATGTGTGAGAGCCAGCAGGCTCCCCGCTTCGGCCCAGGGAACCCTGGGCACCTGCTTGGCAGGAGAAGCTCTGGCGCTGGGTGCTTTGGACTCCTGCGGTGCTGCTGCGCAGGTGTTCGTGTAGTGCTTTTGGTTCAGGTTCAAGGCTTGGATGCTGTGAAGAGGTGCGAAAACACCATAACTGGTGTTTGGGGGCTCATTGTGGTGCCAGTGGTGCTATTTCGTAGGATCATGGAATGGTTTGGGTTGGAAGAGACCTTAAAGCTCATCTAGTCCCAACCCCCTGCCACAGGCAGGGACACCTCACACTAGAGCAGGTTGCTCCAAGCCCCTGTGTCCAACCTGGCCTTGAACACTGCCAGGGATGGGGCAGCCACAGCTTCTCTGGGCACCCTGTGCCAGCGCCTCAGCACCCTCAAACAACAGAAGAACCCCAACCAAGCCCTAAACCAATCCAAGTCTCCATGCTCGGCCCGTGTTGGTGGATTTCCCAGTCTCTCCAAGCCCATCTGTTGTCCCAGCCCACGTGGCCCTGCAGCTCCTGCCTAATGCAAACAGCTCACCCAGTCTTTGCCTTCGCTGCAGTGGCCACCGAGGACAAGCTGCTGCGTGGAGCTGTGGGGTGGACATCAGACGGGGACAGCCTCTCCAGGTCCCTGCTTCTGGGCTGGGGGAGTCCCGGAGCCCCCCTCAGCCACCCCAGGGAGCTGTCATCTACGGGGAGAGAAGGGGAATGGGAGAAGTGGGAGGATGCTCTGGGGTGAAATGCTGCCTGCTCTTCAGAGGAGAAAGAGGTTTGTGGACAGTGAGAAGTGAACATGGGTAAGGCTCTGGGGAGACCTTAGAGCAGCTCCAGTGCCTAAAGGGGCTCCAGGAAACCTGGAGAGGGGCTTTGGGCAAGGGCCTGTAGGGACAGCACAAGGGGAATGGCTTTAACCTGCCAGAGGGGAGATTGGGATTACTTTGGCCGTGTGACTGCGCATGAGGCTTCTTGGTTTAGGTCGTCCTGTGCAGCCTGGGGCTGGTGGTGGAGCCTGTGGTTGTGGTCATCTCCATGGTCCTCCCTTTGCCTGCTGTTGCTTCCCAGGCTTCTGCAGCCGAGGGAAGCACGAGGAGCACACGTGGAGCTCTCCCGAGGCTGCTGCCTCCAGCTTTGCCTCACAGTGGCTGAAAGCGGGCAAAGAAATGACAGTTGGTTTTTGGGGGTGGTTTGGTTGGGGCTATTTTGGTTTTGTATTTGGGTTTGGGGTGTTTTGGCTTAGGTGGGTGCCCAGCCCTCTTGCAATGCCCTTGCAGTGTGCACATCGAGCCCCAGCCTGGCGGAGTTACATGTTTCATGGGCTGGAATACAACAAAACCCCAAACCAGTCACTTGGTTTGCAAACTGGCTGAAGTTCCTCTTTTGTGGATTAACCTCCTCTGCTCAGGAGGAGAAAGGATTGGGGTGTTTTAATGGCACCGTGAGCCTGGGGAGGGGTATCACTGCAGGAGAGCCTTGCTCTGCTGTCTCCAGGCAGCTGCCAGGGCTGTGGCCATGAAGTGATCCGGTTTTCTCTCCTTTCCTTTGGATTTTTCAGTTACAATTGGATTATTATTTATTTTCTTTTTCCCTTATCTGTGCACTGCTGGATCTGGGAACTGTAGGGAGGGATGTGCCTGCCCCTGTGAAGAGATGCCGCGGGGCTGGGGAGGAACAAGAGCCCTGAGCTGTCAAGTGCAATAGCCACTAAGTGGTAGCTCGCTCCTCCTGCTCGGCTTGGGGAGGCGGCTGCTCCCAGCTCGCTGCTAAGTTGTGTTTTGATGCTGGTGGAGCAGGAGCCAAGAATCGCATCCACAGCAGGGACACTCCTGCGGTCCTGGTCCAGCTCTGGGGCAGCAACACCAGAGGGACGTGGAGCTGTTGGAGGGAGGCCAGAGCAGGCCACGGAGCTGCTGTGAGGGCTGGAGCAGCTCTGCTCTGGAGCGAGGCTGTGAGAGCTGGGCTGGGGCAGCCTGGAAAAGAGAAGGCTCCTGAAGGGGAGACCTTAGAGCAGCTCCAGTGCCTAAAGGGGCTCCAGGAAACGTGGAGAGGGGCTTTGGACAAGGGCCTGTAGGGAGAGGCCAAGGGGAATGGCTTTAACCTGCCAGAGGGGAGATTGAGATGAGCTCTTAGGCAGAAGCTCTTCCCTGGGAGGGTGCTGAGGCGCTGGCACAGACTTTTCCCAGAGAAGCTGTGGCTGCCCCATCCCTGGCAGTGTTCAAGGCCAGGTTGGACACAGGGGCTTGGAGCAACCTGCTCTAGTGGAAGGTGTCCCTGCCCGTGGCAGGGGGTTGGAGCTGGATGAGGTTTAAAGTCCCTTCAACCCAAACCAGGCTGGGGTTCTGAGGGGATTGACGGCACAGACTCCGAAGAAAGATTGAAGACCTAGTTTATTTTACCGTTACGCTTACATACCTTCGATTAACAAGGAATTAGTCTTGGCAAAAGCTCCCTGGTTAACATCATCTGTTCGCACGCCTATGCTAGACATCTTATGGGCTACACTCTACTGTTCACGCAGCGTTAGCTAATCCTATACAGCTATAGTTAGTCGTGATGACTTGCCATCTTCTCGTCGTTACTTCCTTCTTGATCTGGGTCCATCCTGTTCATGTCCCTCTTTTATATCCCTTGGCCTTCTCTGGTCAGCTCCACATAATCGTGTCCTCCTGCTTCATCCAAGAATGTCCCTACAATTCCCCCTGTTTTGTTTTCAACATGGACTAGGTTGATGGCCTGAATGTGTTTTTGAATCATGTTCTGAACACATTGCAATATACAAGGAATTATCATGATCATACACAAAACTAAAATCAATAACATTCCTCCTCGGATGATTATTTCCTGTAACCAACCAGTGATACCCCAATTCCCAAGAGGTCTTGCAACCAATCACCTCCACTACATCGTTTGAGTTCTTCTGACAATTCTTTCAGTTGTTGCAGCTCTTTGTGAATTGACTCTGAATGGTTAGAGAGATTCACGCAACACATGCCCTCAAAATCTTCACAGCCGTGTCCATGAGCTAACAATAAGAAGTTTATGGCTGCTCTATTCCGAAGCGTCGCGTGCCTAATTGATCCTACATCTAAAGCAAGTTCCGATAACAAAAACGAAGTTAGGTTATTCTGTTTGGCCACTAAACATGAAAGTTTGTCAGTGTTTCCTAGCGCCTTGGCTACTCCTATGTGAGGAGCAAATAGAGACATCAATACTCTTTCTGCCACGTTCCAGTGAATAACCTCTGAATTACAGTTTTCCCCATAGTCTCTAGCGTTCTCTTTTTCCTAATCCTTTGGGTGGTGTTATTTAACAACTGGTGCATAGATGAGGCAAACATGGTGAGTCTTCCTAAGGTACGTGGTCCTCCTGTTGGACGGGCAGGAATTCCTGGCCCGATCTTCACATATTAGAAATATGCCCAGTGGTAATAATTTTGGCGTGGCTACTTTTGATGTTTCTACTATTTTTAATCGTCCACTACACCACTAAGTGGTATTATCATATCCATAATCACGTGGACTTATGTCTTGCATACCTGTACGGTCTATCCATTTCCTCATTCTATCTCTTCCTAGATACTGTATAAAAAAGTTCGTGACCAGGGCCTATAGGGCACTTGTCACATTTCCATCCCCCGGGAAGCTAAACCTCACACAACTATTATTGCCAGGGGTGGCCATGATATCAAGTTCTTCCGGGTCTGGGCCAGTGCGATTCAGCGCTGTAATCAGTGTTTGGATTCCGGTCGCATTTTTGGGCCCAGACAGGCAGCTTGTATCATTTACATAATCTTGAAAACTTTTCCAGTCTTGCAGGTCACCTAACCCTATTGGGCAGGTGCGGAAAGGGTCGCCGGGGGATGCCAAGGCCAAACAAAAGGATGATTGATTGGTTAAGTTCACAGAGGTTACCCAAACATTTTGTCAAGTGGTTACCAGCCACGGCTCAAGGGTCATACTCAAGGAGACACGGATAACGAAGGTTGTTCCCCCGAGGCCCTTTCCAGCACTGGTTTTACCCATTTCACCAGGACCCACCACGTCCCTTGACCTGTAGAGACACAACCATAACCTCGGCCTCATGTTAGTAGTTTCATGGGACCCTCCCAATCACCTTCCAGGGTCCTCACCATTACCTTGACTGAGTCAGTTTGTTCTGTCATTCCTGTCGATAATACCTGCATGTGAGTTACTATGGGAGGAACCACAGCCTCCCCTGGGAGATGTAAAAAGTTCAATGCATATTGTACCTTAGCCAATCTAGTTGCTGGAGGTTCCCCAGCCTCCCCCTGTTTTTGTTTTTGTAAGTAAAGTTTGATTGATGCATACGTTCTACGATGGCTTGACCTGTGGGGGAGTGGGGGATACCCGTCACGTGTTGCATGCCCCAGCGGTGGAAAAATTGTTGTGTGGAGTGGGAAACATATGCCGGGCCATTGTCTGGTTTTATTTGTTTTGGAATTCCTAAGGTGGCAAACACTTGGCGACAATGAGTTTGAACATGTCGAGATGTTTCTCCTCCTAAGGCTGTCATACAAACTGCTTGTGAAAAGGTATCGACGGATACATGTACGTATTTCAATCGACCAAATTCAGGAGTGTGCGTGACATCCATTTGCCACAGTTGGAGCGAATGGAGGCCACGCGGATTGACTGCGATCGTTGGTCCTTTTGTTAATCGTTGACAATTGGGACAGGCTTGTATTATGGCTTTGGCATTGGTTAATGGTATATGAAATTGGCGTTTAAGGACCTTTGCTGATTGGTGAAAAAATTCATGTGATAAGCGGGCTTGTTTCCATACATTAGGAACTGGGGATATGCTGACAGGTTGTGTCATGAGATCTGCTTTTGCGTTCACTTCTGAACAAAAACCTGGTAAACCAGTATGGCTGCAATGGTGACAAATATAATAAGGATGATCTCAGTGCTTTAATAAAAACCATAACTGTTTCATTTGTAAAAATAAGTTTTCGACCGAAAAATGCTTTAAATAAGCTCGTTCGAGTCGTTGGACCACCCCTACTACATCGAATCAGATATAATGTTAATCGGAACATCGCTCCATCGTTTAAAAACTTCTGACACCGCTCTCGACTCAGCTATTTGAGTGGAACCTTGTGAATAGATTACTATCCATTTCCACTCGCCGTTATCGTTCCAAACGATTGCGGCTTTACCTGTCTTCCCACTAACATCTGTAAAAACAGTCGGGCCGTTTACTCGTATCTGACTCTATTTAGGGTGCTCCTCAAGGCGTTCTTGTTGGACTAGAGTATACAGTTGGTGACTATGAGAATGTATCTTAATATGCCCTCCAAAATTTGCAAGTGCCACCTGTAGTGGGAGGCTATTTTTTAGACACCATTGTAGATAGGGTTCTGTGAGGGGAATAACAATAGTGTGTGGTTCGCTGCCTGATAAATCTATAATTCGATCTCTTTCATTATTAATGGTGCAAACATTTCTGGTCGAGTTATAATGGTTTTTGTGGGCTGATTCGCTAGAAATACCCATTCCAATATTTTGAGAGGGTCGGGCTCCTTTTGAGCCCATTGCATAATTACACCTACAGGTTGAAAATCATTATTTATGATTAACAATTCGATTGGTACACCAAATATCACTCTGTGAGCCTGTCTCAGAGACAAGGCCTCATTGACCCTTTTTAATGCCCGTTGGGCCTCCAGGGTCAACTCACGAGGGGCATTTAAATCTGTATCTCCTTTCAACAGTTCTAATAAAGGTTCTAATGTTTTGTTGTCAATGCTCAAAAGTGTTCGAACCCAATTAATGTTTCCCAATAAGATTTGTACATCATTCAGTGTCCGAATTTCTCTTTGAATCGCCACCTTTTGAGGTTCTATTGTCTGGGTTAAGATCTTCCAGCCTAGATATTTCCAGGGTGGAGTAGATTGGATTTTTTCCGGTGCTATTTGTAGTTGTGAACGCTGTAATGTCATACACAATTTTCCTTTAAATGTTGTTGGGTCTGTTTTTCTGGCTATTAAAATATCATCCATATAGTGATATATTAACAAATCTGGATGTCTTTGTCGAAACAGCGTTAATGCTTCATGTACATAGTTTTGACACATAGTGGGTGAATTTTTCATGCCCTGCGGTAACACTGTCCATTGATATCGGCGCATTGGTGTTTGTTTATTGATTGAAGGTATTGAACAGGCAAATCATTCACTGTCCTCTGGATTAATCGGAATTGTAAAAAACCAGTCTTTTAAATCTATTATCAATATGTTCCAGTCTTTGTAAATCATGGTGGGTGATGGAAGCCCTGGCTGGAGGGATCCCGTATCTTCTAACACCTTGTTTATTCAGCATAAGTCATGTAGCAGCCTCCATTTTCCCAATTTTTTTTGGAATCACAAATATCGGTGTGTTCCATGGGCTAGTAGATGGTTGGATATGTCCTGCTTGTAACTGTTCTTGGACGAGCTGTTCCAAGAGGGCAACCTTTTCTTTGGTCAACAGCCACTGGTCTACCCAAACAGGTTTATTTGTTTTCCATTTTAGTTTGAGCATTGGTTACCCGTCAGTGGCCTTTATTAAAAATTTTGGGTTTTTGTGGAAACAACACAGCCCATTTGGCCTAATACATCTCGTCCCAATAGATTTAGAGGGATTGGCGCTACATAAGGTCTCGCCAGGCACTTTGGCCTGTCAGGTGTCTGGAGAGTCACCATATGACGACTCTGTTTTGTGGCGGTGTTTCCTCTGACCCCCACAAGTGTTCCTTGGGGGTCAGATAGTGGCCAGGTTTTAGGCCAATCTCTTTCTGCAATAACGGTCACGTCCGCACCGGTGTCGATTAACATTTCTATCTAAAACATCTGGTCTCCCCAACATAACATTACTCTTAGTTTAGGTTTGGTTTGTTGGATTTCTAATGCCCACATGATTTTTGCCTCTTGACCGGTGGAGCCAAAGCCTCCACTGCCTCGCCTAACTGGTTCCGATCGTGGAGTCTGGCTCTTAAAGGGAACCAGCTGGGCTATTCGTGTGTTTTTTGGAATATGCACAGGGGGACTGGGAGTCCATATCATTGCTTTTATCTGACCTAAAAAGTCCGTGTCGATTACTGCGGGTAATGCAAAAATGCCCTGTAAGGTGATACTTGAACGTCCCAATAAGAGCGCACTCAGTGCATGTCCCAGCAGTCCGTGCGCATTGAGCGCCACTGTGTGGACTTGGGTTGAAACTAAAGTGATTTCTTCTGCAGTGGTTACATCCACTCCGGCACTTGCGCTAGTTTTTGCGGTGAGCTGATCCAGGCATCCAGAGGGTTGTTGTCTATTGAGGAAGGGTCCTTCACCACGTTCAGGGGCATTTGTGTCTTGGCGCGACGCTGATTTGCGCTGTGCTTCCCGTTTCCCTGCTTTGTTTGGAGGGGTTTCCCTTCTCTATCAAAGCGTGATTGGCACTGATAGGCATAATGTCTGCCTTTCTGACATCTTGGGCACAATCCCGGAGCACGCTCATCTGGTGAGCCACCTTGTCCTGATCTAGGTTTACTGCATTGAAAGCTTAAATGTCCGGGCTGTCCACAGTTATAACACTTTTTTGGGGCGTTCCCTAAGGGTTTCATTGCTGCAGCAAAGGCTCCCGCTAGCATTCTCTGTTGATGTTCCAAAGATCCAACTCAATTCGCTGCCTCTACCATGTCCACTAAGGTGGCTGTTCGTGGCAGGGATAATAACACCTTTTTACAGTCTGGATTAGCATTTTCTATAGCTAACTTTAATAATAAAGATTCTTTTGCTTCCGGATGGTCTATTTGTTTATTTACCTCTTCCCTCAGGCGATCTAAAAACGTCATAAAAGGTTCTCCAGGCCCCTGCTGTATCTTGACAAATGATACTGGCTGTTTTCCTGTCTCAGGGGTAGCTGCAAAAGCTCTTAAGGCCAATGCAGCAGAGTCTCTTAGGATGTCTGGCACCATTGGAGCTTGGGCCTCGGGGGTTGCAAACAGTCCTGTGCCCATAAGGTGCTCTATTCCGACCCCAAAACGTGGGTCCCCTTGCTGTCGGTTTAGATTTTCAATGGCTTGTATCTCACACAGTTCTCCCCACTTATCTTTCCATAACAACTTTTGTGTGGGGGTTAAAATTAATGATGCTAATTGTATACACTCATATGGTGTTACTGATTGACCTCCCAATACATTCTCCAACAGCATCCGTGTAAAGGGTGCATTTAGTCCATTTTACATCACCGCCTTGTGGACCTCCTTTATGAGTTCCCAGTTAAAGGCTTGATACTGCCCTGGGTTGTTTGGATACATATGGTGCTCTTCTGCCTCCTCTTTCAGTCTGTCCAGATGGACCTGTCTCCACCCCTCACGAATTTGTTCACCCGGGCCGCTCCTTTCTACGGCCATGGCCTCTGGTGATGGGAGTGGTAAAGTCACTGTTTGCCGCTCTACAGGCCGTTCTGGGGTTTGTCCTGGGGGCAGTGGCGGTGCCGATGGGATTTTGTGCTCAGATAGGGGCCCTGGGTCATGATCAACTGGTCCCGCTTCTTCCTCGTCTGAGTCTGATTTACATTCCTCTAGTACTATACTAGTCCCTTCTTTTGACTCTTGTACTTCAACGGCTTTGGAAGCAGCCTTAACAATGGTTTTTTCACATCGCATTTCTTTCAATGTTTCATAAACTAAGCACCAGGTTGTGAGGGCTCGAGTAGCATTAGCATCCCCCTTAGAAGCATGCTCAAAAAGCAGGTCTCCCTCCTTCTTCCAACAATCACAGTCAAACGCCTGTGGCGTTTCGGCCAGCAAACCCTTACTTTTCAGCCAGGCCAACAAGAGTTCTAACGGGTATTTCTCATATGACACCCCTCGTTTCTTTAAAACGTGCTGCAACAGCTTCACTACAGTACGTTTTTCTGTCGATATGTTCGAACCATCTTATTGCACTTCTCTCCTGTCTCTCGGTTGCTCACCTGTTCACGTGTCAGCACAGGCGATCTTGTTCAATCTTCAACCCGGGATTTGTTGTTCGCTCGGTCCAGCCGGCAAGACGATCGTTCAGCCGAGACGTCCCCTCCGGAGAACGCAGCCCTCTTCCGCGAGCTACGTCTTTCTTTCCTCCTGTCACGTCGGGGTCACCATTTGAGGGGATTGATGGCATGGACTCCGAAGGAAGATCGAAGACCTAGTTTATTTTACCGTTACACTTACATACCTTCGATTAACAAGGAATTAGTCTTGGCAAAAGCTCCCTGGTTAACATCATCTGTTCGCGCGCCTATGCTAGACATCTTATGGGCTACACTCTACTGTTCACGCAGCGTTAGCTAATCCTGTACAGCTGTAGTTAGTCGTGATGACTTGCCATCTTCTCGTCGGTACTTCCTTCTTGATCCGGGTCCATCCTGTTCACGTCCCTCTTTTATATCCCTTGGCCTTCTCTGGTCAGCTCCACATAATCATGTCCTCCTGCTTCATCCAAGAATGTCCCCACAGGGTTCTGTGATGTCGAAGCATGAAATGAGGAGAAGCCCCTGCAGTGTCTGGTGCTGTCTGAGGAGTGCTCCAGGCTGGAGGTAGCACCCGCCGGGGCTGGGTTTGCACTGCAGGGTGGCACTGGGTGCTCCAGCTTCCTGGGTGCCAGCGCTGTCCTCTGAGTCACTTCCAGGCGTTGAGGGGCCGACCCTGTGTTGGGTTCAGCTTCGCTGCTTCCCTTTGGTCGACTGCGATAGGAGAAGCCAGGACGGGCTGAAGGAGGCAGAGGAGGTGTAGGGGAGCTGCTGGAGGAGGAGGAGGATGGCTTCTGGCTCACGCCAGCGCTGGGTGCACCGGGAGCCTCCTGGTATGTACGTCTGGTAGGAAAGGAGCAGCCGCTGCCTGATGAAGTATTGCAGTAAATGAACAACGTAGATAAGCTTGAGATCAGTCTGGTTTTCTTGTTGGTGCACGTGGCTCAACCTGGAAAGGTGTTTCTCACCCATAGAAGGAGCATTCTTGTAAGAAAAAGGGATTTAAACCTGCATCTCCAGCCTTAGGACTCAGAGAGAAGCGAGCACTGAATGAGCATCCTGTGTCCTTCCTGTGCTGCACACGTGCGGGGTGTTGCAGGGTGTTAGTGGGCTGGAAGGTGGTGCTTGCTTGTTGGCTTGGGTCTGGTTGTTAAAACTGAACGAGAACAAATGTGGGGATGGGTTGGGGGAGCAGGAGGTGACCTTGCTCCAGTCTCTGCCCCCGAGATGGGGATTCTGGCTGCTGGTGCTGACAGCATTGTGCTGTTTGTTGTCTGTGGGGCTCAGCTGCAGGGCCACGAGTTCATGCCTTATGTGATTACAGACATATTTTAAACCTTCCCTTCCACAGATACATGTGTACGTACACAGGGTTTTATGGGGGAATACCCATGCTGTGCTGCAGACAAGCCCTGCGGCACACCAGCATTGAGGTTTGTTAGTTCTCTGCCTGGTGGGCAGGGAGCTGGTGTTCATGGGGCTCCCTGCAAGTAGCTCAGCACGTTCCTCACTGGTGTGTTCTGCACCAGTTTCATGAGTGAAGAGGGCTCACAAGGGAGGTGCCAGCGTGTTCTGCAGAGCAGGGCTCAGCAAGGAGCCCACCGCGTCACTTCGGACAGCGCCAGGGCTGGGTTTGTGAGCTGTGATGGCTGCTTTCCTCTTAATAGGAAGTGCTTTCTGCAGAGTGTGTCGTTTATGCTGTTCATGGCTGGCTTCTTCCCTTCCTGAAATAAGGCTGAGCTGCACATTTGGTTCCTCTCTAATTCTCTTGAAATAATACGTGTGTTTGTGAGAGCAAACCATCTTGTTGAGGTGAAAAGATTCCCACCCCAGGGTGCAAGAGCTGATTTGGAGGCCGAGACCTGAATTTTTTCTCCAATTTAGTTCATTACTGTGTTTTCAGAGCTTGTGCTGTTGTAGTTTCCCTCCATCCTGGAGAAGGGAAGGAGAGACGATGGGTCTCATGGCATGGGCAGCTCCTGGCAATGGCTGGATCCAGCAGCAGGTCCAGGGGCTTAATTAAAGTTGTTTGTGAAGCTAATGGCATGTTTCCAGGTTCCTCTTGCAGCTTTGTGTGCGGGTGGTTAAGGACCATCCTTCACTTGGGTTGTGCTCATGGTTTGTCTCCATCTTAGAGAAGGACACGCAGGGGAGCGTGGCACAGCTGGAGCTGTGCCGTGAGGGTCCTCCCGCCGTGCTGGGCTCTGCACAGAGCTCCAGCAGCAGATACCAGGCACGACGGGAGGGGAAATGGTCAACACCAGTGAACAAAATGTCACTGAAACCTGCTGAGAGCAGTCATGGAAAGGACTTAAAAATACCTCAGCAGATGTCACTGGCCTTGTCTAACATAGAACCACAGAATCTCAGCCAGGTTTGGGTTGAAGGGACCTTAAAGCTCCTCCAGTTCCAACCCCCTGCCACGGGCAGGGACACCTTCCACTAGAGCAGGTTGCTCCAAGCCCCTGTGTCCAACCTGGCCTTGAACACTGCCAGGGATGGGGCAGCCACAGCTTCTCTGGGAAAAGTCTGTGCCAGCGCCTCAGCACCCTCACAGGGAAGAGCTTCTGCCCCAGAGCTCATCTCAATCTCCCCTCTGGCAGGTTAAAGCCATTCCCCTTGGCCTGTCCCTACAGGCCCTTGTCCAAAGCCCCTCTCCAGGTTTCCTGGAGCCCCTTCCGGCACTGGAGCTGCTCTAAGGTCTCCCCTTCAGGAGCCTTCTCTTCTCCAGGCTGCCCCAGCCCAGCTCTCTCAGCCTGGCTCCATAGGACCTGGGTCACTTTTTACTTGCTGATAAAGATTCTGAATTGCTCTCTCTGGCAGTGATCAGCAGATAGAAATCGATTCACAGGCTTTGGAAATACAAAGGAGATACAAAGGACAAAATGGAAATAGCTCCTTTAGACCAGGAACTTAGAAATAGAATTGGTTTTCTATAGAGAAGAACATTGCATGAGGCATTCGGGCTGCTCTTGTGTCAGATCCCAGTTGGATCATAGATCATATTTGGCTCACCAGAGCACAAGCTGTGGTGGTAGGTGACACAGGGCAGTTCACTGGAGCCATGGGCAGCTCAGGCAGGGGCTTGCTCTGGGTTTTGGGGTGGTTGCTCGCAGTCCGTGGGTCTCAGAGCCTGGATGAAGCCTGTCTCGTGGCTGAGCAGTTGCTGGTTCTTGCCTGACTTCAGATGGTGTCACTGCATTTCTCCTTGAGAAAGCATCAAGTGGGCATCAGCCCAATTGGC